>NC_141673.1:960070-1560070 GCF_028749965.1 Puma concolor
TTTCACACCCACATTGGGGGTGTTCTGTGCTAGGCCCCCAGGGCGAGTAGGGTGCTGCAGACCCAGGGGACACCCCCCAGCCAGCGACAGGGCTTGACCCAGGTTGGGGGGCGCAGGGGGTGGGTCGGCCTGGTCAATCACGGTGTCAGGGAAACTCCTTCTGCGGAGGGTGTGAGGCTGGGAGGGTGAGGACCCCGTCTCTGCAGAGCCTGGAGTGGGGGGCCTGAGGAGGGGTGATGCAGGGCTGGGGGCACTCGCGGCCTCTCTGCCCCGCGCCCGTCCCCAGAGGGGGAGCTGACCGGACGGGATCCTTCTCATCGTCATTCACCCCAGGAAGCCCGCCCTTGGGGCCCACATCAGGGGAGGGCGTCACTATTTCGGTGGCTGATTCGTGTCCTTTGTTCCCCCCAGACTGCGGCCTCCCGGGCGAGGCCGCGCGGTGAAGCCCCCTCTGCACCCCCGGCACAAGGCCTGGGACACAGAATGTGTGCAGTGAACACAGCTACAAGCATGGGGGTCCCCGTGCCTCCCAGGTGCTGTGGACACGCCCACACGGTGGCCCCCCGAGAAGCTCTGTCCGGGGACCGTGGCTGAGGAGCGAGCCCGGGAGTCAGGAGCGATCCAGGAATTCCTGGTGGGGTCACGGGGACCCCAGAGGCTGCAATCAGCCTACCTCGGTCCCCCCACCACCCTGGCCCGGGTTCCCCTCTCCACCCCTTCTGGTCCCACCTTCCACCTCTCTGGTCCCCCGCTCCGGTCCCCCCGCCACCCCCTCTGGTCCTCTCCCCCCCACACTGGTAACCCTCAGGCTCTCTGGTCCCCCCTCCACCCCAGCCCCGTCCCTGCTCCGTCCCCATCCCATGCTGCACACCTGCCCCCCAGGTTGTCCTGCTTCCTCAGGATACACAGGAAGGTGACTCATTGCTGGTGGGGCTGTTTGCTAGAGAGGCTCCCGTTCTGCGCAGCTGCCCCACCTGGGGACCTCCCGTGCCGACCCCGGCCCCTTCGGCTGTCAGGATTCTGTGCGGTCGGGGTCTGGGAGGGGCTCGCTTCCCGGCAGGTTAATGGAGGAATCCGAGCGTGTGAACGAGGGACGGGGAAGGCGTCTTGGCCGCGCCGTGACCCTGTGTCCTCAACCCTCTGTACCGCTCCCAGCACCAGTCACACACCCCTGCTCACGCGCCCGGAGACCAGGGGAAATTGGCCGAGCTCATCAGGTGTGACTTTGGGTGTGTCCAGGGCCTGCTGGGAGTTAGGGGCCCCCTGGCTGCGTCCCGGCTCTGCGGGGGGAGCACCCGGCAAAGGGCAGGACCTGACCTCTGACCTGGGAAGCCCCCCGGGGGCCATGGCGGTCTCTGGCCCAGCTTTGCACGGGCCCCTCCAGGGTGAGGGCTGGCCCCTGTCCCCTCCTCTCCACCGGACAGCGCTCCCCTCCGGGCAGGGCGCGTGTGCCCTCTGCAGGCTCAGACCCCGGGCAGCCTCCTGCAGCCCGAGCCTGGTCATAGTCGCGGTGCACAGCAGGTAAGGCGAGCGTGTCCACGCACACAAACCCGCCTCCTCTTGCCCCTGCCTTCCCCATTCCCCCCCCCCCCCACGCTCCGTGCCTCAGCCGACCTTGCTTTGGGCTGTGTCGGGGGCTCTCTTCCTCCTGCGACCTGCCCCACCTGTCCAGCTGCTCAGGCCGGACACCCGGGGTCTTCTTGGCCGACCCCCACGCGTCTCCGCCTGCACCGTCCAGACACGGCTCCTGCCTGTCTCCTCCGCCTCCCCCGCAGCCGGGGCCACCCCTCTCCCGCACACCCGGCACCTCCCTGCGTCTGTCCCGTCCCTGCAGGCCACCTCCACAGGCCGCCCAAGCGGCCGCGCCGACCCTCCCCTCCGCTTGGACCCAACGAGACTTTGCGGCCAGCGCCCTGACCCTGTGCCCTGACGTCCGAGCCCCCGAGGCCGCCCTTGATCCTGCCCGCCACCTCTCTGTCCCCTTGCTGCTGTCCTTCACGTGGGCCCACTGGTCTCCGCGTGTTTGCTCCTGCCGGGGCCTCCCGCCCCCAGGACGGTTCCTCAGGCTCTTTGCGGGGCCAGCTGCTTCCCACGCAGGCTGCCTCTCAGAGTTCACCCCGGCTCCGCTCACTGGGTCTCCCTGCGCGGAGCCCGTCGGGGTGGCCCCCTTGTCTGTGGCCTCGAAGCTCCCAGGGGGCTGGACCTGGTCTGGTTCCCCCTGCGTGGAGCCGGGAGCCTGCGGGTCTTTAGTAATGGCCGTTGCAGTGAAGGCTTTCTCCCTTCGGACCCCGGAGGACCCCTGCCATCCACATAGCAGCCCCAGGCTACTCGTGTCTCCCCACTGCAGCGGGGTGCCCTCAGAGGTGGGGTGGGGGCCCACGTGCCCGCTGATGTCAGCTTGGTTGAGGGGAGTCTGTCATGTCTGCGAAATACTACAGTGAGTCCTGGGGGAGGTGAGCCCTGGGGAGGGAGGGGTGAGCCCTGGGGAGGAGGATGAGCCCTGGGGAGGGGGAAGTGAGCCCTAGGGAGGGGGAAGTGAGCCCTGGGGAGAGGGGTGAGCCCTGGGGAGGGGGAAGTGAACCCTGGGGAGGGGGTGTGACCCCTGGGGAGGGGATGTGAGCCCTGGGGAGGGAGGGGTGAGCCCTGGGGAGGGGGGGGTGAGCCCTGAGGAGGGGAGATGAGCCCTGAGGAGGGGGGATGAGCCCTGGGGAGGGGGTGTGAGCCCTGGGGAGGGAGGGGTGAGCCCTGGGGAGGGGGGGTGAGCCCTGGGGAGGGGGGTGAGCACAGATCCCGATGCTTCCAGGGGTTCTGGATGCTTCGTGTGTTCTCTCTCCCTGCAACCAAAATGCTTCTAGTAGAAAGGAACAGATGGCAGTCATTTACACCATAGTGTGAATTTATCACTAATAATCTTACATTTTTTTCCTTTTATTTTTCAATATACTTTTTTAATGTTTAAAAGTTTTCATTTTTGAGAATGATAGAGACAGACCATGAGCAGGAGAGGGGCAGAGAGAGAGGGAGACACAGAACCCGAAGCAGGCTCCAGGCTCTGAGCTGTCAGCACAGAGCCCGAGGGGGCATTTGAGCTTGTGAACTGTGAGATCATGATCTGAGCTGAAGTCAGATGCTCAACCGACTGAGCCACCAGGCGCTCCTAATCTTATATTTACTTAAAAAGGCTAATGAAATATTTCAGTTATACAGAAGACTAGAGAAAATAATGTGAAAGAAACTCACATGCCCGCCACGCCTGTGAGCGGGTTTGCCGCTTCTCTGCAGGGAGTCGGCGTCAGAGGCCGGTCTCTGCCTCCTCGTGGGAACACCTTCTGGAGCGGCGAGTCCCTCCCACGCTGCTCGTCCTCCGTGGCGCGATCCTCGATGATACAGTGTTGTTTGTGTGATACACAAATTTGCATAAGTGGGATCACACCGAGTGATTCCTTTCTCACCTTTTTTTTTTTTCCCACCCAGCATGCTGTTTTGGGGTTCATTCAGGGTAACGAGCGTGTTATTTTACGGCATGAGGATTACCGCCTCACCTACTGAGGGGAGCTGAAAGCCCCGGTCTCGGCCGTCCTGGCTGACGGAGCCGGGAGGCTCGTCCTCAGGGCTCCGCTCTTCAGGGGCATGTGGCACGCACCCAGCGTTTCCAGGAACTCGAACCTGGAGGTGGACGAGGCGTTTTCTGGGCACCCTCTACCCTCTTGCCGGCGTGGGGACTCCTCCATTGACCTTCCAGTGTGAAAGTGGTTCTGACTCGTTCATCCAGACCCACAGGTTCCAGGGGCTCTGAGAAGGGGGCAGAGGTGCGACGTGCTAACTGCCGTTTGATGGGATCGGTCCGTTCCTAGAGGTCAGAGGCCAACGCGGGACAGCATGGGCATCAGCACGGGCATCCCCACCTCCGCCTGGGCCTCTTGGAGCAGCTGGGGTGGGAGCGTGGCCTCGATGAGTGCATACGGTCAGGTTGTTGGAGAGAGGTGACCTCAGGGCAGGGGGGAGGTGGAGAGGGTCCGGGCAGAGGTGACCCACAGGGCGGAGGGAGGTGGAGAGGGTCTGGACAGAGGTGACCGCGGGGCAGGGGGGGAGGTGGAGGGGGTCTGGACAGAAGCGACCGCAGGGCAGGGGAGAGGTGGAGAGGGTCTGGGCAGAGGTGACCATAGGGCAGGGGAGGAGGTGGTGAGCGTCTGGGCAGAGGTGACCCACAGGGCGGAGGGAGGTGGAGAGGGTCTGGACAGAGGTGACCGCGGGGCAGGGGGGGGGTTGGTGGAGGGGGTCTGGACAGAAGCGACCGCAGGGCAGGGGGGAGGTGGAGAGAGTCTGGATAGACGTGACCACAGGGCAGGGGAGAGGTGGTGAGGGTCTGGGCAGAGGTGACTGCAGGGCAGGGGGGGAGGTGGAGGGGGTCTGGACAGAAGCGACCGCAGGGCAGGGGGGAGGTGGAGAGAGTCTGGATAGAAGTGACCACAGGGCAGGGGAGAGGTGCAGAGGGTCTGGGCAGAGGTGACCCACAGGGCGGAGGGAGGTGGAGAGGGTCTGGACAGAGGTGACTGCAGGGCGGGGGGGGAGGTGGAGAGGGTCTGGACAGAAGCGACCGCAGGGCAGGGGAGAGGTGGAGAGGGTCTGGGCAGAGATGACCATAGGGCAGGGGAGGAGGTGGTGAGCGTCTGGGCAGAGGTGACCGCAGGGCAGGGGAGAGGAGGAGAGGGTCTGGACAGAAGTGACCGCAGGGCAGGGGAGAGGTGGAGAGGGTCTGGGCAGAGGTGACTGCAGGGCAGGGGGGGGAGGTGGAGGGGGTCTGGACAGAAGCGACCGCAGGGCAGGGGGGAGGTGGAGAGAGTCTGGATAGAAGTGACCACAGGGCAGGGGAGAGGTGGAGAGGGTCTGGGCAGAGGTGACCCACAGGGCGGAGGGAGGTGGAGAGGGTCTGGACAGAGGTGACTGCAGGGTGAGGGGGGGAGGTGGAGAGGGTCTGGACAGAAGTGACCGCAGGGCAGGGGAGAGGTGGAGAGGGTCTGGGCAGAGATGACCATAGGGCAGGGGAGGAGGTGGTGAGCGTCTGGGCAGAGGTGACCGCAGGGCAGGGGAGAGGAGGAGAGGGTCTGGACAGAAGTGACCGCAGGGCAGGGGAGAGGTGGAGAGGGTCTGGGCAGAGGTGACCATAGGGCAGGGGGGAGGTGGTAAGGTCTGGAC
The DNA here is from genome assembly GCF_028749965.1 of Puma concolor. Classification (NCBI taxonomy): domain Eukaryota; kingdom Metazoa; phylum Chordata; class Mammalia; order Carnivora; family Felidae; genus Puma; species Puma concolor. The sequence goes on from NC_141673.1 coordinate 965,267, forward strand.
AGAAGTGACCACAGGGCAGGGGAGAGGTGGAGAGGGTCTGGGCAGAGGTGACCATAGGGCAGGGGGGAGGTGGTAAGGTCTGGACAGAAGTGACCACAGGGCAGGGGAGAGGTGGTGAGGGTCTGGCATGGGGCAGGGGGGATGCAGGGAAGGGTGGACAGGAGAGGCTGGGGACGGGCCTAGGGCCGAGGAGGCGGTCAGTTGGCGGACGGAGGAGCCCCCAAGGACAGGGAGCTTGGGCAGAGGGTTACGTCAGGGGCTTTCACGGTCTCATTCCCGGGGACAGCAGTGGGCCGCCCGGAGGCCGCCGCATGTACAGCTAGGTGGGTGGTCTGGGCTAGAGAGGAGAATTTTAGGAAGTGAGAGAAGAATCCCACTTCTGGGCTGTCAGCGCAAGGGTCGCAGCGTGCCCGCCGGCAAACAAGCGAGGTTTGCCAAAGTTATAAAAACAAAGAAAGGCCCATTTACAGTCTCCAGAAATCGTCCGAAGGATATGCAGCAAATGAGGAAACATGTGCTCAAGAAAACTCACTGAAACTTGTCGAGATCCTCTCCCTTCCTCGCGGCCACCGACCAGCGTGATGAAGTTCTGCTCTGGGCAGATGGGGCCGAGGGGGGGGGGGGGCGCTCGCTTTCAGCTCCCAGCCACAGGTCAGGGTGTGTCAGCGGGGGCCGCCCACCAGCGCCCTCGCCCTCCCAACTCCAGTGGAGGGTGTCCCCCCCGCCCCTGCACGTCCTCCTGTCCCTTCGTCATATGGAGGCTGTACCCCCTGTGGTGGGCTGGCCAGCCTGGGCCGTGACCACTCTTGCCCCAGCTGCTTCATAGGACAGAGTCCACGCCGGAGAACTGACCGTGAAGACCAGAGGCTACTGTCCCGCCCGGTGCCCGGAGGAGCGGCTCAGAAACGCAGACCCGGGAGAGGCCGTCAGCTGGAAGAGAGTGCACCAAAATGTCTCCAGAGGAACTGACTTCATTTGAAACAGAGTGAGGAAGTTCAAGCCCAAGTTGCCCTTCTTGGCCCACAGCAACTCGCTAAGCACTGGGCCAACGAGCACCCTGGCCAGGACCCAAGCAGGAGACACCTCCGAGACCCCCTGGGTCAGAACAGTCCTCCGAGTCCTCAAATCCCAGCCCTGCCTGAGTGTGCTGGGGTTATTCCCGGGCAATTCCCGCCCAGCACAGTGGAGCAGCCGGCTGCTGATGAGCGGAGCCTGGCAGGTGATGGCACTGGAGGCGAGGCGGGCAGCGGAGCGGAGGGGTCAGGGGAGCCCTGCTAATCCTCACAAGGGTGACTGCCCAAGCCCGAGGCTGAGCCTCTGGGTGCGACACCAAAGTGGACGTCCCAAGCAACCCGGCCAAGACCACAAACGGACAGACAGACAACAAAACAATCTGAAAATCCATTAATGTAATCTGCACCATCAGTAGAATAAGGGACAAAAAAAACACACGATCGTCTCTGTGGACGCGGAAAGAACAGTTGACAAAATTCAAACCCCTTCGTGATAAATGCACTTAACAAACAAGGAACCAAAGGGAAGTCCTTCAACCCGACCAATGGTATCTGTGAAAAATGTGCAGGGCACTGAAAGCTTGGAGACTGACCGCTCTCCCCCTAAGATCAGGAGTGACAGAACGTCCACTGTGCACTGGAGGGTCCCTGGGGGGTTAGGTGAGGAAAGGAAACACAAGGCGTCCGTGTTGGAAAGGAAGAGGTAAGACTGTCTCCGTTTGCGGATGACGTGGTCTTGTATGTGAAACCCAAGGGATCCCCTCAACCCTGGTGGAGCTAATAAATAGTTCAGCAAGTTGCCAGTTACAAGATCAGCATGCAAAATAAATCGTTTTTCTGTTTAGTCACAATGAGCCAACTAAAATAAGGACAACAGTCCATCTACAAGAGCATCAAAACGAATAAGTAAGGAATTGGGAATAAGTTTAACCACAGACGTGCACACTTACACTCTGAAAACTATAAAACATTGTTGAAAGGAATTGAATCTAAATAAGTCTAAAGATAGATCTAAATAATAATCCAAATTATCTAAGTAAATATGCACACAACCTAAATTGGATCTTAAATAAATGGAAAGACAGTCATGTGTATGGGCCCGGAGATTTAATACTGTTAAATGTGGTAATACTTCCCGCAGTGATCTACAGATCCAACGTGATGGAAATCTAAGCTGACCTCTTTGTGTGCATAGAAAAATGCATCCCAAACTTTGTATGGTCACATAAGGGGCCCTAAATAGCTAAAACAATCTTGAAAAAGAAGAACAAAGTTGGATGACTCGCACTTCCTGGTCTCAGCACTTACTATGGAAGCTGCAAAGGTGAAGACAGTCTGGTGCTGACACAGGACGTACGGCTGGTCAGGGGGAGAGAGTGAAGAGACCCAGGACCAAAACCTCACGTTTGAGCTCCACATTCAAAGGAATAAGTTCGGATCCCAACCTCACACCAAATACAAAAAGTGAGTCAAAATGAATCGGGGACACAATTGTAAGAGCCAAAACTAGAAAACTTTTGTTTTATCTAAAAATTTTATTTGGAAGTTATCTCTACACCCAAAGTGGGGCTCGAACTCGTGACCCTGAGATCAAGAGTCACATGCTCCCCCTATTGAGCCAGCTGGGTGTCCCCAAACTATAAAACTTTTAGAAGGAAACATAGGTATAAATCTTTGTGCCCTTGGATTAGGTGAATGGTTTCTTAAACATGGCATCAAAAGCATAACAGCAAAGGAAAAAATAGGTAAGTTAGATTTCATCAAGAGTAAAAACTTTTGTGCATCAAAGGAACTATCAAGAAAAATGAAAAAATAGCCCAGAGAAAGAGAAAAAATATTTGCCAATCATAAACCTGATAACAATTTGTATCTAGGATATATAAATTATAGAACGTGCAATTACAACTCAGTAATAAAAAGGTAAATGAATTTAAAAATGAGCACAGGATCTGAACAGACATTTCTCCATCGAAGAAGATACGTAAATGGCCAACAAGTGCAGGAAAAGACACTCGACGTCATTAGCCATCAGGGACACGCACATCAAAAGCACAAAGAAGTGAGCGCCTGGGTCGCTCAGTCAGTTAAGCATCAGACTTTGGCTCAGGTCATGATCTCATGGTTCGTGGGTTCGAGCCCCACATCGGGCTCTGTGCTGACGGTTCAGAGCCTGGAGCCTGCTTCGGATTCTGTGTCTCCGTCTCGCTCTGCCCCTCCCCTGCTCATGCTCTGTTTCTGTCTGTCCCCAAAATAAACATAAAAAAAATTAAAAAAAAGAAATAAAATCTTAAAAAAATAAAGCACAAAGAGGTACCGTTTCATACCCACCAGGATGACTGCCGTCTGAAGGACGGGTGATAAAAAGTGCTGGCCAAGGCTGTGAAGCCATCGGAAGCCTCCCCCCTTGCTGGTCAGAATGGCATGTGGGGAACCCACTTTGGAAAAAAGTCTAGCAGTTCTGCTGGTTAAACGTAGGCCGATCGGATTACATGGCAATTCCACTGCTAGGTATTTACGGAGACAAATGACATGTCCTCACACAAAATCTTGCACATTAACGTTTGTAGCGGTGTGATTCACCCTAGCCAAAAAAGCCGAAAAATCAGATGTCTGCCAGGTGTAAGAAACGTGATGTATCCAAACAATAGAATATTATTCAGCCATGAAAAGGGTTGGAGCACTGACCCACAGGACAGCCTGGTGAACCTTGCAAACGTGAGTGACAGGTGTCGGTCACAAAGGGCCATGCGGTGTGTGGCTCAATGGACGGGATATTGCCAGAACGGACAGATCTGTGGATATGGGGCGTGAATTTGTGGTTGCCCGGGGCTGGGGGCGGGTGGAGGGCTGGCGTGGGGGCGAACGGAGCAGGATTTCTTTCTTCTTCCGGGGGTGATAAAAATGTCCACCTCCGATCGGTTGTGGTGACGGGTGCACAGCTCAGCGGATGCACCAGGATCGTGCGCTTCAGATGGGCGAGTTGTACGGGACGTGAATTATATCACAATAAAGCAGTTAAATAGCATGACAGACTAAAACTGTTAACCACAGTAAGAGCTCCTGCATCCACCCCACTGGGAGGCGGGGGCAGGAGGGCACGAATCTGAAGACATTCAGCTTTTGGGTCCCAAAGATGAAGGCCATGTCCATGCCACATGGTCTTTCTGGGGCCCGAGACAACTTATCATTTTTATGGAGTTGCTTTTCCACTTGTGGCCATATTTGTAATTAGTTTGGAAACCATTAAATGTCTTATGACTCTTGTTTCTTTTAAGTCAAAATTCTCCGCTAATTACTAACCATAATTTTAAAGACAGAAGGGCACAAGCTGAGACTTGGTGCACGTCTCTCTGACTCGTGCACATGTGTAGGGACTTTTCATTAGCCTGGCGATGAGGTTATGCATATGCATGAACTGAATGTTCTCTTTTTTCTTGGCAGGGATGCTGACCTCCTACCCCAGAGCCTAAGACAAAATCAGACCCACACCAGGCCACGCAGGGCTGTTTGGAGAAGGATCCAGGTGTCTGCATTTCCACTGCTGTAGAGGCGTCTGGGCTTCAGGCGATCTACGCCCACTGGCCTCTCAGCCAGGGGACATCTCCTTCGAGGGTGCTATGACTGGATGGATGGGTTCAGTCCAGCCCATGAACCAGGGCAACTGGTGCCAGATGGGGCCAAGGGATGTCATGAAGAATTGGCCGAGGTAGGAGGAGGATCCAAGTTTTCTGAATCCCTGCCAAGTTCTTCTGCCACCTGCCCTTCCCTGGCCATGGCACAGGCCTGCCTGTGTCCAGTTCTGGCCACATGTTAGGACTAAACTCCTTTGGCCTTGTTCCCTAAAACTAAGAGGGTGGCTGATTCCCTAGGAGACCTTGGTGTGAAATGTTGTCTCTTTGATTCACCCATCCATCCATCATCCATCCATCCATTCACCCATCCATCCATCTGTCCATCCATCCATCCATCTATTCATTTATCCACCCACCTACCAATCCATCCATCCATCCATCCACTCATCCATTCATCCACCCATTTGCCCATCTGTGCATCCATCCATCCATCCACCCAGCCAGCCACCCAACCATTCATCCAACCATCTATCCATCCATCCACCAATTCATCCATCCATCTGTCCATCCATCCATCCACTCATCCATTCATCCACCCATTTGCCCATCTGTGCATCCATCCATCCATCCACCCAGCCACCCACCAATCCATCCATCTGACCATCCATCCATCCGTCCATCCACTCCGCCCCCCCCATCCATCCATCCGTGCCACATTACTAAGGGCCACTGGGGCAAGAGGGGGATTTGGGCCCTGTCTGGGTGGTTTTCTCCTGTATGACACTCCCATGGTGGTGTTTTACCCAGTGACTCTTCCGGGACTGAGTGAGGAGAGATGTGACCCGCAGGTGTCTGACCACAGTGATGCCTCTGGGATTGGAGGTGGCCAAGGTGGGGATTCAGACCTGCCTGGCTCTGACGGAGGGGGTGGGGAGGGGTGGACATCTTGACTTGGAGGACAGAAGCCAGGGCTGTGGAGGCCTGTCTAGTGTGTTTGGGGGCGGGAGGGTGGTTACAGGCCCTGGGGTGGGGTGGGGAGAAGGGAGCTGGGCCCTCCGGCCCTGTCTCCCCCGCGCTGACGCCCTGGCCTTGCCCCCCCAGCCCTGCCTCCCCCTGTCCCCCACTGGAAACTCATGTTCCCTTGATCTTTAGAATGTGGGGAAACTGAATTTTCCTGTCTTTGGACAACTCAGAGACGGCAGAGGAGCTCCAGCCCGCACCTGCTAGGTAGCTGTAGCTGAAGCCTCAATGCTGAATATCCTCCTGTCAGGTCTGGTCTCCTGGTGAGAAGGTGCTCCTGTCTCAGTTGTCAGGAAAGTGGTGACTGAGCCCTGATCTCCACAGGGATGCTCAAAACGATTCCACTTAGGGGCATACACTGACGTGTTCTGAGGACAGGACCGCTGACCCAGGAGCCGGGTCAGCTGTTCGCTAGGGTGTAAGCGGGGAGATCCTGGGGCTCCCGGGCTCTGATTTAGTCGGCAGAAAGGCAGGACGCAGGGAGCCCCTCCTCTTCTCAGGCGTCAGCGCCTCATCTGTTCTGGCCGCTGACTGCCCCCATTGCCCACTGAGCCTCAGAGTATCTTCTGTCCAGTGGGGAGGCCGGTCCACCCGTGTGCCCACAGGCCCAGCAGGCCACCGAGTCATGACCCCCCTGACTCGTGTGAGCCCGAGTTCAGACTGTGAGTGGCATCTTTATACTTCCATGCTGAGACCGGCACCTCCGGGAAGCCTTCCCAGGTTAGCGTCCTCTTGGGGCTCTGCTGGCCCCTGTCCTGTGTGTGCGGAGGGAGAGGCAGACACGTATAGCAGCAATCCCTGGACGGGAAGCATGCCTGGTTGGGGCTGGCGGGTGAACGGGTGCGACCGGGTGTGGCGGTGCCCAGGGCCGCCAAGGGAGGCTCCTAGGAGGCGGCGTGTGAGGGGAGCACTGGGAAGGAGGAGGCAGAGGAGCAGGAGCAGGGCACCAGGCGAGGGGTCTGCGAGGAGGGTGGGGCCGGCAACAGGTGGGCGACCTGACGACGGGCAACCCACCTGCAGGCAGGTCCCCCCGCGCCCCCCTGCCAAAGGCGACCCGGACAGGGGGGCTGGGGGCTGAGCTGGTGGCGTGGGGGGGAGCGGCGGAGGCGCGGCTTGCCCGGCTGTGGGGACCCCGGGACCTCCACGCTCTGCGGCCCGCGGCCCGGGGTGGGCGGGGCCTCAGCAGCCGGGGGCGGGGCTGTCCCTGGTGGCTGCGACCTCCTCCTTGCAGGCAGAGCACGGACTCTGGGGGCTTTAGACCCCCTCCAGAATCTCAGGCAAAGAATTTGTCAACATGCAGCTTCGTTTTGCAAAACAAGAGATTTCCTCTGAATGGTATTTGCAGCTGGACGTGAACTCGGGTTTTCAGGTCTGTAATCCACACTCGTTCGGAAACTGGTTCCCATTCAGCCTCATCCTGTGTTGTATGAAATGAAGTCAAAATTGCTAACACGTTTCCTTATATTTCCGTCTAAGAAGGGATATGAATAAGCGGCTGGGCCAGTAGGACACACAGCTGCTGGCTGCTCTCGCCACGGCGGCCGGAACTCAGCCCCCAGGCGGCAGGAGCTGCTCAGGACATAGCGTGACTTTGGGCTGAGGACGTGGTGGCCGGACAGGGCCCCCGAGGCCGCCCAGCAGGGCGCCGCGAGGTCTGTGTGGTCCTACAGGCAGGAACCCGCGCTCCTCTGTGATCCGACGCGGCTGCATCTGCCCGCTCGGGGCGCTCACCCCTTCGCGCCAACACTGGTCCGTTTCTGAGCAATTCTGCGTCCCGGAAAACGCTTTCTTCCATTGAACTGAAGCCCAGCACTCTTAGCTTCCTCCTCCCCTTGCCCCCGGGGCCACCGTCCGGTGCTCAAGGACGCCCTGCTTGTTCTTCCGCTCCCCCGGCTGGTGCTCTGTTTGGGCTGGCTCCAGCCTCGCGGGTGCCCAGCCTGGGTGAGAAGGAGCCAGGAGCCCCGGGGGGGGGTTGGCTGGGGGTTGGTGGCGGTGGGCAGGGACAGCCCCCGCAGTTGCTACACCCCTTCCGGCCCCTCCGGCCCCTGAGAGCCCGGGTCTGTGCGGGAGCCCCGTCGTCTCCACCTCTGTCCTTGCAGAAGACCCCCTTTTTCCTGCGGGCAGCAGCCCCCTCTCCCTGAGTGCTTGGCTGACGGACCCGGCGCTGGTCGGGGACTCAGACAGCGCCCCTCCCGCTCTGGGAGCCAGAATGCCGGGCTGGGGCCTCTGTCCGCCCTGCTCTCCCGAGAGGCCCTCAGGGCTGGACACCTCCTTCTCTGGGTCCCTGGCACAGACACCCTGCTCCCTCAGCAAATCACCCGGATTTATTCTGTGCGATGAGGTCACCAGCCGAGGGCGGGCAGGGGTCGAGTCCTACAGGACAGTGAATCTCTCTGCAGTGGGGCTCAGGGGTGGACGGCCAGACCTCAGTTTCCCTGGGGGAAGGAAAACCGCATCCCAGACGGGAGCCAGGCCTGCCGTGGGCGCGGCTCCGCCCTAACCCTCACCTGTCCATGCCCTCCCCGGACCCGCCCATGGCCGCCCCTCCCTCCACGTCAGCGTCTGTTCATGTTTGTCACAGGTCTGGTCTCCCCTCGTCCCCACGGGACACCTCATCTGACCTTCCTCAGGAACGAGGCCGGGTCTTTCAAACGCAAACATGGCTTCGGATGCACAGAAAATGGGCGGATGCCCACCTGGGCCCCAAGCCGAGCACTTGAGGATGGTCGCTGGGGCGGCCGCTCCGGGGTCAGCAGAGCAGAGCAGGGGGTGCGAGATGCCAGCGAACCTCACGGGGGCGTCTCCCTTCCGTTTGTCACCTGTGGATAAAGACGAGGACGCCCCCCACCTCCCCCCGCCCCGCTATGGGGGCTCGAGGTCAGCATGGGTTACGCCCAACGTCAAGGACAGCACAGCGTCATTTGGGGGGGATGTGCAAGCTCCTTCCAGAAGCAGACCTTCCTTGTGGGTTGCGGCTTCCCGCCGAGAGCTGTGACCCCCCCCCCCCCGCCCCCCGTGGAGACGGCAGCACCTTCCTGGAGGCACACCCGTGGCGGGCGCACCACCTCACCCGCCTGCACCCGGCGTGAGGCCGCCCCCCACTCTGTCCTCACCTCGGATGCCGAGGCTCCCCCTTCCCTCCCTCTGCCCCCTCGGGCATAGCACGGCAGGGGGTGGTGTCCCCGTCTGGTCACCTCCGTTCCAGCCAGATCTGACGTCTCCTGGGGGGTCTCTAGGGTGTGGGGCCGGGAGGAACGTCTCCCAACTCCCCGGGTCTCCCATCCCAGACCCCGGCAGTTAACTCTGGGGCAGGTGGCAGCTGGGGGCTCCCGCTGACAGAGAGGCCAGGACCGGCTCCAGGGGACCACGTGCACGGACCCAGCCGGAAGGTAGCAGGAGGGTCCTGGGGGTGTGAGGGGAGAGCCCTGTTTCCGTGTCTCGTTCAGGTGGAGGGAGGAGGGGGAGGCAGGTGCAGGTGTGTGTGGGGGGGGTGGAGAAGCCCACTGGGGTCGGAGCTGCCGTGAGGGTCTCTCTCCGGCTCCTGCCCTGGACCCTGGGGACACTCAGCCCGGACAGGGCTGGGTAACCCTCGTCTGTGCTGTCTTGGCACCTGGGCAGACTGGAACTATCTATATCTTACGGAGGCACAGAGATACACAAGACATACGAAAGGAATCCAGAAATATGTATTTGGTATTTCTGAATATGAGTGTAACCAAACTAAACAGACAAATGTATTTAAAAATGTAAGGGAAAGCTTGGGGCCCCTGGGTGGCTCAGTCAGTTAAGCGTCTGATCTCCGCTCAGGTCATGATCTCACAGTTCCTGAGTTCAAGCATTGGGCTCTGCACTGACAGCACGGAGACTGCTTGGGCTTCTCTCTCTCTCCCTCTCTCTCTGCCCCTCCCCTGCTCATGCTCTGTCTCTGCCTCTCAAAATACATGAACAAATAAAACAAAACAAAATAAAATAAAATAAAATAAATAAAATGTAACGGGAGGTTCAACAAAGCACCGAAGTCAGCAGCTCATTTAAAGGATCCCACACCACGACCACGTGGGAGTTGTTCCTGGGATGCAGGGAGAGATCCACCTCTGACGATCCAACGTCACACAGATTAACAGGATGAAGGAAACGTTAAGCACACAATCGTCTCAACTGATACAGAAAAAGCATTTCCCAAAGTTCAACACACTTTCATGATAAAAATAGTCAAGAAACTAAAAACAGAAGGAAACCCTCTCAACGTAACGAAGGCCATATACGCAAAAACCCACAGCTAACATCGCAGTCAGCGGTGAGGGGCCGAGAACTTTCCCCCAAGACCAGCAGCGTGGCAAGGACGGCCGCGTCCACTGCTTCCATTCAACATGGTACTGGGGGTTTTAGCCAGAGCAACTGTCAAAGAAGAAGTAAGGTTATCTCTGTTTGCAGGTGACATGACCTTTTATGTAGAAAACCCTAAAGATTCCGCAAAAAAACTTGATTCGAATTAATAAATAAAGTCAGCAAAGTCACAGGAGATAAAATGAACACACAAAAATCAGCTGCCTCTGTCTACACCGATAACGAACCATCCAACAGCAAATCAGCAATTGCACTGTCACTCGCATCAGAAAGAGTAAAGACTTGGGAATTAACTTAACCAAGGAGGTGGAGGGCTTGGATGTGAAAGCTACCGACGCGGAAGAGGGAGTTAGAGACCCAAATAGACGGAAAGGCACCTGTGCCCGTGGATTGGAAGGCTTACTATCGTTAGGGTGTCAAAACTGCCCGAAGTGATCTACAGGTTCAAAGAGATCCCTATGGAAGTCCCAGTGACACTTTCCTTCTGCAGAAATGGAAAATTCCATCCTAAAGAAGCAATCTTGAAAAAAAAAACAAAGTTGGAGGGCTCACTTTTCCTGATTTCAAAACTTACTGTACACACACATGCACACACACACACACACACACACAGAAAGCACGCACACACACATAGAAAGCACGCACACATGCACACACACATGCACACACAGAAAACATGCACACACACATGCACACACACACAGAAAGCACGCACACACACATAGAAAACACGCACACACACACACACATGCACACACAGAAAACATGCACACACACATGCACACACACACACACACAGAAAGCACGCACACACACATAGAAAGCACGCACACATGCACACACACATGCACACACAGAAAACATGCACACACACATGCACACACACACAGAAAGCACGCACACACACATAGAAAACACGCACACACACACACGCACGCACAGATACACGTGAACACATAGAAAACACAATGTGCACACAACACAAAGAAAACGCACACACACGTGCACGCACACATAGAAAACATGCACACACATACATACACACGCACACACACACAGGTCATCAAACCACGGTGCTGGTGTGAAGGCAGGGTGTGGACTGATGGACCAGAATCAAAGTCCCAGAAACACACCCGCACGTATGTGGCCACGTAATCTTCGCCAAGACCGTTCGATGGGGAAAGGACAGTCTCCACCAGACGGTGCCGGGGAAACAGGAGGGTCCGCGTGCAGAGCAGGGAAGCCGGACTCTCACCCGACGCTGCACGTGAAGATGCCCTCACAGTGGACCCAGACCTAAACATTAGAGCTTAAGCCATAAAACGCGGAGGAGAAAACCTGGGGGAAAGCTGCACGACGTTGGGCTGGCGACGATTTCTTGGTTATGACACCGAAAGCACAGGCAATGAAAGTGGAACATACGCACGCCGGGCTTTGTCGAGACGTAAACAAATAATGTTCTTTGTGCGTCAGAGGACATGCACAACTGTCAACAGAGTGAGCAGGCAACCCACGAATGTGAGAGGAGATTTGCAAATCGTGTATCTGACGAGGGCTTAATATCCAGAATATATAAAGAACTCCTACAAGTCGAAAACAACCAAACAAGCTGATTTGAAAAGGGGAAAATATGTGAATGGCGATTTCTGCAAAGAAGACGTAATCCTTACGGGAAAGCAGATCAAAGCCACGAGCGACACAGCGTCACTCCCGCTCCGACGGTCGCCCCAGGATGTAACAAGTGCCGGTGAGGGCGTGAGATGCGGGAACCCTCGTGCGCTGCCGGCGGGGTCTCAGTGGAAAACAGCACGCGGTTCCCCAAAACACTAAACACAGAATCACCACGTGACCCAGGGTGTGTGGGTGGGTATATGCCCAAGAGACTGAATGCGGGGACCCGGACAGATACTGCCCCACGGATGAGCCTTGAGGACGCTGCTCCGTGGAGGAAGCCAGCACACGAGGACGAATCCCGTGTGGACCCATTTCACGTGAGGTCCCTGGAGGAGTCAGATCCACAGACAGAAGGCAGAACGGGGGCGCCAGGGGCTGGGGAGGCAGACGGGGGTGAGAGTTCACTGGGTGTCACTATAGGGAAATGGAAATTCTGGGACGCATGGGGTGATGGCTGCACAACCACATGAATGGGCTTGGTGCCCCCGAACCGCACACTTACTGGTTACGGCGGTAAATTCTGCCCTGTGTCTGTTTTACCACGATAAAGAAAACATAATGGAAGGAAAACGTTGGTTGAATTAAAACACTGGAAGAGGGGCGCCTGGGTGGCGCAGTCGGTTAGGCGTCCGACTTCAGCCAGGTCACGATCTCCCGGTCCGTGAGTTCGAGCCCCGCGTCGGGCTCTGGGCTGATGGCTCAGAGCCTGGAGCCTGTTTCTGATTCTGTGTCTCCCTCTCTCTCTGCCCCTCCCCCGTTCATGCTCTGTCTCTCTCTGTCCCAAAAATAAATAAACGTTGAAAAAAAAAATTAAAAAAGAAAAAAAAAAAAAAAAAACACTGGAAGAGCCCGGAATGACGAACATCAAGTCAGCAAGACAGCAAAACGTGGCCACCTTGGGGAGGTCTCGGAGCGGGCGCTGATGGCGAAAACCCGAGCCACGTGAGCGGCGGTATTCTTGGTGAGACGCGGGCGGGGAGGGGAGAGGCACGGACTGTCCTCAGACTCAGCGTCAGGAGTAAATATATAGCCGCGTAGAGTTGAAAATAGGGAATTCCAAAGTCCTCCGGACTTTTAACATGTTTTTGTAATTTCGACTCCCTACCTCAGTTTGGAGGGATTTTACAGGAGCCTTGTTGGGGCCCCTGGGGGGCTCAGTCGGTTATGTGTCCGACTCTTGGTTTTGGCTCAGGTGGTGATGTCCCAGTCCTGAGATCGAGCCCCGCGTCAGGTTCTGTGCTGACAGTGTGGAGCCTGCTTGGGAGTCTCTTTCTCTCTCTCTCTCAAAACAAATGAATAAAAAAATAAAGGAGACTTGGTGAAGGAATAGCTCATTTCAAGGGAAATGTAAACTTCTCGGTGGAAGTTAACACACATTTACGTGATGTTACTTTTACAAAACTCGTTCTCCGACTCCAGCGGGAGCTGCTCGCCCGGTGTTAGCAGATAGGAACTTTCGCATGGCGAGATTCTAAGTGTTCACGCTTTCCTTTTAGTTTGTATTGCCTTGAATTTTTACAACAGGCATGAACTATTTTAAAAATCTAGGTAACCTATTTTTAAAAATATCTATCTGGCTGATACCCAGATCAGAAAATAAATGGCACAAACGGGAAAAAAAAAAATGTAGGGTCTAATCTCATTGAAAGCACAGAAGCAAAATCCTAAAAAAAAAATTAATACAGCAAATCTAGCAGGCTATTATAGCATTTAATGCTTGTAAATCAATCGATACATTGGTGTAACACACTGAATGAAAACACAGAAACAGAGGTTCATGAATCATTCAGGACGATTTTAAATTCCGTCCCTGATGAGAACCAATTTGCATGATGAGCAGAGAGGAAACATCTTTAATTCGACAAAGGGTGTGGGCACCTCCAGCAAATGTCTGTCCTCCCTCGACCCCCCCCCCCGCTGAGGTCAAGAACCTCGAGGCACTCTGGGAAGCGATGGCTTGTGGCTTCCACGGAAGTTTCTAGCACGTAAATGACGCCATCATTCTTGCCAGCACGGGCATTCGGTACTAGAGGGCGTCTGGCTCCGGCCGTGGAGACGCGTGCGGGGGACCCCAGCCCTGGCCTCGTGTCCACGCGGGAGGAGCGTTTTGTAAACCCAATAGTTTGCAATACGAGCAGCATATTTTTGCGAAAAGAACCGTGTTTTCTGAAAGAAATAATCGAGAAGAGTGCTGTTGGTTTACCCGTCTGCTAACCCCTGTCTTGCCCCGGAGTCTCCTGCAGTCAGACCCTCAGGGTGGGTGTTTTTGATCGAAGCACAGGAAGAAACCCTGGCCTCGCTCAGCAGGCGTGGTAGGAAAGCACGGCCATCGAAAGAGCCTTTCTAACCACAGAGAACCTTCTCGAGCACTACATCAAGACTTGATAACCGATGGTTTCTTTCTTTCTTTTTTTTTTTAAGTTTTTTAAGTGTTTATTTTGAGAGAGAAAGACAGAGCACAGGCAGGGGAGGGTCAGAGAGAGGGAGACACAGAATCCGAAGCAGGCTCCAGGCTCCGCGCTGTCAGCACAGAGCCCGACGTGGGGCTCGAACTCACGAACCGCGAGACCGTGACCCGGGCCGAAGTCGGACGCTCAGCCGACTGAGCCCCCCAGGCGCCCCCAGACTGATGGTTTCTTAAAGGTCAGTTGGGACGCAGGAGCTGAAGCCACAGCGCGTTGCAACTGAGCCCCACGGTGCGTGTTTCGCATCCGGACGGGTCCCTCACCGGTGCGTGACCCTGGGGCGTCGGGCACGGGTACCGAGGAGACACTGCCCCGCCGAGCCGCGCGGATCTCCCCCATGTTGACGCGGCTCATGAAATGGTGTGGAAGACCCACATTCGTCTGCGCCCACCCGTTTTGTCGCAAAGGGCTTACGGCACCGAGAAGCTGTGAGGCTCACGGCGGCAGAGGCGAGCTTTCCAAACTTCTAGCTTTTGCTCCAAAGCTCAGATTTTATCCTTGACCACAAGTCCGTCAGTAGTTCACCTCGACTCGCTTTATCCTGTTTGAGAAAACACCTGCCGGATGCCCGCGTCTGAATCACGAGAGTCTGTGCCTGTCAGTCGCGTATCAGGCGCGACGCTTTTCCGGGGCGGAAGCGGCTGGCGGCTCGGGTGCCCACTGACGTGGGCGGGTCTCGGCCCGTCCCCGGGAGGCGGGAGCAGGAGGAAAGGCTGAGTTTCGGGAGCCGGCTCTGCTCCGGGCTTGGGAGGACCAGGGGCCCCCGGGGCTCCAGCCTGCTGACCCCAGGTCCGGGGGCTCGTTGGGCTCCATGGGCATGTGAGTCCGCTCCTTGCCATGAACGCCATACGTGTCTGCCTCGGTCTCCGTATCTCTGTCCCCGTGGAGAGCCCGGACTCATACCCGTGGATCCGGAGGAAGAGGGTGACGCCCTGTAGGTTTTGTGTGTCCCCTTTTTTCAAGGCCGTTTGGCACCAGAGTGCATGTGACGTGCTTCTCCAACACATCCAGACGCAGTGTGAGTCAACAGCTTCTGAACTCCACCTGTTTTCTGCCCCCGCGCTGACGCAATCCGCGTTCAGGAGTGGGGTCCGTGAAGAGCCTGTGGGTGGGGCCGCCATTCTGTCACCCCGAGGGAATCACCCGTGTCTGGCCGAGGAGGGCCGGAGGCGGGCGGAAAGCCGCGGCGGAATGACGGGTCTGACCCACGGGTGTGGTGCAAATTCCCTGGGCGGAGGGAGCGGCTGGCCGAGCCAGACGTCCCTCCCCTCCAGCCTCCGCGGTCGCCTTGGCCTGTCATCTCTGGCTCGGGGCGAGTCTCAGGATCAGCGGGACAACGGGAGCTGCTTTTCCCTCTTCCTGTTTCCTGCTGGAAGCAGCGTTCTCGGGCCGGGATCTCTGGAAGCGGTCCCCGAAGGTGCACGTCGCATTCCCGTGTGTGCGGGTGGCTGGGTCTGAGGCCGGCGCGGGGGGCCGGCGACCCCCAGGGAGGACGTGGGAGTTGTCCCATGGCTGAGGACCGCGAAAAGAGGCTTCTGTCTCTTTCTGAGCTGGAGGCCGGGCCAGGCAGAGTGGCTGCGAGAGTGACTGAGTCAGGGGAGAGGGTGGCTCAGCGAGGCCCCCACAGAGGCCCCTGGACGTGGGCGCCTGAGCCCCGGGCAGCAGCCCCTGGTGCGGAAATGGACGGGCACCCGGCCCAGCGTGGGGAGGGCGGCTTCCCCGGGGGGCTCGCCAGGCAAAGCCTGAGGTTGCCCCAGGTTTCGGCTGGAGCCCGCCCCCTCCGTCCCCGTGGAGCCCCGGGGGACAGCGCGGCCCGGCCGGTGTCCGCGCCCCTGCCCTCCACCCCGTCCGTCCCTCCGGCTGTGCGGGCCCGGCGACCTGGCCGGGCCGCTCCTCCGTGCGCTCCCCTGGCGGCCACAGGCTGGGGGAGCTCTTGGCTGTGTCGCTTTCCACCGGGACACGGCCTTGCCCGCGTCGCCCCTGGAGAACGCTGCTCACCCCCCGCTTCCCGGCCGTCGCTCGCCCACGGCTGCCCGGTGACGGCGTGTGCCTCCGTCCACGTGACAGTCTGAGGACTGGCCGCGCCGCCCGGGCCTTTTGCTTCTGGTCCTTCAAAACGTGCACGGTGCATCCCATTCCGGGGAAACGCACAGCTTTTCTTCCTCGAGCTGTTTGGGGTCCAGCGGACGGGGGTGTCTGTGCCTCACGTGATGTGTGTGGCTGCAGGCACTCTGCTGGGTGGGGTGACGGCCGCGACCTTGTGGCCACCAGGCCAGGATCCTCGAAAACACCGCCAACGGGCGGGCGCACCGCTGTTGGTCTCTGCCGCACGGACCGTGTGGGGGCAGCGACAGCCTCCGGCCGGCCTCCCCGGGGCCCCTGGGGGGACACCGTCCCCTTCTCTGGCGGCCGTCGCAGGGCTGCCCGGGGCACGACCCGGGTCTGGTCCTGCCCCCTTGTCCACGAGGGAGGCGTCACCCATGACAGACGGTGTCCGGCTGCACGGAGAAATGCCCAGACCCCTGAGGGATCTCCGGGCCCCCTCCCACGATGAGGACGCCGGGCCCTCAGGCTCTAGAACTTTCCGAAGGAGACCCTGTGGAAACGGCGAACCTGGCCGGGACCCGGCCCCGCCTGGAGTGTCCTTCCCTTTCCCTTTCTCGGTTTGTGGATGTGAAGCGTGACTCCTCCCTGTCGACTGTGCGTGTGAACATTTATTGCCACAGCCGGACTTTTCTCGCTAGAAAATCCCCTCGGTGCCAGATCTCTAGGGAGGTGAAGCCTAGAACTCGACACACACAGGTCACAGCTCCAGCGAGGAGATCGGGCTGTCGGCGGCGCCCAGGCTTCGGCCGAGGGCCGAGCTCAGGCGGACTTTGGAAATTTAGCTGCACTTGAGGATACCTGTGGGCTCACCCCTGCCACCGTGGGAACCGCCGCGGAGATCCGCGGGCCCTGCCTCGTCCCCGAAGGCAGCGTCCTGCAGAGCCGAGGCCGCCGCGGCCGGCACGTTGCCGTGGATACGGGACGTCGCATCCCTCAGGGAGGGCCTGTCCCCCCCCCGCCCCCCGCCCCGCAACCACCTGCCGCCAGGCCCAGCCCGTCCCTCCTCCATCCTGCCCTCCACCCTGCAGTCACATCTGCCCTCACCTCCGTATGCCAGTCACATCCGTGTCGCACACGCGGGATCAGGGGCTTCTCGGGAGATGGTTCAGGTGGCCGTGGGCACAGGCGGCTCGCTCCGTGCGGCAGCGGGACTCCCTGCCGCCTGTGCGTCCTCGGCGAGAGGCCCGGGTCTTGTGCCCTTTCCCTGGCTGCGCTGTTTGCTCCCTGCTGCGTCTTGAGAACCCTGGCCGGATTCCAGATACTCGTCCTCAGCCGGATGGTGTTTTCTCGGCAGATTTTAATCTTGACGGGGTCCAGCTTCCCCATTTCTCCTCCTCTGGGTCACGCTATCGTGGGGTGCGCGGCCCGACTGACACGCCAGTTTCCTCTGCACCCAAATCCCGGCCGCGAATCTGAGCAGACACGTCAGGGACGCACATTCCCTGCGAGCTGAAGCGGCACCTGAGACCCCCAGCCCAGAAGCTGCAAGGTCGCGACTGAAAACTGGACTTTGCGTCCGGTTTGTTGTTTAAAAAAGAAACCAATGATTTCCAGTGAGATTTCCGTAGATTTCAAGCACGACGCTTGGTCTCCAGCGCCTCCTGACCAGGGGAGCGCGACGGTCGTGACCGCCGTGCCTGGTGGCGCTTCGTGGTGCGATCCCGCCTCCCCGGAGGGCGCCCTGCTGCTTGGCTGCACTCACTGACCTGATGTGCTCCCGTCCCTTGTCTCAATGGGGAAACTGAGGCCCAGAGGGGTTAGGCTGCTCCCTCGGGCACACACCTGATGGACGCCAAGGGCAGAAGCGTTCACCTCCCCACAGCAGAGAGCAAGCTCCTCTGTGAAGCTTCCTTCCCAGCTCAGTTGAATGCTCCCATGGATGGGAGGCTCACCACCACAGTCTCTGCGCTCTGAGTCGCCTTCTCTGTTGGGAAGTTTGGCCGTGACAGCACTGAACAAAATGGAAACATTTGCCCTTCCAATGCAATGTTGAAGCAGAGGGCTGATGCTGTTTAAGCCTGTATGGAGCAGGTGTCATCACCCCGGTGGGATGTCGCACGTCTCGAGAGCCCGAGGCGTGTGCGTTTCTGGTCCCGGGATCGGACGGGGAGCACACTCCTGGCTGTCCATCCCGGCCATGACCAGCAGGTGCAGAAATGTGCTTTCCCGCATGAGATGCGGGGGTCACGATAACGAAATCTGGAAGCAAAATAGACCTCCAAAAAGAGGAGAACGTTCCAAGAGCCATTTTTATATAGCTCGTGGAACATCTGTAAGACAGCACTTTCCACAGAATTAAATGTGTGTGTTGGCAGAAATTCTATTGACACGGGACGTGAACGATCACAGCACAGTGTAGGTGGAAAACTTACGGCCAAAATGACACGCATACGGTCTCAGTTATAAGCGAAAACATAAACGTGTGGATGTGAGACAGACACTGGAGGAAATACATCGGTGTGAAGGTCTCTGCTGGAGTCCCTTCCACGGCGTTAGGAGCCGTGGCCCGCTCGCGGACACGGGCACGGGTGTTTGCCCGTCCGGAGCTGTTTGGTCTCTTGGCCCAGAGCACAGTCGCCGTCTGTCCTGGGGCGTCTTCCTCCATCGCCCGCCAGAGGGAGACCCCATCGGGCTTGCTGGGCCTCTGTCCCCGGCAGGGTGACCATGGTCCTGCCTGGGGGCAGCTGGGGGATGAGCTGAGCCCACCTGGCCCAGGGTCGCTGCTGGCCGTTCTCTGTGCAAATTTTGCTCATGACATGTTGATTTTTATAAAATACTCACCGATATTTTGAAAAGTAGTCACTCATGTTTTATGCTCATTCCCTTGCTTCTATATTTAATCGTCCCCAGCAACTGTAGAGTCACCTACATGTTGCTAGTTTTGTTTTATTTCAAAACACTCCACTTTAGAGGCACCTGGGTGGCTCAGGTGGTTAAGCGTCGGACTCTTGACTTCAGCTCAGGTCATGATCTCACGGTTCGTGGGATCGAGCCCACATTGGGCTCTGTGCTGACAGCGTGGAGGCTGCTTGGGCTTCTCTCTCTCTCTCTCTCTCTCTCTCAAAATAAATAAATAGACATTAAAAAAAAAGAGTCCTTGTAAAAACACTCAACTGTCACTGGCTTTTTTGGTGTCTGAACAAAGGGAAGCTAGGCTGTAACTCTCTTTTTTATAACTGCCAAACGAGGTCACTTTCTGAGGTTCCAGGGGGACACGAAATGTGTTTGGAAACCACTCCCCACACCGCTCCGCCCGCCCGTGGCTGTCGGCAGAGTCACCTGCAAGGCCTGGGACCCCGGAGCTCGGGTCCTGAACGGGTGGGCAGGAGGAGGGGCAGCGGAGGAAGCTGAAAAGTGCACGGCCTGGTTTACCGTCTCCCTAAAGTGGCGTAAAATTTTACGCGCCCTCCATTTACTCCCTTTGTGATGCGAGTGGGTTTTATTGCTACATTGTATTTTGTGATTGGCTGTTTTCCTGCCCGGCCCTCACCCAAGAGGGCGACCACCAGAAGGGACTTGGGAAAATGTATCCGTTGGGCTGCCCCTTCCGCAAAGATTGGGGTTTTTAAGGCTTTATTTTGTTTTTAATTGTGGTAAAATAGACGTAACATAAAATTTACCATCCTACCCGTTTCTCAGAGCACGGTTTGGGGGACTAAGCACATTCGCACAGTTGTGTGCCCCCCATCCCCCTCCCATCTCACAGAACCGAAGCTCCGTGTGGCCGGGACCCCTCCCGCTTCACTCCTTCCCGCTCTCTCCCTTGGCCCACCAGAGCGCTCAGTTTCTGGCTGCGAACCCCCTCCTCCTGTTCCCACCGCAGCCGCTCGGATCCCTCCGTTGGGACGGCCGCCCCCCTCCCGGTGTGCACCCTTTGCTTCCTGTGTCCTCGGGCCGCGGGGACAGGATCAGGCCCCGGACAAGGGGTGGCCTGGGGTCCGTGCCAGATGCTGCGATTCCCTCGGGGAGCGGAGGGGGCCTGGGACCCTCGTGTCCGGCCCGGGGGTGCTGGCAGCAGGGGCCCCTGAGGCCGGTTCCCTGGGGTTTCAGCCCCCAGGGGGTCCGGAAGCTGGAATCGAGGCTCCGTGAGGTCAGAGGTTATGGGCGACCCTCACCACCGCACACGATGGCCCCCGCTGCCGTCCTCCCAGAACTTATCCGGCAGCTTCTCCAAGTATCTTCGTGCTTCAAACAAGAAGACCTCCTCCTCCCTCCTGGGAAGCCCCTGACGGAAGGGGTGCTCCCCGGACGCTGTTTCACACGAAGTGTGTCCTTCTCACACTCGTTTTCAAGCCCACAGGTTATAGACGCACAGGAAGTATGTTCGCTGACGTTGACCAGCAAAGCCCTCAACTGTGAAGCTGACGTAATTTTGTGAATTAACGTAGTGCGTGTCCCTCCCAAAAGGCACCCACGAGAAATACACCTGCAGGAGCGGTTTGCTCAGGGCGAGGCGTGGGAGGGGCGTCTGAGGAAGCGCTGATAAAAGGGCGTCTAGGGCCTGCCGACGGCGCGCGAGTTCAGAAATTAACTGAAGTGTGGATTTCTGATTCCCCGACAGCAAGGAGGAAGTCACTCTGAGACTACTGAAGTCTTACAGCCAGGGGCTCAGAGGGTATCGCTGTGCGCGCATCTAACACCGACTTAGAGCACCGTGCGCCTTCCGTGGGGACAGGTGCTGACACAAGGTGCTGAAAGCATGACCGGCCCTTGCTTTTGGCAAGTGGGACATTTGTAAAGACTCAGTCTTTGTTTCCCAGCAGGCGGCCTCCCCGCGCTCACAGTTTACCTGAGATGCTTTTGAACAGCCAGCTTTCCCAAGCGGTGGGGCAGGCTCGACCAGCCACAGTTGTCGCTGCAGGTGCCAGTGGCCTCGCAGGCGGGGGGCGGGGGGGGGGGGCGGATCAGGTCCGACACAGGTTCTGGGGAGGAAGAGGCACGTGGGCAGGGAGAGGGGCAGTGATGGCCGTCTTGATCTCGCAGGCAGGTCTGCAGCTCACCGTAGCTATGCGCCGTGGGGGCACCGGCTGCACCGAGGACCACGGGGAAAGCCCTCCCAGAGTCCCTTTCTTTGTGCCATCACTTTGCAGCTGCCCTGAGAGATATGGAGTCCACGCCCCCACTCTGTAACCCGGAATCACCATTGTCGTGGAGGGGCAGAGTGCCAGTCCCCAGGCCAGGCCTCAAGAGGCCTCACGCGCATCTCATGGAACGGGCTGGGCTAGGCTGCTGCAGGATGAGAGCCAACAGGGGTCCCCGTCAAGGTCATCCTAGACCAGCCACCAGCCAGCTGAGCCCCAGACGCGGGGGACAGCCTGGCCGCGGTCAGCCGAGCTGTCTTGTCCCACCACACAGCTGACTGCAGACACACGGGACCAGAACACCCAGCTGACCGACGGACTTGTGGGCAATTATACACGTTTGTTACTTCAAACCACCGAGTTAGGAACGTTTGTTACGTGGCGATAGCTAACGGTTACGACAACCTATCGCGACTGGCTGCACAGATCAAAGTGCAGGTCTGGCTAGCGGCAAAATACTTTAACGGTTCGCCAGGAGGAAGAAAGGGGAGAAGGGGGGTCTGGTTGTGGGTTGCGGAGCTGGGCTCCCTGCTCCCTCTGTGAGGGTGGCTCCCGGGGGCCGCTCTGGCCCCACGGGTGTAGACTTGTAGGGCTGAGAAGAGAGCAAAAACTTTTCTGGTGCTCGAACATCAGCAGATTCTGCTCACACAGTGACAGCAGAGGGGGAGAGAGGAAGCCACAGTTCGGAAATTTAATTACATCTCTGGAAGAAAATGTATGATTCCTAGAATGATTTTATTTAAAAGACCTCAAAAAAATAGAACCTATTTTTTTTCCTACCTCACGATTAATTCAAACCAAATGAAAGGAAGCAGTGAACCCTTACTGACACCCTCCGGGGAGTTTTCATTTGCAGTATCTGTCAACCTTGAAATCTCGATTTGTACCACAGAAGCTCGTACAGGTACAGCGCCAGGTTCCAGAGACAGCGTGTTCCATTTCGTTCCATTTAAATAAATTACGTACCCGATCATCGCAGTATTACTTCATCTTCTAATCAAATTGCCGATCTGGTGGGTCCCAGACCCTCGGGCTCGATGGGGAGGGGGATGGCCGTGGTCCCTGGGGCCGGCTGCGCACTGGGGGCTGGTGGCCCAGCGCCGATGACGTCAGGCTGTAAATACAACTGTGAATGAGGGCGACTCAGCCCTCGGCCTCGGGCGTTGGACGATCCTCGCCGGTTAAGGCTGCTCAGCCACATCTCCCCCTGCACAGCAGGCTCGCGTTAGCGCTTCCGAAGCGATGAACACGGGGGCGTGTGACGGCTGGATGAGCAGGAAGGAGGTGGTGTCCCACCCTGGGACACTCGAGTCCCCGAGGCTGCCGACTTGTGTGTGTGCGTGTGCATCGCATGGAGTGTGCGTGTGTGTAAGTATAGGTGCACGCACACACGTGTGGACATGTGTTTGTGAGGCGCGTATCGTCGTCCTGGTTTGTCTCTGGGTGTGTGTGCGCGTGTGATCTGTTGCGTGCACACGTGTGTTGCGTGTCAGTTTATGTGCACGTGTGTACTGCCCGTGTCTACACGTGTCCGAGTCAGCGTGTGCATCTGGGCACCAGCATCCCACCCACTTGGCGTCCTCCAGGGGTCCTGCCCTCCTGACCTTGACCCTGGGGTCTTCCTCTCCCCAGCCCCACCGTCGTCCTGGCTGCGGGGCCCCATCTGTCTCCAAGCCCCGCCCCCCCGCCCCATGGCCTCAGCTTCCCTGGGTGCCGATGCCCCTGGGGACCCGCCTGGGGATGGGGGCTGTGGGGGGTAAGCTTAGGAATCCCCCGGGGCCTACACCGACGGGTTAACAAGGCACAAAGAAATACAAAGTCAATATAATGCTCACACCCGAGTTGGGGTAAACTAGATTGGCACTCCAAGAATAGGGGGGTGCAAAGACACCCCAAGAATAGGGAGGCACAACGGTGCCAGGAATAGGGAGGTGCAAAGGCACCCCACAATAGGGAGGGGGTGCTGAGCCCCCAAAAACAGAGAGACGCAAAGGCCTGAAATAGAAATGGCACAAGGGTGCCCAGTACACAGGAATAACGAGATTAGAGATTCAGGGCGAAAGCACCCCAAATTTAGTACCATAGCAGAAAGCTGCTTTCAGAGGAGAACAGGGCCAGGGCAGGTACATTGGTGAATTGGACTTGGGACCCCTGCGCTGCAGGCAAAGCAGCCCAGAGTGGAGAGGAGATGGTTAACAAAAGAAAAGGTGTCTTGTTACCCCCCCCCCACCATCCCCCCATCTGTCTCATCCCCTGGGCTGCCAAAGATAAACAGGCAGGGCGCCTCCTGGCCGCTGTTAACAACCGTCTACCCATCTGCCTGGTGCCTGACTTTGTTTTATGTTGACCCAAACCCCAAACACTGTACATCTTCAAAATCCCCCTTCCTTTCCCCCTCACGTCCACAAGTTAGCGTTCCTACTTTCTCTGTGTCTTTGCACACGCCCATCGCGTTTGCCAGCCTTCTGATCTGAATACATACGGGGCAAGGACCCTCATTCGGGGCTCTTGTCTCTTCCCCGGACGTTAGCCGTCTCCCGTTTGAATCCTGCGTCCGCTCTTTAGAGGCCACGACAGGGGGCCACCTCCTTGAGCCTGGGCCCTGGGGCTGGAGCTCAGGCGCCGGAGGAACCGGGGGAAGGAGGCCTGCCCACTGGGAGCTCACTCCTCTCCTCCACTGTCCTGGGCGAGGCTGCCTGACCAGCGGGAGACACGCGGACCCAGCAGGGGCTCGATGGCACCCAGGCTCGCGGCCACGGGGGTGGAGGGCGCGAAACTCCGTCAGGGAGAGAAGGGGGCCGGGACTCCGCCGCGAGAGGCCCCAGAGCTCGGGGTGCAGTCCGTAGGTCAGGGCGGGCGCACGGGCTGGGTCCCTCGGGGGACAGGGGGTCACACGATGCAGCGACCTCACGTCGACATCACACTCCCGCCTCTTTGCACCCCGGATGCCGAATCTCTCCCTTCGTACACAAATCATTTTATAAAGCCTGGAATTTGAGACGGGGTTCTACTGACCCGCCAGGGAAAACCGAGCACCGTGGGTCCACCGAGCCTTTTCCTCGAGAAGCCGGGTGGCATCTGTGGGCTGGCTCACCTCTCCTGCCCTGCAGCCGTGGGGGGCCTGGGGGGCACGGGGGGAGCGGTGTGGGGGGCTTGGGAGGCGTGGGGGGCATGGTGGGTACGGCTGCATGGTGGGGATTTAGGGGGTGAGGGTCGCGTAGGGGGTGCGGTGGGGGGTGCGTGGGAGGGTTGTGGGGGGTGAGGACGGAGTGCGGGTGGGGCCGGGGTGGAGGGCGGGCGGGGGCGGGGGAGCAGGACGGCCCAGGGCGGCACAGCTGCCCCGCAACCCGGGTCGCAGAGGCGTGGCCCCACCGGCCAGGCGACCCCGGGGTCCTCAGAGCAGCGGGTGCGGCCGCCTGACCCTCCGGGTCCTGGAGGCACAATGGGCTTCTGGAGTCTCTTCGTCAGTTTCTTAAGGGTCTTTGAGAAAAAGGGTTTTGGTTTTCATGTCACATCTGAGAATCTTTGCCAAATTAAGAGCCAGCTTTTGGTTTTATCGATTTCCTCTTTGATTTTTATTTTTTCTTTCCTACGGGATATTTTTTTTTTTTTCAACATTTATTTATTTTTGGGACAGAGAGAGACAGAGCATGAACGGGCGAGGGGCAGAGAGAGAGGGAGACACAGAATCGGAAACAGGCTCCAGGCTCCGAGCCATCAGCCCAGAGCCCGACGCGGGGCTCGAACTCACGGACCGTGAGATCGTGACCTGGTTGAGGTCGGACGCTTAACCGACTGCGCCACCCAGGCGCCCCTCCTACGGGATGTTTTAATTCAATACGCTGGTCTTTCTGCTACTTCCTGGCGGAAAAGGCTGGGGTCCTGACTGGGGGTTTCTGCTCCCGGGGCATCAGTTCTCAGCGCCGTGGGCTCCCCCAATTCATAGAGGAGGACACTAGATTTGGGGGGTGAGGCTCGCCTGAGGTCGCGAGGGGCTGCAGACAGAGCCCGTCCTAACACAAGGTCTCTGACCCGCGGCTCCTCACGCTGTCGTGGGCAGGAGGGCCCTGCAGGACCCCACGTCCGCCCGGGGCAAGGCCACCCATGGCAGGGGCGGGGGCGGGGGCCTGGCCACAGACGGCAAGCAGTCCAGACCCTAGGGTCATGTGCACGCGGCCACACCTGTCCTCGGGGTCCGGCTGCAGCCGGACATCTCCAAGTGTACGAGGACCACAGAGGAAAGTGTCGGGCGAGCACGCGAACAGCATTTGCAACAGTCGCCGGGTGGCTGACCGTCCGGTCCGTGCACGCACCAGCCGTGGCCTGAGGAGGCCGGCACCGGGTCCCTCGTTGCCCTGACTAGACGTCTCCGCGAAGGCCCGACGTGTCCCCTCCGTGCTCTGAGCTTCGGTTTCTTCATCAGGAAGCGGTGACGGTGACTCCGCTGTGTCTCACGAGACGACCGCGAGCTTGAAGAGAAGCCGTGTGTGTGCAGGGGGTGTGGGCACTGCACGGCGAGGCGCGACTTCTCGTCGCGCCGGCTAACCGGGTGGATGCAGAGAAGCCGGCCCGGGAGCCTCTGTGCGCCACGAGCAGGGCCCTCACAGAGGCGTGTCCGGTTTTGGAGGGACCCGGCCAAGGGGCTTTGTGGCCCATCTCCCGCTACCTGGTCCCAGCAGCCGGTCGTGCGCTCCGTGTCCCCTGCCGTGTCCCCCCGAGAGCACGCTTGAGTGTGCTCAGATCGGCTCAGGGGGCCGTCTGTGGCCAGCGTGGCTCTCAGGCCGCCCCAGGGCCACGGCGGAGGGAGCCCGGGCCAGGAGCCCCACCAGCCCTCGGGGAGTTATCTCCATCTTACGCCGAGGGGGCCGTGGCTTAGCCAAGTTACCCGACTTCCCAGAAAGCAGTGGCGGTCAGGACGTGGACCCGGGTGCGCCTGATTCCAAAGTTCCTGTTCTTCGCGCCGTGAGCCGAGGGTGGGTCCGGGCAGGGGGCTGCCGGAGGGGGCGCCCACGTGGACGTGGTTGAGGGGCGCTGCTGGGGCCACGTTAGGCATCTGTCCCTCTGGGGGTCTCACCCTCCACCCCACATGGCCCTCAGGGGCTACTGCAGCCTCCCGCCCCCCTGGGAGCGCCTCCTGACCCAGGCTGGCCTGCACAGTGGCCGCCCCTCGGGCCACGGGACTCGTCCAGGATGCCTCGTGGGCTCCGAGCGGGACCACGGTCCTTCTCGGAGGGCCGACTGTGATCGGAGCCCAGGAGGACGCGGACAGGGCCCCAGCAGGGGCTCCTGGCTGGTCTGTGGAGAAGCCTTTCAGGCCATTCAGGAGTGGGGAGAGGGGAGACCGCGGCAGAGCTGGGCGGAGGCTCTGGACAGGTGACTAGGCGTGTCCTCCCTAGCGGGCAGCCAGAGTCGGCGCACCCCCAGGGCAGCCCGGCCGGGTTCTCATCCCCTCGGCCCCCCGGGGCCCGAGCCTTGTCAGCGGACGGAGAGCAGGGCTGAGAGCTGGGCTGGGGGCTCAGAAGTGACAGCCCCTGGCCACCCCGGCCCCGGCTTTGACCGGAGCGAGGGGCCGAGCTTCCTCGGCCTCAGAACCCTCCCTGTCCTCCGTGTGACCGTCGGACGGCCTCGGGGAGCCACCACGGCACAGCTGGGAAGCCGCCATGAACCAGGCCAGGCGGCCGGGCCAGCGCGTGGCCAGAGGGCTCTTGTCCCCCACAGGGCACCGTGGCAGACACCGAGGGGCACCTGTCTGCGTGGCAGCCAGGTTTCGGCTGGGCCACGCCTCCTCCTTCACGTGGCCCTGTCCTTCCCAGAGGGTCAGGCTGCGCCCAGGTGTGCGAGCCGACGGGGCGGCCAGGTAGGACCCCGCAGGCTCTGTCAGAACCTTCGCTCGCACCGCCCGCCCCTCCTCGGAGCCGCCTGGGAGCTCCTGCGGAAGCCGGTCTGTCATCTGACCGGGGCGGTGGGCTCCCGGGGGCCCCCGGGGGGGACAGCAAGGTGTGGGGGCGGCAGGTCTGTGAAGGCGGTTTCTAGGGCCCTGGGTCTGACACGCGAGCGTCGTGCGAGGGTGTGGCCGAGACCCGTTCGGTGTCCTTGTCCCCGACCCCAGCAAACAGCCGCTTGGCTGGCAGGTGGGACCTGGGCCGTGGTGGGTGGCGGTGTCCATGTTGGAAAGAATCTCCAGGGAACCCTGGGGAGTGTCCTACAGCCCAGGTCAGAGCAGCTCATGCTGGCCTTCCCGCCCAGGCCCTGGCATGTGGCCCTCGTGTCGCCCTCTGTGACGGGCGAGGACCCCCTTCTGTAGCTGAGTCGTGCGTGGAGCATGTGCTTTGGGAGCGAGTCCCGTCCCGGCAGAGGAGCGCAGACGGGGTGCTTGACCCCTTCTGTGGCACCAGCACAGGCCATTCTGTTCACGAAGCCCAGGTCTCTGCCTCCGCGGTCTCCTCGGATGCCCCGGGGACCTGGCAGCCGGGCAGCGTCTCGGGGCCACGGCAGGGAGGAGGCAGGGGGACTGGTGGGGTCTGAGTCTCAAACGGGGGTCAGCATCCTGGGCCCCTGCAGGGCCCGCTAAGTGGGACTTATCCTCAGGAGCGTAACAAGGGCTGACACCTATTTCTGACAAGAGCGTGTGGCAGGCGGCCGGGGGCAGGAAGGCGTCGCCGTTCGGCGCAGGCAGAGATCTGTTTGCTGACGGTGAGAGTGTCATTTAAACGGCTGATACCTTTCAGATTGTCGGGCAAAGTGCCGCAAGCCGCTCCAGCCTTGGCCAAGTAAACACACACGATCGAAAATTCTGCGCGGCAGACGGAGGCGTGTGAGTGTCTCACGTGGACCCTGCCGCCCTTCCCGGTGACTTAGACTCTGAGGGAATTGGATTTCATGCGACAACGAGGCGTAATCAAATATTGTGGCAAGCCTCCGGCCCTTAATTTAGACGTTCCTGACACGCTCGCCTCTCCAGAGACTTCGCTCCTGGTCCCAGGGCCCCGGCCCTGGCGTTCGCGGCTCCGGGGGGCGGAGGAGAGCCAGGCCCTCCGAGGGAAGGGGCGTCTCGGCGCGGACCGGGGGCCACGGTCCACGGTCGCGGTCACGCAGCGCCGCCTCTGCCCCAGACCCGGCCGGGCCGTGGACTCTCCCTCGTGGCGGAGCCGGTGGCTCGGTTGAGCCGGGAGGCGACTCACCGGGGGCTCGGGGACCCAAGTGCACAGAGCGGCGCCCCCGCCCCTCCTGGGCAAAGCCCCCGTGCCCCTCTCTGCCGAGCTTGGCGGCAGACCTCAGATGGCTTCACGCGAGCGTATTCCGCACGAGGCTGCGAGGCGAGAGCCCCGTTGACGACCAGCTCGTCGTTCCACACCTCGGACCGGCCGCACCTCCTCACGGCCAGCAGACTCTGGGCGGCGGGAGGTGGGCTTTGCGGCCGGGACCCCCGCCCGTCCCCCAGGCCCTCGCTCTCCTGGAGGTCAGCTGTTCAGCAGGCGGAGCCGCCTGTCTTGTGGACGTCCCCACACGGCGGGTTTTGCTGGTGCCCCTTTACCTCACGCCCAGTGCCCAGAGCCCAGCACCCAGCGCCCGATTTCCAGCACCCAACTCCCAGCACCCAGCTCCCAGCACCCAGCGCCCAGTACCCAACTCCCAGCGCCCAGCACCCAACTCAGCACCCAGCGCCCAGCACCCAGCTCCCAGTGCCCAGCTCCCAGCGCCCAGCACCCAACTCTCAGAACCCAGTGCCTAGCACCCAACTCCCAGCACCCAGCTCCCAGTGCCCAACTCCCAGCACCCAACTCCCAGCACCCAGCACCCAATTCCCAGCACCCAGTGCCCAGCACCCAGCTCCCAGCGCCTAGCACCCAAATCTCAGCACCCAGCACCCAGCGCCCAGCACCCAGCACCCAGCGCCCAGCACCCAATTCCCAGCACCCAGCTCCCAGCGCCTAGCACCCAGCACCCAGCGCCCAGCACCCAGCACCCAGCGCCCAGCACCCAATTCCCAGTTCCCAGCGCCCAGCTCCCACCACCCTCGCTCAGCGCCTAGCTCCCAGCGCCTAGCACCCAAATCTCAGCACCCAGCACCCAGTGCCCAGCACCCAGCTCCCAGCGCCTAGCACCCAAATCTCAGCACCCAGCACCCAGCGCCCAGCACCCAGCACCCAGCGCCCAGCACCCAATTCCCAGCACCCAGTGCCCAGCTCCCACCACCCTCACTCAGCACCCAGCTCCCAGCGCCTAACACCCAAATCTCAGCACCCAGCGCCCAGCACCCAGCTCCCAGCGCCCAGCTCCCAGCACCCAGCTCCCAGCGCCCAGCTCTCAGCACCCAGCACCCAACTCTCAGCACCCAGCACCCAGTGCCTAGCACCCAGCTCCCAGCACCCAGTACCCAGCTCCCAGCACCCACAACCCAACTCCCAGCACCCAGCTCCCAGTGCCCAACTCCCAGCACCCAACTCCCAGCACCCAGCTCCCAGTGCCCAACTCCCAGCACCCAACTCCTAGCACCCAGCACCCAATTCCCAGCACCCACTGCCCAGCTCCCACCACCCTCACTCAGCACCCAGCTCCCAGCGCCTAGCACCCAAATCTCAGCACCCAGCTCCCAGCACCCAGCTCCCAGCGCCCAGCACCCAGTGCCCAGCGCCTGGCACCCAGCACCTAGCGTCCAGTGCCGTGAGGGCATCGGGATGTGCACGGGGGGCTCTGGCTGCAGCTCTCCTGGGCCGGATTCTTCCCTCAGGAGACACCTTTCCTCATCAGCTCCCCGGTTACGTCAAGACACGTTTGTGCAGGAGAGTCAGGCCCGTCTTCCTTTTGAGTCTTCCCTTTACTTGCGTTTTCAGATAATGGCGGGAAGTCTAACGCTCTGGAGCGGGGCTGCTTGAGCTCACGGATGGAACACCCTTTACGTGCCAGCACGCCGTACTCTCTCTCCTCTGTGCCCAGCGAGGGTCAGTTTGGTGTGACCCCCGCTGCCTTCGACGGCTTCTCTGCTGTAAAGACCCCAAAGGCATGTCGTGTCCGTGTCCTGCGCGAGGCCTGGCATCAGCCGTTTCTCCAAGGGCCTCCCACGGGGTCCTCATGCGCAGAGCCGGGTGGGGGGTTCCAGACTCTTCTGCCGGCCGGGCCCGGGGCGGAGCACGGAGCTGCGGGGAGCCGAAGTGTCCGCCCGGGGAATCCGCGTGGGCCTCAGGGAGGACGGAGCGCCGTCAGAGGGGGACCGTTAGCCACACACGCCGGTTCACGCTGTCTGGGTCCCCAGCGGCCACGCTGAAAGCACTCTTTCAACAGTGTTTTGTTTCGCTGGCGCGTTTGGTAGGGTGGTGTGGCGTCCCTCCTCGGTGAGTCAGCGTGCGGACCCAGCCGGCAGGAGCGCCCGTCCAGGAGGCCCTCGGGAAGCGTCAGTCACTGTTGTGCGATCAGCGTTTGCCACCCTCCCTCGTCAGGGAAAGAGCGCCTCGCAGCACCCGGCACTCGGGGAACACACAGGTGCTTGCCGGCAGGCCTCACGGTCATTTGCAATTGCTGCTTTAGCTGGGCCGGGCACACCAGGTCACTACTGAGGCCTGGTCATTTAATGCCGCTTTCTTGGACGGCCGCAGAGCATGCCGCCTGTCCCCTGCCGTCAGCCCTGCCCCGCGCCCTGTCCTTGTCCTCCGCTGCTCCTTTAGATGTTTCCCGGAGACACTGCGTGTGCCAAAACCGAGGCACGGTGTCGGCCTGGGAACAGGTGGGACTGGGAACAGTTCCCCCTGGGGACTCTGCAGGGCCGGCACAGAGGAGTGGACGTGGGGGGAGGCACACAGAGGGGCTGGGCCAGGAGGAGTCAGGACAAGACAGGAGGGAGGGGTGGGTGTCATGAAGGGCACAGCGTGACTGCATTCCGAAGGACAAGAGGGCCTGTGTGGTCTGGGGCCACAGGGCACAGGCCATGGCGACTCTGGAGGGTAGTTTGGGCCACTTGGCCAAGCACCTTGGAGGCCCTGTAGGGTTTGGGGCAATTATGGTTTTGTTCTGGTGGGCAGTCGCCTCACCCCGTCTGCACTGGGAATGACACTGATGGGGCAGTGGGGCTTGGGGGGCCCAGAGGTGAGAAGACACAGACCGAGGGAAGCCCGTGTGATGCGAGCCATGTCCCTGCACATCAAACCAGCAGGGCTTGCTACCTGATAGCCGCCCTGGGACCGGACAGGTGTGGACTTGGGCTATTTGGCTCAGGTGGCCTTGGCGGGCTCCCCTGAGACTCGGACAACCTGTCTGCCCAGCTCCCTAGTCTCTCTAGTAATTTCCATCAGCCATGCCCACCAGGTTCCACGTCTTCTCCTCCGGGTGTTGGGCTGGTCCCCTGACACCAACACCTGTCCTGGGGTGGGATGGAGGGGTGTTTGCTGTTCCAGGAAACGTCCCCTGTCAACTCTCTCTGGCTCAGTAGCAATGTGGCACATTACATGACCGATTCTCACACGTGAAACCAACTGCCTCCCAGACTGAGCCTGTGCCGTCCTCCTACGTGTCGCGGGGTCAGGCTTGCTCGTATCTTGTTTCCAAGTTTCCAGTTAAGTACAAATGACCTGCAGTTTCAATTTAAAATAATATCTGGGTCATATTTAAGTATTAAAGATATGCTTCCTCTGTTAGTGAGTCGGGAAGCTTTTATTCTTTCTTTATTCTCTGGAAGAGTTTGTGTGAGGTCAACATTATTTCTTCACTAAATATTTAGCAGAATTCATTAGTGAAGCCCCCTGCAAAAAATTTCTTCGAGGAAAAGTTTTGAATTGTGGAGATATATATATATATATAGATATATAGATATATATATATATATATGACCACTTACATTTTCTTTTTCTTCTTGTGTCAGCTTTAGTGAGTTACCTTGGACATTTTCTGTTGTATGTAAAATTTCAAATTCATTGGCATGGCATTTTTAACATAATAGGTTTGGAACCAGGAAAATGGCCCCGGTCTTGGTCTGGGGTGTGCTGGTGATACATCAGTGAGATCTGTTGTCCTAAGTTCCTTACCAGCTGTGTCTATTTGTACAAAAAATTTGTAATCTTTATATTTATTTTTGAAAGACAGAAAGCAAGCGAGGGAGGGGCAGAGAGAGAGAGAGAGGCAGACACAGAATCAGAAGCAGGCTCCAGGCTCTGAGCTGTCAGCACAGAGCCTGACTCGGGACTTGAACCCATGAACTGCCAGATCATGACCTGAGCCGAAGTTGGATGCTTAACCGACTGAGCCACCCAGCTGACTCTCAGGCAGGCTCCTGTTGCTGACCTCCGCCTAGCTCACCCCTGATTGGAGGAACGGCAGTCTCACCATCTGGCTTCATCAACAGAGAGGACATGGCTCTGAGTGAAGGCAGCCTGTCCATCCAACCCAGACAGAGAACCGTGTGGATATGGGGTCTGCCCAGCCCCTTCCTGGCTGCCCTCAGGAGGTGGTGGCAGCAGGAGTGAGCACAGATCAAGGGCAAGGACAGGCAGACCCCCATTCCCGCTGAGATGGTCCATCCTCAGGGGTAAAAGGGGTTCTTCTGGGGACAGACGCCCCTCTTTCAGGGGCACTGAGGACAATTCAGTGGCAGGTGGTGGGGCAAGTCATTCTCCCCAAAAGCCCCAGGGAGAAAAGGGAATGTACGTGGTCTGGACTGGGGTCCAAGTGCTGGGGGAGGTGACCTCACTCCTGGAGAAGGCTTGGCCTCAGGGCCTGGGCCCCGGAAGTAAGGTGGGGTGTGGAGGGTGGTGTCGCCCCTGCCGAGGGCTGGCTGGGCAGCTCCCGGGGGAACGCTCGCCTGGTGGTGCCTATCAGGGGAAGGTCTGACACCTCCTCCAGGAGCCCATCCCCTGCCCCCCGCCCTCCTGGACCACAGCAATGATGGATTGGTCCATTCAACGTGGATCAGGGCACCCTTTGGGCCTAGGCCCTGGGGACCCGGCAGTGGACACCCAGATGGGGTCCCTGCCCTCCTTGTGGGGAGATAGTGAGCAAGATAACAAACTCATGTAACTTCTGCGTCCAGTGGCCACTCCGGTTCAGAGGTTTTCCTGCTTTAATAGGATTTAGTCATTTAACAGACCCCAGCCGCAACAGGTGCTGGAGGAAACATTCATCCATTCCCTGGTGTTTATGGGACGCTGGGGACAGACCAGGCAGGGCTCACGCCCTCAGAGCCCTGGGAGCTGATGGGAGCAGGAGGCGATGCCCAAATGATGAAATCTTATGATCTTGTAATGCTTATCAATACGAATTTGTTTTGCTTAAGTTAAAAATATGTATAATAGGGGCACCTGGGAGGCTCAGTCGGTTGGACGTCCGACTTCGGCTCAGGTCATGATCTCGTGGTCCGTGAGTTCGAGCCCCACGTTGGGCTCTGTGCTGACAGCTCGGACCCTGGAGCCTGTTTCGGATTCTGTGTCTCCTTCTCTCTCTGGCCCTCCCCCGTTCGTGCTCTGTCTCTCTCTGTCTCAAAAATAAAGAAAAGTTAAAAAAAATGTATAATATGTCATTACATTATGAAAGTGAAGTGTGGTGTATTTAAAATAATTTGAAAAATACATAAAATTAAAGTCATCTGAAGATCCACCAGCCAAAGATAACTTCTGTTATACTTCTGATATTTTCCTCTAGAAACATTTTTTAATACATAGATTTAATTGTATCCTGAAGGCATTTTGTTATTTTTAATTTAACATTTTGTCATTAGCACGTCCATGGAATTCTACCAGACAACATTGCACGTATGTGGCTGAGCGGATGGGTATACAGTAATGTACCTATTTCCTTATTGCAGACACCGAAGCTGTGCTGCATTTTCATTTCATAAATAATAGTGCAATAAATATCTTTGAGCCCAAGAGTTGTCCCTTCCCACCATATTTCGGATTATTTATTTTAGAAAGTGGGCTAAGGGGCGTATGGATGGATTTCATTTGTATCGTCGAGTGAGGTTCCCAGGGACGGCACCCCTCCTGCTCCGGGCAGGCACGTGGGTGCCCCCAACGGACACCCTGAGCCACGGCTCTGGGAACCTTCCGGGTGTGGGCGCGGGTGTCGTCTGCGACCCTTGAACCTGGTTTCTTCTTTCTCCGTCTCACTGAGGGTCCTCCTCCTAACCTGTCTCAGCTGAGAGCGAGCTCTCTTCCACAAGCTCCGATGTTCTGCGGTTTTCACTCTCTTGGGCCACTGGTCCTTGAGGGCCCCGAGGCCACGGCCATCTACGTGGCCCAGGCCCCTCTTTCCTGAACGTTTTGTCCCTCCCAAATGTCGTCATCGTCAAATTAGCAGGTTGGAATCTGTTGCTCGAAATCAAGGCAGAGGTGTTTTTGGACAGACTGACTGCCAACGTTCTGGAGATAAACGGAAGCAAGTTCCACGGAGAAAAGAAACCAAGGGGGACGAACCCTCAGGAGGTGGCTGTTCCCTGTCAAAGGTGCCACCCTCGCGCTGGCTCATGATGCCGACTGCCTGGGTGCTGCCTCAGTGGGCATCACCCCTCACACATCGCTCATCGCTCACCCCCGACGGTGTGTGGGGACAGAGCCTTTCCCGGATCACAGGGTGGCCGCTCAGACCCAACAACGCTTATTGATTGACAGGATAAGCATATGACTTATTGGCCAACGGGGACCCTTCGGAGAGTGAGGCCCTCTTAGTTGTTTTGGGGACACAAGGACAAACCCGGATGGAGTTGCCCAATTATGGAGCACCCACCGTGTCCCGACCCCGCAGCGCCAGGCTCTGGCGGAAGGATTCGCTCTCATCTTCAGCTCCGTGGACGCACCACAGGTGTGACCAGACGGCACCTCCCCTGAGCTGAGTGGGGGCAGGTGGAGGTGCGCACCTGCCCTGCAATGATGTCCTGGATTTGGGCAGGCGGCTCCGGGCCCTTGTGGACGTAGCAGGAGGAAGGACGCTGGGCAGAGGGAGGAGGGCGTGTGACATTCCTCAGGTCAACAGTCCTTTCAGGAAAACTAGAAAACTCAGATGTCCTTCCCCCAGGTGGAAGGGTATGCGCTCCCCCCGCCAGCGCACCAGCTGCCTGGATGTCCCGTCAGGTGCGCCAACCAGGGAACCTCATCGACCTCCAGGTGCGCGGCGGAGACGCGTGCGTGCGTGCGTGAGTGCGCGCACCTGTGTGCCTGCACGTGTGTTTGCTTGGCTCGGGTCCGTAGGTGCGTGCAGGTGGCTCCCGGTCTGTTCTTGCTAAGACGTTCCTTCTTCAAAGCCTTTTTCCTGCCTTTAAAAACCCTTCCTTTCCTGGGTCGGGGTGAGGGGGGGGTCCCCTCCACCTCCTGGATGGGATGCTGCTGGTTGGTGAATGATTTAATAAAATCAGATAGATCTTTAAATGTACTGGGTTGAGTTTTTTTTAACAGTGGTCTGGGTGACTCTGGGCTCCTCTGGGCCAGGATGTCCATGGTCCCTGAGGGCGCCATGGGCATCAGTCCCATGGCCAGGCAGGGGGAAAGGGTGGGACAGGGCATGGCTGTGGTCCCCGAGGACGGGGGATTTCCGACTGCTGACCACAGGACACGGAAGTCGCCTGCTCCGTGGAACTTCGCTCATGACCCCTGATTCCCAGACAGCTTCGCCCACAGTGAGGCCTCCGTGTGCCCCCCTGACCTGTGGCCTGTGGTCCCTGAGAGCGTGGGCTTGCTGACTGCAGAGCTGGTGAGTGGCCCCTCCCAGGTCCCAGGATGGCTGAGCACAGATGGAAGACGGCAAGGTGCCGAAGGCCCAGGGCCACAGGGCCTGAGCACAGGGTTTCCAGGCCTGGGACTTGCTGGGCAGGTCCCCTCCAGGCCTCCCCTCCAGGCCCCCCCCTCCAGGCCTCCCCTCCAGGCCCCCCTCCAGGCTTCCCCTCCAGGTACCCCGTCCTGGCCTCCCCTCCAGGTCCCCCCTCCAGGCCTCCCCTCCAGGCCCCCCTCCAGGCCCCCCCTCCCCTCTGCACTCCCTGCGCATTAGCATCTCAAAGCCAACCTTCTGGCTTTTCACAGGTGCTCCTTTCCACCCACGTGGGCTAATTCTTTTCTTATCATTTCCTGCCCAGAAATCAATTTCTCCTTTAACTGTGTTCTCTAATGAAACATCTTCCGGAAGTCCGCCTCGGATACCGTCCTGTTGCTGCTGAATTCCTACGGTCCCCCGTGTCTGAGAGAGAACAATGGGGCCCTGCCAGCGGCTCCTGGCCTGGCTGGGGGCTCAGGCAGGAGGACGGTCTGAGGGGGCCTGGAGGCCCCAGGGCCTGGGCGGTGGTGGGATGGAGTCACTGGGAGGCACAGGGGGACCAGAGGGGACGGTGGTGACTAAGGGGTCCCGGTAAGATCGTCCTGGCGGCGGCCGGGCCCCAGGCCTGCCCTGAATGACCCCAGGCTGCCAGAATCGTCCCCCACCACGGCCTTGTCCCTTTGCTCAGCGAAGTCCTTCGTGGCACTAGCCCCGGGCAGTATCCTCCCTGTGTGTCACCAGCTCCAGGAGCACAGGGACCCACCTGTCACCTTCTTGCCGAATTCCCAGGCCCCCCGAGCTGTCCCTCGTGCGCCGTGTGACTTCAAAGGTGCCCGCCTGGTCAGCAGGCCACTGACCACGCAGGTCTGATGCTTGGAGACCCACCCCGACCGAGGGTCCGCTCTGGCCGTCCAGCCCAGCCAGGTGGGGCCGAGTCATCCTGGAGGGTGGGGGAGGGCAGGCCCGTGGATGGTCAAGTCCAGACCCCACAGACGGTGGGCGGCCTGGCCCATCCCCGTGGGCACAGGCCAGCCAGTGGAGCCCCACGACCTGTGGCTGTCCCCTGCCGCCGTGGGGCTTGGCAAGGGCGCACGGCGCTGAGCTCCGAGCTCCGGCTGCACAAGGTGGTAACACACCCGCCCTGGGTCGTCTGGAGTCGCTCAGGGGCAGCGGGGGTCCTGGGGGCTCAGGAATGCTGCTGCTAGCATTGCCCCTTCCCCAGGGTCAGGGGCTCTCACCTCCCAGTGTCCACCGTGGGGGGACGGGCCGGGAGGCCCAGGGCAGCTCCCCAGCCCCGTGGGCCAGGGAGGGCTTTGCCCCCTGCTGTGCGTCCTTGTCCCCGAGCAAGTGGGCAGGGCCCTCTGGGTGGGGACAGGGGGCAGCTTTATGATCTGACCGATCCTGTCCATGTCCACATTTCCCCACTGATCGGCCGGTCAGGAAGAACGTCTATGCGGAAGGACCAACCCGTGGAACTCAAGCCTGCCCTCCTCCCTCGGCCACGCCAGTGTGGGGGTGAGCCGTGCTCCGACCAGCCACGTGCTCCCCTTAACGAAGCGGCCCCAGCGCAGCCCATGGGCAGGACCGCCTGGGGGCTCGCTCAGGTGAGGGGGTGGGTTCTGAGCGAGGAGGACCGCGGTCCCTGGTGGACGTGCGCTTTGCTGACTCCTGGTGGTGGCACCGCCTGGCCTTCCAGCCTGTGTCCCTCAGGCCCTGGACGGAGCACCGTCCAGGGCACCTGCACCCTCCTGGGACCCTGTGGGGAGCGGAAAAGCTGCCAGGCTCCGGACAGCTCCGGGAGCCACCCTCTCTGGGCAGGAATATGGAGAATTCATTATGTCCACGATGAAAGGAGATTGATTTTTCCGCAGCTTCCGGAGATGCTTATAATTGAGTTTGCTGGCCCTGTGCTTCCGACAGATGCTCGTTTAGAAAACTTTCCCGGTTTTTAGCTGTGTTTTTTCCTTTTTTTGGTGGGAGGAGGCGGAGGCTTGTTTGAGCCCAGTGTTGCAGAGGAGTGGCCGGGACCAAGCCCGGAGGGGGGTGTGTGGGGGGAGGGTGGGCCTGCTCTTCCTTTTCCCGCAGCCGCCTGCGTCCCCACCCCTCCTGAGTCCTTCCCTTCGGCAGCTAGAGCCACTTGCCCTGCCATCGAGGCAGGTGACCCAGCATCACCGACCCCCAAGGCCTGCTAAAGACAAGAGTCTCCCCAGTGCACGGAGGAGGCAGGGAGACGGCTGCAGAAGGTGGGGGTTCGCGCTCTGGGTGGGAGAAGACGGTCAACGAGAGAGGCCTCGGAGCTGAGGGTGTCCCGGTGACACCACGTGCTCACCCGCACAGGCCAGGAGCCTTGGGGCTAGCCCAGTCCCGTCCGTTCCCAGGTGGGGATGCTGATGAGGGTCCTGGCTCTGCTCTGGCCTTATGGCATCTCCACGTGGAGGGACAGGAGCTGGACAGGTGTGGGGTGGTGGGCAGAGGGGCACAGGTGGCCTGGCAGGGGCTTGGGGGTCCCCATCCCAGCTGGGCAGAGGCCTCAGAGGTACCCCTAGGGAGATGCCTGGGGCACTGACCACCAAGCCCACCCTGCCACCCCCTTCCTGGCACGGGGGAGAACTGCGGGGCAGATATCTCTCCCCCAGGGTGCCGGGGCGCGGCGATCCTGGGAGACGTCCAGGCACAGCCTGTCCCCACCTCCACCCTGGTCCTGCCTTCTGTGGCTCATGGGGAAGGACAGGCTGTGGCTCAGGCCCCCGGACGGGGTGGGGGTCCCCACGTTGCAAGTGAGCAAGGGGCTGGCAGAGGTTTTGTCGACCTCCCGCAACACATCAATTCAGCGGTGACCTCGGCCTCATCCCTGGACGCACCATCCCACCCCCCGCTGGAGCCCGAGAGCCCCTCCCCTCCCCCCTGTGGGGCAGCAGTCAGGGGACCTGGCCAGTGTCTCAAGGCCAGGAGCCCCGGGCGGGGTAGGGTCGCTGGAACAGGGGCAGAGAGAGGCAGGGGTTGGGAGCAGCGGCCCCCGGGTCGGGTGTGCAGGTCCCCGAGCTCTCGTGATTGGGGACATGTAGCCTCCCTGCCCCACTCAGGTTGGTTCCTAGGTCCTGGCGGCCCCAGGCGTACTCCTGTCTCAACCCACCTGCGCCTGCTGTATGACTGTCCCTCCCTCAGGGCCAGGCTTCGGTGCCAGCTCAGATGCTGCTGGGCCACAAGCCCCTTCCCCTCCCCCCACCTGAGCTCCGCCCCCACCTCCCCCCACTCCCTTCAGCTGCCCCCTCCCCAACCCCATCTGCAAGCCCAGAGACTGATGGTTCAAGAAACTCACAGAGGAGATGAAGGGGACGGGAATCCCCATGATCCAGAATGAAGAAGGAGCCCCACGCTGGGGGCGGGCAGCTGAAGACTCGGGAGTAAGGCCCACGGGCACCTCAGAGGGGCCAGGGGACAGGCCTGAGGGGAGTCTCGGAGGCTCCTTTCTTATGAAAAGGGGACTAAAAAACCCACTGGCAGGCTGGGGTAGTGGCAAGGCAGTCAGCCGAGTGCCGGACTTGAGGTGGCTCGGGAGTCGGTTAAGAGGGGCCTGGCACGGAACAGGTGCTCGGTAAGTGTTTGTCGCTGGAAAGAACGCGGAAACCCTTACCTGAATCACGCGTGTGTGTGAGGCGGGCTGTATACCCCCTGTCCTGCGGGAAGACCGTTTAAGAGGTAAAAATAGAAATATTATCCAGATTTAGTTCAAGTCCCATGTCCTGGGAGGGAGACGTTTTCACAAATTAGGGCACAAGAGGCTGCCGTGGAGAAAAGTCCTCCGGGGATGGGTTGCCCGGAGGGCGGGCCAGGAGCTGAAGACAGAAACCGGAGCATGTGCCCCCAAAGCGAGAGATGACAGGACATTCGAAGAGATCCCTTAAAACAGGGATGTTTAACATATTTAAAGAGAAAAAATAATGCAGGAGCCACAAGGCAAACTTAGGACGCTACGCACAGAGGAGGTAGGTTGTGAACAGATGATGGGAAACAGAGGTCGTAGAGGTAGAAACAGTCATTGAACGTGAAAGTGGACAGGCGAATGGTCAACGTGCGGGTGAGAAAATGAGTGAGTCTAAGGGTGGATCCGAGGAAGTCACTTCCTCGCAAAGAAGAGACGCAGGAAGGGAGGCGGAATAAGAAAGTCTAGCCACATCTACGAAGACAGAACGGGGGCGGGAGGGTGGTGCACAGGCTATGCTTGGACAGGTAACAGGTAGGGTTTCCGGGACTGAGGAAAGCATCCGCTACTAAGCAAAATAGTTGAGAACAAATACACATCTTGATCTTGTTGAAATGAAATGATGGAGCGCGAGAGCAATATAAGCACACGTATGTCTGAATAAAACAGACACCACGGGACCAATACTGTGTGGTTCCACCG
Source organism: Puma concolor (assembly GCF_028749965.1). Taxonomy (NCBI): domain Eukaryota; kingdom Metazoa; phylum Chordata; class Mammalia; order Carnivora; family Felidae; genus Puma; species Puma concolor. Next base: position 1,005,674 of record NC_141673.1, read on the forward strand.
ACATGGGTCCCTCGATTGGTCAAATTCTTAGCACGTAGGATCGAGGTTATGGGATGCCTGGAGCTTCCATTTGGTCATGAAGAAGTTTAGGAATTAGTGCTGTTGCACAACATTGTGAATGTAATGAATGCCACTGAATTGTACATTTGAAATGGTAAATTTTATGTTATATATACGCTACTACTAAAAAAAATCTAAGGGCGCCTGGGGGGCTCAGTCAGTTGAATGTCCAACTTTGGCTCAGGTCATGATCTCACGGTTTGTGGGTTTGAGCCCCACATTGGGCTCTGTGCTGACAGCTTGGAGCCTGGAGCCTGCTTCGGATTCTGTGCCTCCCTCTCTCTCTGCCTCTCCCCCACTTGTGCTCTGTTTCTCTCTCAAACATAAATAAACATTAAAAAAAAAATCTCCACAAGGATTCTAATTTGAAGCCCGGGTGGAAAACTGTCAGGTCATTTGTGAGACTGAGTAACTGACTCAAGGTGGCAGCTCCTTCAGGAGAGAGGTGGGTTCATGAGGGGAAAGAATGCTGCCCAGTGAAAGGGCGATCTCATTTTTAAGGGCTCAGGTCATCAGGATGAGCCTCATGGGTTCTAATTCCCACATATATAAATATACCTCTTACCTGACTGCCTTCCAACTCCTCTCTTGCCCCACACACAGAAATGTCGACAATGATATAATTAATTTTTTAAAATGTCTTGTTTATTTTTGAGAGAAGAGGGCAGAAAGGGAGACACAGAGTCAAAGCAGGCTCCAAGCTCCAAGCTATCAGCACGGAGCCCGATGTGGGGCTTGAACTCATGAACCATAAAATGATGATCTGAGCCAAAGTCGGATGCTTAACCGACTGAGCCACCCAGGTGCCCTGCCAATGATATTATTAAAACACACACACACACACACACACACACACACACACACACACACATACATAAATACATAAAAATATTACACTTTACCAGAAGCAGAGTATCAAAAGATAATTAGATTAAAAACAACTTCTCATCAACATCCATGGTTGCAGAGGGGGAATGATATCCTCAAAGTGCTGATGGGAAGAAACTGTCAACCAGGAATTCTATACCCAGCTAAAATACTCAAGAATGAGGGACAAGCAAAGACAGTTTCAGACCAAGACCAGGAGTCTGCTTTCACTGAAAGAGCTTTACAGGTTGTGTTTTAGAATGAAATGCCAGAAATCATCACAATGGAATGAATCAATAACGGTGATAGTAAGTCTCCGTAATTGTGGACAGCAAGCAGAATGGTGGAGGGGTTTATGCGCTGCCAGAGTCCGGCTCCAGCAGGTCCAGGGGTTCCCGAAGGATGAACGGCATCGGCGAAAAAGTGAAAATAAAACAAAACTAAAACAAAAATAAAATGGACGCAGACAACTGCAGTGTGTTGATCTGGCCGATTTATTGTAGCAAATGTGGCATTACATTTGCTAGTGATTTCCCTGTAGCATACATCATCTATGTTTTCTGGCATTGCCCAATTCTAAAATTGTTCCTTTGTGTCGTCACCCAATAAGAAATAACATGATTGTTCTCTCATAACGTTCCCTCCTGCCCTTTGCTTATTGATTTCTTTTATTATTTTTATTATGTATCTATGCTTATCTATAATCTATAAAGTATTTGCTTTGCTGTTTTCATGAAAGGTCATTTATTTCTCAACACCTCAAGTGGAACAGTTACAGGGACATGACCTCTTAGTTGTTTCTCTGAACCATTCACGGTTTTGAAGAATAAAAGTGTTCACCTGGGTCTGAGGTGCCAGGAAGGGGGCCAAGAGGGCCTTAGAAACCCACGCCTTATACATTCTCAGAGAGACGATGCACCTAGGAACCAATGAACCATTCTGTACTTTAACCGACTAGGTTCAATCATCATCTGGAATGCCTCCTGGGGGCCAAGTGGGCCCACAGGCCAAGTGGGCCAAGTGGGCCCAGGACACAGAGTGACCTGTGTCCATAGATACGCTCCTAAGTTACCGGAGAGGGGCTTTCGAATCTATATGTCTCTCCTTTGTCGGCCGCCTTTGCTGGCAAATTCATAAGGCTATCCTTCCTATAAGTAGAGGAGTCTCCATGGGGGATGGCAAGGGCTGAACGTAAGGCCGCACAATTTCTTGCGGAACCTTACTCTCTTTCCTAATGGTTCTTTTGCCAGGGGGCCCGTCGAGGGCGATTCCCCAACAGACAACACCCCAGGTAGTTTTAAGGCCAAATTACCTAAAAGCGGGAGTACAGGAAGCTCCCCTGTCGGCGGGCCGCCTTGCGGTCACCGATCCGTCCACGGCCCGGGCCCTGCCACTCAGGCTGGGAGAGCTCGGCTTCCTGCAACGCACGAAGCAGGACTTCTGTATCTGGCAGCGTGGCAGATGAAGCACCCAGTATGATCCAGCCAAAAATGGTTATAAGTCTGGGTACCATACATTTATAAGATCTTTTCAACTCGTCACCGAACTACCAGGGCAGTAAGGAGTCCTCAGAGGCCAGGGCCCCAGGGAAGCGGACGCTGGGGGAGGGTACACTGAGCACACACTGGGCTCTGGTGGCTAGAGTGTAGGTGCTGGTGAGGGGAGAGAACCCAGCAAGAAATGTGTGATGGAAGGGTTTATATGGAAATGTGCCTGTGCTTTTTTAAAGTAGGCTTCACGTCCAGCATGGGGCCCAATGTGGGGCTCGAACTCATGAACCTGAGATCAAGACCTGGACACTTATCTGACTGAGTCACCCAGCTGCCCCTATGTGTGATTTTTTAATAAAATTTTTTTTAAAAATTTTATTTTTGAGAAAGAAAGAGAGAGAGAGAGAGAGAGAGAGAGAGTGAGTCCCAGGTAGGCTCCACAATCAGCATGGAGCCTGATGTGGGACTCGATCCCATGACCCCAGGATTATGACCTGAGCCGATATCAAGGGTCGGATGCTCAATTGCTCAATTGACTGAGCCATCCAGGCACCCCTCCCGTGTGTGAATTTAAAAAAGAAATGTTTATTTTTGAGAGGGGGGAGGGGCAGAGAGAGAGAAGGGGGGAGACAGAATCTGAAACAGCCTCTAGGCTCTGAGCTGGCAGCACAGAGCCCAACGTAAGAATTCGGACGCTTAACTGACTGAGCCACCCAGGCGCCCCCGCTGTGTGTGATTTTTAATATAGCTGGCATCGCAAATCAACGGGTAAGGAAGAGGTTGTTCAATAGTTGAAGCTGGAGAAATTGGTTAAAATCTAGAAGGACAAAGAAAAAGAATTCTTACCTCACTCCACACATAAAAATCAGTTGCAGGTGGATTAGGGCTTAGTAGTAGTCTAAACATTTATAAAGTTTTCATAAGATGACATAAGAGAACATAGTATGACCATGGACTAAAAAATAATTTAAAAAATGTTTATTTATTTATTTTGAGAGAGAGAGAGAGAGAGGGAGGGAGAGAATCCCGAGCAGACTCTATGCTGTCAGCACAGAGCCCAATGTGGGGCTCAATCCCATGAACTGTGAGATCACAACCTGAGCCGAAATCAGAAATTGGACGCTTAACTGATTGAGCCTCCCAGGCGCCCCCTAAGGAATAATTTCTTAAACGACCCCCCAGAAGTACAAACAAAAAGGAAAAAATTGACAAATTCTGCTCCGTTAAGATTCATCAAAGACCTCATAAATAAATGGAACACAGAGGCCAGCCGCTGAGAGAAGATATTCGCAGTGCGTTCCGATACCAAAAGATTAGTGTTCAGAATGTGTAACTAACTTCTGAAAATCAATAAGAAACAGACAAATAAGACAAAAATGAAACCAAATTAAGATAAGAATGAGTGAAGGATTCGGACCTGCGAGAGGAACAGGCCTGGCCAAGGGAGAAGCTGCCGGCGTTCCTCCGAGTGCCGAGTAAAACCCTAACTAGACGCATTAGCAACGTGTCACCATCCTGTGCACGGCCTGACAATGTCATGTATCAGCGAGGATGTTGGGAAGCTGGTCTGGAGTGGTCGCTCCGCGAGCCCCTGTGTGGGATGAGCCACGCTGGAGATGCGTGTCTCTGAAAGCAGTTCTGGCATCTTCCACCGCGGCCCACACGGAAAAGGACAGAATGTGCACGTGTTGCACGGTGATGGTCCTCCATGCCTGTCCGTGTGCATCACCTGGACACCTGCAGCACCTGTGGGAGCCCTAGAGAAGCTTCCACACTGGGGGTGGGGCCCATGGGACCTGTGCAGGAATCTACCTCATGGCATGTTTTGAAATTTTGCAAAAAATGAAAATAACCCAAGACAGCAGGATGCCATACAGTCATGAAAGTGAGTGACCCAGACACGTGCATCAGCATGAGTGCTCCCTGGGACCTCAGGCTGACAGCGCAAAGCGGTGTGGCCCGGTGTGGCCCAGTGTGCCAACGAGGTCCGCTTACACCGAGCTGGTGGCCAATCCAAGCAGCATATCACCCAGGGGTCCTTGCAGGTGTGCAAAAATGACTTAAAAAGCCAGGGGACGGGAAACACAAAATTCAAGATGGCATTTCACCTGGGGTGGAAGAGGACTGGGGAGGGCCATACAGGGTGCTTCAGAAATTCATTTTTTTTTTAAGGCTGGGTGGTAGGTATTCAAGTGTTCGTTTATAGTTACTCTCTGTATCTCATTTATAATCTAAACAGTCTTTTTATCTATTGAGTAAAAAGGATGATGTGAACCTGAGTCTCATAGACCTTGTATCAGTTAGCTGTTGCTGCGTAATGAGTCAGTCCCAGAGCTTAGTGGCTTAAATGGCCATTTATCCGGCCCATGATGCACTGCACCAGAACCTTTAGCTGGACTCAGTGGGGAGGTTCTTCTGACCTCAGCGGGATGTGCTCATGTGTCGCTGGTCAGTGGTCAGTTGGTTGGGGGTTGGGCTAGGCTGGGGGCCCAGGCTGGGAACTCACCATGGTGCTTCCATCAGCCATGCAGTCATGAGCCAATCCTGGCTTATGGGGCCCACTTCTTTTTGGGGACAGCTGCAAAGAGTTATGATCATTTGTCACTCTCCCGCGTGCCTGGAGCCAGGGGTGGGCAGGAGGTGTCTGGGTCTCCCTGTGTTTGTGGCTCATGGACTTTCTGGAAAGTGAGCCCCAGCCTTTCCTGCTCACTGCTGGGTCCATGTGGGTCTTCAGGCCCCAGGGACATCCTCACGACCAGCTCCCCCCACAGGACTCAGGGGTATCCTCTGGGTGGCCCCCCCCCCACCCCCGGCTTCCACCGTGCTGCTCTGTCTCTCTCCATGTCTCTCTGTCTCTGTCTCCTTCTCTGTCTCTCTCCCTGAAGTGCCCTCATGCCTGTGGCCCCCAGGGTCTCAGAGAGCTGACTGTCCCTTGCTCCCCCGATCAGCTGCCCATGCGCAGACACCCCAGTTTAAAGCAGAGGAGAAAGCTTTCTGTGGATTCTGGAGAACCCACTGATGTCCTTTTTGAGGGAAGACATATTGGTTGCTGATATCTGCAATAACGAACCCCAGAAAATTACACAAATTACCTCTCGAATGGCAGCTTGACAAATGTCACCTCTAGAGGAGTCCACAGAAATGTCATTTGCCAAACTCATATTAAATATTCTCCCAAGACAGATTTAAAATAACGTTGGGGGTAAAAGTCTAAATTGTACAGACATAAAAGTGACACCATATGCTAGTTGGAATTATATATTTGTGAGCTAATTCTCGTATAAAATTAGAGTTAGCAATTATCTTGTAACCAGTTTGAATCTATACTCAAAAACCTCATTTAAATTTTTCTCACAATGTGCTGCGTAAGGGAAATTGGCCCTTTAAGAGAATAACTCGTGGAAAGTTTTCCTTTTAAAAAAAAAAATTTTTTTTTTTAAAGTTTTCCTTTTTTTAAACCCTGGGGCTGTTGGGCACTTTGAGACTCCCGAAGTCGTGCGGGGTGGCGGAGAGGAAAAGGGCAGACCCGTCGTGGGGACACGTGGAGACCCCAGACACGGATGAGAGAAGGTGCCATGGCCCTGTCGACCACAGGCTCGCCGGCCTCCGGACACTTCTGTGGCTTCCGTGGCCTCACGAGGGCAAGGTCACAGGCTTGGTCTGAAGGCCGCTGCTCAGAGAAGACCTGTCTGGCCTCCACTGCCTCCTGGGAGCGGATTCAGAAGGCAGGAGGAGAGGGGAGACGTTCAGGATCCTCTCCTCAAAGTGCCAAAACTCGGATCATCACAAAGCAATGCCGGGAGTCCGTGCACCTCTGTCTTTCCTGGGTCTCCACCCAGATGGCACCGGGCCGGTGGTCCGCGCGGGGGGATGGGGGGGGGTCGCAGGGCCGGCGGTCGTGGCTCGTCCCTGCACTGGTGAGAGGGGGCCGCCGCGTGGAGGGACCACGGGCTCTCCGCCTTCTCCTGCGGTAGCTGATCTGGTGCACCCGCGTCGGGGCATCAGAAGGGGGCGCTGTGAGCATCTGCCGCCCGGTTTTGTGTGGACACGTTTTCTGTTTTCTTGGGCAAATGTGAGGAGAGTGATTTCTGGGTTGATGGTAAGAAGCCGTCGGGGCACTTTCCAACTGTGCGTCCCACGAGAAACGAAGGAACGTTCTCGCCACCAGTAAGGCCCTGGCCTCCTTTCCTGGTCCTCCTGGGCGGGTTGGCTGGAAATCCTCCCAGAGATGGGCTGTCTCACATGGCAAAATCTGGCCCCAGACCAGGCTCATCTCCTCACCGCGGGTGTCTTTGCTCACGTGGGACCCCACGCGGGGGATGACAGGTCACGGGTGGGGGCTGGGCTCTGGGGACAGCTTTTGGGGGGCAGGGGAGGCGGGCAGGTGGCAACTTTGCTGACCCGTCGTTGGGCCCTCTGGCTCCCTGGGCCCCCGGCGCCCCTTGCCTGTGTCCCCCCATCATCAGGGAGCCGCCGTCTGACCTGCACCAGCCCCTTCTGCCCGCCAGGTGTCCCAGGGAAGCTGCTGGGGCCTTCTCGGCCTTAGTAGGCCCGGCCGCCGCCCACCTCAGGGGGAAGCGCTCCCGGGTCCCCAGGGAAGGAGCATCCTGGCAAGTGGGAAGCAAACCTCCCCACAGGCGGGGGACCCAGAAGCAGGACAGCGGGGTGGGTGACACGCCTCACCATCGCGGGGGCGACTGCCTCTCACAAGCCCGGCCAGGCTGCCATCAGCTGCCACGGTGTGCGTTTGCCAAGCAGAGAGGCGGTCCCAGTGGCGCTGTGCTGCGGTCCGTGGAGGGGACGCAGCTGTGGAGGGGGAGGAGGCCGGGCTCCGGGTCATGGCGGACCAAGCTGTCCTGGGAGGGGACAGAGTGACAAAGTGGCCGGCTGTCCCCCTCACTGACCAGCTGTAACAGCAGCCCCTTTCCCATGGATGCGAACTCCTGTCCCCTGGAGTTTTCCTTCTGCTTCCGGGGGGAGGGGGGACAAAATCAAGGAAGAGTCTGAGGAATTGAGGCTCGTTGGCCCCACAGACAAGGTGCAAGCTAAGCCGATGGATAGCGGCTGGGATGACCTGGGCGGGGGGCAAGGGGGCATCTCAGCCGGAGCCTGAAGGAAGCGGGGGACAGGGCATGAGGTCCAGGGAGGACGGGCAGCCAGCCGCCTCGTCGGGGAAGGGCTTGGGTTCAGTCGTGCCTGCTGCAGGCTCCGTGCCCAGGGGCTGCCTCGGAGACGGGGCGTGGACCCCACCCAGCTGGCAGGGCCCGTGGGAAAGGGTGACACTTCAACACTTCTCTGGAGGAGTGAGCGGATGAAGGGGGCAGAGGAGAGACCCCATGATGTCCCAGGGTTCGGCCTGAGTGGCTGCGTTTCGGAGCCGGCAGGACTACGGGAGGGACGCTCCGCGAGGCCCTGCCCGGCGCGTTTGTGGGATCAGCCACACGCTGCCGCCTCTCCGTGAGGGTGCTGTCTGGGGGGCAGCGGGGGTCCGTGGCGGGACCTGGGGGCCAGATGTGCCTTTGGGGGGCGAGTCCCCCCGCTGTCCTGTGTCCTCCACGGTTCTCCAAGGAGGACGTGGATGTTGCTGTTAAGATGAAGGTCGTGGGCCGGGTGACGGGCAAGCGGCCACCGCCAGGATAATTCCAGCCAGACGGGCGGTCAGTGGGGCATCCGGACACCGGGAGAGCTCCTGGGGCCTCAACCCAGGCAGCGAGGTGTTAGGGCTCCCCAGAGGATTCAGGGAGTCTAGTCTCAGGCTCATAAACGCCTTCTGCAGAGCTGAGAGCTCCCCAGAGAGCCAGCCAGCAGAAACAAGTCAGAGATGATGTTTCCTGTGCCCTGGGGCCCTTGGACGGAAGGTTGGAAGGCTGGCAGCTCCAATCCCCACCTGCTCCTGGCAGGCAGTCACCTCCCCTTCCCCGGGTTTGGGTCCCCTGGTGGAGGCGGGCACTCCCCCAGACAGGCCCGGGGGGCTGGGAGAAGCCCTCTCCCTTGGGGGTGGCTGCCGTCCTGTCCTGCGATGTCTAGCACTGCTGTCGCGTTCTGCTTGGGTGTGGGCACCTGCCTGGGGAGGGGGTCGGGAAAGCTCAGTGACGTTGGCTGGGTCTGCCCGCTGCCTCCTGGGTCATCGCATCACCTGTTGTTCCGCCAAAGCCCAGGGCCTCCTTCCTCCTGCAGCACGAGAGGGCTGAAGGAGCTGTGTCACCTTCCACCAAGCTCTGCGATGGCTCCGGCGAGGGTCCTAGCCTCTCCTGCCCCCCATGCTGCCCCCTCCCTCTGCACACACAATCTGTCACCAGGTCCAGCTAAAGGAAACCCCCGGCTGACCAAGTTACCCCCTCTCTCTGCCTTGTTTTGCCTTGTTTCCACCAAGGAAACAAGCAAGAAGAAATTAATAAAGAAAAGGGCAGAACTCAGTGAAATAAGGAGTCTGACAACATCTCTTGGACCAATAATGAAGAAAGAACAAGCTCAAAGCTATTTATGGAAAAGCCAATCAGTAGACTGATGCTGTCAAAGCCACAGAAAAGGAGAGAAAGTGTAAATAAAATACAGAGTGAAATTAAGTGGAATTACTAAAGGGCAACCAGCAATTACAAAATAATAAAAGGGTTTTAGGAGGAAGGCCTGGTGATAAATTTGAAAATCTAGAGGAAAACACTTCTAGAAAAAGATGTGTCAGTTTAGGCAAGGAGAAATCAAAGAGTCATGGGAGGGTGAGACCTGAAATGATGGGCAAAGACCTGTCCCTGCAGAAAGCCTCCACCCTCTTATCCAATGTGGCACTGAACGTCCTGATGATACGACAGGGCAAGAGAAAGAGATAAAAGACATATTTATTGGAAATAAAAATATAAAGCTGTCACTATTTTCAGATGATGTGATTGTCTATACAGAAAACCCCAAGAAATCTACAGAAACAAAACAGAAACCAAACTAGAACAGATAAATGAGTTCAGCAAGTGGCAGGATATGACACGAACATGCAAAAAGCAGCTCTATTTCTACACACTAGACACCAACATGAGGAAACCGAAATGAAACGCACAATGCCATTTACAACTGACCCAAAGAAAATGAAATACTTGGGTATAAATCCATCAAGCGCGTCCAGGATCTACATGCTAAAAATTACAAAATGCTCCTGAAGGAAACAAAGACTGAAAGACATACCATGTTCATGGATGGAAAGGCTCCAGAGAGACATACCATGTTCATGGATGGAAAGGCTCCAGAGGGAGATGTCAACTGTTCCCCAAACTGACCTACAGGTTTAATGCTATTCCTCCCTAAATCCCAACAAGGTTTTCTTTGTAGACACAGACAAACTTATTCTAGAATTTGTACGGGAAGATTCAGTACCTACAGTAGCTAAAAGTGGGTGTCACGGAATATTGCTCAGCAACAAACAGGCAATCTCCAAGGGTGATATATTGATACAATCGTGTGGTCCCACTTCCAAAGCGCTCTTGCAATGACAAAATCGCAGATGTAGAACAGATCTGTCATTGCTGAGGGGACGAAAAGCGGGGAGGAAGGGAGTTGGATGTATCTGTGTGTTGGCTCTGGTGATGTCTGCACTGATCTGCACACGAGACAAAATCACAGAGATTCCCCCCCGCCTCCCGCCCCCACCCCTGTGAATACATGGAGAACTTGGAGAACGGAATCGGAATCAAGGTAGTGGGTTGTATCAATGTGGGTTCCTGGTTGTGATCTTGCACTGTGGTTATGCAAGATGTTACCACGGGGGAAACCCATGAAGGGTACACGGACTCTCTCGCTATTTCTTACAACTGCGTGTGAATCTACTATTATCTCAACATAAAAAGTTAGAGAAGAAACCAAACCTCGATGGTTTGACTAGCGAGATCCACCGAACGTTCAAGCAACAGTTCATGCCCGTGTCGATCAGGAGATCGGAAAAGGGCCATACTCTACTCGTTTTATATGGCTAGGGGATCTAGAATAAGTTACAAACAGAGGAGGCTAATAAAGGAATAAAAACTTATAGGCGCATCTCATTGACGAGCCTAAACACAAAAATCCTAAGTAAAATATTGGCTGACCAAATCCAAGAGGTAATAGAAAACAGTTTGTCGGGGGCCCAAGGAAGCTTCAGCATCGCATAAGGCACACGCGGCTCCCCACAGCAGCCAGGGCAGGGCAGGGCAGGGCAGGGCAGGGCGGTCTGCAGGCACCCCAGTGACACCAACTCGTAGGTGTTGTGGATTTAATTGTTTTCCACGGGAAAGCACTAGCATACTTCACTTCCTTGCCGGGCAAAGGTCTGGCCTTAGGAACTTTCCGGGGAGCCTGGCGGTCCAGGCCCCACTTTCTGCTCACACGAGCACCTGGGGCTTTATTATCTCGGTCGTGCTGGTCTTGTCCGTGGACCGGAGACAAGGTGGTTTCTTGTTTAAAGTGCCGCTGCCTCTCCCCCAAACCCCTGTCGGAGACTGGGCGGACGGTGGCCGAGTTTGCGCGGGAGCCCACTTGCTGCCCGAGGCTGCGGGGACGCAAAGGGGCGGATCCAGGCCAGGGAGAGGCGGTGGCCGAAGACGGCCTTCAAGTTCATCCACGCAGATGTGCGGCCCGTCCCCGGCCTCTCGCTTCGCAGCTGCTCGATTGGCGCGGTCGGTGCAGATGGCGCGCCTCTGGGAGGCGAAAACCGCCGAGGCGAAGACGAAGCCCTTCAGGGCCACCGGGAGGAGGAAGACCACGGGGGCGCGCGGCCTCGGCGAGCTGAGCGCGTCCGAGTCCCCGCGCGCTTAGCGGCGCAGGGCGGGGCCTCTGAGCCGCCCGGCAGGTGCAGCGAGCCCAGCGCGGTGTAGAGCGCGAGAAGCACGAAGTACTTCTGGTCGTCTTCGCCCACGCAGTTGTCGACCCAGGGGCAGCGGAGGTTCACCTTGCGGGTGCGGCGTCCGCACACCGTGCAGTGGTGCGTGCGCGCGGGCCGGGCACTGCCGCAGAGGCTACAGCGGGGACCGCCCCGCGCTGCGTCCAGCTGAACGGCGCCCGCGTCGGTGAGCGCAGTACGCGCGTGCGCCGCCAGCGCCAGCAGATGGAAGAGCGCGTCGTGAGCCAGGAAGTAGGCGGGGCCCCGGGCGGGGAGCGACAGCGCTCGGAGCAGCCCGTCCCCCGCGCCCGGCACCAGCACCCACGTGCCGGAGGCGCACGCGATGCCCAGGATGTCGCATACGAACCACTCACGGTGCGTGCGCCCCGGGGCCGACAGCGCGGGGACGCGGGCGGGCATCGGGGGCGCGGGGTCGGGCCGGGCGGGGTCCCTGCGCCTCTGCACGCGCCTCTCGCCGCCCCCTGGCTGCGCCCGACTGGCCTGGGGGCCCCCCGGAGACCCCTCAGTGTTCTAGAATGTGCTGCAGACCGCGGTTTGTGGATGCATAAGGGGGGGCCCGATGAGCCCCTGCCCTTTGGGGGGAGGCTGGGCACTGGATCTCCCCCCGGGGGGCGGGGCGTGGTGGCCTTGCCTGGGGCTTTGCGGGAAACCTGGCAAACTGGGAGGAACGGGAGTGGGGCAGGGGTGGGGACGACAGGTGCTTTCTGCGCAGTAACTCACGAATTCTCACAACTCTGACGGGAAGAGCTTTCGCTCTCCTACTTTTGGATGGGGAAACCGAGGCACCGGGACATGAAATAAACGGCCTGTATCAGGTCAGGAGCCCACGCCTACTGCTGGGGGCTGGACCGAGGCGAGGTCTGGGACGACCGTGGCGGGTGGCGGGAGTCTGCTCTCCGCCCTGCTCCGTGTCACCTGCTGAGGGCTGCGGCGGGCACCGGCCCAGGAGCGACTCTGCTGAAATATGCGGGGACACCGTGTCGACATTCTGAAACGAGAGCTCTCGAGTCCCTGTGAGAAGCGGGCCCTTGATAAAGACAGCGCGCAGGGCACAGCCCGTAGGTCCCCGAACACGGGGCGAGGCTGAGCCGCTGTCTGACTGTGAGCTGAAGGGCGCCGTCACTGCCCGTGGAGAGCGGGCGCTGCCAGGCTGCGTCGGCGGGAGCAGAGCGTGGGGATGGGGGAGGGGACGGCCCGCTGTCTGTGGCTCGGCGGGGCGGGGGGTGGCGGGGAGCAAACGCGTGTGCGGGGCTCGCGGGCAGAGACGTCGGCGGACAACCTTGGGAAGGCGGGGCCGGATGGGAAAGGCAGGCCCAGCGCCGTCTCCCGTGGCCGCTCTCGTGGAGGCGCCGGTGGCTTGTGTGCTGCAGGCCCCGGGTGGAGTGCGGCCAGGGGGGTGGCGGGAGAGGCACCTCTTCTCCGGGAGGAGGGTCCCCGGGAGCACAAGTCGGTGGGTGGAGGGGAGTCTGCACAGCACCTCGCGCCGCAGAGCACCAGCCGGGGGGCCTGCCTGCCTGGCCAGGGAGGGGCTTATGTGTCTGTTTTTTTTTTTTTTTTTTTTAATGTTTATTTATTTTTGAGACAGAGAGAGACAGAGCATGAACGGGGGAGGGGCAGAGAGAGAGGGAGACACAGAATTGGAAGCAGGCTCCAGGCTCTGAGCTGTCAGCACAGAGCCGGACGTGCGGCTCGAACTCACAGACCATGAGATCATGACTGAGCCGAAGTTGGACGCCTAACCGACCGAGCCACCCAGGTGCCCCTGTTTGTTTTTAAATTAATAGATTTAGTTATTATTATTTTTAAATTTTAATTGTATTTTTTTATATTAAATATAATTTACTGTCAAATTGGCTTACGCCCAGCACCCAGTGGTCATGCCGACAGGTGCCCTCCTCCATGCCCATCACCCACCTTCCCTTCTCCCTACCCCAATAATAGATTTAATTTTTAAAGCAGCTTTCGGTTCGCAGTGCACTTGCGCAGAAGGTGCAGGGATTTCCCATAGGCCCCCAGAGCCCCCTCCGCCGTCAGCGTCCCCACCGGCTGGTGCCTTTGCTGTGACGGATGCGCCCGTGTGGACACGTCGTTCTCACGGCGTTTGTAGCGAGCTGCGGTCCTGTACGCGGGGTGGGTTTGGACAGCTGTGTGAGGACGCGGGCCCGCCGTCACGGTACCACAGTGCTTCCGGTGCCCTGATGTCCTCGTGCTCTGCCTACCCGTCCCCGCCTGGGGACGGGCCCCTGGCCCCCGCCCCTGGCCACCACTGGTCCTTTCGCTGTCGCCGTCATTCCGCCTTTTGCAGATGTCATATGGTTGAGAGCATACACCCGTAGCCTTCCTTTTCTTTTCAAGTTTATTTACTTATTTTGAGAGAGACGGGGGGGGGGGGCTCCCACATGAGCAGGGGAGGAGGAGGAGGAGGAGAGGGAGAGTGGGGGAGGGCAGACGGAGAGGGAGAGAGAATCCCAAGCGGGCTCCACGCTGTCAGCACAGAGCACGCCGTGGGGCTCGAACGCTCAGACTGTGAGATCATGACCTGAGCTGAAATCCAGAGCTGGACGCTTAACGACTGAGCCCCCCGGACGCCCCCAGACGTGGCCTTTTCTGGCTTCTTTCACTCAGTGATGCGCAGCTAAGGTCCCTCCAACCTTGTTATGGCTCCACGTTCTGTTTTGTGACTAAAAGCCTGACACTAAACGTGAAACTGGGTCCTGAGCAGTCCTGGCGTGGCTGACGCGTGGGTGCAGGGGGCCCTGGGCCGGGAGGGGCAGCGATGGTCCTGAGCAGGGGACGCTGAGAATGTCCTGGGGGGGGGTAGGGAGCCACCGTGGTGCTCATGAGTTTCGGGGAGAGGGAGCAGAGCACGGGAAGGGGCGTTTGAAGGCCCCCGAGTCTGTTGAGCCCTTGAAACGAAACGGCTGCGTCCCAACCGGCTGGCGGGGAAGCAGCCCAGGCCGACTGGCCGGGGGACCCACGGTGTCACCTGGAGCCCGTGTGTGGGTCCTATCTGGGTCGAACTTCCAGCAACGACCCCGCCGTGGCCAGCTTCTCCCTCCAAGCCCACGCCCAGCTGCGTGCAGGTTGCCACCTCCGAGCCGTGCCACCGGCCCCCTGGGCGCAAAGCGGGCTCTGGCCTCGGGTGTGTGTGGGGGGAGCACGGGGTGGGCCGGTTTCTTCCACGCGGGGCTCTTAACGCGCCTCCCCGTCAGCCACACCCCAGAGTCCGTGCAGCTTGAGAAAGAAACCTGGATCCAGGGCCGCCGTTGTGTTGGGGACTGTGTTTACTGCGGGCCCGGCCTGGCTGGTCCCGGGACAGCACTCCGTCTCCCGTGTCTGAGGCCTCTGTATTAGTCACTGTCCCCACCAGCAGGCGTGGCAGCCGCGGCCCGTTAAACGCGCACCTTTCGGCTCCAGCGGCCACATTGCCCGCGAAAGGTCCTCGGTGGTGCCGGTGGCTTTGGGAGGGAGGCTGCAGGTAAACTCAGCGTCACCAGTGGCCCGGGGCAGCGTCATCGCTGACCCTGTGTGTTCTTGCCGTTGGCCACGCGCGGGCCTCCCCGAACGCCAGGCCCCACGTTACAGACCCCAGCGTGTGCTGAGAGCCACCAGCGAGGTTTTCAGTCCCAAGTTGTGAAGTCGAAACCGACAGTTCATCCAAGTGCCCCTGTCGTGTGGCTCCAAGCGGGATCCCGGGGACCTGGGCTTTGCTCCTGAAGGGAATCCTTTCCCGAGGCGGAGGGCGGCTGGCGCGAGTGTCTGGGCAGAGATGGTTCGGCGTGGGGCCCGGGTCCCCGTGCGGCCGCGCCCCCTGTCCCCGTGGCTGCCCTCCTGTCCGGAGTCCCTCCTCCAGCCAGAGCCTTCCGTGGCTTCCCCATCCCAGGAACGTGCCGTCCCCACCAGCGGAGCGTCCTGCCCCGGGCCCTGCCGCGGAGGCGTCCCCGGGTCCCCTGCATCCCTGTGGACTTCGCTCTTACATACAACAGAGTCGCCACGCGGAGCTGCCGTAAACTCGGTTTTTAAATGTTGGTTTCCTGCCGTTTCTCACTCGGTGCCGAGCGTGGCCGGCTGGGGTTCTTGGGGCCGCCGTGTCCTGTGACCCTGCCGAGCTCCCTGCTGCCGGTCTCAGGGGCCCGGGCTCAGGGGCTGGACCCCGAGTTCTCCGTGCGGGCCCCTGGCCGGATCGGCCCTGGGTGTGCACAGGTCAGTTGGTGAAGGGGGTGTCCCTGCAGAAAGGAAAACAAAGGAAGATTCAGGGGTTCCCAGTCACGAGGGCCCGAGGCAGCCTGGGCTCTGGGTGCAAGGTCGCTCAGGTCCAAGGAGCACCCCAGGCTCGGTCTTCGCTCTGCCCCAGTGTCCCACGTGGGGGTGGGAGCGTCACGCTGCCCAGCGGGGGGCAAGGATGGCCCCTCTGGTAACGTCTGGTCTGTATCCAGGACAGGAGAGGAGCCCTCAGGGTGGGGGCAGGATGAAAGTCCGAGCTCTGGCTGGAGCCCCCTGGTTTGGGCCTTGGCATCCCCCCAGCCCTGCGGCCCCAGCTCGGCCCCCACAAGGACCCCGGCCCAGGTGCAACTGGGGGTCAGGTGCAGCTGTTCGAGGAGCCCCAATGATCCTGTGGGGGGTTGTCCCATTGGGTGACTGTCCCCGCGTTCGCTGAGCAATTGTTAGAGCCTCACAGATGTACAATCCTCGACCCCCTCTTCAGGCGGGGACACCGAGGCACGGGGAGATGCAGCTCCCCCAGGGGCACAGTGTTTGGACTTGGGGGCCCCCGTCACAAGTCACATCCTGGTGTCAAAGGGCCCAAGAAGGGGGGAGGGGTAGGCCTGTCTCTGGGAGAGGAGAGGACCGGACTTGGGCCTCTGTGCTGACCACCGGCCTGGGGGCAGTGATCTCGGCTACACGTGGCCTGGGGGCGCCCCCGTGGGGGTCTCATCTCACCCACTTGCGGCCCCGAGGCTCCAGGAGTCGCCCTGTGAGCAGGGGCAGCCCTGCCCCCCACCTCCCCGCCCCACCCAGGCACACACTTCTGCCTCTGGGCCCTGGGGTCCCTGCCCTGACCCCTCTGGTCACGGATGCTCCTCCCTCCCCGGGTCCCAGCTCAGCTTTCTGTTTGTCTGCTTCCCAAATTCGCTAGAGTTGTTTTCAGCTTCTCAGTGGATTTTTTGCCCCCAGTTTTCAAGGCTTACAACACCTGCAGATACTTCTTACTCTGCTTCCCGTTGTGTGTTTTGTGTTGTGTGTTGATGAAAGCCGACAAAGTCGCGTTAAACGATGGTGGGTATTGCAGCCCGAGTGTAACGGAGATTTTCACCGTTACCCTTGGGAACGAATAACTGAGAAATAATATTTATCACTAAAAAGGAATGCTATTTTATTCCTAGAATATTAAAAAAAATATTTCTTCCTCTCTCTGCATTAAGAAGAGTTGATTTTTACCAAGTAAGTTTTATGATCTGTTGGAAATGTCACAGTAGCTCCTCAGACCCCAGGCTGCTCCTCCCCACTCCTCCCGCATCCTATTTTCCTGTCTGCCTTCATGCAAACCTGCCCCGAATGCGGAGTACAGGTTCTGTGTGCTCAAGGCGTGCAGCCCGAGGAATGTGCCGCTGAGCCCGCATTGCTGGGGTTTCAGTTACTTGCAGGTGAGATTGGGCCGCGGTGCGTCCTGTTCTGTGTGTCAGGCTTCTGGAATTAGAGTCTTCCTGGCTTCATACGGGTTCAAACCAGTCTCCCTGGTTTCTGTGCTTCAGATTAGTCCCCTTTCGATACTCTCAAGCACTCATCGTTGGAACTCTGGGCTCAAACCCATTTTCCGGGGGGGGGGGGGGTCTTGGATCCTCTTTCTAGCCGGTCAGTCTCCCAGAGAGACATGAGTCCTGTTGGAACCCTCAAGTGCACGGGCAGAGCCGTGCCGCGGGCCCCGAGGGGACACTTTACCGAAGATGAACGAACACCTTTGTTCTTTTGTAAGTAACCATGTTTTGTAACCTGGTGTTTGCTGTTGGTTTTCAGAGTTTTGTCTACTTTCCCCGGCTTTTCCAGAGAACTGGCTGTTTTCCAAGGCTGTGGAGGGAAAAGTTCTGGTTCCTCTGGTGTCTGTGGTCCTCACAGTCCCGCTTGATTTCGGCATCAGTCCCGCTTGATTTCGGGACTGGGCGTCCCCAGAACCGCCCTTCACGTTCCCACTCACGGAACCCCTTGTTGGTACTTCTGGGGAGCTCACTACTTAGGATTTTGATCTCCTTTGCAGCCAGAGAATTATTCGTGTGCATGTGAATCTGTATAGACTTGCACCATCCGGCTTTAAACCTTGTTTGTTTCTGTCCTGTCTCCTGGTGTTGACTTACCGTCCGCGCACTTGTGGCTTCTGTCCGGGTTATCGTGGTTTCTGTTCTGGGACCTCGTTTGTGACCGGTGTTTGCACATCTTCCCCGGCTTAGAGGAACGGTGTGGGCTGTGTCTGTGCCTGGTGCTCGCGTCCCCCTGCTGCCCCGTCTGTCGTCCCTGCCGCACTATTTGAAGGTCACATTCAGGCGGGGTTCTTCCGCCTAATTGCTCCTCTGTCCAGTTGGAAGATGTTTTTATCAGCCTCTATCGGCTTTGTGAAGCACGTCCGTGTTTGTGGTGGCCGCGCGGGGTCTCTTCCCGGTCTGTGTGACCCCAGCTGCTGTCTTCGGTCCCTTGCCTCCTTCCTTCCACTTCCCTCCACCCTCCGCTGGTCACACATTTCACCATCCTGGGGCCTTTGTCCGCAGAGTGACTCAGCTGGGCCTTTGTTTTCCCTGAGGTCATTCAGGGACACCAGGGACCTTCAGAAACGAATGCCTCAGCGCTTCCTCCCGAGACCAACCACCCTTATTTTGCTGTAAGACTTGGGAGTAACCGTCTGGTTCAGTGTCGTTACTGCTTCGGGAACATTGTTTCTGTTTCCGCGGGAAAGTCTGGGATGCGGGGTGGCTTTCCCGCAGGGCTCGGCCCTCGGCTGCTCCCAGGGGGTGGGGGTGGGACTGGCCGGTCCAGGTGGACCCCCAGCCCCCAGAGAATGCTGCCCAGACCCGGCTCAGGCCCTCTTTCCTGCTGAGTCTCGAGAGCACAGGGAGTGCACGAACACGGGGTCCCCTGGGTGGAGTCCGCGACTGAGCGGGGTGGCTGGGCGGGGCCTCTCCAGGGCGGAGTCCTGGCCGGAGTACCTGTGCCACCGGCCACTTCCCAGATCATCGGGGACGCTTGTCCGCATTGTTCTGTTTGCTCCTCACAAGCCTGCACTTCCTCTGTCCCGCTGTGGACCGATACAGCATTCGGGTCGAGGAAGGGGATGTGGTTCAGTGTCCCCGAGGGGCTCTGGGGGCCTAGACGGGCCGGGCCGGTGACTCCCGGGGCCTGCTGGGGCCTCCTCTGCTCCCCTGCCTCAGCGAACAGACTCCTGGAGAACGTTCTGTTTCCGCTTCTTGTCACTGTCCGGATCGGAGCCCCGAGTCCCCCGGAGACAACCGCAGGTGGCTGTGACGAGGGGCGCGGGTCTGCGGCTGGGTGTAGGTTTCCACACCCGCACACGCATCGGGCTCTGCTCTGCACTATGTCAAACGTGTATTTGTCGGGAAGTGAGTTCTCTAAATCACTTAGAAATAATTTCTTTGAAATGAAGATGCGCAGGGATGAGATCTTCTGGGCAGTCCCCAGGCTTCTGGGCATTTAGAAACTACTGGATGTGGGACAGTCCTGTGTCACCCTGTGTCCGTGGCCCTGGGCAGGGGACCTCTCCCCGCAGTGAGCCGAGCTGGTGGCCGTCACCTGGAGACAGAGGGCTGCCGGGGCCAGAGGGGCACCCCTGGGCTTCCTGAGGGGTTGAAGTGAAGGGCGGGTCCCGAAGATGGGAATCGGGGCTCGGTGTTTGGGGGTGACCCCGAGGTGGCCGGTGCTGCCCGCACCCAGCCGCCAACGTCTGCTTCTCCGTTGATGCCCGAGGGTGGTTGTGGGGTGGGGTCCCCTCTGCCCGGGCTGGGACAGCTGGAGAGCGGGGCCCTTCCCCCGCAGCCCTCAGCCCTCTCGGACCCCTCGTGCCTCTGTGCCCCCCAGGTGAGGCTGCAGGCTGCACCGGCCCTTCCCTCCCTGTCTCACCTCCCTGAGCCCCGCGTTGTGGGGGGGGGGGGGAGTTCCGGCCACTTCCCACGGCAGCTGTTGCGTGTGGATCCTCGTCTGGGCTGCTTTTGGGGCGCCCGACAGGTCGGGTCTCCACCCTCCAGAGCCACACGTCTCCAAGTTCTGGGCCTCGTGCCAGTGCTGTTGACTCACAAACTCAGGTCAGATGCCTGGAGGTTTCCACAAAACTCAGACACAGGTGTGGGTCTCAGACACAGCAGATGGGCGGTGGGCTGAGACCCCCGGTGAGTGGGCAGCCTCTTCCCGGGGCCGTGAGCATGAAACCTCTCCGGTATTTGAGATGATCCCCCGGGGCAGTTTCCCAGGAGTGAAATTTGCAGGCAAAGTAGTGCATAATATAAGCAGCCTATTGTCAAAACATTTTCTAGACGGGTTCCCTCAGCTGGCTTCTCCCAGGCGCGCAGGAGAGGGGGCTCCTGATCCGTCCGCCCCAAACTAACGTGTCTTCTTTGTTCTTGTGAGCTCAGTTCAGCAGAAACCGCGGCTTCTGCTGTGGCAGTCGACTCTGGGATCAGTGACCGTGGACAGCTGCCTGTGTCCCGAGCAGCTGTCCTGCCTTTTCGGGACAAGGTTGAAGGAGCAAATAAGGAGCAACGGGTGTTATAGGGAAAATAGCCGTGGGTAGAAATACGATAAAATGCATGCAGTTCACCCTCTGGAGACGTGCTCTGCTGATGGTCAGGTGCTCCGCGTGCTCTTGGCAAGGACTCTTTTGAGAGAGGTCCCATCGACGGGTTACGGGCGGAAAGACATTAACGCGTGCTTTTGGGGGACACAGCTGTGAACAGAAGACTCCCTTACTCCCCTCATGGATCCTAGGGGGTCCCCCCATTTTACAAATGTGGGAACGGGCCAGATTGACATTGGGCGGGCTTCACGTGGTCGAGGAGGACCTTGTGGGTGGTGGCCCCGGGAGACTGGGGTTCCGGTGTAAAGGGGGGGGCCGTGTCCATCAGCGCCCTCCCCATGGGTGCTACCGGGGCCACGACATAACCCAGCGCCGCAGGGATCGCCTGGGCGTGTGATGGTCCAGCTTTCCCGTAGGTGTGCGAAGGGCACACTTACCTCACGTTCTTTACACAAAACTGGGACAGTATCTGTAGGTCCGGTATTTATATTAACGTCTGGGGGTCCGATATTTATTTATATTAGTGCAGGGGCTTCCACACCAGGGGCTGCTGCCCTGTGTGTTATGGGTGCCTCAGGTTATCGGGCATTTTGTTGTGAACGCCTGCTGGGCCCGTCTCTAATTACTGTCGAAGCACAACTTTCCCACAGGGTGGTTTGGGGTTTTCTCTTTCACATTCTCCCTGCCGAGAGTTTTGGCCACTTTGCTCGCTGTCCAGGGGCACAGATGCCAGTGTCTTTCTCCTGAATCTTCGCAGGGTAAACGGCTCTCCTTATGCCTTTGCGTCTCTACCTTGGTGGCTGATGGATGGTGAAGGTATTTGTGGTGTTTCAGTCTGCACTTCTTTAGTTACCAGAGGAGTAGAATTTCCTCCACGCTTCTGGAAACGGCCCAGTTGGTACCATGAGGATTGGCCATCTTACTATACATTAAAAAAAAATTATTTTTAAATGTTGATTCATTTTTGAGAGACAGAGAGAGAGTGAGCACGAGTGAGGGAGGGGCTGAGAGAGAGGGAGACACAGACTCTGAAGCGGGCTCCAGGCTCCGAGCTGTCAGCACGGAGCCCGACGTGGGGCTCGAACTCACGAGCCATGAATCATGATCTGAGCCAAAGTCAGATGCCTAACCGACTGAGCCACCCAGGCGCCCCCCATCTTACTATATTTTTAAATTTGTTTGTTTACTTGGGTAACACGGTGAACGCTCTAAACCCTTCATCCAACTCCAGGATTCAACAGCAGCGAAAACTCATGTTTATCTTCATGTTTCCTGCTTCATATTTCTGCCTTCAGGAAGTTAGTGTTTTCCTGTTATGATGTTTTGCTCATTTCTGACATGGGTGTGCTTACGTCTTCGACGCGTCTGTTAATGGCACTAAGAGGGCATCTCAGATGTGTGATATGTCACACAGATGGTGTGTAGGGAGTCGGCACCGGCCGTACAGCTCACACCAGTGGGCGAGGCCGGGGCACAGAGGTCCGTTACGCACAGGGCGCTGTGCTGGCCGAGCGCCCCCAGGTCTGGCGAGGCAGCGGCGGGCTCAGGCGGGAGAGTAAACCCGTACGAGCTGGCGGCCGGGGCCAGCCTGCATGCCCCTCGGAAGTGGACATGAGATGCTCCGCTTCGGAGACCCTGGCAGGCAGGAAGGGGAGCACGGGGGCCGTGGGGCCACACTCCTGTGCTTCTCTAATCCGTTTGATGAATAGCCACAAAGCCGTGATTTTGGAAACAGTTTTGAGTTCTTTTGAGAAGGGACCCCTGGGTCCTCCCCTACCTTTTCTGAGATGGGAAGTTCCTCAGACGTGTGCCCGACCGCACCGTCTGTCTCTTTTGCTAAATGGGGCAAAACCACCTCGAAAAAAAAAGCCCCCATTTGTTTCACCTTCACTACCCCTCCCCCGTTCACTGAGCCCCACGCTGCTGCAGGTAAGTGGGGGCATTTGGCCAAAAGGACACTCCTGTGTCTCAGTCGCACCGACTCAGGACCAGAAGGGCGGGAACATGGTGGTAGCAGCTAAGTGAGTACGTGGGGAGGGGAAAGTGGGTCCGGGCCTCCTCATCCCGTGCAAACTCAGTGTAGACAGAGCCAGGTGCCCAGGCCGTGCCCTCCGTGGGGGTTGGTCTCCGCGACTCACTGGTAGTGGGTCGGACGCACCGTCACGAAAATGCGGTAGCTTTCTTTTTTTTTTTTAGAGAGAGAGGGAGAGAGAGAGAAGCGGGGCTAACCCAGGGCTCAAGCTAACTCAACACGGGGCTCGAACTCACCAACCGTGAGATCACGGCCTGAGCCGAAGGCAGATGTTTAAACAGCGAGCTGTGCAGGCGCCCGAAACGGTGGTAACTTTCCACACGAGGGTGCGTGTCCTCCTGGCCCATCCGCGTGGGGCCACCGGGGAGCATTTGGCGTTGATCGTGGTGCGGCCCCCCTACAGCGGGACGACAACCCTTCTGCGCCCCCTCAAGCTCCCTGTGCATTTGGCCTCTCGCCGGGCCGTATTTTCTCGTCACTGCGGGTCCAGGGCGCTATGACTCGCCTTCCCCTTTCGTGGGTGGGGTCTCTTTGCTCCGACCCCGAGAAGCGGCCGTTCAGGCTCCGCGGGGGAAGGGAGAAGTCGCGTTTCCAGGAGACCCTCCGATCTGGCTTCTCACGGGGTCCACGCGCCAGACGGTGGGTACACACTTCTCACCCAGCCAGACGCGGGAGCCGGCGGTTGTAGCGGGAACACCTCGCGTGCGGCACACGGATGACCCCTGACAGCGTGTGAAAGCCTGAGCCGCCTGCCGGAGGCTCTTCGAGTCTCCACTAGAGCGTCTGAAGGGGCCGTAGCGCCGAGGGACCCGCGACATCGCGTGCGTGTGCACGGCTGGGCCGTCGGGGCTGCGCGAGGAAGAGGCTGGAAAACCAGGCTGAGTAGAAAGTCCTGTCCAGGCTGACAGGCCCCTCACATGCCCAGACGTGGCCTGTTTTATGAGATGCGGGCCCCCTCCTGCCTCGAGCACCCACTTCTGTCTCTCCTGTGGAATCACTTCCTTCTGTCTGTCTGCCTGTCTGTCCTCCTGCGTGGACGTGGCTCCCGCTCCTGAGTCCCAGGCCCTCCACACAATGACTGCAGACTGTGTGGCTCAAAACAGCAGAACTCACCCTCCCTCCGTCTGGAGCCCCAAGTCGGAAACCCAGGCGTGGGCAGGGCTGTGACCCTCTGGAGGCTGAGGGGGGGCCCTTCCTGCCTGTGTGGGTCTGGGTGCATCTGGGCCTGGGGTCCCATCACCCCAGCCTCTGCCTCGGCCCCCCCGTGGACCCTCCTCTCGTGTGAGGACACTTATCACTGTGGCAGGGCCCCCCACAATCCAGGGTGACCTCATCTCAAGATCCTTAACTGGCTGCATCTGCAAAGACCCCATTTCCAAATTAGGCCACATTCTGAGGTCCAGGTGGACATGAACTTTGGGGGGGACCCCATCCAACCCCCCACATTCCTCAACCCCCAACCGGTGGGTTCAGTCTCCATGTTTCTGTGGCCGAACCTCCGGCTTCCCCGGAGGGGCTGTGGGGTCTCCGATCTCGATGTCCACGCAGCTGGGGCTCCGGGCGCGTGCCGTGGGGACTCCTCTCCTCCGTTTTCATTAAAAAGTAGTCGGAAGCCAAAGCGGACGCCTGTTGTCCCCGCAGGTGCAGACTCACGGGCCGTGTGGGGCTGCGCTGCTCGGGCCCCTCGGCTCTCTGCCGTTTCACATGTCATTTACCCTGGAGCCTCCAGAGGCCCCTCTGGGGCCTGGGGACTGGGCGTGTGGGGTCCCAGCTCCCGGGGACACGCCTCTGGTGCAGGACTTCCCGTGAGAGCCGCCAGTGTGCACGGCCCTGGGTCTCTGCCGCTGCACCGTCTTCCATGATTGCTGCGTCCGCTGGGGTGGGCCTGGGGCCACGGTGTCCCTGCCGCCCGCCCGCAAGGCCGCCTTCCCGAGGTGTCCCCAGGCCTGGCAGAACCTCGGGGGGTGTGCTTCCTGGGGGCTCTGTCTCAGACACCCTGGAAGTGTCCTCCTTTACGTGACCTCGCCAGGAGCGCGGGCCGCGGCTCGGGAACCCTCCCAGGCGTGTTCTGTCCCCAAGCGGTGTTTGACTTGGGGTTCCCCACGGAAGAGCCCCTAGCCCAGCCCAGGGCGTGGCACACGGGGGCCTCACCGTGGCTTGACTGGTTACAAGTCAGGGAATTCAGTGGTGCAGCCCGTCTCGTCCCTCGGCCCCTGTCCGCCCTCCCTTCTGGCCACGGGAGCCCCCAGGAACGGGGAGGCCCGACCTGCACCCGGCTCTTTCTGCCAGCTCAGGAAGCCACATCCACCCTGGTGCCCCCGCGTGTCTCCCCAGTGACACAAACTGACAGGGCCAAGCACACGTGGCTGTGAGGACCCGGCCTTCTCTCTGTCCCTCTGGCGCCTGGGTGGTGAGCGCCTGGGGCTGGATGCGGCGGGGAGGGCGGGGCTCTTGGGTACCGACAAGGGCGGGTCCCCTGAGGTGGTTCAGGGCCAGCCAGCCGACCCTTGGCACCGCGGGTGTGGGCCCCTCCTTCCCCCTGCCCTGGGGGAGGGGGCTCACCTCCTGGGTGCGCCTCTCCCCCAACGAAGATTCTAGCAAACCTGACGGCCACATCCACCTGACACGGTGCTGGGCCCTCGGGACGTGTCAGCGGAACGGAACTTTCAAGAACGCGTTTACGGCTCTTGGGGTCGGCGTGATGGGGCGTCCCCGCGTGGGCGCCAGGCCGAGTCCCCGCTCATCGTGATGAGGCCCGGGACGCACATCCATCCGCCTCGTGCCTGCTTGGCCGCCGGGTGTCCTTTAGGTTTGAAAACACAAGCCCTTTACCTCACATTCCGTTTCCTACAAAGCCTTTATGTCAGAACGAAGGTGGTGTCCCTCCTCCTCCGCGGGCTTCTCGGGAACCACCTGTGCGGGAGGCGGTGCTGACGAGCCAGGCGGGCGCTCAGCGGGCGGTTTCCAGAACCTTCCCAGCCTCCTTCCTCATGCCTGCAGCGACAGCCTCAGGACCGGGTGTGTGGCTGATGCTGTACGGGGGAGGGGCTCATTTGTGGACAAAGTGGCCGCCGACCCCCTGCCTTCACCTGCTGTGGTCTCACTGAGCTCGGAAGGCTTCCGATTTTCCCAAGTGAGAGCCCCGTCTCTCCACGCACGGGCCACAACCGTTAGCGGGACGGCGGGCGTGGGGACCTCGTGATAAATCAGCGAGATGTGGTTCCAGATGTCCTGCCAGCATCTGGCGTGTGCGGGCAGCATGGGTCTCTTCCCACCGAGATTCACGACGCCCTGGTTTCCGCCCGGGTAGTGACGAGGGGCCGCCGGGACCGCAGCTGCCAGCTTGTCCCCGTCCTCCCCCGGCTTCTGCGGAGAGCGCGTAAGGATGCTCGCCCCCAGCACCCGCGACCGCACCGTTTTCCCCCAAACAGGACATTTCGGAGCGATGATGTGCTTCTGGGTTTCTGGGAGATGTTAGAACCACTCTTCCCAGGCCGAGACGGAGAGCTAAATTTTGACATCTGGATGGTTTTTGAAGTACCTGTGACGACTCACCGAGAACAGAGCCATTTGAAACAGGCTCTGAAAAGCCGCTGGGATTAGGGAGCAGCGCGTGCAGGTTTGGAAGGGACTGGAGGGCACCCCGGTCCGGCTTCAGGTCTTCCCACACTCAGGGGCCAACGGGCTGCAGGTGAGGCGGGTCTCCTCGCCCCTCGTCAGCAGGGACACATCCACCCAGGCCTGCCGCACGACGCGGTGAGTGCCGTGTGTGTGCCCGGGGCCTGCAGCCCCCCTGGCGTGGGGTGCACGTCGGTGCGGGAGCTGCCCCGGCCGAGGGCCCTCTGTGCTCGGCTCCTTCCGCCGTGTCTGCGGGGCCTTTGAGAACTGCGCTCGGCCCCGAGTTGGCCTGTGAGGGGCTTATCTTATGGTTGACTTACTTTCCTCCTGGTGGTCCTGGCCAGCCCACCCCCCGTCACCTGATCCCGGGGGGCCGTCTCGTTCCCTCTTCCAGCCAGGCTTCTCTTCCCACCCGTGTGACAGGAGGACACGTGAGGGGGTGGGGGCCGGGCTGGGTGGGGCGTGTGTGCGAGCCGGGGGCCTGGGTGGCCAGGCCTGCTGGAGCACATGGCCATCCCCGGGGCTCCGACCCTGCTGTCCCCAGTGGGGATCCCTCCCTTCAAGCCGGCCAGCCCCCCAGAAGCTGGGTCAGAAGGAGCGGGGCCCAGGCTGAGCGCAAGGTGAGGCCCGGGTTGCCGGGTTGCTTGTGGGCTGGTTGGTGGCTCTCCCAAGCTGTCCTCACTGGCTGGCCCTGGAGGGTCGTCAGGGCTGGGCTTCCCCAAGCCCCAGACCGCGTGAGCCCTGGCGGCTCACTGCGAACTGGGCTCTGAACCCAGGGAGTGTCGTGGATTCCCTTTACAGACCATCGAGGTTGGGGAGGGGGCTGCTTAAAATGTGGTGGATGCCTGACGGAAAACCCTTATGGCTTTTTGAAACATTTTCTTTAAATCGTAAAATGTATCAGAGCTACAAAAAACTGCACAAATTAAAAAAGATTCTATTTTTTTAGTGTCAGCTTGTTTTTTAAAAATTCTTTTAAAAATTTTTTCGAGAGAGAGCGTGTGCGCACGCACGCGTGCAAGTGGGGGAAGAGCAGAGGGAGCGGGAGGGAGAGGATCTTAAGCAGGCTTCGTGCTCAGCACGGAACCCGATGCAGGGCTCAGTCTCACAACGGTGAGATCATGACCTGAACTGAAATCAAGAGTTGGGCCCTTAACCGACTGAGCCATCCAGGTGCCCCTAGTGTCAGCTTGTTTAATTCTTATTTTTTTCTGCTTCATTGACTTACAATTGACAAAATTATAAGCTACTTAAAGTACATCATGATGTTTTGATATATGTGTACCTTATGAAGTAATTTCCCCCAACTCTGTAATTAGTACATCTGTTATTATATCTATCATCCATCCATCCACCCATCCATCCTTCCGTCCACCCATCCAACCATCCAACCATCCATCTATCTGCCTACTCATCTGTCCATCCATCCATCCATCCATCCATCCATCCATCCATCCATCCATCCTTCCATCCATCCTTCCATCCATCCATCGTTTCATCCATCCATCTGCCTACTCATCCGTCCATCCACCCATCCTTCCATCCATCGTTCCATCCATCCATCCATGCATCTTTCCATCCATCCATCCATCTGTCCATCCTTCCATCCATCCTTCCATCCATCCATCTTTCCACCCTTCCATCCATCCATCCACCTTTCCATCCATCCATCCACCCATTATCCATCCATTCATCATTCATCCATCTATTTAGTTTCTTTGATTTTTGTTGAGAAAGGTTAAGTTCTACTCTAGAAAATTTCAACTGTATAATACAGTATAATCATCCATGGTTCTTACTTTTTTTTTAAGCATAAATTTCCCCACAAAGGGAATTTTATTGAGGGCACTAGTTTTTTTCATGCTTAAAAGACCAACTGCAACCAGATGAAGTGAACATAACCTTAAGATTTTATTATCTTCATAACGTAACAAAATATGAAGCTTAGACCCGGATCACTTGGCGCTTTATCTTCTTATCTCCTCCCAGTTCAAAATGCTCGCATCTCTTAATATCCAGCATTCTCTTGCATCCGCAGTTGGGCTCAACACATTCAAGCCTCAGCACAGTCTTCTTTGTGGTTTTAGCCTTTTTCCGGAAAATCGGCTTAGATTGCCCACCGTAGCCACTCTGCTTCCTGTCATAACGCCGCTTTCCCTGGGCATAAACAGAATCTTTGCCTTTCTTGTACTGTGTCACTTTGTGGGGTTAGTGCTTGCCACACTTCTTGTAGAAAGTCCGGCGGGTTTTAGGAACGTTCACCATGGCTGCGAGAAGGCTATCGGCACAGAAAGAGCCATGGTTCTTACTTTTAAGCTATTTTTTAAATCCACATTTTCCTTTGACATTTAGGGATTTTTCTTTGGGCTTTTGAAGGGCTTCATTCTATCCTGAGGTCACAAAGGTATTTTTGTATCTTATTTTTTAAGAACTACAAAGTTTTGTCGTTTGTTTTTAGGTCTGTGGTTCAGGAGGATTGAGTTTTGGGTATGGCAGTGGTTAGCAAACTATAGCCCCAGCGCTAAATGTAACCCTTTTATTGTTAATAAAGTTTTATCAGGACCCAGCCATGCCCAGAAGTTTCCACATGGCTGCTTACATACTGGCAGAGCTCAGTGGTGAGACAGGGGCCAGCCATGAGGCTTTGCCAAGGCTGAAATATTTACTCTAGAGTCCTTTGCGGGAAAGCTCTGTTGGCCCCTCGGCGTGGCGGGGGTTGGGTCTTCACGTGGATATCCGGGGCCCCGCATCGCTTACTGAACTGTGCTCCCTGGCGGCTCTCAGCCTCCACCCCTCTCATGTGTCGGTGTCCATGGAAGCTTGTTCTGATTCTGGTCACTCCACTCTTCACTGACCTCTGTCTGACCTGGGGCCACCGCCACCCTGTCCGAACCACTGTGGTTTTATGGCTGCAACTGTCTCTTAGGGTTCCTCAAGAACGCTTTAGCCGTTCCTGACCCTTGCACTTGAATATGAACTGTGGATTCATCTTGTCAAGTTCCACAGATTGCAGATGGTTTGGGGGGGGTCGACGTCTTTACGATATTGGCTTTTCCGATCTGTCCATCGGGGTATTCCTGTAAGCACGCTGTTCTTCTGAAGTGCTTCTCTGTGATGGGTCCTAAATTTCTCTGGATGTCTCAGGGCTTCCTTTGTTAGATGCATTTCCAGATCTCACCCATGTTAACATATCCTTGTAGATGGTGCCTTGCAAAACGTTCATGTTCTAGCTGCTTATGAATGTGGAAATAATTTTGTCCTCTGCGGTCTTGCTACCTCCAGTGTATCTATAGTTACTGCTCTTGTCATCGGTGGGTAGGTACGGTTCTGGCGTCCTTTTCAATCCTTGTCCTTTGTTCTTGTTGTTTTCCTTTTTCTCCTCCAGCCTGTGTGTGAGTTGCAGCGATGGAAACAAGGATCGGATTTTCTCTTCACGTCAGAGACATCTTACTGTCTCGCAGCCGAGTGTGACGTCTTGGGTGATCGAAGTTGTCTTGTGTTCTTAATTAACTGACGTTTTAAGAATCTTGCTTTGACGAGTGCTGGGTTTTTATTTATTTGGTTTTAATGGTGGGTTTTTAAGATTCTTTTTCTGTATGTCTCGTTCTCCTTCATCTGTCGTGGGGCTAGTCACATCTGCTCTGTGTGAGACCTCAAATTTCTGGGACAAATCCATTTGACATGAAGTCCTAGTCTATTATTTAATTACTAAAAAATTTAAAAAAAAAAAAAATTTTTTTTTCAACGTTTATTTATTTTTGGGACAGAGAGAGACAGAGCATGAACGGGGGAGGGGCAGAGAGAGAGGGAGACACAGAATCGGAAGCAGGCTCCAGGCTCTGAGCCATCAGCCCAGAGCCCGATGCGGGGCTCGAACTCACGGACCGCGAGATCGTGACCTGGCTGAAGTCGGACGCTTAACCGACTGCGCCACCCAGGCGCCCCACTAAAAATGTTTTTAAATGTTTACTTATTTTTGAGAAAGAGAGACAGAGACAGAGAGAGACAACAGAGGGGCAGAGAGAGACAGAATCTGCAGCAGGCTCCAGGCTCTGAGCTATCAGCACAGAGCCCGATGCGGGGCTCAAACTCACAAACTGTGAGATCATGATCTGAGCCAAAGTTGGATGCTTAACAGACTGAGCCACCCAGGCTCCCCTGGTAAATTTGGTTTGATTATGTTTTGCTTATGATTTTTGTGTCTATGTTTATGGGTTGGATTGGCCTGAAATTTTTCTTTAAAAAAAATTTTTTTAAACATTTATTTATTTTTGAGAGACAGAGAGAGACAGAGCATGAGCAGGGGAGGGGCAGAGAGAGAGGGAGGCACAGAATCCGAAGCAGGCTCCAGGCTCCCAGCTGTCAGCACAGAGCCCGACGTGGGGCTCGAACCCATGAACTGTGAGATCATGACCTGAGCTGAAGTTGGACGCTCAACCAACTGAGCCACCCAGGCGCCCCTGAAATTTTTCTTTTAAAAACTCTCTTCAGTAGGTTTTTGGCAAGAAATTATGCTAGCCTCATGAGGACCTCTGGAGAGTTTCTTCTCTTTCTCATCTCTGGGAAATTTGTGCAGGGCCGGGTAGGACTTGCTGTGAAGCCACGTGGGCCTGGACGCACCCCTGTAAGAAGGTCTCATTTCTGTTACGGGGTGGATTTCTCTAATGACCGTAGGGCTCTTGGGTTCTATTGCTTCTTGAAGACTTTTCCCCCTAAGAATCTGTCCAAATTTCGGACAAATTCTGGAAGAAATTTCATCTGAATTTTTAAGTTTATCGGCCAGGAGTGCCTGTGTGGCTCAGGTGGTTAAGTCTCCAACTTTGTCTCAGGTCATAATCTCACAGTTCTTGGGTTCCAGCCCCATGTTGGGCTCTGTGCTGACAGCACAGATCCTGCTTGGGATTCTCTCTCCCTCTCTCTGCCCCTCCCCTGCTTTCTCTCTCTTTCTCTTAAAAATAAATAAATAAGCGTTAAAAAATACTTCATATCAAATTTATGGGCCGTAAGTTTCTCGCAGACGTCTGCTCATTGCCCGCCCGCGAAGCGGCTGTGATCTCCTTATGCTATATCGGTAGCGTCTGTCTCACGTCTTGAGTTTCCAGAAGTTTCTCAACTTCGTTCTGTTCCTCTCTGCTGTATAGTTGTTTTCTAGTTTATTAATGTTGGATGTTGTGTCTGTTTTTCCCCTCTAAGTGTTTCAGTTTATTTTGTTGTTCTCACTCCTGGAAACGTCAGTTCTGAGGCTGCGTTTAAGGTCACTTTTCCCTGAGGGGCCACGTCAGCTGCACCGCCCACATCTGGCCCCACCGCTTATGGAGACGCTTCCAACTTCGGTCCTTTGTCTTCTGCTCTAGAAATTATTTCTCTGTTTGCAGACTCCTGGGGACTCTCATCACTCCTGCCAGGAGTTCAGAGAACACCCCTCCCGGGACGTCAGTGCCTGGAATACGTGGGGGCTGGTTTCATGGCCCGGCTTCCAGGCAGCCGTCATGAACATTTCACGAGCATTGGAAAACAGTAGGTATAGTGTGTGACCCTCTGTGTTCTGTGTGCATATTCATTAGGTTATGTTTTTGGTCACGACGCCGAGTCTTTTAAATCTGCCTGCTGGTGCACCGGGAGGCCAAGCCCCACTCCTCGGGACCAATGACCCCGAGAGAACGGGCAGTCGGGGCGGCGACATTTGCTCCACAGCCGTGAAGGGGGAGACTAACCACAGGCCTCTGAGTTGATTGGAGAACATTCCACACAGGCTTGTTGACCACCTGCTGCGATGGGGGGGGGGGGGGGCACCACGCGGGGCGGCAGGGAGGAGGGGGGCCGCCGCGGGGTCCCTGACTGGCCCCCCCTTCCCAGTCCCACTTGGGCTCTTTCTCGGGGGCCCTGGCTGGCCGGGTTTGGGGTTCGTTGGCCCCAGTTCCGTCCACTGGTCTGCTTGCCAGACGGGATGCCCCAGGGATTTCGTGTGGGGCTCTGGACCCAGGGTCCCCGTCGGCTGATGACTGGGGATCCCGTTGGCCCTGCGGTCTGGCTGGGCTCACACGGTGGGGGGCGGGCCGGTGCCTCTGCAGCCGGTGGGCCAGCGGGGGAGGGGTGCTCCCATCGAGGATGGGTCCCCTGGGGGGCAGTGCCTGCACGGCTGAGCTGGGCGCCAGGGT
Organism: Puma concolor; assembly: GCF_028749965.1. Lineage (NCBI taxonomy): Eukaryota > Metazoa > Chordata > Mammalia > Carnivora > Felidae > Puma > Puma concolor. The sequence goes on from NC_141673.1 coordinate 1,037,550, forward strand.
CACCCGCTCAAGCGTGGAGAGGAGCAGCCCTTCCCATCAGAAAAAGAACTCCGACGTCTCAGGGGCAGAACACAACAGGATCCGGAGGGCGATGCCACGTTTTTGGACTTCCCCTTCCGGATGGCTAATTTTACAGGATATTCACCCCCAGCGGGGATGCGGGCAGCCCCCTCCCTGGCTGCGGCGGAAGAACAGCGTGCCCGGTGCTGGCTGTCCTTTCTGGATCGCTGGCGCCTCATCACCCGCGCTCACGGGCTGGCGCTCGCTGAGTCGTGCTCAATGCATCACGGTTTAATCAGACGTGGCAGCTGTCGGGTGCCGGGCCCGGGGTCAGCGTGCAGGCCAGACGATCTGATCCTTCCAGAACATCTTAGTGCCGTCCGCGGGCCTCGAGCTGAGCCTACGGGAGGCCCTGCCCGGAGGGATGTGGCTGTGCGCGGGGAGGGCAGGGCCACCCCGGGACGGCTGCAGGGCCGCGGGAGGAGGTGAGGACCCGTGCTGTGTACTGGGCGCGAGCCAGGCCCTCACGGGGCTCAGGCGTGGAGGACAGTGTGATGAGCGTGGACGCTGATGCCACGGAGGGTCTTTGTGGGAAGCTGCTGAGGTGGAGATGAGGGATCCATCTGGAGCGGGGGTAGAAATCTGTGAGCCGAGTTCCTGCCCAGCTGGGGGGTGGGGGGGCTCCAGGCATGAAACCCGGAGCTCTGGGGTCTGGGGTGGAAGGTCAGAGGAGTGGGCCACCCCTGAGCCACGAGTGGACGTGGGGGCGGGGGCACCCGGGTCTGTCCAAAAGAGAGGCGGGGGGCGGGGGCGGTAACCAACACTTTGTGTCTCTTGTTCAACTCCAGGTGTTTCTGGAACGTTGCCTGGAGACGCCCGCCCGCCAAACGCTGTCTGTTGAGGTAGCTCTTTAGCTTTCGCTCACCTGCAGGCCGCAGTGAGAAGGGCTCCCGCCTCCCCTGACCCGCGCCCGCCCGGCTCTCGGGGTGTGAGGCCCTGTGGGAACAGGCCTCGGGCTGACCAGCCGGCTCCCTGACTCAGGTCTCGGGGTCTCCCCTGGAGCTGAGGCGCCCTTGCCCCTTCTGCGCCCCGTCTGCTCCCACCACGAGGCCCCCGACAAGGACGTGGACCACACTTGGTCTGTTGGCTGATTCCAAAAGCTGGACACAGATAGCGTCTACTCAGGGTGACGGTACGGGGTTCCTGAGGTCAGGCCATGCAAAGATGGTGACCCACGTGCACCTTCACCCGGGGACAGTGACCTGTGTGACTGCAAAACAAAGCGAAAACGTGAGAAGAACTCAACACAACAAAAGAAATGAGTCACGACTCCCATGTGAATTAAATACGACCCACTTAATGTCCTCTGACAGGCCAAATTCTCTCTGAATATTTACGTCCACAGATTAATTCACAGAAACCGAGTCGCTATCGCGTCGACTTGTCTCTAAGAAAGATTTATTGTCCGGAATGTCCTAAAGATCGTCAGCACATCTCTCGGTTTCGTCTTCCGAATCGGCTGTGGAGCACCGGCGGCTCTAAACAACAGATGGGGGCCAAAACGCATGCACGCTTAATTTTTAATTTTAATTAATGAGCAATAATCAGAATTAATAGCTGAAATGTTCACAGTCTCCAAAGCACAGTCCTGTGTCGTGCCCACGACGCAGGGGAAAGAGTGCCACCCTCCCGGGCTCCCGGGCCCTCCGTGGGGACGTGGTGTCCAGAAGCCCCGGGTGGTGCTGCGGCTTTACTGTCCCTCCAGCGGCGGCTTCACCCGCCTACTTGGGTGTCGTCCACCTCTGTCCTCTGTCGTCTGTCCGCCCCCAGGAACCCCCAGGGAAGGTGCGGTCGGAGGGCAGGGCCTTGTCTCTTCATGCTTCTTCCCGGCAGCTCTTGAAACAGTGCGGGCACGCAGTAGGTGCCTAATCAGTGCTGGGAGGACGGGTGGATGGAGCGAGGGGTCACCTCCCCACCTGGTCTGTCTTGGTCATGAGATGTTACATATGTGTAATCAAATGCTGGAACTTTCTGGAATGTCCAGGCCATGCCCTCCGAGGACCACCTGTGCCCAAACCTAGGAAACCCTCGTCCTTACACCTGAGTGAGGGTCTGGGGGTAAAGGCAGGCATAGTGCGGTGCCGGGTGGGGGTGGCAGGGCCGAGCAGGCTGCCCTGAGGCCGGAGGTGAGGGTCTGCGGGGGGGCTCGAGGGGAGGGACCAGTGCCTGAGCTGCTTAGCTCCCACCCTGCAGTGGGGCAGGGCCGGGGAGGCAGGGGGCTCGCTCTCGGCGTCCTCGAGGGGGTGCGGGCTCATTTCCCCAGGAGCTCCGTGCAGCCCGGTGCTGCCTCCTGCAGGTGCACTCGGCTCAAACAGGCTTCCGGAGCCCCGGGCACGCAGCGCGGGGCCTCTGGAGAGTGGGGACCCCGGCTGGGGTTCCCAAGTGTGAAAACCCACAGATGGAGGCCGAGGAGCTCAGGGAAACTTGTACCCGCACCCCCTCAGCGGACCCCTTCCCCTCTTTCACCCTTGAGCTCGGCAGGTGAGGCTGCCACCACGCTTCGGCCGTTTCCAGGCTCCACGAACGCACGTGGTCACAGGAGGGGACCCCACCGCCAACAGGGTCCTGATGAGGGCGCCAGATCTCATTTACTGCATTTGCTCCGAAGGATTGTTTTCTGAAACATAAGCAACGGGGCGAACAGGAATTACGGGTCTGTGCTTGAAATAAACGTGTCGTGATGACCGTGGCCCTCATCTGAGCAGATTTCTCTGGGGGCCTTGCTGTGTGACCCCTGCCTACGGATAGGGATTGAGCCGTTGCCCGAAGGTCACCGAGGAAGGAGAGACCCCACACGGCCTCCTCTCGCCGTCCCCAGGCGGCGGCCACCCCCGAGCCTCCCTCTGCCTGGGGGGCCGTGGGCAGGGCCCTGAGAAGGGGCTTATCTGTCGGCTGTGCCTTGTTCCATGACCCGGATCCCGTCAGTGTGAAAACCACCTTGAGTGGGTAAGAACCTTCTCGGGAAATGTGCCCTGAGAGAAAGGTCTGGTTTCTGCAAAGGAGTGCCCAGCACCCCTGGGTCGGGGCCGGCGGGCCGCAGTGGACCCTGAGACCCCCTGCAGGGCCCACGGCCGCGTCTGCAATGCCCTCCGAGGGCCAGACTTCTCTCTGCCACGTGTCAAAAAACTCACTGCATCGACCTGGGCTGCACTGCTGTCTGAACCGGCGTCTGTTCGACGCCAACAACTAAGCCACAGCCAGACACCTGCACTCGGCCTCGCGACGGCCCGGGAGACGGCAGGCGGCTGGGTGAGGAAGCTACTCCCCCACCCACTTTGGGCCAGCCTGACTGCTTTCGGAGCTGTTTCTTGGTCGGTTGAGGGGCAGAAGTGAATCGAATCCCCACCCTGGGAATCCCCACCGGGCCCGGAGCATCTGCGAACTTTGGGTCCCCCTGCGTGGTGCCGTCCTGTGGGGCCAGTGGGCAGAGCCCGGGGGAGGCCACGGCCAGGGTCGCGGATGGGCTGGGCCGGCAGGGGCGTCGCCCACAGCTGGGGCTGGGGGTCCGGGGGCAGGGCCTCAGGACAGGCTCACAGCAGCTGGTGGGTGGTCCCCACTCCTGTCGCCAGACGCACCAGGCCAGCCGCAGGGTCCTGGGTCTGCACGAGGTGCGGGCCAAGCTATGTCCCGGCCTGGCCACCCCACGGTGGGCTCGTGTGACAGCTGCTGGCTGGCGGGCTCCTGAGGGCTCTGCTTGTCCACGGTCTGCCCGGTGACCCCGGGGACCCGCCCCTTGGAGCCCGGGCCCCTCCCGACAAATGTCCTGGGGGGTGCTGGCTGCCCGCCGCGTCCCTCTGGATGGGAGACTTCTCTCCTCTGCTCCTGCTGAAAGCCCACAACGTAGGCAGATCACACCGTCATCCGTGGGACCGGCGACAACCGCTTCCGTTTCTGCACCAGGGTTTGAACTAAGCCTGACGGCCTGATGGCCTCTGCATATCGATCACCTCAGCCTCTCGCGGGGGCGGGGCTGGTCCAGCCCCACCTGGGCCTCGAAGCAGCTGACGCCCCACCTGACGGGCTCCCAGCTGCCTCGGGACAGGTGCGGCCCTGTGCTCGCCTCCCCTGAAGCCCGTGTCTGCCAGGCTGCTGTGCTGGGGGTGGGGGTGGTGGCCCCCAAGGGACCCCCAGACCGGTGGACGTGGAAATAGGGTCTTAGCAGACATAATTAGGGTCAGCAGCTCAGGACGAGATGCCCTGGAGTAGGTGGGCCCTTAGTCCAGAGACTGTGTGACCCTATAAGGGAGGGGGAGATTTGACACCCACGGGGAAGCCGTGTGACAACGGGGCGGCTGGAGTGACGTGAGGACACAGGACAGGGGTCCGTCCACCGGGAAGACACCCCTGCAGGACTGCGCGGCTGACCTGGATGCAGCAGATGGCGCCCTTCTCAGGGGAAGGGATGTGGTTTTCGGGTGGGGGCTTGTGGGCGGGGGCAGCATCCTGTGGGCCCGTTTGCGGCTTGGCCGTCTGCAGAGCCTGGTGACCGCACATGTCCGGGAGCACAGAGGCTTGAAATCGTCAGCAGTGTCAGGAGAGAGGCTGGCGAGGGGCCGGGAGGTGGGGACAGGGAGGCAGCGGCCCCGGGGCGCCGCATCGCTGTGAGGACGGAGCGGGAGGGACTGACGGACAGAAGTCAGGACGGAGCCCTCCTGAGGTGCTCCCCGGCAGAACGTTCAGGAAGGCAGGTCCAATGCCATCGCCCTCCATTCTCAGGGCCGACGGCTGGAGCTCCTGCCCGGGGCCGGACAGGACGTGTGACTTTGCAGTGGCTCCGTGACGGGGCCAAGCAGAGCCTCAGCTCCTCCGGTCCCTGCCACCCCCCCCCCCCCCCCGCCCCGCTCCCGAGGGGCCTGGAGAAGGACTGTGCGCCCGTGGAGGCCACGGCCAGCGGGGGACCTTGCTCAGGTGGCCGGGGGCCTCACGGGGGTTTTCCGGATGTTTCTCTAGCAGCCAAATATGACTCAGAAAGCTTTCTGTGAGCTCATGATGAGACACTGGCCTGTCTACGTTTTAAAATGAAGTCTTCTTACGAGATTTTTCACAGGAACACACGCTTACGTAAAACCTGGAGGGAGCCCAGACCAAGAGGGGGACGGTTAGCAGACGGAACCACCCAGGCGCCCCCATATGTTTTTTTAAACCTGCGTTACAGATACTTCCTTTCCCAGACCTGTTCTCTTCGCTCGCAGGGGTGTCCATCGTGGTTTGCACTCACAAGTACGTGTGCCACCGAAAGTGACCTGCCATCACTGTGAGACGCTGTCCTCATGTTTATAAAATGTGCTGTGCCACAACGTGGTCCTCTGTTTCTTCCAGAACTATTTGTAGTTGATTCTCATAGGTGTAGTTCACCCATAGTACGAATCTGCCAACATTACTTTTTTGTCCGTTGAACATCTGATGAGACTTTAATTTTCTCGACTACAAACAGGCTCTCTGGGTGGGGCTCCTGAGCTGTCTCTGTGTGTCACACACGCACACACACATGTGCACGCCTGATGGAAGTGTTACAGTGCAGACTCTGATGCAGCGGGTCCGGGCTGGGGCCCGAGACTCTGCATTTAACAATAGCTGCTAACACCGTGGGTTCGCGACCGCACTCTGCCTGCAAAGCTCTGGGCAACCATCGGGGAGTGCAGTGCCTGGACAGGGGACCAGGCATGGCTTCACCCAACGGTCCTGGACATGGCCTGGCACCCAGGAGAATCTAGGAGATTTCATAAACATGAACACTGTTCTTTAAAAAAAATTTTTTTAATGTTTATTTTTTAGAGAGATAGAATGTGAGCAGGAGAGGGGCAGAGAGAAAGGGAGACACAGATTCTGAATCAGGCTCCAGGCTCCGAGCTGTCAGCACAGAGCCTGACGGGGTACTTGAATCCCTGAACCGTGAGATCATGACCTGAGCTAAAGTTGGACACTCAAGCGATTGAACCCCCCAGGCGCCCCTAGACACGAACATTGTTTATGCCTTTATTTCTGCCTCAGTTGAGATTATTCAGGCTGCCTCTTCCAGTCTCTTCATGTAGTGAATTACACAGACTTCCAGCCCCTCCAGGGTCATGATGAATACATTTAAAAGTACTAATTTTTAAACACTCATATGTATTTGTATTTATGAATATTTAAACTTACTAATAACTTATTTAGTCCTTTCCCAGCTCTGGACCTCCTCCATTTCTGATGAAGCACTCGGCCGTATTTTATATGCTGCTTGTCTCTGGCTTTCTCCAAGATTGTATTTTAATTTGACTTTTGGAACTGCCCGTGACGTGTCTAGGACTGGTTGTGTTTTTGCTTATCCTGCTTCTGGTTTGTGGAACTTCTTGTGTCTCTAAGTTAACTGTTCCACCAAATTTTGGAAGTTTTTGGCCATTATGTATATTTGGCAAGCATCTGTATTTTTCCTGTTTCTCTTCTCCCAGGATTCAAATTATGCAGATATCATCACACTGGTCTCTGAGGGCCTGTTCTTTTCTCTTCAATCTTTTTTACTTTCTGGATTTTGGATCAGGCAGTTTCTACTGTTCAAGTTTCTAATCCTTTCTTTGGCCACCTCTTAACAGATATCAAGGTTACCTTGGTAAATTTATATTTCAACTGTAGCTACCAGTTACTACAGTTACTGGTTCTAGAATCTGTTTTTTTAAAGTTTATTTATTGAGAGAGAGAGAGAGAGAGAGAGAGGGAGGGAGGGAGGGGGAGGGAGGGAGGAGGAGAGGGAGAGAGAGAGAGAGAGAGAGAGAGAGAGAGAGAGAGAGAGAGAGAGAATGAGAATATCCCAAGCGGGCTCAGAGCCCCACTCAGGGTTCGAACCTGTGAACCACGAGATCAGGACCTGAACTGTAATCGAGTCAAATGCCCAATGGTCAGGGCCATCCAGGGTCCCCGGAATTTCTATTTTTTATTGTTTCCATTTGTCTGTGGAGATTTCCTATCTGTTTATTCATTGATATAATAATTTCTTATACTTCTTTATATGTATAATTATTTTGAATGCATGTTTATTTTTTGAAGATATTTATGACGGTTGCTTTGATGTCTTTTTTTTTTAAATTTTTTTTAACATTTATTTATTTTTGAGACAGAGAGAGACAGAGCATGAACAGGGGAGGGGCAGAGAGAGAGGGAGACACAGAATCTGAAGCAGGCTCCAGGCTCTGAGCTGTCAGCACAGAGCCCGACGCAGGGCTCGAACTCACGGGCCGCGAGATCATGACCTGAGCCGAAGTTGGCCGCTTAACCGACTGAGCCACCCAGGTGCCCCGCTTTGATGTCTTTTCTGTTAAAAGACCAGTACTTGCTTCCAACTTGGAGTCCATTTATATTGGCTGCCATTTTCCCTGCTGTGGGTCCAACCCCCTTGTTTCTTTACACGTCTAATAGTGGATTAAACACTGGATGTGACGGATGATACATTTTAGTGACTCTGGATTTCCTTGTGTTCTTCTGGAGATTATGGCTGTTCCTGTCACCCGCAGGCAGCTAACTCTTCCGGGTCACACCGCAAGGATCCCCTTAACTGTGTCGTGGCTTATGCCTCTGCTCTGTTTTCGTGGCTTCCCATGACTGCCTTCTTCAGCCTGGCTCCCCCACCGTCTCCTCAGCACCTTTATAATTTGGAGGTCGGCCTCGGGTTCGGCCAGATGTGGGACTTGTCTCTGAGCGAGGCCTCCGTGTCTCCAGAGCTCTCCCCTCGCGCTGGCGGTTCTGCCGGGGCTCTGGTACCTCTCGCGCACGGCCTTCAGCTTTCTGCGCCAGACCTCACAGGTGGGAAGGGTGCTCAGTTAACAACAGCGGCGGCTCCTGGCTCTGGTCCGTGCAGGTGTGTCTTCTGAGAATAGGTGTCTGTCTGGCCTCTGCTGTGTGTCCGTCGGGCCCTGGAGTCCTTCCCGTGGGCGTGCCGCAGAGCCACCACCCGCACACCGGGCAGTTAACACTCAGAACTTGGATCGCGCTTCTTCTCCCAGTGCCCCGTTGCCAGCTTCTCGTCTGGCCCAGAATGCTCCCCTCCTGAACCTTCAACCAGTGAGGCTGCGACTTTCCTCTTCCGTTTGTCAGATGGAGCTGTGGGGGGGCGAACCCTTGGTCCCGAAAGCGACCTGTCCTGGTTCTAACTCCTCTCGGCTACGGCCTCTCCAGACTGAGCCTCCTGATTTCTGTCCCTGTCGGGGAGCTTTCCAGCGTCTTTAGTTTCTGGTTGTTTCACCCAGTGCTCACGGTGGCCGTCTCTTCAAGGGGTCACGCGCCCACTTTGCCCCTTTGCTGTGGTTTTGTATCTCAGACTTGTTTCTGTTTTCGTGCGAGTCCCTTCTTAGTTAATCTTTTTCAAAGTATTCCTAAGTATTTTAATATTATTTTTAGATTCAAATTCATTCTTGGATGGAACGACTTTGGAGTGAAGACACTGAAGTGTACCGCGTGCTCCCAGAAGGCTCCTTGTGCAAAGTGAGCGGATCTTCCCTTTGAATCCCGGGGATGCCTTCCGGTCTGAGGATCTGGGCTTCTCCAGTGACAGAGGGTGCGGAGCAACTCATCGGGGAAACGATTCTTAAACTGGGTTTTGTTTAATTTATCCTTGAGCCAAGAGTACAGAGTCCACTTCCCATCACATTACCTAAGACAACTCCAGAGATCCTCATTCTAAGATCGGTTTCATCCTGGAGTGGCATCCACTTAACACGAGAGCCCCCGTGCTTTTAGATGAATAAAGGTCACACCGTCCACATCCGGGCGAGAGGGCCACACAGGGAAAGGTTAATGGATACAAAGGGCTGGATTTATCTCAACAAGCACGTAATGATGCCTGGGAGCGGACATTTCCATTTTTATTGTTGAGCGGGTAGATGTTTGCGATTTTCAGTTCTGACTACTCCATCTAGGACGTTCGTCTGGGAACCATCGTCTTCCAAGGGTCGAGGCTGCCCTCTGCAAGAAATGTCCTCTTTATTATCTGCAGGAGTACAAAAAGTGTCCCTGAAGGAAGCAAAGATGATAGATGAATAGATTACGGACCCCCTTTCCAATAGCCCCCGGTAAAGCCATGTGCATTTTAATCAGTCCCCGTCTGGTGGAAGGGGGAGGGGACCTCAGGCGGCTCTCCCTGGGATGGGCTGTCGCTGCTGCACCTGGGTGAGAGCCAACGTAAACCCATCTGCTTAATTAAAAGTACCAGGGGAGAAGCCACCGGTTTAGGACCCAGGGCAGCCCCGGGCTGGGGGCATGCTGCCCCACCTGCTGGCGGCTGGGGAAGGCGGGAGAGGTTTCTCAGGACCAGAAGGGCCATGGCCAAGGGGCTCGGCTCCGAGCTTGGGCCACCCCAATGGCTGGGAGAATTCTGAGGGAAGCGTTACCGGTCACTGTGTCCAAGAGACTGGGAGAGGCAGACACAGTGTGTAGTTAATGCGCCCTTGTGCCTGTGTGGGCGCGTGTCAGAGAAGCCGGTTCGCCCACTGTGGGGGAGGTTGGAACCTCATGGACACCTGGTGGCTGGTGGGAACCCTCTCCTCAGGTGTATTGGGGACCACACTTAGGGGACTCAGTTCCCTTCAGATAACACTCGGGGCAAATCTCATGCCACCCTGCCATGTTCGGTCAGGGTGGAGTCTGGGGACCACACAAGTCCCACTGGACACAGCGGTCAGCGAGGGCGGGACCATGGGCAGGCTTCCAGGTCGCATGGCTGAGCCAGCAGTGCCCACGGAGGAAGCAAGGTTCTGGAAGATGCCTCTAAATTGACCAGGGGGTCCCTTGGGGCCGAGCACGTGATGACCCCAGGGGACGGCGGAGGCCGGGGTGGGGGTGGGGGTGGCGGCTCGCTATGCTCCCTGCTGAGAACGAGGGCAACGAGGGAGCCACCACGCGGTGCACCCCATCTTCTGGCTGCTGGGGATGCAAGTCAAATCCTTTCCATTTCTCCGCTGTTTCTTTTCCCTTTTTTTTTTTTTTTTAAAGAAAACCCAGATTAATTACTAGTTTTATTGGATATTGAATAAATATCAAGCAGATGTTAGCAGCACAGGAAGACAAACCGCCCTTGTATGGAACATAACTTCTGTCTCATTACCACGATGTTTACTGATCGCTTTGCAAACATTCCAAGATGAACCTAAGCACTTGGTGTGTCCCTGGAGCTTCTCGGGAGGTCGCGCGGCCGCGGCCTGTGGCGCAGACTGAAGGCTGGCTTCCCTGTGTCTGCAGTGTCCCACGTGGCACGGCCACTGCGACCCAGGCCCTGGGCCTCCCCCGGGGGGGCGGAGCTGGGCTCGCGGGGCGTGGCCACGCCCGGGGTTCCGCGCGGTCCCTCTGCTTTCCGTGTGGCTTTTGAGAGGTCCCTCCACAGGGTCTGCGTTTATTCCCCTATTTGTCCGGCGACTTTCCCTTCTCGCCCCTGTTACAGCCCGGGCTGCTGGGTCCCGGGACGCCTTCTAAAGGAGACCGTCTGCAGCGAAATTCTTTCCTTTCAGGTCTCAACTTTGTATCTTTGGGGCGGGTTCCGCCCTTTGTTCCTCATGCGCCATCCCGGGCACAGGCACGTCACCTTAGTCCTAGGTGTGCTTCGTCTTCGCAGTCTCACCCCTCGGGTTGTTCCTCGCGCACGACTGAGCCTCCCCGCAGGTGCAGGCGGGCTCCCCTCACGGAGGGGGTCCGGAAGGTCTAGGGACACAATGGCTGCGGCTCCTTCCCTCCCCCGAGCTGGTGCAGAACCACTGCCGGTCCCCGAACCTCGCGAGCCTGCTGTCCTGCTTCCGCGCGGCTCTCGGGCGCCGGGCCAGCGTGCACGCGCCTCACAAAGTTCTTTTTGTCCCTCTTCTCCCGGTTCCGGAGGAGCCCGGCTGGCCTCCTGCAAAGCGGTGGGGACTTAGCGCTACGGCTTCTTTTGTGCCTGCGTCCTGACGCCGCTCCTTCCGTGTCTGAGTCCTGACCCAATTTCTTCCGTGTGTGCGTCCTGGCGTCGTTTCTTCTGTGGGTCCTGATATCGTTTCTTCCGTGCGTGCGTCCTGACGCCGTTTCTTCCGTGCGTGCGTCCTGACGCCGCTGCTTCTGTGCGTGCGTCCTCACGTGATTTGGTAAGTACTGTTTCCCTGGAAAATCGTTGACTTAGACAAAGTTTGGAACGTGTCTACGCACAGCCCCGCGAGGTGGTCACGCCGTACTTCCTGTTTCTGACGTCTCCCTCCTCGTGGCCCATTCTGCGGGCCTGCTCTGCCCTCCACTCACCACGAGATTATTGAGTGTTTTGTGCGTCTTACTCATGTTTTCGAAGAATCAGGTTTTGAACAGATTCTTTACTCTTGCTGTGATTCTAACTCCTTGGTTTGTGTGTTCACCTTTTATGATGTTATCTTTTGCTTTCATCAGATTTATATTTTTCCTTTTAAACCTCTTTGGGTCAAATGCTTACTTTTTTCTGTTTTGTTTTGTTCCTTCGGCAACACAACAGCTCAGGCCTCCGGGGTTTCTCGCAAGTCCTGCTTGAGCCCCTTCTGTCTGCACCCTCAGCAGGCGCTGTTCCATCATCACTGGGTTTTTAGTAAGTTCTGCAGTTTGGGTGTGAATTTCACTCCGCCTCACGTGTTGTTTAAAACAAAGTTAAAGAAACGTCTGTGCAGAAATGCTTTTGTTTTTCCATTTTCGTATCAATTCCCAGTGTTGCGTAATCTTAACCAGTGGGTGCCGAGTGCCGTCCCTGCTTGCCCGGCTTCCTGGGACTCGTGCTGCACACGCAGAGCCTTCGTTTGTTCGTGTTGGGTGGGTGTGCCTCGGGCCCCTGGGGGATCGCGGATCCCATCGGATTGACTGAGACCCCACCTGTCTCTGGCTGCTTGCATCGCCGTGCACTGAGCACAGGAGGGCTGAGCCGTTTGCTTCCGGGAGAGAGAACCGTGACTCACCCTCTCCTCTCACCCCGCGCACGTGTGCGCTACTCAGCGCTGTCCGGAGTCAGAGCACCTGCGCCTCTGTTTCTGTGGCTCCGCGTGGCCCCTTCCCCAGACGGGGGGCGTCGCCTCTCCCACGGCGCACACAACCCTCCCCTCGCCCTGGGCTTGCGCGGATGGGCTGTCTCCTCATCTCTAGCTGCTACCGGTTGGGTCTCAACCTGCTGAGACCTGCTCAGCCGGCCGCCCTGTGAGCCGCGAACAGGTGTTGCCGGCCGCTGCGTGTGGCACTTTTCACCTTCTCTCTTTTCCTGTTAATTAACGGTCTCTACGTGGTCAGAATCCACAAGATTTCCTTTGCTCGGTTTGCACCCCGCTTGTGTCTTCTGATCCTAGACCCTGAGTTAAACCTCGTTGCTGACAGCAGGCCGTGTCTGGATGGCTGGTGCGTGCCTTCTGGTGGTTTCTGCCGGAGGCCAGGTAAGTTCTCATGCCCGTGGTGCCCGCGTTCAAGTCCTTCCACACGTCTGGGGCGGTCCGGACAGAAAGCTCTCGCTTGCCCTTCCTTTCCTTGGAGTCTTGAGCGAGTCCTCCGCTGCCCTGTGTCTTCGGACTGGCAGCTGTCCCCTTTTCTTTGCCCTGAAGGGTCCGAGCCTTCCTTCCATCAGTCCACAGGGTGGCCGCGGCCAGGACCTGTCCCTGCCGTCAACCGTTCACATTCATTTCTGTGATTTCTCATTTAGCTTGGTGTCTTTTCTTGTCTAAATTAGGCTGTAAAGTTATCGATCTGGTCTCCAACCAAAATAAGTGTATTGAATTATTTAAAAAAAATTTACTTTCCACTTCAAATGTTGTAAATCTGTGAAATCTGTTGGTCCTGTCTTCTGTGTTCGGGGACGCCGGTCTTTCCACGTGATCTTTGTATTTGTTTCCCTCTATGAAATTCTTTGAGGTTTTTTCTTTTTCTCTCTTAGTCCAGCTTTCTCTTCTGCATCTGCGTCGTCTGTGAGATCTTGTATTTCTGCTTTGTGGACTTCCTTCGGAGTTGCAACTACCTCTTTTAAGTTTTTTTTTTTTTTATTATTATTGAAAGAGTTTTCATAAGAATATGTTAAATGTTGGATTACTTTTCATTTGTTTTCCAGCCACGTTTCTATGTGGGTAAATTTCCACGGTCTCTGGGGTGCTTCACTGCTATTTCCTGTAGTTTTTCTGATGGCATTTTACCCAGATGCTTCTGTCCCTCCTGTCCCGTGTGTGTTTTGAGTGTGTCTGGTGTCCCTTCCCTACACTGACAGGCGGCTCCGGGAGGCGGGGACGGGCGGCTGTGGCTCTGGGTCCCTGTCCCCGCCCCATCCCGTGGCTGCCGGGATGGGACTTTGAAAAGTACCTGCCGGGCAGCCGGGAGCTGCTCCCCTGGAGCAGTGTTGGTTTTGTGTGACTTCTTCCAGCTGACTTGGTGCCTCCTCGGGACTGACTGTCCTTTTTATCCTCAGGGGTGAGACCTTTGTTTTCTTGTTTGTTTTCCTGAAACCTTTCTCTTTTGCTCGTTGTGTTTTTCTTGGTTGTTACTGAGAAGTGTTCTGGTTTATGGTCCCTTTAACTGGGAGACTAACTCTTGGGTAAAATCTAACACAAGCAACCTCTTTCTGAGGATCTCCAGCACTGGTTCAGTCCTGTCCTATCCCCCAGGGTGGGGGGGGAGCCCCGCCAAGGTGTTTACCACCCGTCGCGTGCACTGCCTGTTGGCCGATGGGCTGAACCGCCAGCGGGGAGTCATCTCCCTTCTTGGGGTCACGTGAGTCCCTGGGGTCAAGCTGGGCGCTTGGGGAGATGGACTGGTGGAGCCCAGACTGGCCCACGGCGATGACAATCCTATGAGGTAGGTGCTGGCGTATCCCGGGCGCGTGGGCCAGGAAGAGGCGGTGAGCTTCTGGCGAGGCGGTGCCTCGGGCCGAGTCCTGCCGCACCTTCGGTGGCAGGAGAGACACGGCTTGTCCAGCGGGGGCTGAACAGGTGTATGGTCAGCGGCTGATCCCTGCTCCCCTGGTCTCATCTCTCTGTCCCTTCCCATCTCCAACTCCTCTTGCTGGCCCGGTTCTCATTTCCAGGTTTCGTACCTGTGCCATACTGGCTCCCGTGCTCCGTGGCTCCCCGGTGAGTCAGGAGCAGGCCCGTGTGGCTGCACCTGTCAGAGTCCATGCCTCACCTTTGGGGACAACACGGACAGAAGGCGGCTCTCTCCCTGTGACGAGGCCGTGAACGTCGTACAGAAGCCAAACTCGTCCAAGGCCAGGATACACGGCGTAATGTCTTGTGAGCAGGCCGGGCACAAGCTCGCCTGGAGCCGGGAGCTGAGACCCAGCCGTACCTGGGTGGCAGGACGCAGCCTGGGACCCCTCTCCGGTCACTCCCCAGAGACACTGGCCTCACGGTGGCAGCTGGGTGGGGGGCACGGTGCGCAGGGACGCCTGGGGCTGGGCTGTTCTGGAGCCGTTCCCTGTCGGTGCTCATGTCCTCAGGTGAGAAGGCACCTCCAGTGTGGTGACGGTGACGCCTTGGCCCCACGGCTCTGCCCTTCCCAGCCGTCTTACTCCTTAGCACGTAGGTGCCGGTTACGGAAAAAGTAAATCCACATAGATTTGGCTAATGAGTCAAGCCATCCCACTGAAATGTAAATTTTCTCCCCGTGGGGAAGGTGATGGCAGGAGCAGGGAGGGAGCCACTGCTTGGAGCTTTCCTCTTCCGGGGACCCCGAGATCCCGGCCTCCACCTTCCCTGCCCTTCTCAGAGAGTTGGAGGCTCCCAGGGCCGGACACTCTGGATCAGAGTGTCCCCTGCCGTCAGTGAGGGTCCCCATCACTGTTTCCTGGGCAAACTTACAGGTGACACCGCCAAGTCATTGACCCTGGCAGACATGCTTTCCAGTCCATGCCCTGGTGCCCTCATGTCCCCAGGGGACAGTTCCTCGCCCCAAGCCTGTGTGACCCTGTGCGCCGGGTCAGAGTCTCCCCAGCAATGCTCCGGCGGCCGGGGAGCCTCTGACACAATGTGCCCCAGGGGCGGTGATGGCTCTCTCGCAATCTCGTGTGCTGTGTCTCCCGAAATGGACTCGCTTTGTAAACTTCTTGCCTCCTTTGGCCTCGGTCCGGCCGTGATGTGAGTGGAAGGCAATGTTTTCTAATTAGCATATTTAGAGAAATGTATATCATTACACGGGATACTGTATTTTCTGGAACAGTGAGACAGGCCCTCACTGAAAGTAGCTCACTAAGTGCACGCCCGCCATCGGTGTGTCTGTGTCCGGCCCTCCAGGCACGTCCACAGAGCCCTGCCCGCCGTGGCCCGTGGCCGGTGGTCCGGGAGGGGGCGCTCCTGCCGGTCTCTGTGACCACCGCGTTCCCGGCACTGCTTTCCGAGACCGATGGCCCTCTCGGGGGCCCCGTCCACACGTCTGTCCCCTCCCTGCTGGTTTGCTTGTCTTTGCGCGGCCTGAGGGGAGTGGATAGTGTCTCACACACGGACATGTTTGAAATGTTTCGGGTTCTTCTCTTGATGCTCTGGAGAGAAACCTGCCAGCAGTGGGCCGGGTCACCGGTGTCTCAGCCTGTCTCTTGGATGCAGTGTAGACGGTGCGGGTCCCATGCAGGGGCCTGGGGTTGGTGCAGGTTGAGGCGGCCCCTGAGGACAGTGGGGGAGGGAGTTTGGTGGAGGGTCGTTGTCCTTCGTGTAAAAAGTCAGGCCTGGCGAGCCAGCGCCTGCCGTCAGCACCCTGCGGCCTTCAGCCTCCAGCATGCGGGACGGGGCTGCCCTGTCTCCGAGGAAGGGGGGGCAGCACTGGAAGAAGGGCCCTGAGCTGGGAGGGGGTGGTCCCCGTGGGGGCCCGGCAAGGGGGTCCCTTCTCGTGGTGGCCCATCTGCTCATCCCAGGTCTCAGAGGCCATCACCGACCCTGGGGAGGGCACAGGTGCCAGAGGGGCCTCCCAGGAGGAGCCTGGTCCCTGCTCTGGGACGGGTCAGAGATAGAGGCTGCTGGGCGCCCCAACTCTCTGGTGTGGGAAACGGAGGAGTCTCTCTGAAGACGCGGGGTGGATCCTTCCGTCGGGGCCCCGTGGCCACACGCCTGGTCTCTGTGAGCGTCACCTGCACCTCCCCGGGCCCCGTCCCGCCCTCCTGGAATGGGGTCATCCCTGGGGTCATCCCACGGCCCGTCCCACCCTCCTGGAATGGGATCGTCCCCAGGGCCGTTGAGCCCGTCAACTTCCCTTTGCCCGTTTATCACAGAATCACCAGCCGTAGAGTTTCCTTGGTCGATACGTTTGGACTGAAGACGTCTGGGGTGAATAGATTTAGTACGTAATCAATAGGGCATTTTGGATGAGGGGAGAGTCAACTGCTCCATAAGTGGTCAGGTCTGTTGGACCTGCGGTTAGAAAATAAAAATGAAGGTACCCAACCACTCTGTAAAAACAGGTATTCAAGAGCTGACTGCAGCAAAAATCTGTAATACTCGTAGAAAAAAGGAAAGATTCTCTCCTGGTGTTGAATTGAGAAGAGCTTCCTCAGTAAGACATGAACCAGGAGCCCCTACCGGACAGAGACGAGGGGACGTGACCATATGGACGTAAAACAGAGAGTCCGGAGGAACGGCGGCTCTATTAAAGAAAAACAAGAAGAAACAGAGGGAACGCGTGGATTTGCAGAATACGAAACAAACAGCTGGCAGCCTGGCTCATTTACAGCATGGTGACCGTGAACTGACCGGGACCCCGTGGGGTGGGGTTGGACAGATCACAGAGGTGGAGACCATCCTTTGAAAAGAGTCTCCGATATGTTGATAGTCACAGAAATGAAAATTAAAAATGGGGTTATTTAGCCACAGGTTGTCAAATATGTTGCAAGTTGGGAATGAGGAGTGTAGGGTTGTGGGGACCCGGCCCGGGGCCCCCGAGCGTGCTGCTACAGGAGAAGACTGCACGCGGCCCAGGCTGGCTGAAAATTCCACGTTTGGCCACGGGTCGGCCACGGTACCGTTAATGCTTTAAAGCTGGATGTGGATGGACAAAACCCGGAAGCATTTTATTTTTAAAGTCAGCTCCACACCCGGTGCGGAGCCCAGCACGGAGCTTGAACTCGAGACCCTGAGATCAAGACCTGAGCTGAGACACTTCACTGACTGAGCCACTCAGGCGCCCCTAAACTTGGAAGCATTTTAAGAAAAAAAAAAAGCCACCGAAACCCAGGGCACAATCTGTCCATGTTACATCGGATCCCACGTCCGTATCCCTGAGATACGTGGGGGTGCGTGTGACCCACAGCTGCGCCACTGGACTGACGACCAACCAAAGTGGGGACGTGTGAGTGTCAGCGTCTCCAGTGGGAATTTCTGTGGCCACTGTGGAGGGCCCCCCGTTCCTGCCCCTCGTGCCTCTGCTGAACCCCAACACTGCAGGGTCCCCTGTCGCTTTCTGGCCACTGGGCCCCCAGCTCCATGAGTTCAGATGTTGTAACGCTTTTCCTCACTTGCTCCGGATTCAGGGGCCCCGCTGGGACCCCCCTTTGGCTGAGTCTTGAGATCCCAGGAAGATGGGGAGGCCCTCAGGTCCTTTGGGATCCAGGAGGAGGAGAAGCAAGGCTGTGCCTGCAGCTTCTCACGACTCCCTCCCGACCGCGGGAGGCTTGGCGGCCAGCAGCGTGGTGGGCAGTGACCAGACCTCCCGTGCTGTGCAGCCCTCGGCTCTGGAGGCGGTTGCCGAACCCGACCGGGGAGAGCGAGCAGATGGCCGTTCGCGTCAGCCCCGCAGGCCCGCGCGTCGGTCCACCCTAGGGCTCCCTCGCACTTGGTGTCGCTGTAACGTGGTCCCCTTCCCCCAGCAGACTGCCGCGTCCACCGCGGTCCCCGCATCGTCCCGCTGAGGCTCTCGAGGAGCTCTGTTGGATTAAGTTGAATTTAACGCGTGCCGTGTTCCTCTCCAACTTCACTGTGAACTCCTTGAAAACTCGGGTGGGTCTGAACCCCCTCTGTCCCGTGGGGCGGAGGCTCGGTTCTCTGTAAATGACTCTGAGGTCTCCCCGTGGCCCCGGTCCTTATCTGGGCAGTGGGCACTCTGGCTTGGGACTCCGGTCTTTACTGACCCTCACTCTTCTACTTGTGCGAGGCGCTCTTTTCTCCTTGGGTTAATTATTGTTGCAATTCTGACACGCTGCCACCGGGTGACATCAGAGTTGCACTGTCATGCTGTCTCTGGAACAAGTATGTCCCTCGCCCCCCCCCCCCCCCCGCCCATTTTATTGTCAGCTACACAAAACGCTTGGAAATCATTAATACTTTCAGGAGAAAGCTCACCGCCTTTGTCTTGTAACAGTTGACTTCTCTGCATCCTTGCCCTCGAGAGCACTTTGCAGGGGAAGGCTAGGTGACCTTACTCGGATTTGTTTTCATAATTCGCCTTCCTGATTCTAGCTTGGAATCGAAACCCTTCCCAGGCTTGTGTGTGATTTCATGACGACTCCAGACCCCCATATGTCACTGCCCTTGGCAGTGTGAGCCCGTCCCCGTTCTCCATCAGGACTCTTTTTATGATTCCCGAACCCAGATGGCTGCTTGGCTGCTCGGCTGTCCGCGTCTGTGAGACAGAGGTCGTCCCCTCCCCTCCGCTCCTTCATTTCTTTTTTTTTTTTTAATGTTTGTTTATTTTTAAGAGACAGAGCGCTAGCGAGGAGAGAGAGGGAGACAGAATCCGAAGCGGGCTCCAGGCCCGAGCTGTCAGCACAGAGCCCGACGCGGGGCTCGAACCCCCGAACCGTGAGATCGTGACCTGAGCCGAAGTTGGACGCTCAACCGACTGAGCCCCAGCTCTTTAATTTCTTCATTCAGAGGTGGTATCGTCTGTTCTGTTCGCCCTTCCTTCCTTCCATCTCTCCATCTGCCACCCACCCATCCGTCCCTCCGTTATTCATCCTTCCGTTTTCCCATCCGTGTAGCCATTTGTTCATCCATCTGGTGCCCCGTCCATCACCTGTGCGGGTCCATCACTCTACCTTACCCCCACCAGTCACTCAGTGAGCCCCCCTGTTCTGGGCAGTGGGATGCGGTGAGTTACAACACAGGGCGCGGCCCTCCCTCGTGTAGCTTATAGTCTATCGGGGACGAGGGGTAATGATGAAGTCAGGCGAGGCAAGGAAACCACGGCGAGCTGTCAGCACCCTATTTCACAGAGGAGGAAACCGAGGCAGAGAGGGCCCAGGCAGCTCTCCACGTCCCGCACCACAACACAGTGGAGCTGGGGCTGTCGGCTTAGTGGCCGGTCTCCAAAGTGGCGCCCTCGGCCCCCCGGGTGTTCGCAGCACCTGCTGCTTCTCAGGACCCTGCTCTGTGTGGGCGCTTTGTGGGTGAGTCCTCCGTGACCTTTAGGGGCCCGGCCCTGTTCCCGTGCTCTGCGCGGACCCACCGGCTGACCCCCCGTGACCCTGTGGCTCCTGGCATCCCTGCGTTGCAGGTGAACAGAGAGGCGCGGGGACCTTTCCGGAGCCAGTGGCGAGGCCGGGCGGGGCCGGGGATGTGGGCCGCTGCCTGCACCCGCTGCCCACCCTCCTGCCATCTCAGGTTGGGCACGCGCGGTCAGCTGAGTTGGCGGAACGGGCGGCACATTTAAAGGCTGGAGCCACCTGGCCCCGCGGCCGCAGCCGTGACCGCCGCCATCCCTCGCTCTTCACCTGTGTCCACGCGACCAGCACCGGCCCCGTGGCCTGTGTGCCAGCCCGGGCTGGGACCGGGAAGGTGGGGGAGGGGTGGGGCGGTGGGGGGCCCCGGGGAGACCGCGTCCGGAGGTGAGAGGGGCCCGGGGCACGGCAGGGCCACGTGCACCTGCCGTTCGCTGGGACTCGCGCTCCTGCCACGGCGTGGCCCAGGTGGCAAGGCTGAGATGCTTCGTGACGGAAGCGCCGCCCGGCCTTCTGGGGGTGGGCGTGGCGGGCGGGAGCTGGCGGTGACAAAACCCAGGCGGCGCGGCGAATGCGGCAATAGCGGCGGGCGGCCGTCACGCTCCTGGGTGCGGATCGACCTCCGTGGGAGTGTCCTTTACAGACCAGTGCGCTTCCGGCCGGACAGAGGGCTGGCTCCCGGCTGTATCCAATGCTTCGTCGAGGGGGACGTTTATCCCCGTGGGCGGGAGAGTCCCCGGGAGAGGAAACGGTGGGATTTCTGGCAGAAGGCGCGGCGGGAAGGGGTGGTGAGTGTGGGTGGGTGCTGGGGGCAGCCCCCGGGGTGCAGGGCCCGCTGGGTCCTCCGGCCCAGGTGGGGTCCTAAGAAGCACCACGGACGGGACGTATGGAACAGACTCATTTCCTCACTGGAGGCGGGAGGCTCCAGATCCGGGTGTGGGCCGGGCGGGTTCCTTCGAGGCCTCGGTCTGCCGTGTAGACGGCCGTCCTCTCCCTGGGTCCTCACACGGTCGTCCCCCCGAGCGTGTCTATGTCCTGATGTCTTCGCACAGGGACGCCCGTCCCGCTGGACCCCACTGGATGGGGGCCGCACGCATGGCCTCGTTTTACCTCAACCCCCTCCGTGAAGCCCCACCTCCACGTGCGGTCACGCTGAGGACCGGGGGTGGGGGCTCCGACCCGAATCCGGGGACACAGCCCAGCGCCTCACAGCCCCGGGCGCGGCTGCTCTCCGCTCTCGCGGTGCGAACTGACCCACGCCCCGAGCTCGCTCGCCACGCGTCTCTGCTTTGTAAACCGGCCTTCGGCCCACCTCCCGGCAAACTCGTCCGGCGCGCCGCCTGCCTGTCAGGGCCTCGCCTGACCCCAGAGCCGTGGCCGGCGACGTGGGGCTGCCCTCCGTGTCCACCGGTGACCGGCACCGAGGAGGCGGCCGTGGGAGCTGCCGCCTCAGGGGAGGCGGGTCGGGCGGCCCCGGGGGCCCCGTCGTGTTCACCCTTCGTCCATCCCGGGCTCTCGGCTGCGTCTCCCTCTCGGCTGTTGGGAGCACAGGCTGTCCGACACCTGTCCGCCCGCGTGTTCGGGGTGGTCTGTGTGGACACCGTAGGTGCCACAGGTTCACCTCACTGTGTGCCCGGCTCACGGTTTATCTCCCCGCTCTGCCGGGAGACGGCCGGCTGTTCTGGGGTTTTGCATCTGCAGACCGGGTGCCAGGACCCCCTCTACATGAGTTCGCTGTGGGGGGGGGGGGCATGCTGGCGGCCATCAGGCCCCGTCACCTGGACGGAGGAGCCCTTGCTGCTCCCCGGGGTGGAGTCCGTTCACGCCACCCCTGCTCAGGGGGCAGGAGGCCACGTCCCCACGTGCGATCGGCCCTGGATGGAATCAGACTTTGCTTTTGCCAGGTGGACCCCCAGCAGCTCCACTGTCGCCGTGCCACCGTCCCGGACTCAGTTTCTGAAAAACCGTGTCTTCAGATTGCCCGTTTTCGGCGTCGTTTCTGCGGCGTTTCAATGCGCAGGGCCGCTGTGTTCTGCCCACTGAGCGTTTATCCACCCCACACCCTCCGTGCTCACACGTGTTTTCCATGCAGAAGACTTGCATTTTCGTGTCGACCGTGATGGTGGACCTTACGTGTCCCCTTGGCGGGGCCGTGGGGTGTCGGAGGTGACGCCTTCCCTGCCGAGTCGCGTTGGGGCTTGGCTGGAAGCGCGGGGCGGGGGACGTGGCTTCCCCCCGAGCCTTCGGCCGTGGCCGTGACCTGGCCCTCCGAGGTCCCACTCTTCCCCACATCCAGGGAAGCCTCAGGGGCCCCCAGCACGGCCCCGCCCTTCCGTCCACTGCCAGGACGCTGTTCCCCACTCCTCGCTGAGGTGGCCCGTGTCGCTGGCGCTTGGAGGCTCATTCGTGCGTTTCCGTCTTGCGTTTGGCGACCTTGCTGAGCTCTCGTTAGGGTTGATGGTTTGCGGTCGACCCACTTGTACATAGAAAACTCCAAGTCCCCGTGCTGAGCGCCAGCCTCCCTGACCACGGGCCCTCCCTGCTGCCCTGAGCGTGTCCCGAACCCCGACCTGCCCTCCGTGCCCTGCCCGGACGTGAGCTACGGGGTCCCCACCTCACACCCGTCAGAAACCATGGGCCGCCTAGGCCCTGGGATGTCCAGACCTGGCCTTCTAGCCAGACCAGTGCCAGGAGGCCTATGGGCGGGAGTTTGGGGAGGTCGGGGTCCGGGAGCAGAGCCTGAAAGGCAGAGGTGACCGAGGGTCACTCTGAGATCGGGGCCTCCTGTGCTCCTCGTATTTCAGGGCCCGTGTGGATGTGTCTGCGGGTCTGCGGGTCTCGGGGATGGGTCTGTGGGTCTGTGGGGCCGGGTCCTCGGGTCCACGGGGGTGGCAGGTGGTGGTTTGATCCTGATCACCCGCCAGCGGGGGCAGACTCTCAGCCTCTGACGCTCTAGGTCCGGGGCAGGGCCTGAGACTGTGTTGCTCACGAGTCCCAGGCCCCTGCCTCACACGCCAGGCCGCTGCCCATCTAGCGGCACCCCTCCCCCTCCCTTTGTGTCACCCTCAGCCTGGCACCCGTGAGCAGGTGAGGGTGGCATCCCCACACCTGGGGAGGTGTGGCCCAGGAGCAGGTGCGTGCCGGGAGCCTGAGGAAGCTCGGAGAAGCGTGCAGGCCGCTGACGGTGGCAGGGTGTGCCATCCTCAGGCATCTCTGGGCCGAGGGGAGACGGGATGGGGCTGGTCAGGGCCGGGGTGGGGGTCCGGGGCAGAGGGGCAGGGACGGTGCCCCTGCAATGCCCAGGGCCTCAGGCAGCTGAGGTCGGAAGAGGAGAAAGTGTCAAGTGGAGGGGAGCCGGGAAGGGTTCAAACTCTCAGAAGTGCGAGGGCTCGCTGGCCCACACCTTGCTGTGGCTGCCCCGTTGTCTGGCTCCAGGACCGGGTCTCCCTTAGCCAGGTGGGCCACCGCGGAGCCATCGGCAGAGGTCACTCGAGCCCCCAAGGGCCAGGCTCCCGCAGAGCCGGGGGACCCCGGGGCGCTGTGGGGCCGGAGGGCTGGGTGCACGGCTGCGGAGCCGGCAGGGGAGGCCCGACCTGCTTCTCGACCCTTCTGAAAGCTGGGCTTCGGGCCCGCTGGCCTCAGGGAGGGGCGGGCGGGAGGAGCCCCCGCCGGCATTAGCGACAGCAGGCTGGGAATAGACCCAGATCCTGGAAATCAAATGATCTCAAGCGTCACGGGCAAAAACCCAATTACGGAGCAAATTAACTAAGAGTTACAGATGCAATCGAATAAAGCAGACAAGGCTTGGCGTGGAGACAGGCCTGCGGGCTGCGGCACAGCATGAGGACACGGCGGGAAGGGCGGACAGCCCAGGGCGTCCACGGCTGGGGCCCCGTGACCCTCAGGCCTGCCCTGCACCCTTGGCCGGCAGAGGAGCCCGTGCCTATGACACAGGTTGGAGCCTTTCCCTGTGCTGGGGACTGATGGGGAAGGGGGGCTTAGATCATTCCTGAAACTGTGGGCTCCCCCTGCGGAACGTGGCCTCGGAGACTCGAGTGGACGTGCCAGCCCCCAAGCCGGGCATGAGCCCCTGGGAAGTCGGTGGGGCAGGGAGGGGACAGTGCCCCTCGCCCGCTGGCCTGGGGGGGACCCGCCAGGGGCAGCGAGCGTGCAGACGAGCCCCCGCCCCACCCCTGCCTCTGCCTCCGCCTCCGCCTCCGGCCTCAGCCCCGGGAGGGGGGTCGCGACCCGACCAGGTTGGTGCGGGCAGGAGGAGGAAGGGCGTGGAAGGCGGGCTCAGCGACAGCAGCCGGGGATCACAGGGGGCTGGTGTGTGGCTGGGTCCCCACCGGCAGGCTGGGCCGCGGGCCAGGAGGACATGCTAAGTGACGCCTTCCCCAGGCCTGGGAAGGGGCTCCTGCGTCGGCTGCAGGCGGTCTGGGACGAGGGTGCGGCAGACGGGACAAACCGGTGTCACCATCATGGCGGGAAGGTCTCCACAGCGGGGAGGGGAGGCGGGCGTCTCTCCATCGGTGCCCGGGCCGCCCTCCTGCATCTGGGACCTGGCGTGAGGTTGGGTGACCCGTCCTGCCGACGGGCCGCGGGCTCCCGGAGCCGGGGCTGTCGTCCTGAGGGCAGCCTCCCTCCCGCAAGGTGGCCGTCTGTGTTTGAGGCGCGTTCCCGAGGCTGCTGGGCTTCTACGAGCATCTTCCTCGAACTGAGCCCTGAGCTGGGCACAGCAGCCCCCGTCCCAGGGGGGTGGACGGGCGGGTTTGTGGGCGCCGGCTCCAGCCCTCAGCCGTGGCCGTGGCCTCCTCACCCTCCACACGCTCGCCTCCGGGCAGGCTGTGTGGACCCTGGGACGTGGACCTAGAGTCTCCCGTGTGCCCGCTGCGCCCCGTGCTCTGCGTAGTGCTGGAGCTCTTGCTTCCGAGGTGGCCCAATGGAGGCTTGGGCTGGCCCCCCCTGGGCCCATGACCCCCGCAGGGTCCCCACGGTGCCAGCCAGGAGCCCTCGGCCGTGGGGAGCCTGCTTCTCCACAGGCGCCTGGTCCCCTGAAACTTGGGGTGTGCCCTGGCACCCCCATCCCACCTGGGGCTCAACAGAGGCATCACCCAGCGAGTGAGCCCAATAGGGATGCCCCCGTGGCACCTGGAGCCACCTGGCAGACCAGCAGGTCCGGAACCTGATCATGACAGATGTGAGGGCACCCGCCTGGACGAAGGGGTCAGTGTGGAGGTCACCTGCGTTGACTCCATGACCGTGACCCCGAGACATAACGCGGTGACCAGGACAAAGCAGCTGCCTAATGGTGACCAGCCAGCCCTGGGTCAGCCACTCCCTGTGCCTCTCAGCCCTCGGCCGCGCGTGGGACAGGAGGAGGCCGTGCCTCCTTTTGTGACACGCTCGTGACCGGTCTCCGTGAACGTCACCCTGTCGGCATTGTGTGACATGGACGAGGCCACCGCCGGGGGGCACGTGGCCGACCTTTGGCCGACCCTTCTGGGCTGGTTCCCGCCTCCTCCCTGCTGGGTGCAGGGCCCTGGCACACGGCTGTGTCTGCACGGACCGGTGGGTGCTGCCTGCGGCCTGGACCCCAGACGGCCAGTGGGGGCAGGGCCTGCGGCCTGGACCCCAGACGGCCAGTGGGGGCAGGGTGGAGCCGCTGCCTCCCCGCTGCACCCCTGCTCTCCCACCTCTTCCCCGGAAGTGCCACGGGCGCCACCTCCTGGCAGCTTCTCGCTCTGCACCCGCGCACCTGGGCGAGGTCGCCAGGTGAGCCGTGTTGCGCGGGCCATCTCACCGACCTGGGTGACTCCGGGACAGCCCGTGGCATCAGCACCTGCCACTGGGGCCCTGGTCCCAGACGCTGCAGCTGGGAAGCAGGCGGGGGTCCAGCAGGGCAGGCGGCTGAGAGCA
Organism: Puma concolor; assembly: GCF_028749965.1. Classification (NCBI taxonomy): domain Eukaryota; kingdom Metazoa; phylum Chordata; class Mammalia; order Carnivora; family Felidae; genus Puma; species Puma concolor. The sequence continues at coordinate 1,062,853 of NC_141673.1, forward strand.
CGGGGACCTGCGGTGCTGACGCCCGGGGTGCAGGGGCGCCCGGAGGAGTCAGAACACGTGCGCCTGAGGTTGTTCAGCAGGGGGAGGAGATGCGAGAGGGAGCCTCAGGGAGGGGGCACAGCTCGGGCAAAGCAGGGGTCCCGCAGGGTGGGAGAGGGAGTGACCAGGGTGGGGCCGGTCACCTTGTCCCCCTGAGGCTCTACGGCAGAAGCTTAAGCTAATTTAATAAGCATTTGAAATCCTATCAAAGGGATTGATTGCTTATTCTGAAATCCACGGGAAGAGCTGATTGGAGTCATTGCCGAGCAACTGCCCGGGTCGTGCAGGCTGGTGGCAGCCAGGCAACTCCGACGGCCACATGGGCAGGTGCGCGGGGCGGGGGCTCCTGGCTCCGTCCCCCCCAGGCGAGGATGCCCGACCCGCTCCTCCAGCCTGCCTCCCAACAGTCCCAGGTAGCGGGCGGGCTCACTGGGGGGCAGGGCAGGGCAGGGGTCCCGTGCTGGGGGTGTGAGCACTGCGGGGCCGAGACGGCCGGGACAGCCCTGGGGAGGGCTGGAAAGCAGTGGGGGTGGGGCAGGCGCACGTCCATTTAGCTCCATTAAATTACCTGCACGTTTTGCAATGGAATGCATTATTTCAGAACCATACATTCCTATTTTAATTAACTTTTAATTTTTCTGAACTTTCAATTATCCCCGGAGCTGGGAGAACTCCGTGGGCCAGAGCCAGCTCTGTGGTTCCAGAACAGGTGCAGAAGTGTGCCTTTTGGCTCTCGGGCCACTGAGCCTTGGTGTCCCTCTTCATGGGGACTTTTGTCCCAAACAGATCCTTGCTGTGCCCGACTGTGAGACGTGTGTCTACGACTTTGCAGATTCCAAGAAGTTAGGGTTTTGACACAGAATCGGTAGCAGAGCAGGTTAAACTACCTCTTGAAGAACTGGGGTTCCGCTCAAGGGCCTAACCTCTAGGCCATCGTGAGCGTCTCTGCAGTTTCATGACCTGTGATTTGGTGGCACAGGGAAGGTCCCTGGAGGTGTGCCACAGGGTCCCGTCCTGTCAGATCCTTGTTTCGGGGGAGGGTGTGCTCTCACAGGCGGCAGGAGTGCGGGGGGCGGGGTGAGAACGAACCGGGGCCCAGGACACGGACGGCCGTCAGCGTTGAGCTGAATCACTGGGCGATAGATCGGCCAAGACACCGGTGGTGGGGGGGCGGACGCCCACGGATGTGCAGCAGGGGGCCCCAGGTGACATCTTGGGGCATCTGGGGCCTCTCCTGGGTTTCCGAGGTCATCTGTAGCGCGTTCCGTAGCCCGGGTGACTCGGTTTCTTCATGTGTGAGAAACACGGGGACAGACTGTTTCCCAAGGCTGCTTTGAGGCTCAGGTGGGCACAGGCGTGAGACTGTGACACCAAGCGGGGCGTGGGGGGGGTCTGGGGCACTCCGCCTCGCCCCCAGCTGCAGAACCGTACAGATGTCTGGGCAGCTGACGCTGCAAAGCCGGTGAACCGTCTCTCTGCTGGCGGTAACGTGCAAAGAAAGAAAAGTGAAATTAGCAGGACAGCCGCGTAAAACGCTAGAAACGCCGAGGATCTAAGCGGTTGGCGTTTTCACAAGAGGCTTACCAAGAGCGGTTGGGCCAGCGCGGGAGGCGCACGGCTCTTCCATCCTTGGAGCACCGTGTCCCCCCGGGGGCGTCCGCGTCGTGCACCTTATGCTCTGCACCTTCCGCGTCCTGCAGCGTCTCGGGGCGCTTTCCCCGTGAGCCGTCGCCTCAGGGGACGTCTCCAGCCTTGTCACAGACACCTTCCTCGCTGCTGAGGGGACGTCTTCAGCTGCACGCGTGGTCTCCCGGGGCGCTGTGTCCGTGCCGTGCCGCGCCGCCGACGGGCTCCCCGTGACTCTGTGGGTGTTCGGTCCAGATCTCACCTCCAGGGCCAGCACTCCGGCTCTCGGCACTTCCCCGGGCGGCTGCCGAGTTGTGCGTGTATCCGCGTTTGCAAACTGCCCCGAGAGTTCATCACCGGGACACGGGCGGGAAGGCGCACCGCACACGCTCGGCTCTCACGCGGGAACCGGCGGACAGACTCGCGGGCACTGACCTCGGTCCCGGGGAGAGGCGACGTGGTCGGTCACGGAGCACGGTGCGCGTCCACCGCTCACACCACCACCCGTGGCTGGGGGTCGGCGACAGACTCCCTGCCTTGTGCAGACGCTGGCAGTCGCACAGCCCGGAAACGGGGGCCGGACCCGCGTGCTGGGGGCAGTGCCATCTAAACCGCAGGAACACAACTTGGTGCGTGTTGGGAACGTGCAAGGAGGGGGCTCCCCACGTTACCCGTCACCGTTCTTGGTGTCGGGGGGTCGGCCTGGCCTCTCCCGGAACGCGGGACATGCCCGTCTGGGCGGGTAAGTGTGAACTCTGTGACCACAGGAGGGGCCGGAGCAGGGTGGGCGGGTTCTCGCCCGCTTCCTGGGCGTGTGTGCACCTGCTGGGGGGGAGGCGGCGTGCGTGTGCGCGGGCAGGAGTGTCCCTTCCTGTGTCCCTTCCCCGCGGTCGAAGGGAAGGTGGTAATGAGCTCATCTCGGTTCCGTCTGGCGCGGGCGCTGGGGAAGCCGCGGCCGTGTAAGCGGGCGCGCGATGTGTATCTCTCCCCACAGCCCGTCTCAGGCAGGGAGGGAGAGCTGTCCCAGCTGCGTCTTGATCCCCGAGGGAGGCACGTGCTCGTGGCCTTAACCTGACTTGCATCTACTGGGTTTCAGTGAAGGCCCCCCCCCGCCGCCACCCCGTTTGCGGGGAAGCATCGGAAGCAGGAGCTTTTGCAGTCACCCCGGCCGACGTGGGGGCCTGGCTCTGGGGAAGCAGGCGGGCTCTGCAGTGTCCTGGTGCCCAGGCCGGATGACGGGAAAGCCCGCGGTGAGAGGGAGCCCGCGAGGAGCCGTGGGCAGCAGACCACACGGCCGGTCCCAGCTCTGAGCCCAGCCAGTGGCTCACTCGGCAGGTGTGGGGGTGCAGGGGGCGAGCCGCGGCCTCAGTGTGGCGGGTGGGAGCGTGCGCCCCCGTGTGGCCCCGAGCTGGGAGGCACCGCACGACCCCGGGAGCCTGGCTGAGATGTCACGTCGATGGGGGATGGGGGCCCAGACTCCATTCCTCCCGGGTCTGTTCTGGGAAATCGAGACCCCAGGGGGGAGGCCGACCCCCACTGTCCAGGGTGCAGGGCCTGTACATTTCCCTCAGAGGTTACCAGCCCCATGTGCGTGTTTGAGTGGCCTGCCCTTTCTCTGTCTGGTGGGGGGAGTCAGAGTGCGAGTGACGGGCCGAGGTCCGGACAGAGGAGGTGTCACTGGGCCTCAGACTCGCTAAGGGCAGAGAACTCCTCATTCAGGGGACCCTGTGCTGGGGCGGGGCCTGGAGAAGAGACTGGGGCCTGAGACTGGGGTGAGACCCCCCTCTCCACCAATGGCAGAGCTGAGCCCTGGGCCCCTCTCTCTGCGCAGACCTTCGTCTGGAGGGGTGCCGAGGGGCTGGGCTCACGAGCCCCGGCCCCTCCGTCCTGCCAGGACTCGGGCAGACCACAGGGTGGGGGGAGCTGGCCCGGCGTGTCCTTCTCCAGCCCAGGGCCAGGGCTCTATGGCCACAATGGTGGCCGGCCTCCGGGATGCCCAGACCCCGACCCGCAGGGGAGGGCGCCTCCGGGATGCCCAGACCCCGACCCGCAGGGGAGGGCGCCTCCGGGATGCCCAGACCCCGACCCGCAGGGGAGGGCGCCTCCGGGATGCCCAGACCCTGACCCGCAGGGGAGGGACCTGGTGGGGCCAAGACCACTCAGGGTCAAGTGGGCGTAGACCCTGAGGGGAGGTGCTGGGCCTGAGCCCACGCCCCTGGGAGGGCCTGAGCTTAAAGGCACTGATGAAGCAAGAAACTTGGAAAATGCCAGGTTTTATTTCCAAAGCTGGCGTCCCGGATTCGGGAGTTTTGCAGGAACGAGAAATAGAAGCTGGGTCCCCCCGAGAGCCTGGGAGCCCCCCCCCCCCGCTGCCAAGCCTCCCCCAAGGAGCTTCTGTCCCCGAGTCCCCTCCTCACTGGCAGTGTGACCGGCAGGCAGGGGGCTGGCCGGCGTCCCCGCGGGCTGTCCGGGTCCTGAGGACGGGGCTCCGCTCCGGGGCCACCGGCTGGGCCCTGACACGCAGGGAGTGAGACGCACTTTTCTCAGTTGTTTGCCTTTTAAATCATGGGGTGCTTTTGTTTTTGTTTTTTTAAGTGGAAGTGTTTAACTTTCGGTAACGAAATCTAGCATTTTCTACGTTTGGATGTCACTAAAGCTTTTAAGCATAGGGATGATTTGCCTCTATTTTCTGGCAGTGACCTTGTCACGGCCCTGAGGAACTTCTCAGAGCCTTTAAATTGTAAATGTGCATTTCACTCATTTAGGGAAACCAGTCAGTGTTTTCTAACCGCATTTTTCAGGGACGGCACATTTGCGGGGTGGGGTGGCCGGGCTGCCTGGTGGGGGGGGTCTCAGGCCACCCTTTGTAGGGTTCTGGGTGTCCCCTGCATGTCCCTGTGCTCCGTGGGGTCCTGCAGGGGTGGGTCGTGCAGAGGAGGCTCTGGGGACCCCTCCCCTGGGGCGCTGAGCACACCCACCCCGGAGTCCCCGTCCACCTGCTGGTGGGAAACGGTGGACCCGCTTTGTTCAGCCTCCTTACGCGTTTGCACTTGACTGCTGGTTTTGCTTCTTAGAGCTAAGGAACCGTGCCCTTGGAAAAAATGGCATCAGCACCTCCTCGGTGAGGCGCGTTGTTTGGTGGGCACGGGAAGCGTCTGAACGTGGCCAGGGACCGACCTTGAACTTGGGCAGGTGCACCTGGTAAACTGCTTCCTGTGCCCCGCCCCCCCCCCCCACCAGGACCCCTGTCCCTAAGCTCCCCTCCCTCCAGACTCGCCTCGCACGGCCACAGGAACCGAGGCGTGGGGCACCTTCCTGCACAGCCGAGTGCCCACCTCATTTCTCGGAGAATACGGCTCAATTTGAGCAAAGCCGTCAGCGAGGAATTCATACTTTGCCCGTGAACCACCGGCTGGCAGACGTCAATACGGCCGGATTGAGGTGCCGATCAGACGTCAGGTCTATTTCGATGAAAATGTCTAATCAGAAAAACACTGGGGCTTAGGCATGATGGACCAAACAATTCCAAAACAATTTATCTTAGAAATTAATTCCCAGGAAAAGTTTACCCGGAGGGGCTGGAGCTTAAAGTTTTGTTTTCAATTTACTAAAGCCCCGAAGCCTTGTTTTCTGCCTGTGCCACGGGCTGTCTGCATGGAACCCGCCGCCTCTGAGGCCCCAGGCAGCGCGCCCCCTTCCCTGCATGACCCAGGCACCCGTGTCCCTGCAGGTCCCTTTCTTCCCTGCTTCCGAGGCCGAGGGCTCTCCCTCCTGGGCCTCCACCCGCACCCGGGTTCACCTGTCTCTCTCCCGCTTCGAGTCTCAGCCCCCTCCTGGCTCTGCCCACAGCCCCACAAGCCCTCGATGCCTTGAGACGGCATTTGGCTCCCAGTGCCACCCCCCCCCCCCGCCCCCAGCAGCCCCCTTCCCTGCTCCCCGGCCCTTGTGTGGCTCTGAGCATCTCTGTGAGAGTAGCAGTACTTGGGCTTGGCCAGACTTTCATCCACCTTCTTCGGCAACTGGAAAACCCCGATAAGCGAGATTTTTTTTCAACTCAAGACTTTTATTCTCACAGTAATCCAGAATTTATCTTGAAAGGCTAAATAGTGGTGTTAAGCATCTTTTCATGCTTCCGGCTTTTACCCCTCTTCCTCGGAGAAGGGACTGTTCCCCTCAGCGCCCGGCAGCCAGAGGTCCGAGGTCACGGAGCCCCCATGCCGTCCTGCGTCCCTCCTGACCGGGACGTGGTCCCAGCAGGTCAGCCCCGCCCTCGTGACGTCGTGTAGCCCTGGTCAGCCCGCAAAGCCCCACTTCCAAATTCCAGCACGCGGGGCGTTAGGGCTTCGACAGGTGAACTTTGGGGGAACGCAGACATGCGGTCCATAACAAAGTCCTTTGCCAACTTTTTAAAACGTTTATTTATTCTGAGAGGGAGAGAGAGAGAATCCCAAGCAGGCTCCTCAAGGTGTCAGCACAGAGCCCCATGCGGGGCTCAGACTTGCAAACTGTGAGATCATGACCTGAGCTGAAATCAAGAATCAGATGCTCGACCAACTGAGCCCCCCGGGTGCCCCTCCTTTGCCCATTTTGAACTGGGTTGTTTGTTTTGTTCTTGTTCAGTTGTGGGAGCTCTTTACATATTCAGGATACCACACCCTCATCAGGTAGAAGATACACAGATCCTTTCTCCTGTTCCTCGGGTTGCCTTTTCACTCTTGGTAGTTCCTTCAGCACAAGCGGCAAGTTTGCGGAAGCCCAGTTCACCTCTTTTTTCTCTTCTTGGCTTGTGTTTTTGGTGTCTCATCCAAGAAATCAGTGCAAATCCAACGTTGAGGGGCTTTCTTCACTTCTGTGTTTTCTTTTAAGGCTTTTATAGTTTTAACTCTTACATTTAGGCCTTTGATTCATTTGAGTTAATTAAAAAAATTAAAAAAATTTTTTAACATTTATTCATTTTTTGAAAGATGGAGAGAGAGCACAAGCAGGGGAGAGGCAGAGAGAGAGGGAGACAGAATCTGAAACAGGCTCCAGGCCCCGAGCTGTCAGCACAGAGCCCAACATGGGGCTCGACCTGAGCTGAAGTCGGTTGCTTAACTGACTGAGCCACCCAGGCGCCCCTCATTTGAATTAATTTTTAATAGGGTGCCATATAAGGGAGATTTTGAGAAAAACAATCACAGAGGGGAAAAATAAAACCCAGTGATTGTAAGTAAAGGCACCGAATCGCAGAGTCTGGGGGGTACAGAGATGTGAGCAGCGTTTGTCCAACATCCTGGGGGCCTGTCAGGCAGGGCTGCTCAGAGCCAAAGGTGCCGACTGGGGGCGCAGGAGATTGTCAGTGGGTCTGGGGCTGCTCCCAGGGCTCCCGGGGCCCCACGTCATCTCCACGTGGGACTTGGGCCTGGAACCCTCTCTCTCCCCCCCCCCCCCCCCATAAAGCCTTTAACGCAGAGGAGAAACACAGATGGCTCAGGCACCTCTCTGTCTCCCAAAGCAAAGCACCGGGCCACCCGGAGATGTGGCCCTTTCCTCGTGGGCTCTGCCTCCCGGTGCCGGCGGTCAAGGGCTGGGGGACGCCTGGGGCCATTCAACCAAGCTCGGGTCCTCCTGGGGCACGAAGCCCGGTGGACACCAGGCTGGACAACCGAGGCCGGCTGGTGGCTCACCTCTCCTCTCGCTCCGTGTCTCCGGCTTTCAGAAAGCCGACAAGCAGACTCGGCCAGGGGCACTGATGTTCCTGAATCACTCGTCGATTTGCCGATTCGCTGGTTCCTTCATTAAGAAAGCCGGCAAGCAGGCTGCAGAGCCCAGACCGGACCCTGGAGCGACCACCCCCCACCCCAGGGGAGTGGCCGGAGAAAGCCACAATAAGGGCAGATTTGTAAACAGCACTCTCTGAAGGGTGAACCCTCCCCGGGGCCGGGTCCCAGGTTCAAGGCAAGGGCGTCGTCGCTGCACATTCTCCTCGACAGGCCGGTCCTGGCGGGCAAGGTGCGCTCCGAGCTGGCCCTGAAGGAGAAGACCAGCCTCCAGGCAGAGGGGGCTGCGTCGCGGGAGGGCTGGGAGCCGGTGGTGGCACTCCCGGGGCTGCCGGGCTGCGTGCTGTCATGACGTGGATCCAGATTCCGGGTCTCCCACTTACGGACCGGGAGGTGCGGGGAGTGTGGTGTGACCCCCACGCCCGCGAGTCTGAAGCCGAGGGGATGATACGCGTGTCCCGTCAGGTCGCGAGGACGCGGGGATGGCCGGCAGCGGTCAGCTCGCTCTGTGCCTGGGGAGGCCGTCCCGCACTCGCCAACGAGACGTGAGGAGTGGACTGAGCGGTGTTCGCGGATCTGGCCGGAAGGCGGCTGCGGCCCAGCACGGGCCCCCTGCCACGGCCCCGCGACCCGGTCCCCGCCTGAGGCCGCACGATGCGCACGGTCGGGCAGCCCACCGCTTGCTCACCCAGAGGGTCTGTTTTGGGGTGCTGCGGGATTCGGGGTCTCTTTGCCTCCCGCCCCCCTCGGCACTCCCTTGTGTCCCGCACTCACCTGGAGACCGCGCGTCCCGTGAGACCTGCCCCTGGCCCCGTCAGAGGACCCGGGGGGTAGTGGTCACTGGGCCGAACCCCGCGCCTGCAGCCTCACGTGACTCCCCTTCTTGCCACTGTCCCCGTTATCCCTGCTTTGTCCTCCCCCGTGTCAGGGAAACTCAGAGACGCCCGCAGGGGAGGGCGTGGGGGGGCAGAGACATCTTCCGGTGGGTCCTACTCAAGCTGAGGGTCGAAAAGGAGGTGAGACCCAGTGTTCTCTCCTTGCTCAGCCACACTCACTGTCATCTCCTTTGTTGGTCAGAGACGTGAGGCCAGGCCAGGCCAAGACTGGGGGTGGGGGGGGGTTGTCGAGCAGAGACAGGGGAGACGGGCCAGCAGACGAGAAGGCTGAGTGTGGCTTGATATGACCCACCTGGGGACATCTCTACTGCCACGCTGAGCCTTGCGCGATCTCCCGAAATCCTCTCGGTGATTCTCAGAGGTAGGTCCTCCTGTTCCCATTTGGAGGAGCGGCCTTGGGGCTCACACAGGTCGGGTCACCTGCCTGGGCCAGTCGTCTGACAGCAAGTGACGATTTGAGTTGGGACCTCTTGGCTCCAGGCCCTGAGCCTCGAACCCCATGCGTAAGCACCGAGTGCCCCTGGGCCCTATTTGTCATTCGAAACTCACACCCTGCGGAGGACGCATCCCATGGCGAGTACTCACTTTGTGGTGTCTTTGGAATATATGCACGGATGGGTAGGTAGACGGATAGACGGATAAGTGGCTGGATGGCCTGGTAGCGGATGGATGGAAGGAGAGGCGAGTGGACGGACGGATGGATATTTGGACAGATGGGCGGGTGGGTAGATGGAGGGGTGGATGGGTGGGTGGAGGGAGGGGGCGGATGGGTGGGTGGATGGATGGAGGGGCGGATGGGTGGGTGGATGGATGGAGGGGCGGATGGGTGGGTGGAGGGAGGGGGCGGATGGGTGGGTGGAGGGAGGGGCGGGTGGGTGGGGGGAGGGAGGGGGCGGATGGGTGGGGGGAGGGAGGGGGCGGATGGGTGGGGGGAGGGAGGGGGCGGATGGGTGGGGGGGAGGGAGGGGGCGGATGGGTGGGTGGAGGGAGGGCGGATTGGGAAATGCCCCAACATCCCCCATCACCTCCAGTGCCAACATCGGACTCATCTCTTGAGACCCTACAGGGCGCTCCTTCCGAGCTGCTCTGTTACCGCCGTCCTTGACGCAATTTCCTGAAAGGAGACAAACAGCCATTTACTGGAACCGGGGCTGCCACCACTGGATTCTGAAAACTGACGGGAGGAAGGAAGAGTGTCCGGCCACTGGTCTAGTCCTTCCCGTTCACAAATCTCAGGAAGTCCTGGGCGTGCCCCAGAGGCCTCGTGTCCAGGCACGTCAGGAATCGGAGGGAAAAGCCCCATCTCCACGAACCCCTCCTCTCAGGCCCCCAAAGCCCCTTGCTCGGGGCCCTGCACTCACTAGAGGCTCAGAGGCGGGCAGGACCAGAGGGAAGAGCGCAGGAGGCAGAAGGAGGCACCGCACAGAGAGAGGGCAGCCCCGCGGCCCGGGCGCTTTGCCCGTCTTTGGGGAGCAGCTGAGCAGGCCCGGTCTTAGAGCTGCAGAAGCCAGAGGCAGGTGCTGATTCCCTGGGGCTTTTGCAAAGCGGCAGCACGCGTGGGGCTCCGGGGCCTGGGGGGGGGTCCGGTCCCGCGTGGGAGCCCCGGTGGCGGGGGCCTGCGTTCAGTCGGGTTGCGACGACAGCCTCAGGCGAGCCTCCGGTGCCCACGCACCGCCTCTCCCGTGGCCGTTGGATCCAAATTCTGCGGAACCCAGAAATCCCTATTCAGATGGAGGTCTTCTCCTTAAAAAGCAGCCGGTGAATTCCAGACACTCGTGTAAGAATTTCTTGAATTACAGCGGCCCTGCGGCTCCTGGTTCCCTTTGTGGCCGCGCGGGGTCGCGGAGCGCGAGGGGGCCTGTGCCCTCGGCCCCCGGCAGGTGGCGCTGTGCGACCGCTGTTGCGCGCGATGGCCATTCCCAGGGCTCAGCTCTCCCGTCTTACGCAACAGTTTGCAGAACCCACTGTTGATTTAGGGATTTGGGGAGCCTTACTTAAAATTAAGTAAACACATGAACAAGGGAGTCACTGTCTTTCGAATAGGACTGTCATCTGTGACCAGTTCATCCGTTAATGCCCGAGTTTCACTGTGTTTTTTACCAGATCCTCCTTTGCACGCGTCTCGGCGCCTCGGACGCCGTCCTGCTCCTGCTTCTGTTCCTGCTCCGGGCAGAGGAACAAAGGGGAGCAGCTGGGATTCTCTCTGGGCTGGTCCCAGCCCCGGCGGGATGGGTCCGCGGGGGCGCGAGGACTGACAGGTGAGGCCCCCTCAGGGCCTGCGTAGCTTGCCTTTCGCACGTGCTGGTAGGGGAGGGACGGGAAAGAATGTTCCGGAAGGCCTGCAGCTGGGCGTTTGGTGAAGGTGACTCGCTGGTGGGGTCCGCAAGGCTCTGGGCCTGGACCCTCCCACCTGCCTGCAGCCCAGCGTGGGGAGGAGCTGGACCGTTGTAACCCCCACCCCCAGTTTTGGCCTGAACACGGGGACACAAATCTCTCGATTTGGGTGGCAAAGCTTCCCTCAGACGCTGCTCTAAAATGTGCACACACCTGCTTCTTTTCGGGACAGGAGAGCTTGGACTCTGACAAACTACACATTTCAATTTATTTATGTTCTAGAACGGCTAATTATAAGGACATGTGGGCACCAGGAGCGACATGATTATTTATGCTGCTCTCGCCCCGCGGTCTCCACCAGAAGGGGGGTCTGAGGCAGCTGGGGCCCCAGGGCCTTTGTTGGCAGGGCTGTGGGCTGCTTCTAAGCCTTCGGACTGTCCAGACCGAGGCCCAGCAGTCACCTCATTTCAGGTGTTTAGGGAAGGATGCGCCGTCCCCCAGTGGGGTGTCCCCCCAGCCGGTATCATCCCAAAGCTGTTCCCTTATTGGGGGGGGGCGTGGACCCCTCCGAGCACCAGCCCGGCTCCAGTCAACCCTGGGAGGTCACGGAGCAGCCCAGACCCCCACCCTTTGCAGGACCGTTTCCCTCCCATGGAGGGGGTGGTGGGGAGGGGGCCGTGTTCCAACTTGCCCCTTCCCCGGGGGTTGGGGGGCTCTGGAGGGAAGTGGGAGTTGGGCTAACGTACTCACTCCTGCGTCTCTCCTGGGAAGGGGCTTGTATCTGTGCTGTTTGTCGGGACCCCAGACACGGCCCCAAAATTGCACCGTGAGTGATCTTCCCCGGGTCCCGTCTCCACCTTCTCACGCACCTGCAGACACTGCGAATTCGATGCTGGCCCTCTAACATCAGAGTCCAGAGCCTCCCGTCCATGACCTTGCCTGCTTGCACACGGGCCCTTCCGGGGTTTTCTGCAGGGCTGCGGATGTGAGGGTCGCTCGTCCTTCTCCACCCCTCCCTTCCCCGCCCCTCCCCTCCCCCACCCCGCCCCTCCCCTCCCCTCCCCTCTCCTCCCCTCCCTTACCCTCCCCCGCCCCTCCCTTCCCCTGCCCTCCTCCGCCCGGCCCCACCCCACCCCTCCCCACCCCGCCCCTCCCCTCCCCTGCCCCCTCCTCCCCCACCCGTCCCCTCCCCTCCCCTCCTCCACCCCTCCCCTGCCCTCCTGAGTGAGGCTACTTCACAATTGCCACTGCTTCCACAACACATATTTGAAAACCAGTCTTTGTCAAAGTTCAGGCATCAGACCGAACCTCACCTTCTTGCTACCTATGTGAGCAGTTGGCCCGAATCTGCGCATCTTCGTGGCGGCTCCGCTCTGCAAAGCCCCCACGTGTGAATGTCCCACCAGCTTACTTCTCAGTGACCATGAGTTGAAAGCCACGCACTCGTGGGGTTGGAGGTTTCAATCGGGTCAGTTCAGCTCTTCAGAGAGACCCTGAGTCGGCCCTGCCTGTCGGTTACCAGGAAGAGAACACGAGTGGCCCCCGTGTTGCGAGGGACAGACCCCCGACCCTTTTCTGCTCCGATGAGCCTCTGCCCTCCCCCCTCCACGCCGTGGCTGCCACTCGCCCGCCCCTCTCACAGTTGCGGGGTCACCCGGGCCAGGAGGCTGGGCGTCCTGCGGGTCAGTCGTGGGGCCAGGCGTGGTCTCCACCCGGTCCAGGGGCACAGAGCAGCATGCCGTGGGGCAGGCGGGGGCACTCAGAGATGGGGGCTCAGCCTGGGTCTCCCGCTGGGCTCATCTCGCCGCCTTCAGGGACTGGTGCCCCACGTCCCGATGCTGACGCCCTCCCCACCTGCCCGAGCCTCGGCTCAGGGAAGGGGTCTGCGCTCCTGTGCCGGGGCAGATGAGCTCGTCGGAGCCCCCTCCTCTGGAGGGTCATCGCCCCAGGCTGGGGTTGGGGGTCCCCAGAGCGGCAGCCCCGGCCGACCTCTCTCGCTGCGTCCTTTCTGGGTGAGAGCTCCAGCTTCCTGCTGGCTCCTGTTACCTGGGCCGCTGGAGGCCTTCACCTGTGACCGCTGCCGCCTGGTGGGGACTCTGGAGAAGCCAGAGCACGGTGAGGGGCTCCAGGCAGGAGCATGTGAGGGGGCGGTCAGGGAGGCCACCTGGGAGGTGATGGGAGCAAAGCTGGGCCGGTGGGGGGGGAGCTCCCACATCTCAGGGCGGCGGGGATGAGCGCCAGGCGGACAGTGTGCCTGCGGTGTAGACGGCAGGGCCGAGGGAGGGGGGGACCTGACCTGGTGTGTGTGGGGGGGTGGGGGTCGTGGGGCTCTCTTGCCAGGTGCACATTAAGGACGGCTGGGTCTTCCTGGATCCCGTCAGCAGCACGTAATGCCCGTCACCATCGTGAGGACGTCCCCTGCCCTTAAACCTGCTCGGTGCGGGGATGAGGCGACTCTGGCGTTTCGTGGTCGGCGTTGGGGCGGCGCGTCCTTCTCTGTCCCTTTGCCCGTATCCACCTGGGCCTTCGTGTGTGACGTGAGTTGCTTGATACGATGTACAGTTGGGTCTTGTTTCTTTTTTACCTGCTCTGAGAGTCTCTGTCTTTTTGCTGGTGTCCTTGTACCACTCGTGTTCAAAGTGACTACTGGGCGCCTGAGTGGCTCCGTGGGTTCAACGTCCACCTCTCAGCTTCGCCTCAGGTCATGATCTCACGGTTCATGGGATCGAGCCCCATGTCGGGCTCTGCACTGACAGCACAGAACCTTCTTGGGATTCTCTCTCTCTCTCTCTCTCTCTCAAACAAATACGGTGACCACTGATACAGTTGGATTGGCACCCTGCACATTGGTTCCTGTTTGACGTTCGTCGTTCTTCGCCCTTTGTAATTTTCTTGGTGGTCTGGTCTTTCTCCGCCTTCTTTGCTGTTAACTGAGTGTTTGCATGATTCCATTTTCTCTCCTCTCTCAGCATGTCTATTATTACCTCTTCCGTTTTGTTTTTTTAACCTTTTAGTGGTTGCCCTGGAGTTTGCGGTATCCATTCATAACTAGCGCCAATCCCCTTCGATTAGCACCTTCCCGCTGTGGGGACGGTACAAGTGCCTCAGGGGGGGGGGGGCGCTCCCAGTCCCTCCTCATCCATAAGCTCTAATCACCAAACACGTTGTTACTGCTTCACTTACTGAGACATAATCGACATATAACATATTAGTTTCTTGGCTTTTTGACGCTGGCCATCCTGACAGGTGTGAGGTGAGTCGTGCTTTGGGTTGGCGTTTCCCTGATGAGCAGTGAGGTTGAGCATCTTTTCGTGTGTCTGCTGGCCGTCTGGATGTCTTCTTTGGAGAGATGTCTGTTCATGTCTTCTGCCTACTTTTACACCAGATTGTGTATTTTTTGGCTTTTGAGTCATAGGAGTTCCTTATATATTTTGGATGTTAGTCCTTATCAGGTATGTTTGCAAATAGTTGCTCCTGTTCCATAGGCTGCCTTTCCATTTTGCCGATGGTTTCCTTTGCTGTGCAGAAGCTTTTTGGTTTGATGTGGTCCCACTGTTCGTTTTTACACTGTTGTCTTTACTTTCCAAGTCAGATCCAAAAAATCATCACCAAGGCCGATGTTGGAGAGCTCACTGCCTGTGTTTTCCTCTAGGAGTTTACGGTTCCAAGTCTTACTTTCAAGTCTTGAATCCATTTTGGTTTAATGTGTGTGTACGGTGTGAGAAAGTAGTCCGGTTTCCTTCTTTTGCATGTGGCCGCCCAGCTTTCCCAACACAGTTTGTTGAAAAGACTGTTTTTTCCCTGCTGTATATTCTTTCCCCCTTTATTATAAAGTAATTGATCGTACGTGCATGGTTTACTTCTGGGCTTTCTATTCTGTTCCATTGATCTGTGTGTCTGTTTTGTGCTAATCCCACAAATTTTGATTACTATAATCTATAATATGGTTTGAAACCAGGGATCATGGTGCCTCACCTTTGTTCTTCCCCAAGATTTGTTTGACTATTTGGAGTCTTTTGTGGTTTCATATGAATTTTAGAATTATTTGTTCTATTTCTGTGAAAACTGCCATTGGAATTTTGACAGGGATCACATGGAATCTGCAGGTTGCTTTGGGCAGTATGGACATTTTAACACAATGAATTCTTCCAACTCATGAGCGTGGAATATCTTTCCATTTTTTCGTATCTTTTAAAATTTCTTTCATCAGTGTCTTATAGTTTTCAATGCACTGGTTTTTCACCTCCTTGGTTAAATTTATTCCTAGATGTTTAAATCTTTCTGATACAATTGTAAAGGAGATTGCTTTCTTAATTTCTCATTCTGATAGCTCATTGTCAGTGTATAGAAATGCAACAGATTTCTGTCTGTTGATTTTGTATCCTGTGACTTTACTGAATTCGTGTATCAGTTCTTGCAATTGTTTGGTACAGTCTTTTCTTTTTTTTAAACATTTTCTTAAAAAAATTTTTTTTTACTGTTTGTTTATTTTTGAGAGAGGGAGAGAGATAGAGTCCAAGCAGAGGAGGCAGAGAGAGACACACACACACACAGAACCCAAATCAGGCTCCAGGTTCTGAGCTGTCAGCACAGAGCCCGATGTGGGGCTTGAATTCACCAATCGTGAGATCGTCACCTGAGTTGAAGTTGGACGCTTAGCTGACTGAACCACCAAGGAGCCCCTGTTTGGTGGAGACTTTAGAGGTTTCTATATATAGTATCATGTCATCTACAAATAATGACAGTTTACTTCCTCCTTTCCAATTTGGATGTCTCATTTCTTTTTCTTGTCTGATTGCTATGGTTAGGATTGCCAGTACTACGTTGAATGAAAGTGGTGAGAGTGGACATCCTTGTCCTGTTCCTGGTCTTTGAGGGACTAAAAGCTTTCAGCTTTTCCCCACTGAGCGTGCTGCGAGCCGTGGGCTTGTCGTATGTGGCCTTTATTGTGTTGAGGTACGTTCCCTCTATGCTCACTTTGTTGAGAGTTTTTATCATAAGTGGATGTTGAATTTAGTCAAATGCTTTTTCTGCATCTTTTGAAATGATTGTATGATTTTCATTCCTCATTTTGTTAACGTGGTGTCCACATGGGTTGATATGTGAATACTATTATGTTTTTGAACAAACTCTTATCTGTTAGATCAGTGAAGAATAAGGAAAAGAAAAGTTTTAATTTGCCCTTATTCATTCGTTCATTTTCCGACATGTTTCCTTTCCTTAACTGAAGTCTGAGACATGCAGATCTTTCTGTTGCTTTCCTATATCTATGCAGGAGCCTATGTGCGGGTCCTGGGGTCTCCTGTGGAGCCTGCTGAGGGGGGCGCTCAGCCAAGGACCTGACCACGATCGCAGGGGATGCTGTGCACAGGTAAGAGGCCAGGTGCTATGGGGAGGGGAGGGCATGGCTTTGCCCCTTGCCCGTGCACCCAGGGGTGGGGGGTGAGCAAGCCCCATCCCCTGCTTTGTCACTGCCCAGAGATGCTTGGGTGCTAGGTGGCACTCAGTGGACCAGCAGGAAGACCTCTCCCTCTGCGGGGGCAGCCCCCCGGGCACTGCAGGAGGGGGTCCCGGGGCAGGAGCCGATGTCACGGATTCTAGACCCCTTGTGTGGTGGGAGCTAGGGTGTGGTTCCCACTGTCAGGGAGCCAAGATCCCAGGCTGGAGCTTTCTTCTGCCCATGCCGGGGCCCTGGCCAGCTCAGAGCCTGACATGGCCGGGGAGCTCGGTCAGTATCCGCCTAGCTAGGACAGTAACCATCGCCTGTCACCATCGCCTGTCAGGCTGCATGCTCTGGGGGATCGGCTCCTCCTCTGACCTCTGGGCAGAACCAGCCAGACCGCCCCGGGTCACCTGTGACCTGCACATGCCTTGGCTGCTCCTCCCACACCCCGAATCGTGCAGAGGGCTCATCTCGCCTTCCCGTGGGTACACGTGGTCACGGTGGGAGATCCTGGGTTTTACCATCTGTTTTCCCCAGAGGTGGCCACCAGGCGTGGCTAATGACACAGGTGCAAGAGCCACGCTGGAGGGAAGAATCAGAGCAGATGGCTCAGAAATGTTCTCCCAGACAGCATTTCCTCTGCAGGGAGCAGGGATGGGCGGGGCGTTAGGAAGGAAGTGGGGGCTGGAGGGTCGGGCATGAGCCCAGGGCCCAGGACGTGGCCACTGGCTTCCACTTGGAGTCCCTGCGTGCTGCCAGCAGAGATGGACGCCGGACAAGTTCTGCAGCAGGTGCCGAGGGGGCCTCACGACCAGGGCCTCACGACCCTGTGCCTGGAGGGCCACTGGGCTACCGGAACATTGTTTGCAGGAAGCCCCTCCCCTGCATTGCTCAGGTCCATACGCTGGGGGCTGGTCCGCCGTCCCCGGGACAGAGCACTGCTTTTGGTTCTGTGTCTGTGTCTGTGTGTCTGTCTCCCTCTCACCTGGGTGAGGGAGACAAGTTCTGGAATGTTCCACCCTGTCTTGCCCACAGGTCAAGAACCATTGTGGGGTGCTGCTAACAAAAGGGTGGGCCCACGGATATCCGCCAAGTGGAGGGTGGAGACCGTCCTCGGGGCTGCAGCTCTGGGAACAGGGTGTGGGAGCCGTCTACACCGCAGCCACGAGCAGCCCTCCAAGCCCCCCGTCTGGGCGGGAACAGGCTCGTCGTGTGCGCCCCGGGCTCCACGGAGGACGTGCCTGGGATGTGGACGGCCACCTTTTGGGGCCTGTTGGCTCTATTGGGGAGCAGGGTGTTCCTCCCCAGGTCAGCGTCCAGAGATCACCTGGGGCGGAGGGGGTCATTGCTCCGATGGTGGTGGCGGCATCCAGCCCCTTGCGCCCTCTGTCTGTGGTTCTGGGGCTGGAGACTGGATCCAGGTGCAGGCACTGAGTGGGGGTGGTGACTCCTCCTGGGCAGGGTCCTCGGCCTCCTGGCCTCACCCTCGGCCTCCTTTTGTGGGAGGAGCGAGCGACACGCTGTTGTCCGCTCAGCCCTCCTGCCCGGGGGCTGCGGGTTCAGGGGCATCTGGTGGGCGTCTGTGGGTCGGGAGTGGCTGCCCCTCCCACCTGCTGCCTGGCCCGCGGTGGCCCCTGTCCTTCCGCTGCTGGCTGACAGGACCCCCGGCTGCTGTCAGGGAGCCGGACTCGGTCACAGCACCCAACCCCCAGCACTGGCCAGAGGCGGCCACCCTCACATCATGGTGGTCACCACAGCGTCCTCCGGGCCTTCCCGGGACCACGGTCGGCTGGCGGTGCGTCCCCAGCAGGCCCAGAGGTGGGACCGCTGGTCCACCCGGGGGCCTCGCCCTCTCCTGGACCCGCAGGCTCGGTGGGGTGCGGGCCTTTCTGCTCCCAGCACCTGTGTTCTCGCATGGAGAGTCACCAGGCCACTTGCCCTGGTCCCACGTCACCAGGAGGCTGGAGGGACGTGGCTCTTACAAGTGGGGTCTTCTGTGCCGTCTTCACAGGGGCCGCTAGCCCACAGGGTCCCGAGGAGTCTGGGCTGGTAATCTCGTGCAGGCGTGCCTGTCTCCGTACCGCAGCCTGGCCGTGGCCTGCGGGGTTCGAGGGCTGCTCCCCCACCCAGCCCCGGTCAAGGGCTTCAGAGAAGTGTCCTTCTTTCTCCCTTTGGTTGCTAGCTGTGGTTGGGCCTGAGCTGGGGTGTTTGCCGGAACGGAATGATGCCCATCCAGGAGGCTCTGATCGCACCTTCCCCCAGATCACTCCCCGGGTCGCCAGGAGCCGTCGATGTCCATGTCCCTGTGGCCCCTGATTTTTCTCCAAATGTGGAGTGGTTCCTGTTCTGCAAACTTCCCACCAGTCAGTGTGGACGGAGATGCATTTACTTATGCATGAAATTAGAGCAGGCGTATTAATAACTCATATGAACTCATTTTTCTAAGAATTTTTTTTTTTTTTTTTCAACGTTTATTTATTTTTGGGACAGAGAGAGACAGAGCATGAACGGGGGAGAGGCAGAGAGAGAGGGAGACACAGAATTGGAAACAGGCTCCAGGCTCCGAGCCATCAGCCCAGAGCCCGACGCGGGGCTCGAACTCACGGACCGCGAGATCGTGACCTGGCTGAAGTCGGACGCTTAACCGACTGCGCCACCCAGGCGCCCCTCATTTTTCTAAGAATTTGATGGAAGAATTCGTTGGTATTAAAAATGCTGTGATTTTTAATCGTCATTGCTTGTTATTTTAAAGCAGAATGCATTTTAAATAGCTCAACAAACTGTCTAATTAACCACTTTGTTTACGTAAACAACAGGCCTTGAAAATGGGAGGGGCCTCTCCTCCAGAGTTACTGGGAACGGCGGAAGGTTCTGGAAGATGCGTCTATTAAGGAGGTCACTTCTGCTTGGCAACAAACCGGACCACGAGGCTGGATCAGGTTCGGTGTGAATGTCCACACTGGGCGGCCACGAGGCTGGATCAGGTCGGGGGTGGGCGTCCACACGGGGCAGCCGGGCCGGCACGCTGACCTCCCATGGATGCTGTCGCTCTGGTCTGGGAGAAATCCCACAGCAGCTCAGTGGACCCCGACCACCACGGCAGCCACGGGTGTGAGCCACTGCCTGCCGGCCGTCTCTTCCACTCCGCACTGGGGCTTCCTGCCCCTTCAGGGGATTTTGGGGTCCGGGAGGAGGTGAGACGCTGCCTTGTGCAGAGTCTGCCGTCCCTTGTTGGGGGGACGCTGGGATTCCCTGAAAGGCGCTGTCCCATGTCCCCTGTGGTCTGGGGGAGCGGCTCCCCACCGCCGTCCGGGCCTGAGTGCGTGGGTGGGGGCTCCCCCTCGCCGGCCCCCCTCCCTGGTCTCCGGGCCGAGAACGAGCTGTGGAGACAGGGCCCTGTGTGCCTTGGGCACCGTGTCACCTCAGCGAGGGCCTCAGGGTCCTAACTGCGAGGTCAGTGCTGGGCGGGAGGACGTGTGTTAGATCCGCCAGAAGTGGCCAGTGCCTTTCTTCCTCCTTCCTGCTCTCGGATCCCAAACCTGTCCCAGGTTCAACAGTGGCCTCAATCGGAATGGTGGCATCGCAGGACCTCAGGGTGACGGTGTGTGGAGATGGGGTCTTTATGGGGGGGATGTAGGTGAAATGAGGTTATAGGTGACCCTGATCCAATGTGATGGGTGTCCCTATGAGAAGAGGTCAGGGCACACACACAGAGGGACGACCCCGTGAGGACACAGGACGGACGGTGTCTACACGGCAAACAGAAGCCTTGGGAGGTACCAGCCCCCCACACACCTGGATCTCCGCCTCTGGCCTCCAGAACCGCGAGAGGAGGGAGGTCTGTCATCGAAAGTGCCGCAGTGCTTTGTCACGGGGGCCCCAGTGAAGGAACACACACCGGTCCCTGCTGTCCCCCAAGCAGCACCCAGCATCCCGCCAGGAGGTCAGTGACCCCACAGCTTTGGTGGGGGGCTGGGACGGCGGCCTGATGCACAGGCCCGGGTGCTGCACAGAAATAGGGTCCATTCAAACAGCCGCTGGGCCTCCCCTCTTCTGCTCCCTCGCTCGGCTTCCGGTCTCCATCCTCCTCGTGGGCACAGCCTGTTGTGCGCAGAAAGATCCGGAACGGAAAGGGCTTTCCGCTGGGGATGGGTCTGTCAGACTGGACGGGCATGTCAGCTCAGAGTCCCCGATTCCCGGGGTCCCGAGACCTGGAAAGGTCCAGCGGGTGTGGGCATCGGGTTGTGGGCATTGAGGAGAGGCCGGGGGCCTCCGTGGGGCTGGGACCGCAGTGATTTGACTGAGATGCTGAGCGTCAGGGGCTGCGGGGCCTCTCACGTCTGTCAGGTGGGGCCATGTGGGTGGCCGTGTGTCTATTGCACGTGTCCCTTCCAAGGCCTGTGAACGCTGGGTGTGGGCATCCCAGCCCCCGGGCCAGGCGAGAAGCCCACGGAGCCAACGTGGGTCCCACGGAAGGACCCCGGGGACACAGTGCATCACCCACAGGAAGCCCAGTGGGGACTCATGGGGCCAGAGAGCAGACCTGATTCCTGCTGATTGACTTCGCCTCGAAAGGGAGTTTAACAATGAAAAGTTAATTCCTCCTTGAAGCTTTTATAAGGGGAGAGGGCTCATATCCACGGCCCCCCCGGCCCCGGGGCACAGGGAGGACTGACCACGTGCCCCGAGGGCCAGCTCCTTGGTGGGCCCGGTGGAGCCTGGGGGGCAGGAGGAACCCCGCCCACGTGGCCCCATGTCCCCTTCCCCAGGTGTTCCCATGGGACCCGCCGGCCGCCCTGCCCAGGGCGCAGTGGGACTTTCTGACTGTCTGCTCTCTGCCTCCCTCGGGAGATGAGCCCCTCTCGGAGTCAGTGACTCCGGGCCAGCTCAGGTGTGGCCAGGGTTGGGGTGGGGGCGTCCAGCTGTGGGGGCGGAGGGTGAGTGGCCCACGCGGTGTATGGGGTCTGGGGTGGAAGGTTCCCGTGGATGCCCCTTCCTCCGAGGCTGGAGGCAGAGCCCAGAACTGGGGTCTCCTCCGGGTGGGGGTGGTCCGGGGGCCGGGAGGCCACAGAGGGTGTGCGGGTCTGATGGCAGTGCCTCACAGGGCAGGTGTCTGATGGAGGAGGGGGGCAGATACGCGTTCCTGTGCCAGAGCGCAGGGGTGGGGTGAGGGGGACGTGGCCTCCTTGGCAGAACGTAAGGTGGGCGTGTGGCGCCTTGCAGACCACAGACCAAGGGCTCCAGCGACACGGTGGGCCTTTGGGGGAAGGGAGGGAACAGGGAGCCCTGCGGGGGAGGGGTGTCGCGCGTTAACCATGAAGGTGCCGGCCGCGGCTGCCCCCCAAGGTCTCCTGCGCGCCACGGTCAACAGAGGACTGCCCGTCCCCTGAGCTGCGAGGGTCGGGGGGGGACACCCAACAAGCAGGTGGCGGGTGGGGGGACGGTGAGTGCAGCGCCTCCCCTGGGGCCACCGAGGGCCCCGCGGGCTGATGGCTCCAGTGAGATTCCTGTAGCAGGAGGGCCCTGGAGGTGCATCAGGGTTTCTAGGCTTCTCTTCCCTGTTCTTTAGGGCAGCACGTCCCCTCCCCCGACAGAACCCCCGGGGCCTGCCTGGCGGAGCCTGTCTGTGGGTCTTGTTCGTGGGGCCCGTCCGTGGGGCCTCCCGGGGCCCAGGCTATTGAAGTTCTCGCCCCAGATGCTCACACAGGGCACCCTTGTACCGCGTTCCTTAGGGTCTCCGCCCCGTCACCGCCTGGATTTCCTGCAGGCCCAGGGTCCCCTTAGCTGTCTGCACGTGGGCTGGAGTCTGCGTCCGCACACTCGCTCTTGGGGCGATTTCCTCACGCGTGCGGCCACTGTGTCCTGCTCGGAGACCCCCTGTGGCCGCCCCACTCCCCGGCCCGTGCCCGGTGGCTCCTGGGGCCAGCTGTCTCTGCCTCAGAGGGTGTCCTTGAGGGAGGGGCCTGTCAGCATGGCAGACGGGGACCACGAGCTTCCACGTTTGTGGGCAGGCCCCCTTCCTACATCAGTTCTCAAAACGCGGCGTCTGTGTGTGAAATGGGATCGGGGTCCGCAGGAAGGGTTCTGGCGGCACATTTGGCTCAGGGAGACGTGCGCCTTCTCCTGGGCCTGCGGTCAGGGCTCCAGGGAGCAGGAGACGCACCTCGGGCGCAGCTGGGCTCTCAGGGTTCCCACCCTGCTTCTTCTCGGGACCAGCAGTCCCAGCCTCCGCAGCGGACCCGTCCAGATCTGAGCGTGGGACCCTCACGTGGCACTCTTGGCCAGCACGTTTCCTGTGGACCTCCTGGTGGGAAGCCTGGCACAGTGGTGTAGCCGTGTCCCCGCAGACGTCACCATGGAGCTTCGTGAGACGGTGGCCACTTGGCTCTGAATGTTGGGGGGGGTGGTGTCGGCAGTGAGGGCAGGTTGCGGGCCCCCGAGAGCCTGGTTTCATTTGTGAACAGGGCGTGAGCACCAAAGGGGACTTGGAAAGCAGTTCTCACGTGTCTCAGCCCATCGGGACGTCCGTAACAAAGGCACCATGGACAGGGGCTCACATAGACGAGTTCATTCCCATCTTCTGGAGGCGGGGAATCCCAAGACCACGGCGCCACAGACCTGCCATCCGGTGAGGCTGCCTCCTCGCCGTGTCGTCTGGAGGTGGAAGGGGACCGATTGTTTTGGGGGCCACAGAGGGGGACAGCACGTCAACATATGCATTTGGGGGGGGGCGGGCGCTCAGAGCATAGCAGTGCCCTTCACCCCCGGCCCCTTCGCTTCCCGGGTGGACTTCCAAGTCCTGGGGTGGCAGCTGAATTCCCACCAGGCCCGGGGGGTGGGTCAGCGGGGCCAGCGCAGCGGGAGCTCAGTCCTCGCAGGCGCTGAAATCCGGCAGGAGCACACGGGACCCCAACTCGGGGACCCTTCCGCTTTCGAATGTGCCACCGGCCAAGTGCTGGCCAGGAGGTTAGCAGTGTCACCGGGTTGAGGATATTTTTAGTTGATAGACCTCAACTTTGACTTGTCCCTGATTTGAAAACATGCTTTTGTTGTAAAACTGAAAAAAAAAAAAAAAAGCTTGTTAGGGGCTGGAAAACACTGAAAGACACTAAGAAGAAAATTAAAAATAAATCATCCATAGCTTGACTGCGCAGAGCTCATTCCTGTTAATTTTTTTGGTGTGTTTCCTACCAAAGTTATATCTTGTAAGGTTGTATCGAGAGCACAGGGGTCACGTCCCACACCCACCCTGTCCTTAAAATAGAATGGTGGATTCCTAATTAAGAGCTTCTTTCGTTATCACGAGTAATGAGCTGTAGCCAGGTCTGCATGGGTGGATTGCGAATTCTCTTCTTTTCTTCTCTTTTTGTATCGAATTATTGATGCCACGAATACAAGTGAATCTCTGATTCTTCTGCTGACTCCCAATTAGAACAAAACAGAGACACTTAACTGCTGTGTGTTGGAAGTCTGGCCTTTGAAGAGCAGGAGGGTGGGGCCCGTGGGCCCCTTGGTGACCCCAGGACCGGGGAGACGTGGGGGCGCCCCGAGGGTGGCTCTGGTTGGTGCCCGGTGGTAGCCCCTGGGAAAAGCTGAGTTAATTGTTTAAGTGGGGGCCGGCTCCCTGGAGCCTCGTGCTTCTGAGACAGCCGGGCGATGGGTGAGGCCCAGCCGGCCGGTCAGCTCGAGACCGCTTGCCCGACACCCCCCGTCCATGGGGCCCCGGGAGCCTGCGCAGCGCAAGCTTCGGGGCGCCCGGCTACGTGAGTACCTCTAGACCTGGCGCGCTCGGGCATTGTGGGGAGAGCGTGCCCACCGGGAGGCCCTTCACCGAGGTAGCCCCCGCCCCCCATCCCATGTCCCCCTTCCGGCGGAGCACAGAATCCCTCACCTCTGCAGGATCGCTGCTTCCGCGGCCCCTCCTGGCCACGAGGCCCGGCCGGCCGGTGGGCACCACCCTGGAAACCTCAGGAGCCTGTTGGCAAGCAGGGCAGCCGCACGCGGTCCAACGGTAGCATGACTGAAATGCAAACTGTCCTGTGACCCCACTCCCTCCCCCAGGTCATTGTGGGTGCCCTGCTGCCGCTGATGAGTGGGCCTCCCAGGATAATGCAGTTTTAGTCAACAACAGGATTGTTAAATATATGAAATTCTTTTTTTAAATAAAAACGTTTATGAGAGAGAGAGAGAGAGAAGGAATGGGAGTAGGGGAGGGGCAGAGAGAGGGAGACACAGAATCGGAAGCAGGCTCCAGGCTCTGAGCTGTCAGCACAGAGCCCCACGCGGGGCTTGAACTCACGGACCGCGAGATCATGACCTGAGCCAAAGTTGGATGCCACCCGGGTGCCCATAAATATATATGATTCTGAGCTAGTGTTACAAGGTCAAGAAAAACTTGCAACACACCTGGTTAGTCCAGGGGAGGTGAGAGGGCGGGGCCGTGAACAGTCCAGAGTGAACACACATGCTCTGGTCTGTGGGGGTGGGGGTAGGACAGGGGGCCCAGGGCCGGGCTGGCGGGCATCTCTCACACAGATAAAAACACATAAGCCACAAAAGAAAAAAAAAAAAATCAATGAATTGTACTTGGTCCAAATTAAAAACATTCCCTATTTGAAAGTTACCATCGAGGGGCACCCGGGGGGCTCAGTCCGTTAAGCGTCCGACTCTTTGGGCTCAGGTCATGGGCTCATGGTTTCATGAGTCTGAGCCCCACATCAGGCTCTGTGCTGACCGCGTGGAAACTGCTCGGGATTCTCTCTCTCTCTCCGGCCCTCCCCCATTTTCTCTCTCTCTCTCTCTCAAAACAAATAAAAAACTCAAGAGAAAGTTACCATCAAGAAAAGGACAAAGCGAGCCACAAAGTAGCGGCAAACGGTCATCCGTACATCTCGGGAAAGACTTTTGTCCAGAATAGGAAGAAGGGGTCTAACTCAAACATCGCAGTTTTAAAGGCAAGATCGAAATGCGTGAACAGACACTTCACAAGAGACCATGGTAACTGCTGGTGTGCACAAGGAGACAGGAGACCCACGTCCCACAGGGCTCAGCTCGCGCTCCAGCGCTCACGTGCCGCACGGCCGGGGCTGGGCGCCGTGCGTTTCTCTTCTGAACGGGGAGCGTGCGGCCCGACAGACAACCACTCAGAATGGAGCGTGGGTCGCAGGCTCTCTGCAAACACGCTGAGCGAGAGAAGCAGACGCAGAGGGCGTCCTGTCACGTCTGTTTGTCTTAAAATCCCACGACGGTGACAGAGCTGGCCTGTGGCCGGCTGGCGTCACGGGATGGGCTTGGGAGATGCGGGTACGTGGGGGGGGGGGGCACATCCGGCAAAACCCATGAAATGGTACTCTTAAAATGGGTGAATTTTATTTTTTATCAGCACATCTCAACAAAGTGGGATTCAAACGACCTGGAACTCATGAGAAGGGATCGACAAATGCATGCCGGGTACACACACACGCGCACGGGCTGCGTACATCGCTACACAGGCGCACATGTGCGTGCGTTCACGTGTACGTGTGTTTTAAAGGGATGAATAAGCGTATGTTCACACACTACGCGCGTTTATGTATTTAAGTGGAAAATCGTACATTTGGACTGATCGTTGACTGATTGAGATCGATCGACGCTGCCAGTGAGAGTGCGGTCAGCCCTCCCTCACATCATCCAGGCCCCGGCTCGGGTCAGTCACCCGGCAGGTGGGCCCCCCGGGCAGGGAGACCCCAGCTTCCGTGCTCCGACACAGGAGGCGAGGTCGGTGCGCTCTCACTCCCTTTCCCGGTCTCGGCGCCTTGCACGTTGTCAGGTGCTGTCATCGTGAGCACGCATACACCGGGTCCAAGGATGTGGGTCCTGGCTTCGTGTCTACACCCCTGGAAGGAACCGCTGCTCGTGTGAAGGGTGTTTGCCTGAAATGACAAGACGGGCGTCCAGTGGCTCGGAATTCGCTCTTTGCCACGTGCCTTGTGTGCACTCTGCTCTGTCCCCCTTGGCTCCTGGCCTGAGCACATTTGTAAAACAAACCATTATCTTCCCAGGAAGAGGGCAAACCATCTGTCTGCCCAGCTTCCAGAAGCATCTCCTGAAAACCTCACGTGGGTCTAACGGTGCCAGGTGCACACGGTTTACTTTTCTCGGGAGACGTGGAAAAGCTGAAGTCTTTCTGACAGACTGACCTTAGAGCAGGAAGAGTGGGATTCCCCCCGGGGTTGAGCCTGCGGGTGGCTGTTGTCATTTGGGGAAACACTCGCTCACCTTCCTGAGCGCCAGGGGACCAGGGACCCCGTGCAAGAGAGGTCTCGGCCCCTCAGGTCTCATCTCCTCGGGTCTCAGGTGCATGGGGTCAGCTCATTGGGTCTCACTCCCTGGGTCTCAGCTCCTCCGGCTGTGGCTGTCTGAGCATCAGCGCAGGTAACTCGAGAATCTACAGGGACTGGGACAGACTGTAGTAGTGACTGGTCTATGTGTTCAGTAGCCCTTCCAAGGTGCTCTCCTCACAAAGTTACAGGGACTCGGAAATGCTGTGACACTGAGTTGTTCAGCTTAATACGTAAAGAGTTTTTTCTTTTTTTTTTTTTTTAATGTTTCTGTGAAGGACTTTATTTTTTATTTATTCATTTTCTTAATTTTATTTTTTACTTTTTAAAATTTACATCCAAATTAGCATATAGTGAAACAATGATTTCAGGAGTAGGTTCCTTAGTGCCCCTTCCCCATTTAGCCCATCCTCCCCCCACAACCCCTCCAGTAACCCTCTGTTTGTTCTCCATATTTATGAGTCTCTTATGCTTTGTCCCCCTCCCTGTTTTTATATTATTTTTGTTTCCCTTCCCTTATGTTCATCTGTTTTGTCTCTTAAAGTCCTCATAGGAGTGAAGTCATATGATTTTTGTATTTCTCTGACGAATTTCACTTAGCATAATACCCTCCAGTTCCACCCACGTAGTTGCAAATGGCAAGATTTCATTCTTTTTGATTGCCGAGTAATACTCCATTGTATATATATACCACATCTTCTTTATCCATTCATCCATCGATGGCCATTTGGGCTCTTTCCATACTTTGGCTATTGTTGATAGCGCTGCTATAAACATGGGGGTGCATGTGGCCCTTCGAAACAGCACACCTGTATCCTGTGGATAAATGCCTAGTAGTGCCGTTGCTGGGTTGTAAGGTAGTTCTATTTTTAGTTTTTGGAGGAACCTCCCTACTATTTTCCAGAGTGGCTGCACCAGCTTGCATTCCCACCAACAATGCAAAAGAGATCCTCTTTGTCCACATCCTCGCCAACATCTGTTGTTGCCTGAGTTGGTAATGTTAGCCATTCTGACAGGTGTAAGGTGGTATCTCACGGTGGTTTTGATTTGTATTTCCCTGATGATGAGTGATGTGGAGCATGTTTTCATGTGCTGGTTGGCCATCTGGATGTCTTCTTTGGAGAAATGTCTACTCATGTCTTTTGCTCATTTCTTCACTGGATTATTTGTTTTTTGGGTGTTGAGTTTGAGAAGTTCTTTGTAGATTTTGGATACTAACCCTTTATCTGATATGTCGTTTGCAGATATCTTCTCCCATTCCGTCGGTTGCCTTTTAGTTTTGCTGATTGTTTCCTTCTCTGTGCAGAAGCTTTGTATCTTGATGAGGTCCCAATAGTTCATTTTTGCTTTTATTTCCCTTGCCTCCGGAGACGTGTTGAGTAAGAAGTTGCTGCGGCTGAGGTCAAAGAGGTTCTTGCCTGCTTTCTCCTCAAGGATTTTGATGGCTTCCTGTCTTACATTTAGGTCTTTCATCCATTTTGAGTTTGTTTTTGTGTCTGGTGTAAGAAAGTGGTCCAGGTTCATTCTTTTGCCTGTCGCTGTCCAGTTTTCCCAGCACCACGTGCTGAAGAGACTGTCTCTATTCCATTGGATATTCTTTCCTTTGTCAAAGATGAGTTGGCCGTACATTTGTGGGTCCATTTCTGGGTTCTCTATTCTGTTCCATTGATCTCAATGTCTGTTCTTGTGCCAGTACCATACTTTCTTGATGATTACAGACAGCTTTGTAGTATAGCTTGAAGTCTGGGATTGTGATACCTCCTGCTTTGGTTTTCTTTTTGAAGATCGCTTTGGCTATTCCAGGTCTTTTCTCGTGCCATATAAATTTCAGGATTATTTGTTCTAGCCCTATGAAGAATGCTGGTGTTACTTTGATAGGGATTGCATTGAATATGTAGATTGCTTTGGGTAGTATTGACATTTTAACAATATTTGTTCTTCCTATCCAGGACCATGGAATCTTTTTCCATTTTTTTGTGTCTTCTTCAATTTCTTTCATAAGCTTTCTATAGTTTTCAGTGTATAGATTTTTCACCGTTTGGTTAGATTTATTCCTAGGTATTTTATGGTTTTTGGTGCAACTGTAAATGGGATTGATTCCTTGATTTCTCTTTCTGTCACTTCATTGTTGGTGTATAGGAATGCAACCGATTTCTGTGCATTGATTTTATATCCTGCAACTTTTCTGAATTCATGAATCAATTCTAGCAGTTTTTTGGTGGAATCTTTTGGGTTTTCCGTATAGAGTATCATGTCATCTGCAAAGAGTGAGTTTGACCTCCTCCTGGCCAATTTGGATGCCTTTTATTTCTTTGTGTTGACTGATTGCAGAGGCTAAGACTTCCACTACTGTGTTGAATAACAGTGGTGAGAGTGGACATCCCCATCTTGTTCCTGATCTTAGGGGGAAAGCTCTCAGTTTTTCCCCATTGAGGATGATATTAGCATTGGGTCATTCCTATGTGGCTTTTATGATCTCGAGGTATGATCCTTCTATCCCTGCTTTCTTGAGGGTTTTTATCAAGAAAGGATGCTGTATTTTGTCAAATGCTTTCTCTGCATCTATTGAGAGGATCATATGGTTCTTGTCCTTTCTTTTATTGATGTGATGAATCACGTTAATTGTTTTGCTGATATTGAACCAGCCCTGCATCCCAGGTATAAACCCCACTTGGTCGTGATGAATAATTTTTTTAATGTATTGTTGGAGCCGGTTGGCTAATATCTTGTTGAGGATTTTTACATCCATGTTCCTCAGGGAAATCGGTCTATATTCTCCTTTTTAGTGGGGTCTCTGTCTGGTTTTGGAATCAAGGTCATGCTGGCTTCATAGAAAGAGTTTGGAAGTTTTTCTTCCATTTTTATTTTTGGGAACAGCTTCAAGAGAATAGGTGTTAACTCTTCTTTATTTTTTTTTTTTAATTTTTTTTTAACGTTTATTTATTTTTGAGACAGAGAGAGACAGAGCATGAACGGGGGAGGGGCAGAGAGAGAGGGAGACAGAATCGGAAGCAGGCTCCAGGCTCCGAGCCATCAGCCCAGAGCCCGACGCGGGGCTCGAACTCACGGACCGCGAGATCGTGACCCGGGCTGAAGTCGGACGCTTAACCGACTGAGCCACCCAGGCGCCCCATCTCTTCTTTAAATGTTTGGTAGAATTCCCCTGCAAAGCCATCGGGCCCTGGACTCTTGTTTTTTGGCAGATTTTTGATTACTAATTTGATTCCTTACTAGCTCAAATTTTCTATTTCTTCTTGTTTCAGTTTTGGTAGTGTGTATGTTTCTAGGAATTTGTCCATTTCTTCCAGATTACCCATTTTGTTGGCATATAATTGCTCATAATATTCTCTTATTGTTTTTATTTTTGTTGTGTTGGTTGTGATCTCTCTTCTTTCATTCTTGATTTTATTTATTTGGGTCCTTTCCTTTTTCTTTTTGAGCAAACTGGCTAGTGGTTTATTAATTGTGTTAATTCTTCAAAGAACCAGCTTCTGGTTTCATTGATCTGTTCTACTGGCTTTTTTTGGTTTCGATAGAATTTCTGCTGTAATCTTTGTTATTTCCTGTCTTCTACTGGTTTTGGGTTTTATTTGCTGTTCTTTTTCCAGCTCCTTAAAGCATAAGGTTAGGTTGTGTATCTGAGATCTTTCTTCCTTCTTTAGGAAGGCCTGGATTGCTATATACTCTCCTCTTATGACCACCTTTGCTGCGTCCCAGAGGTTTTGGGTTGTGGTGTTATCATTTTCATTGACTTCCATATACTTTTTAATTTCCTCTTTAAGTGCTTGGTTAGCCCATTCATTCCTTAGTAGGATGTTATTCAGTCTCCAAGTATTTGTTACATTTCGAAATTTTTTCTTGTGGTTGATTTCAAGTTTCATAGCATTGTGGTCTGAAAATATGCACGGTATGATCTCGATCTTTTTGTACTTACTTAGGGCTGATTTGTGTCCCAGGATGTGGTCTATTCTGGAGAACGTTCCATGTGCGCTGGAGAAGAATGTATATTCTGCTGCTTTAGGATGAAATGTTCTGAATATATCTGTTAAGTCCATCTGGTCCAGTGTGTCATTCCAAGCCATTGTTTCCTTGTTGATTTTTTGATTAGATGATCTGTCCATTGCTGTGAGCGGGGTGTTGAAGTCTCCTACAATTATGGTATTACTATCGATGAGTTTCTTTATGTTTGTGATTAATTGATTTATATATTTGAGTGCCCTCACATTTGGCCCAAAAATGTTTACAATTGTTAGGTCCTCTTGGTCTATAGACCCCTTGATTGTGATATAATGCCCTTCTGCATCTCTTGATACAGTCTTTATTTTAAAGTCTAGATTGTCTGATATAAGTATGGCTACTCCAGCTTTCTTTTGTTGACCATTAGCATGATAGATGGTTCTCCATCCCCTTATTTTCAATCTGAACGTGTCTTTAGGTCTAAAGTGGGTCTCCTGTAAACAGCATATAGATGGATCTTGTTTCCTTATCCATTCTGTTACCCTATGTCTTTTGATTGGGGCATTGAGTCCATTGACGTTTAGAGTGAGTACTGAAAGATACGAGTTTATTGCCATTATGTTTCTTGTAGAGTTGGAGTTTCTGGTGGTGTCCTCTGGGCCTTTTTAATCTTTGTTGCTTTTGGTATGTATGTAGGTAGGTAGGTAGGTATTTATTTATTTATTTATTTATTTATTTTCATTTTTCATCTTTTCTCCCCTCAGAGAGTCCCCCTTAAAATTTCTTGCAGGGCTGGTTTAGTGGTCACAAACTCCTTTAATTTTTGTTTGTCTGGGAAACTTTTTCTCTGTCCTTCTATTTTGAATGACAGCCTTGCTGGATAAAGAATTCTTGGCTGCATATTTTTCTGATTCAGCACACTGAATATATCCTGCCACTCCTTTCTGGCCTGACAAGTTTCTGTGGATAGGTCTGCCAGAAGCCTGATCTGTCTTCCCTTGTTGGTCAGGGACTGTTTTTCCCTTGCTGCTTTCATGATTGTCTCCTTGCCTGAGTATTTTGTGAATTTGACTATGATATGCCTTGTTGATGGTTGGTTTTTGTTGAATCTAATGGGGGTCCTCTGTGCTTCCTGGATTTTGATGTCTGTGTCTTCCCCCAGGTTTTGGAAAGTTTTCCACTATGATTTGCTCACCTAACCCTTCTACCCCTATTTCTCTCTCTTCCTCTTCTGGGACCCCTATGGTTCTGATGTTGTTCCTTTTTAATGAGTCACCGATTTCTCTAATTCTTAAATTGTGCTCTTTTGCCTTAATCTCCCTCTTTTTCTCTGCCTCGTTATTCTCTATAAGTTTGTCCTCTATATCACTGATTCTCTGTTCTGCCTCATTTATCCTTGCCACCGCTGCATCCATCCATGATTGCAGCTCAGTTATAGCATTTTTAATTTCATTCTGGCTATTTTTTACTTCTTTTATCTCTGTAGAAAGGGATTCTAATCTATTTTCGACTCCAGCTAGTATTCTTATTACCGTGATTCTAAATTTTGGTTCAGACATCTTGCTTGTATCTGTGTTGGTTAAATCCCTGGCTGTCGTTTCTTCGTGCTCTTTCTTTTGGGGTGAATTCCTTTGTTTTGTCATTTTGAAGGGACAAAAGGGAATAATGAGGTAGAAAAATTGAAATTAAAAAATATTAAAATTAAAAATTAAATATTAAACACACACACACACACACACAAATCGAATAGATGATGCTAGATCCTAGGTGTGTTTTGGTCTGGGTGTTGAAAGTGGTTTGACAGATTAGAGAAAAAAAGGTGGGGGGAAGGAAATCGTTTGAGAATTTGAAAAAATGAATACACTGAAGTAGACTAAAATGAAATGATGGGGGTAAAATAGAATTTGAAAAAATATACACAAAAGTAAAGAATATAGTAGGAAAAAAAGTATTTTTAATAGAAATTAAAAATAAATGAATTTTTTCATTTTCTGTATTTAAGAAAAAAGGAAAAAAAAACAAAAAAGAAAAAAGATAAAAAAGAAATCGTTTGAAAATTTGACAAAGTGGATACACTGTAGTAGACTAAAATAAAATGATGGAAGTAGAATAGAATTTGAAAAAAATTCACATACCAGCAAAAAATATAGTAATAAAAATTAAATAAAAATATTTTTAATAGAAATTGGAAGTAAAAATGAAGCTTTTCTCTTTCTGCATTCAAGAAAAAAAAAAGAAACGAAAAAGAAAAAAAGAAAAAGAGAAAAAGAAATTGTTTGAAAATTTGAAAAGGTGAGTACACCGAAGTAGACTAAAATAAAATGATGGAAGTAAAGTAGAATTTGAAAAAAATTACAGAAGAGTAAAAAATATAGTAATAAAAATTAAAGAAAGATATTCTTAATAAAAATTGAAAATAAAAATGAATTTTTGTCTTTCTGTATTCAAGAAAAAGAAACAAATTGTAAAAGAGAAAAAGGAAAAAGAAAAAAAAAAGAAAATTGAACAGATGAACCTGCCAACAGAGTGAAGTAGGACTGAAATTGTTTCATTTTCCCCTAGAAGTCCGTCTATGTAGTGCTTTATATTCCATAAACTAAGCCCGCGGTGAGGTTTGTGTTCTGGAAGAGCGAAGTTGGCCCAGTTGGGCGGGACTCGGTGTAACAGCTCCGCTCTCCCCTAGATGGCGCTGCCGGCCTCCTGGGGTGGATTGTTCCGGGGCTCATAGGTACGTCTGCGCATGCGCGGGAGTGGTGAAACATGGCACCACCCAGCCGCCTGGTCTGTTCTCCGGGATCAGCGGTCGCGCACCGGTCCTCCGTCTGCAGCTCTCGTCCGCTTCCCGCTTTTTCACTGTCCGTGACCAGGCCCCAGGCAGCACCTCTCTCCCGAGTTTTGTCTCAGACGCGGCTGTTTTTCCCGGCCCCTTCCTTCCGAAGGACTGCGGCCTTGACCCGCTCCGCCCCTCTGCGGGAGGGTCTCACCCAGCGATGGCCGAGTGAGCAATGGCCGAATGTCGGCTGCACCCAGGAACGCTTGCTGGACCCTGCTGCTGCCGGTGCCCCGAGACTGCGGCCGGGTGCCAGCCCGTCCCAGAAAAAGTTCACGAGAAGGTGTAGCAGCAGCGTTTCAGGGATTATGGGAAATCACAACACACATCTGGCACCAGGCTTCACCCTCAACGACCTTGTTCCGGCACCAGCGAATGTGGCCGCCTTCCGGGGTCTGCCGGGACCAGGCGGCTTCAACAGTCTCCACCAGATGTCCTTCCAGCAGTGGGACCGCTTCTCCCCGTGTGGCCCAAGAACCTCCCGGACCCCACTCTGCTCCTGGGGATTCGCCCTTCCCACCAGAGCACCGCCAGGTAGGGAGCTGCAGAGTTGCAGGCTTCGCGCTCCCCTTGTTTACAGTCTTAATGGAGTTTAAACCCTCTCCTTTCTCCTTTCTCCCTTTTTGGTTTAGTCCCCGCGGCTGTTTCCAATTTTCCACTTTCTCTCCAGCTGCTTTTGGGGAGGGGTGATTTTCCCGTATTCTTCCCCCTCCCCAGTCTCCGTCCTCTCTCCTCCCTCAAAAGCGGTTCCCTACCTTTTGCGGCTTCTCGCTCCCCAAGTTCAGCTCTCCGCGCCGCGTACCTGCTGAATTCTGTGGTTCAGGTGGTGCAGATTGTTGTGTTAATCCTCCAATCAGGTTTCTAGGTGTGTAGGACGGTTTAGTGTTGGTCTGGCTGGATTTCATGGACGCGAGACACACAAAAAGCTTCCGTGCAGTTCTGCCATCTTGGCTCCGTAAACAGTTTTTTCAAACACGAAAGGGTGCACTCGAGAATATGGGGTGCACTTTGGAATATGGGGAGCACTCGGGAGTATTGGGAGCATTCCGGAGTCTGGAGCGCATTTAGGAGTGTGGGGAACACTCAGAAAAAGTGGTGCCCTTGGGAGTGTGGGGGTGGGGATCACTAGGGAGAATGGAGCACATTTGGGAGTATGGGGAGCACTCCGGAGTGTGGGAGCACTCGGGGGTATGGGGAGCACTCCGGGGTGTGGAGCGTGTCTCTACTTGCCGGTTTGGTGACAAAGTCCATAGGTGGTGCAACGTCACTAGTGGAGGGAAGGGCAAAGGGATTTAACCTGCTTGACGCCGTAGGTTCACGCCAGGGAAGCCAGAAGCTTCCTGCTGAGCCAGCGTGGTAGGAAACGAACTGCTCAGGTGGAGGGCGGGCAGTGAGTTGTCCCCAGACCCGGAGCCGCCGCAGGAGGAGTCCCCTCGAGCGGCCGAGGGAGACGTGGACTCTGGAACTCGCAATCCCCGCCTGGGTCTCGTGCGTCGTCTCTGCCAGGAAGCCCTCCCTCCTGCTCCTCTGAGGTTATGGCCCAGGAGGACATGGCGGCCGGTGCCCGGCCCTCTCTCCCCCTCCGTCCTCCTGGAATTAACCCTGCCTCCCACCCAGCTGAACTTGCTACTGATCCTGCCCGGCAGAAAGGGCGGCTTGGTGGTCAGCCTCGGCCGGGCGTCGGGAGTGGAAACGCCGTGTCTGGGCCCTGCCGTGGACGCCCCTTATTTCTCTGCTTCTGCCTTGGTGACAGATGCCGGGTGAGTCCTGTGTGCAGTTACACGGTCCCACTTCTGGTCCTGCACCTGGGACCCTACCTCTGGTCTCGTGTCCCCTCTGTGAGCCTGGTGCTTGTCTGGGCCGTGCCGCAGCAGCAAAGAAGCCGTTAGCAGCTGCTGGATCGACTGGGGATGTGACGGTCACCAGACATGTCAGGGCTGACGAGGGGAGTGTGAGCCATGTACGAGGCAGGTGGTGGAGTCAGGGGTGGCTCCCTGGAGGAGGAGGGATCACCCTGTGCCTCGAGGGTTCAGGAGGAGAAGGCTGGACGAAGGTGTGCACAGAGTGTGGAGGCGGGTGGCCGAGGGTCCTGGGGAGGCCACCAGCACTGAAGGGCTTGCCGGGGACACTGGTGCTTCAGGTCCCGAGCCGGGGCCTGGCCTTGGGTGGGACAGAGCGATGGGGATGGGCTGGGACCGTGTCGAATCTTCATTCATTGACACATTGCTGAGCTGTCTGAGGAATGCCTGTGACCAGGGGCCCTTAAAGTTCACAGGACGGGACGGGGAGCAGTGGGGGTCTGGGGACCTCGTCTCTTCGTGGAGCCTGGGGCTGAGCTCCAGTGCCGTCAGACGTGCAAATGCCACCATCAAGGTCTCCATGGCACGTG
This sequence comes from Puma concolor, assembly GCF_028749965.1. Classification (NCBI taxonomy): domain Eukaryota; kingdom Metazoa; phylum Chordata; class Mammalia; order Carnivora; family Felidae; genus Puma; species Puma concolor. Next base: position 1,098,445 of record NC_141673.1, read on the forward strand.
GCCTCCCCCACGGCTCCTGACTCTCCCAGAGGCCACGGCCAGTGTTGCGCCCGGGCCACGGGCATACTTCTCAACACAGCACGTGGGCCCACGTTCCCATCTGGGAACGATGACGAATCTCCCGTAAGGAATACCATAAAGAAGTCCCTTTGCTCTCTAAATGGAGGGTGCACAAAATTGTGGTCACTTGCAGAAAGTTTTAAAATTACGTGATTCTCAGTTGTTGGCAATGAGTGTGCCGTGGGGCCCTGGCCGGCCCGAGTCCGTGGACGTCCCGGGCCGTGTGGATGTTGTGGACTAAGTGGTCTTTAGCCGCGATGCAGGAAGATTCCATTTCTGTGGGCCAGGCTGGGAGTCCATCTTCCCTCTTGCCTTGCCCCACGCCTGGCCCGTGGCCAGCGTGTCCCCTGTGCTTCCTTCCAGAGACCCCAGGTGCCCGTGGGGCCTGCACAGCCTGGGCTCCTGGCCTCCCGGTGGACAGCCCTATACCTGCAAGGCCTGCACACGCCGCCCAAGGGGCAGGGAGGCAGGCGGCCTCTGCCTCCAGGGCCTGAGCCTCACAGATGGGCGGCACCACCAGTGCGTTCAGATTTGTTGACGTAAAAAAGAAGAAAAGGTGGGCAGTCGCCAAGGGCGAAGTGGGGGCTGCAGCCCGGGGCCTCTTGCCGAGGGGCGTCCAGGAGGCCAGCTCCTCAGGGGGCAGAGGGCTGATGGGAGGAGGTATTCTTCTGCCTGTGACCACAACTGCCCAGAAGGGACTCCGGCTGGCACGGGTGAGGGCAGCCCCAGGCAGGACTCGGAGACGCTCTGAGCCTTGGTTTGGGGAGGGGGTGAGCATGCCCCCCCGCCATGGTGGCTGTGCCCATGGACGCGACGTGCCCGGGAGGGGCCCGGCATGACAGCTCCGGGCGGGGCGGGGCCCTTTCTGGCTGCGTGGTCTCGGCGACTGGGTGTGAATGAGTTGCTGGTCTTGTGGCCGGTGGACCCCAGGAACCTCCGGGTTCACGGAAAGGGGGGTAAGGGGGGAGAAACAAACCCGCGGGGGCCTGCCGTGTTCTGCGTGGACGGGACTTTCCTTTACAGAACCCGAGAGCGAGCACTTCGGCTGCATTGCGATTCTGTGCCGTCGTAGCCGCACCGCAGGCTGACACTGCGTGGCAAGGCGCAGGCGAGCTCCCGCGCGGCCTTACTTGCGAAGGCACAGCGGCAGCGGGGGCCCCGGACGCACTTTGCCGACCGTGCCCGGGTTGCAGGCGGGCTGAGTTCCCCCCAGGTCCTCTGGGCAGGCAGGGCCTTCCAGCCCCAGAGAGCAGCCAGCGAGGAGGCCCCCCCCCCCCCCTCCGAGGACCCAGCCGTCAGACGTGCAGCTGCATCCGTCCGGGCCAGCTGTGCCACGTAACGAGCAGTCCCGATCCCGGGGTGGCTCCGGCAGGTGTCCAGGAGGTGGCTTTGATCTCTGTGCCCCCGGCCAACACGCAGGAGGGCAGGGGAGTGTCATGTCAGCAGGTCACAGCCCCGGCTGAGGGACACCCGTCCCTCTGCTCCTGTCTGTGAGCCGAGGCCGTTTGCATGAACACACGAGCCCAGGAGGAGAGCGGGAGGGGGCAGTGCGGCGTCCCCACAGGAGCCCCACCGCGTGGTGACGGTGACACGGGCTCACGCTTGAGCTCCAGGACCCGCCCGAGAGACCCAGGCCTCCCTGGGAATCTCGTACGAGGAAACCAGCTCCGTTCGATTCAACCTGTGAGCGTCTGTGGGGCACCCAGTGCCCGCCGGTCGGTATGCAGGCGACTGGCCCCGGCCGGCCCCCGGGAGTGGACAGGTGGTCACAGGGCACATCCGTTCCAACACATGCCCCTTGGGTGGCTGTTTCCGTGGAAGTCCCCTCGGCAAGTGAATCCGCCACCAATGGAAGGGACGAGGCCACGCGCCCTCGGGGGCCTGCACAGCACCTGGAACAAGGTGTCGAGGCCAAGCGCGCATCTGACCACACTTAGAACGCACTGGCGGTGAGCCCGGAGCACGGTGGGGTCGTGCTGAGTCCCCCAATAATTAAGATGAAACGTGCACTTAATTATGCCGAGAACGGTTCCCGTGTGAGGTACTTACTTACCTCTTGTTGTCGCACACACCAGGGTCATCAGGAATCTATCCCTCAGGACCCCAGAGAGATCAGAGGGGACCGTGTCTGCGGTCAGGTTCCGTTACTGCCGCGTCGTCAATGAAAACACCGCCGGGAGCGACGGCGGGGCGGCGGCTTCCGGCTGAGGCCGGGGCCGGTTCTGGGGGTCGGGGCTGCGTGCCCTCGCTGTGCCTGGTTTTGGGTTGCCCGCGTGTGTTCTCCTGGGGGCTCAGCTCCTGGCGGCCCCCCCCTTCCCACCGGTGACCTGGGGACCCTGCCCAGCACGGCGAGGACTCGGAGGTCACGTGAGCAGCAGGTGTGCCCCTGGTCTCCCCGGGGTCGCGGGGCCACCCTGACAACTGGGTGACTTCTTGTGAGTTTGCACCCACCTTCTCCACCGCCCCGGGCACCACACAGCTGGACCCTCTGCACGGGCGCGGGCGCCTTGGGCAAAGTGGCTGTGGTCTGGCGAGTGCCCGCCTCTCCCTGCCTCTCCGTTCCTGTTCGTAGTTGTCCGTGTGTCTACTGTCTGTCTCCTGGCCTGGGCGCGCCGGAAAGAGCAGGCACAGGGGATTTGGCCAGAAGGTGAGGGGGCAGGAGCGGAGCGTTCGGGTCGTGCGGTTGTTTGAACCGACGGTCCGTGCGTCTCGGGTCCCGACTGCTGTTCTGCGTCTGGGAGGAACTCGGCCCCCGTCGCAGCCCTGGGGTCTGCGGGGGCTCAGGACTCTCTTCTGTCGCGTGAGGTCTGGGGCCGGAGTCAGAGGAATTCAGAGTGGGGCCTCGCAAGCGGCTGTGACCCACGGCTCCCCCCTGCTGGGGCACGACATGGGGGGTGTGGAGAGGCCCCCTCGGTGGCTGAGACTCCTGGGCCGCGTTGGGGGCACCTGGGCTCACCCGGCTCCTTCCCTGAGCGGAGCCAGACTTTCGCTGGCAGCTCCTGTCGCCGAGGCGTTGGAGCCAAGACCGGCGTGGGGAGCGCTTGGCACGGGGGCTGGTCCCCGGTGCCCGCGTGCTCAAAACTGTCGCCGCGCTGGGATGCGGGGCGCAAGGCCCGTTCCCGGCATCGGAGGCGGGGCGTGGGCCGCTCGGTGAGCGGCTCCTGCGGCACAGCGGTGCTGAAGGACCGGGTCCCGAGGTGTTCACAGGACGTGAGGCTGGCCCCGCTCCTCCCCACCCTCGTCACTGGGTGTGCGTGGGGGGCCGCGGTCGGGGCAGGAAGGTGGAGGGCGTTCCCGCCCGGTCCGGCTCACCTCGGGCTCCTGCCCCTCCTCTGGCCTCCGCGCTGGGCACCCCCCTCCTCTGTTCTCTGTGAGCCAAGCCCGCAGCCCCTCGGCCATCCTTCAAGGATATGGGATTGTCGCCTTGTCCAGTGGAGGACATAGGTCCCCGAGGACAGAGCTGGCGGCCGACGCACCTGCTCACCACAGGCACCACACGCACAGGCTCTTCTAATGGCGGCCGCTCGGTGGTGGGGAGAGGGGTGCTCAGCGTCTCTGACTCGTGTTTCTGTGGCCGCCGGGGAGAGCCTTTTCACGCCACTGGCTGTTTGGATTCCCTTTCCTGTCTTATTCTCGCTTGAAGAGCTGGACTGTTTTTCCCGTTGGCGTCAGCCCTCTGCTGGGGACGGCGGGCCTCCTCTGTCCCGTGTTCTCACGTTTCCCCCGGGTCTTGGTTGGCTTGTGACGTGGTGCTGCCCTTCCCGTATCATTAAAGATCTCTTTCAATACATCCGTTTCCGCGATGGCGTTCTGTCTCCTTATTTTACAAGCAAGTGTAAGTATTCTCTTAAGTTTGGGGGTGAGGCCCTTGGTTTATTGGTTGTTTCAGATTTTACTCCGTTCAGTTCGTTTTTGTGTAGGGTGTGAGCTTTGCCCGCCCTGCTTGTGGGCTCAGGAAGGGGGCCTGCTGTACACGTCACGGGCCGCGGCCCCCCTCACTCCTCAGGGCCACGCCCCCGGCCCCGGGTCTGCACCGCCTTAGGGCTTGTCTTCGTGCCCGTTTGAGATGCCCGTGGGGCATCGACGGAATGTCGGCACCCCAGACACGCCAGTATCTGGGGCCGGGCCCCCCTGGTCCCTTTGGAAATCAAAGTGTGTTGACACGTCATGAATTTCGACAGGCCTGCCGCCCTTGTGCCCGCTGGGGGCCAGTTCACTTGACCCTTCCGGAAGAAACTCCCCCCAGAACGGAAGCACCCGGTCACACAAGCGTCCACCGGGCGTCTTGCCACGGACGCCCCGTCCACTGGGCCACGAAGCGGCACCTGTGGCCAGTTACCAGGTCTCAAACACAGTCGCTCCTGTGACTCGCATTTGCTGAAACGTGTTTTCAGCCCTAGCGGGAGTGTCCAGCCGCGGGGTCCTCGTATCAGTCGGGTTCTCTGGAGAACAGAGCCAGCGGGCTTATGGCGACGAGTCGGCTCTGCGACGCTGGAGGCTGAGAAGTGCCAGGGGCCCCGGGGGTCAGCACAGGGGGTTCCAGCTGAGCTCCAGGCAGGGCGAGATCGATGTCCCAGCTGGAAGACCGGCCGCGAGCCCAGGTCCCTCACTTCTCTGTGTTGTGTTCAGGACTCCAGGGGCTGGGCACCTGCTCTCCTTAGCGCACCATCCAGTGTTCCTCTATCCGGAGCCCCAGACACGCCAGGACGGTGATTTTAGATCCTGCGACTTTGCTGAATTCGGGGGTCTGTTCTTGGTAGTTTTTTGCTAGGCTCTTTTGGGTTTTCCATATAGAGTATCACGTCGTCTGCAAAGAGTGAAAGTCTGACCTCCTCCTGGCCGATTTGGATGCCTTTTATTTCTTTGTGTTGTCTGATTGCCGAGGCTAAGACTTCCAATACTCTGTTGAATAATGGTGGCGAGAGTGGACATCCCTGTTGTGTTCCTGACCTGAGGGGGAAGGCTCTCCGTTTTTCCCCATTGAGGATGATATTACTGTTGGGTCGTTCATATATGACTTTTTTTTTTTTTAACGTTTTTTAATTTATTTTTGAGACAGAGAGAGACAGAGCATGAACGGGGCAGGGGCAGAGAGAGAGAGACACAGAATCAGAAGCAGGCTCCAGGCTCTGAGCCATCAGGCCAGAGCCCGACGCAGGGCTCGAACTCACGGACCGCGAGATCATGACCTGAGCTGAAGTCGATGCTTAACCAACTGAGCCACCCAGGCGCCCCCATATATGGCTTTTATGATCTCAAGGTATGATCCTTCTATCTGTACTTTCTTGAGGGTTTTTATCAAGAAAGCATGCTGTATTTTGTCAAATGCTTTCTCTGCATCTATTGAGAGGATCACGTGGTTCATATCCTTTATTTTATTGATGTGGTGAATGACCCAGGACAGAGCATTAACCACCCTGATACACAAAGTCCGCCCTCCAGGTGCACGCGTCCCCTCCCGCTCCCTGGACGGTCACCGCTGTTGTGGGGCGGCACGTTCACACGCCCACCCTTGGGGTCTCGCGCACGCACAGAGCTCAAAGAATGGTCCTGTAGACCTGCAGTCCCAACAGCCCTAGCTACTCAGCGCCCTCATCGGTGATTCTTGACGTACAGGGAAGAGCCTTGGACCCAGGACGCGGCCCAGGGTCGCGTCCCAATCCGCACACGTTACTTGGCAAATCTGCAGACTTTGCAACCACCCGCACGGTGGCACTGGTGAAGTATGACTGTCTGGTCGGAGACACGGGTCCTGTGGACGTTATCTCGTTCTCATCAATGGATGAGGAGGATTCCAACCTACAGACTCTTTCTCCTCTGTGTCTGTTACAGCACACGAGCCCCTGTATTTAATCCTACCGTTGGCAAGGGATGGGACGTGCCGGAGGGTAGGCTGTGCCTGGCGGTCACCGCTCCACACGGCCGTCATTCACTCAGAATCAGGACGCCACACCGCTTACGACAGGGCAGGGGGCTGTTCCTCCGCCACCAGCCAAGCGGGCGCCACGATGGTCAAAGCCCGGCTGTGCCCCGGACGGGCTCGGAATGGGATAGAGAGGGAAGAAGGCTGCGTTCTCAGACGCTTCCTTCCGAAGACGCGGTCTCCTCCGGGACTGCGCGGGGGACTCCAGGGGTCCCCACAAAGGCCTCGCCGGTTTTCTGGTCCTGCTGGAGCTTCTTTTCGCACCTGCCTCTGTCAAGCTATTCATCGGAGACGTGGCGGTGCCACGGGACGTCACACCGCCACTCGGTGTGTGGCCCACAAGTCAGTCATTTGCTGCACACGAGACCGGGAATCTCGTCCGTGCAGAAGCGACCTCACCGGGAGGCGGGACTTTCAGGGGGAGCCCCCACCCCCACCCCGCACACCAGATCCGCCTCCTTCCGCGCGGCTGCCTCCGGGCTGCGCGGCCGACAGGTGTGTCGTGGGCAGGACGGGCCAGCGATTTCGCAGGTGCCGACCCTGCCAGGCCGGCCAGGCTCTCAGACGCCCGCACACAGATGACCCCGAGCCCCACGGGGTTCCCCACGGATCGCAGATCAAAAGCGGAATTATCATCACTGTTTCACTTCAGGTAGAGATTTAAGAGCCTTCCGTGCGGTTTGTTGGGCCTTCAGGCTCTCGTTTTCTACGAGAACGTCCTGCCGTTCCCGACCACACGGAATAGAAAAGACCTTCACACGAGGAAAAGCCTTCTGACAATAAAATGTATCCGGGAATTGATCCACAGTGCAGTGAGGTGGCCTCGAGGTGACCCAGCGAGCACACATACACACGATGTGTGTCACGTTTGATGAAACAGAAACGCACTGACAAGGTGCGTCCTTGTGGGAACACGCCAGCCTCTCCCCTCCCTCCCTGGAGGCTGTGCCCACCTCACATTCACGGGCAACGCTTCTGTGTTGGTTTCTTTTTTCCGGGTCCCCGTGGCATCTACCAAACGCTCCACGTCTCACTGCCTCCTGTGGACCAGTGGCTCCTGAGAGCGCCTTGTTCACCTGGGTGATGATGGAGGTGGGACTGGTTTCAGACACTGCCCTGCGCGGAAACGCTGGGTGTCCTGATGGCGAACGGACCACGGATGGAGGAGGACAGCCTTGTTCAGGTCCCCGTGACTGTGCTCGCAGGAGGGGCTGGGTGCCGGCGGGCGTGAGTACCCACCCGGCCATGCTGTCCCGGGCAGCGGATGCCCTCTCACTGTTCACGCTCCAGGGCGGCTGCCATGACCAGTTCGCGGCCATGGCAACCTTGGCACCTGGAAGTCCTCACAGCTGGAGAGTGGAGACCCGGCAGGGTTTCCTCGTGCCCACATGTCCCTGTCGAAGGGCTGAGGAGAGTCTGGCTTCTGGATGCTGCTGTCTGCCGCTCGGAGAATTCCTGGCCCACTTTGCTCCAGAAGGAGAACAGCGTGTTTCACATTCATGTTCTCCTTGGTTGACACTAACTCCTAATTTGACGTTACAGGTCAAGATTTCTCATAATAATGACGTGGGAAACCACATAATAGACTAACCTCCTAAGCCTTAAATAAATGCAGAGAGAGCCTTAACTCTCGAGGACTCATGAAACAAATCGCAAGTCACGAGTGTCTATTGGATGTGGGTACAGACTAAAGATCGACTCCCGTCCCGCGCGGAACCATCGAACTCTGAAAACACTTCCAACACCCAGGCTGCCTCTGCGGGGGCTCTCATTCCAGAAGCATCCACGTCCTCAGTTCTGTGTTCATCCCTCCCTTGCTGCTCTTTGCTTGTGAGACAGACGGTGGACAGACGGCAGGAGCATGGTGGCCGACGGACGGATGGATAATAAATGGGGGTTGGGCAGATAGGTAGACGGCAGGTAGGTTAGGACAGGTGCATGCCCTGCTTAGCTGTGCCTGGTTTCAATCACAGTGTTGAGGTTCTTCTGTGACCTGCTCTTCCGTGGCCCGCTCTTCCGTGGCCTGCTCTTCTGTGGTCTCCTCTTCACTCAGCGGTGGCTCTGGGACCCCCACCTCGAGGGTGTGACCACAGCGGTCAGTGCGGAGCGTGGATGACAAGGGCCATTGAGCCTGGAAGGCATAACCAGTTCCAGGCTCTCCAGTCGCCGCTGGGTTATTTTATTCCAATTGGTTTACAGTAGTTTTAGATAAAAAACCAAAACCCCTGCAGTTTTCTGCCCAAAGATGACGGGTCGATACTCGTCACCCTCTGCCTCCTCCTCTGCGTGTGATTTCCGATAAAGGGCTGCATGCTGGCTGTCACTTTTATTCTTATGTTTGGACTCTCTCACGGGGTCAGGGTGGCCGTGAGCAAGTGCCCGGCTGTCCATTCTGCGAAGGGTCCCGCCTCCGCCATCTGACTGCATGTGGGGCTCATCTGGTGGCTGAGAGAATGGAGTCCTCCCATCAGGCCCGAGGACGATGTGGACAGAAGGGAACCTCCTGGAGCCTCTGGTGGGCATTAGGCCAGGAGTTTCTCTCTCACAAGGAGATCAAGGCCGTAGGCCTGTGGTGTGGACAGGCAGTCGCGAGGCAAGAGGGGTTTTCTGGATCCACTGTGTCGGGAACCTGAGTGCCTGGTACCTGAGGTGAGGTCAACGGAGCCACAGAGGGAGGGGAGGAAGCTGTCAAGCCGTGTCCAGCCGTGTAGACGCCCAGCACAGGGCAGCGCGTGGGGTCTGGTTCCTAGTCGGGGACTCAGGCCCCGTAGGGCCACACGCTGCCATGGAGCTCGGGCCGTGGTGCCTCGCAGCAGGGTTTCTGCACACGGAGCCCTGATGGCAGGACCCAGGGCGTCTCCATGCTGCGAATCTGCCCCAGCGGCGTCTGCTGGGCAGTGAGGGCTGTGACCAGGGCTGTCCGGGCCTGTCCCTGCTGGCCGCTGTGGGCGCAGTGAGGATAGACCCGGAGCCTGAGCTCTGTGGTTCGGGTGCGGGTGGGGACCCGGCTGGCCCTGCTCCTCTAGCCTCAAGCCGTCCGGTGACAGCATGACCAGACAGAGGGGACTTCTAGAATGATCTCTGGCTGCAGGACAGGGAAGGCGTGGCCAGTGCCCGAGTGGGGTTCCTTACTCATGATGTGGGGACTGCCGTCGGAAGCCATTGTGCGCTTCTGGGGGCCGCCCCCAGCACACGGCCCCTCGAGAGGTGGGGGTCGTGGCTGGGGTGGGCAGTGACCTCCCATTTCTAGAAAAGGCCCGGGCTGCGCTGGAGGTGGTCACGGGGCCCTGGACGCCCTCACGAGGGTGGGTGATCCTATCCCAGGTCCAAAAGTTCCCAGAAGAAGCGCGGGCCGTGTCGGGGCAGTGCCAGCCCACAGCTCGAGAACTGTGAGGGGCAGGGAGGGCGGGGGTGGGCCGGGACCTCTCCCGTCCAGCCCAGACGTGCTCCACTACCGGGAGCCTGGAGCCGCGCGAGGGGACGTGGTGGGGTGTCACTGCAGAGGATCTCGGCTGAGCTGTGTCCCCGGCCTTCGTGGGGTGAGCGCTGACCAAGCCAGTGTGACGGGTGTCCTCACCAGGGGACACAAGGGGATGTGGTGTGAAGGCGGAGGCAGAGCTGGGGTGACGCATTCCAAGCCCAGGGTTGAGGTGAACCCCAGGAGAGCGGCCACGGCTGGCTGTCCCCACGGCCTCTCCTGGGTCCCTGACCTCGGCCCCCACCACGGGAGAAGAGGTTTCCGTTGGGTCACATTGCTCCCTGCCACCGGCCCCGTCCTCTCTCTTGTCCCTCCAGGCTCCCTTTTGGGAAGAGCGCTGGCCACCCGGTGCGCCGTGGCTTGTCGGCACTGCCCGGTCCAGACTGGCCTGGCGCCTGACCGCGCGTCCCTGAAAAGTCCGGGTCGCCTCCGTGTTCACACGTCAGACCCTCACACACCGCCTGGACCCCCAGGGCCAAAGCCAAGTGAGTCTGCGTGGCATGGACCGGCGAGCCCGCGGCTGGGAGGCCGTGCCCCTGCCCGCCTCGCCCCTGCCCTTGCCCCTCTCGCCTCTGCCCACCGTACCCTGCCTGCTTCGTCCCTGCCGCCCCTGCCTGCCCTTCCCCTCCCCTCCTGCCTGCCTCACACCCCTTCCCGTCCCTGGTCACCCCTCCCCTGCCCGCCCCTGCCCACCTCACACCTGCCCTGCCCCTCTCGCCTCTGCCCACCTTACCATGCCGGCCGCACCCCTGCCCGCCCCTCACCCCTTCCCTCCCCTGCCCCATGCCCCTGCTGCCCTGCCTGCCTGCCCCACCTCTGCCTCTGCCCATCACGCCCCACCCCCACCACACCCCTGCTGTGCCTTCCTGGCCTCCAGATGTGGGAATGGGGCTTCCGGAAGGGGAAGGGATGGTCCCACTCGCGAAGACATCCTCCCACGTGTCACCACCTCCAGGCTGGCGGGAAGAGTTAATTCAGAAAACACACGAACTGACCTATTTTCAAAAAACATCATGCATTGCTTTCGAGGAGGGCTTGTCACCAAAAGAAGCCAGAGTCAAGTCTGATGCAGAGTCTGAGGTTCTGGCACAGGTGTTGGGGTTTCTTCTCTGAAGTTCCTGGATAGGGTGGGTGTCATGAGGGTTTAAGGGACAGTGTATCATCTTTCTCGGGGTCCCACACATGGCTCCTGTCTGGAAAATTCCAGAAGCCCCAGATCACTCTTGTCGCCTACACATCCAGGGCATCGGGCCTGTTCCCCTCAGAACGGGGTCTCTGGGGAGAGGAAGGGGGTCTGTGTGGCACCCGTTAGGAGCTGGCCGGGACAGGGCTGTGCAGCCTCTTTGGTGGACGAGGACACCCCGTGTCCTGTAAGGGGCTCCCTGGAGGTCAGTGTGGGGCTCTCGACCCACCCGTCCCACTGTCACCCTCTGAGGGAACTGCGATCTCCACCCTCGGGTAGTGCATCCGGGACGTGGAAGGAAGAGGAGACTGCCGCCTGGATGGGGGGCTGTGGGTGCTGGGCCCGGCGGGACGGGGCCCCCAAGGTAGCTGACAGGTGGGGGCCAGAGCAGTGGGTCTGGGGGAGGGTGGGGCGCCTGGGGTCCCTGGTGGGTGGGGAGGCCACTGCAGACCCAGGGGTTCCGGATGGTGGGAGGCCAGGCACCAGATGGGCTGGGTCACGTCACAGGAGACTCTGTCAGAAACACGGTCAGCTCCCCACCCCCCGCCGACAGCGACAGAGGACGCTCCTCAGGTTCCTGTGGCTCCAGGGTTCCCCGTGCCTACCCCGCCTGGGGCCCCTGGTGCGCTCACGGCACTGCGTGGTGCGGTCTCGTCTGTTAGGGACACGGGGACGGCCGTGTGGGGACACGGGGACAGGGAGCGTCTGCACCAAAGGAGGGGCCTCAGGAGAAACCATCCCCTGCTGACATCCTGGTCGCATCCCGGAAATGAATCCTGGAAGAAAGGCTCGGTGATACATACTTTCCACAGGCCCGGCCTCAGCTCCATGAGGCAAGAGTGACCGTGGAGGCAGAATGCCATTAATGACGCTTCCTTCCGACAGCGCATGGCGGAAACCCGCCTACCGGCTCAGACAGCATGAGTGTCCCCTCGTGCAGAGCAGAGTCTGGACTTAGGCAGCTCCAGGCCGTCATCGGGGCCTGGGCGTTCGTCCCTGTGCCTCCCGCCTCCGCTCCGGGCCAGCTCCCTTCGTGGACTCAGGGTGGCTGCGGTAGCTCCTGGGCTCACGTCCTGATGAAAGCACTCGAAGGCAGAAAGATCAGCTGGTCTGGTTCCTCTCAGGACCCTTTAGGTGGCTGAGGATCGGCGCCCAGGCCGCTCAGGGGGCCGCCCCTCTCTTCTCACGGCGAGGCCCACTCACCCCTGGTGAGGACCGGGGCCCGTGGTCAACTGGGACCCTGTGGGGAGCAGGGCTGGGTCGGCCTGGTCCTCTGCAGGGTGTCACCTCGTTCTCATGGAGGGAGACCCCGTTTCAGGGGTAAAATTCCTTCCCCCAGGACAATTAAACGGCAGCTCCCCCAAAGGCAACCGAGGCAAAAATGGACAGACGGGACTTCTTCAAACTACAGTCTGCACAGCAAAGGCAGCCATCGACAAGATAAAAAGGCAGCCTAAGGAATGGCAGGAAATATTTGCAAATTATGTGTCTAGTAAGGAGTTACTATCCAAAATATATAAAGAACTCATGCAACTCAAAAGCCAGAGGATAAACGGTGTAACTGAAAACTGGGCAGAGAACGTGAACAGACACTTCTCCAAAGGAGACACACAGATGCCAGCAGACGCGTGGGAAGACGCCCAGCGTGACTCAGCATCGGGGAGACGCCGCCTCACCCCTGTCAGGATGGCTAAAATCACCAACACAGGCGACAACCGATGTTGGCGAGGGTGCGGAGAAAGGGGACCCTCTTGTACTGTCCGTGGGGATGCGGACTGGCGCAGCCGCTCTGGAAAGCAGTGTGGAGGGTCCTCAAAGCTAGAATCATCCTGGGATCTAGAAATGCCGGCCCTGGGTGTTTACCTGACGAACGTGAGATCACCAACCGTAGCCCTTGTGTTCACGGCAGCGTTACCTTCAGTAACTTGAGCTGTGGAAGCAGCCCGTGTGTCCATCGACCGGTGGGTCCTCGAAGATGTGGAGTATATACGCCACATCTCCATCTGTCTGTCCTCTATCCATCTGTCGTCTATCATCTGTCTGTCTGTCTCTATCATTTATCTGTCTCTCTATCTATCATCTGTCTGTATCTATCATCATCATCATCATCTACCTGTCTATTTGTCTTATCATCTGTCTGCCTATCATCTATCTGTCTATCTATCTCTATCTTTTATCTCTCTATCATTTATCTGTCTCTCTGTCATCTATCTGTCTATATCTATCTATCATCTATCTGTCTGCTATATCTATGCATGTATGTATGTATGTATCTATCATGGAATATTATTCAGCCATAAAAAAGAATGAAATCTTGCCATATGTGATGATGTGGACGCCTGCTGAGGACATTGTGCTCAGCGAAATAAGTCAGACAGGGACCGATAAACACTGTATGATCTCACTTACATGTGGAACCTAAAAACAAAACCCCCAAAGCCAAGCTCACAGATGCAGAAGACAGATTGGTGGTCCCCAGAGGGGAGGGCTTGGGGGCGGTGAGGCGGGTGCCGGGGTCAGAGGTACATACACCTCCTGGCTGGAAGTAACTAGGTCGCGTGCAGCATACAACACGGACCGTAGCCGATAACGTGCGTGCTGCACACCATGTGACCACACGTGCTGTTGCGTGTTTGGAAGCTGCTGAGAGAGTAGGTCTTACGAGTCCCCATCGCAAGAAGAAAACCCTGTAACTGTGGTGACGGGTGCTAATGAGATTCACTAACGAGATTTCAGGGTGTATGCAAATATCGAATCGTTGCGTTGTGCGCCTGAAACTGACACAATGTAGACTGTCAATTACATCTAAATAGTAATTTTATAAGGCAGCGGTTTAACAATTAAAAACTGAGATGTGTCCCAAAATCCCCAATCTTTTCATGCTGTCAAACTCGTCTCTCATCTCCTGGTTTATCTGCATGAGAGACGTGTCGTTTGGGTTTTTGCCTCACGGTCCCCTGCTGCTCTCTGCGTGGAGGTGATGCCACCCGGCTCTGCCTTTGTTTCCTCACCTGTGAAGAGTGACGGGCTCCGGGTGGTCTGCGGGTGGCCGTGTGGGTCCCGGGGTCTGCGCCCCCCGTGGGAGGAGCCGGCCATCTGCATCCCGTGCCTGTGAGGTCAGGAGGGAGCAGATGCCGGGATCCGCGGGGAGCGTGTTTTCGCCTCCCGCGGGAGTCTTGCCTCGATGTGCCTGCAGAACCAGAGGAACTAATTTATTTGAATACAGTTGTGTAATAAAGTATTTAAATGACTGTGGCATTCTTCATATTTTATTTTTTCCTCTTGGAGGTTATGATAAATAACTCGGATTTCATGAAATATATATTTTAAATGTCTTTATGCACCAAAAGGGCAATCCCCCGGCATGTTAATTAGGCTGGAGAGATGAGATTTGGTGCACAAAAAGCGTATTTATAATGTGCCTTATTAATCATCGGCTGTTTCCAAGAAAATAATTATGTTGGGCAAATGATAATATTTTGCTCTCATAACTGTGTCTCCACATTTATTCAAAACTCTCGGTGCTTACATTTGGTGCCCGATTAATTATTCTTCTTACAATAACTGGTTGCTTTCACTTTTCTGTCGGACAGTGTTTTGCTAATACAGCTCCTCGGGGGACTCGGTGCGGGCGGGCCTCGGCACATCAGCAAGAAGGGCCCCCGAGCGTCCTCGTCTTTGCTTAGGTCAGGCCGGGCGGTGGGCAGTGTTGGTGAGAAGGGCCCACCCGTGGTCAGTGACGGGTGTCCACGCAGCCACGTGGGGTCTCGGGGGCCCTCCAGCCTCCTCTGAGGACAGGGGACATCACGGCCCGGCTCTGGGACGAGAGGGGCGCCCTGTCTGTGTGCAGCGTGCACCCCGAGGGTGACGCCCTCCCTCCCGGGACGCCCGCTCACGAACAGTCCTGGCCACGGGCAGCGCCGGGCAGCGGGTGCAGGACAGGCTCACCTAATTCGCTTCGTTCCGCAAGGCTGCCCCGCGATCGCCCCGAGGTCAGACCAGAGACTCGCCAGCTGGTCCCCCAGCCGGTGAAGGTCAGCACCGGGGCTGGAATTGGGGTCTATGTCCCCCAAGAAAGCAACTACTGTGCCATTTGGTCCCTGTCTCCTCTCGTGGATGGGTGCCGGGGGGTGCTCTGGGGAACCTGCTTTGGGAAGTGCTGCACTGGCATCCCTACGTTGCAAACGCCTTCGGGGAGCAGTGCCGTCATTCACGTCACTCGACTGCATCCTGAGAAGGCTGCCACGCGGTTCGGATTCGGAGGCGTTCGTCACTGTTCTCGTCGGTGGATACAAGCGATGCCCCCGAGTCTGAAGCGGACGGTCCTCTGGGCTCCTGGAGCTGACCTTCTGGGGAGTCCACCCGCTGGGCCACCCTCATTCTGGTCACTGTCCCTGGCTCGCTCCTGGCCGGGGCCGGCCAGGTCTGCTCTCGCCCCCGTGGACTCCACCCGCCGATCTGTGGGTTCCCCGTGCGGTTACCGGCGCACAGACCGCGTAGGTGCCTGGGCTCCCGCTCCGTCTCTGGGGCCACAGCAAGGACCGTCTCTTCCCACGCGCCACGCTTCCGTGCATATCACTCACCCCACGCTCGCTGTCCCCGCGAGGCCGCCTCCTCCTGCAGCTCAAGGGGATAACGCTCCCGGTGTGGATAACGCCGTTCCAAGTGCTCCCTGACGGCCGCACTCGCGGCTTGGACGCCCGCAAGCTGAGCTGCTCTGTAACATTTTAATAACTGCATCCAGAATGTGCTCTAGGATTCCTGGTCTTCAGATGTGGAAACCGAGGCAGAGAGGACACAGAGAAGGCCGAGTGGCCCAGGCACGAGCTGCCTCCCGATCGGCGTGGGGTCGGGCCGCGTTGTCTGTTCGTGTTTCTCTCTGAATCAGAGTGTTTACCCCTTCCAGGTTTGTTTTGATGGGAGAAGCACTGGACTTCGGTTTCCCGCCCTGCCGGGTGCTGCCCGCTACCCCTCCCCCTCTCGTCCCCACCTGCCATCTCGTCTTCCAGAGCCACCTGCTTCTTTGTGTCGCTCGCAGCTTTGAAACGGTTCTGGGACGTCGCCATTTGATATCTTCACTGACAACTTGCTTGTGTGGAAGAAGGTGCCGGATCCACGCTTGCTCGAGATTTGCCCACTGCCAACGCTCAGCGGTGCCGGAGAACGCGAAAGACTCGAGGGTGCTGGGAAGAGCTCAGCAAACAAACGGCCGAGGCGGGTTTTCAGCAGAACGGGCACCCTGCAGGGGTGAGGGGCCAAAGCCCGGCCCGGCTGAAGCAAATCTGCCCGGAAAGGGGGACACGTGCCCCTCGTCTACGGCGTCTGCTTCCCTAGGTCTGTGCCGCTCGGGGGGGGCCCGCCGGAAGCTGCCCGGGACCTGCAGACGGGAGGTCGGAGCAGGGCTGGAGGAAGACGGGCCCCTGCAAGCCTGATTCCAACATGCATGGGGGAGACCCCCAGAAGGAAAAGAAACAGGGCCAGTGCTCCGGGGCTGCACTGCTTCCAGAAACAAGAATAGTAGGGCTGTTGGGAAACGACACAGATGTCTGTCTGTCCGTAGGTAGAGATGAAAAAGAACTGGTTAAAAACACTGAAAATAGGGGCACCTGAGTGGCCCAGTCGGTTGAGCGCCCGACTTCAGCTCAGGCCGTGATCTCACGGTCCATGAGTTCGAGCCCTGCGTCGGGCTCTGTGCTGACAGCTCAGAGCCTGGAGCCTGTCTTCGGATTCTGTGCCCGCCCCCTCTCTCTCTGCCCCTCCCCCACTCCTACTCTGTCTCCCTCTCTCTCTAAAATAAATAAATACACATTAAAAAAATTTTTTTAAAAAGAACGCTGAAAATAAGCCCATCGTTGCACAAATAAGTCACTTGGTGGTGAGACGCACCTCCCGGTGTCCCCAGTAAAAGGAAGGACTTGTCAGTGTAAGAGTCTGGAGGATTTCACCCCAAAACAGGGCTGAGGGATTACAGACGTAGCAGAAAAACTTAATTTTAGTCGACAGAAAAGCCTGAAATTTTGATGCTAATATTTATATCAAACATAAAATATCAGTAAACTGCATCCTTGAAATAACAGTGTTTCCTCTAATTTACTAATAACTTACTAATACAGTTTTTAGACCCAGGAAAATTTCATAAAGAAGGTGGCCACATGCTGAGGCACCGAGTGGGGTGGATACGGCGGAGGGAGCCCGTGGACGAGGGGCCCGGCCTCCGGAGGCGGCAGTGGAGCCCATGTGATGGGATAAAGGCCAGGGTCAGGAGGGAGGAGCAGGAACGGGGACCGCAGGTTTAGAGTCAGGTGACGGCGGCCCCAGATGCTAAGCTTTGGGACTTAAATCCTATTTGCTGGGTGACAGAGAGCCACTGAGCATTCTTCCGTCCACACGGGTGGGGGTCGGTGTAGGAGGGTTGCGCCCCTCCCCCCCGGCTTTGTTGGATGTAGCTGACGCATAACATCACGTAGGTTGAGATGCACCACGTGATGTGATCCCCATATACGTGAAGTGATGACCCCAACAGGGGCAGCTATAGCCTCCGTCACCTCGTGTAATTACGTCACGTTTTGTTGCGGTGGGAACATCTCAGCAGCTTTCGAGGACACGGTGTTGTGAGCCACACTCACCACGCTGTGCCTCAGGTCCCCAGGCTTGTCCTCTTACAGCTGGACCTCATCTCAGACACGGTGGCCCCAGACGAGTCAGTGAATTAAGCAAGATTGCAGAATAAAGGCCAATGTACCCAAACCACATGTATTTCTATGTATCAGCAACACATAATTGGAAATAAAAGTTTTAGCAATATGCTACTAATTACGACAGCATGAAAGAGAGTTGGCTGCAGATATATCGAACAAAATACATGCAGAAACTTAAGACAAAAACTACCAAATACGGATGAAAAAACGGGTGAAAGGAATAGGCCAGGAGGCACAGTGTGGTGTTGAGGTGGGACCCCCAACCTCGCCAGGCTGTCGTCTCTGGACACTCCCCTCTGTACTCATGCAGTCACAATCCAGATCCTGTTAGTATAGAAACCAACAGGTTGATTCTCAAAGAGGGAAAGACAAGAGACCCAAGACCGCCAAAACAGTTTTGAGGAAGAAAAATAATGCAGGGAGAATTAAGTCATTTGTTTTCAGGGTTTACGTGAAAACCACAACAATAAATGCGGTGGTGTTGGTGGGTCAGCTGACTTGAGCAGAGCCTATTTATAGACCCAACGCATATGGCCAATTGATTATTCATGAAGGTGCAATGGCAGTTCAATGGAAAAAGGCTAATTTTTTTGGCAAGTGATGCTGATAATATTCAATGTCCATATGCAGAACAATGAACCGTGACCCATGCTTGCACTGTGTGCAAACATCAGCCCAGTGGCTCATATCCTAAATGTAAATTTTTTCAATGTTTATTTATTTTTGAGAGACAGACAGAGCACGAGCAGGGGAGGGGCAGAGGGAGAGGGAGACACAGAATCCGAAGCAGGCCCAGCACAGAGCCCAACAGGGAGCTCGAACTCCCAAACTGTGAGATCTGACCTGAGCCAAAGTCAGAGGCTTAACCGACTGAGCCGCCCAGGCACCCCCCCACCCACCCCGCCCCATATCCTAAAATGTAAAACCTTAAATTATAAAACTGATTAAAACAGAGCGGACAATTTTTGTGACCTAGGGGTAGACAAGTATTTCTTAGATATGACAACAAAAGTATGATCCGTGAAAGAGAAAAAGTGATACGTCGAACTTCGTCAAGATTAAGAGCTTCTTCTCTTGAGAAGCCACCCCTGGAAAATCGTGTGGAGCTCACGTGTCTGAGGAAGAGCTCGCATTCACAGCTTATCAATGATGTTCCAAACTCGGCATTAAGAAAACAAAAGATTTGAGCAGAAACTTCACCCAAGAAGATACATGATGGTAAATAAGCACCAGAAAAGACACTCCATTAGGGAAATGCAGATTTCTTAATACCTACCATTGCACACTGCAGGGATGGTTGAAAAGAAAACACTGACGATATCAAGTCTGAGTGAAGAATTTGGCCAAATGAATGATTGAATAAAGTACATGGATAAAATGTGGGCGCCTGAAAGAACAAGGAATGGGAAGAAGGAACGAAACCATCATTACCGGCAGACAGTAGGACTTTGTACAGAAAATCTAAAACCATCTCTAATAAGGGAATTTAGTAAGTTTGTTACATGCAAGGTCAATAGTGAAGAATTAATGATATTTTTCTATGTCAGCAACAGAACTGGGAAAACGAAATTCTAGAAGTGATACTACTTGCAATCATGCCCTAAAGCCTCAAGTACACAGCAGTGAATAAAAGGAAATATATGCAAGATCCTTACAATAAACACCACAAAATATTATTGCAAGAGGCTGGAAGATTGAGCACTGTAAGTCTGTCTGTCAGTCTACAGACAGACCGATCTTCGAGTCAAAACAATTCCACTTAAAATTCCACTGCAATATTTTTGTGGAAATTAGTAATTGATTATAAATGTTTTTTTTTTTTACATTTTATGTATTTTTGAGACAGAGCACAAGTGGGGGAGGGGCAGAGAGAGACAGAGACATAGAATCCACAGCAGGCTCCAGGCTCTGAGCTGTCAGCACAGAGCCTGACGCGGGGCTCGAACTCACAGACCGCGAGATCATGACCTGAGCCAAAGTCGGACGCTTAACCGACTGAGCCACCCAGGCGCCCCATGTAATTGATTATAGAAGTTATCTGAAATGCAAATGACTAAGAATATGGAGGGTTTTGAAGGTTAAGAACAAAGTTGGAGGTTATGAGATATCAACCCTTATTATAGAGTTGTAGCCATCAAAAGAGGGATGACGAGTATTGAACACAATGAAGTGCCCAGAAGTAGATGAACACATGTGGACACTTGATTTATGAATACAAGGAAGGGGCACCAGATAACACTGGAGAAAAGGCAGGCATTCTGGGTAAATGACACCAGATGAAATGAATGTCCTGATCCATATTTGTCCCAGTGGAAAACATTTGTATTTTGACTCTATTTTACAGCATATACAGAAATCACTTTGTGAATGGTAAATCAATATAGATTTTAGGATATAAAATAGGCAAATAGCTTCATAAATCTGGGGCAAGCCAAGATTTCTTAAACACAAAAAACTCTAAACATAAAGTAAACGGTGGATGAATTGGTCTTCAATAAGGTTAGGAACCTCAGTTCAAGGAAAGACACCTTTGAGAAGGCGACGGACAAGGTCACAAAGTAGGAGATGATGTGTGCAATGTGTAAAAGTAACATAGGACTAGTTTCCAGAAGAGTCAAAGAACTTTTTCAAATTAATACGAAAAAAACAAGTCTACCTAATAGTAAACTGGTGCAAAGGCATGGGCAGGCATCTCAAACAAGCTGGTATACCTGTAAAATGGTAAACAGCATAGAGGAGGCGCTCAATCCCATAGGTCATCCGGGTCCACAACTAAAATTACATGTGATATGTACATCCCCGCCAGAAGGTCAAAATTTTAAAAAGAATGACAGTAGGAAACGTTGGTGAGCATTTGGAGCAATTGGAACTCTTACACCTGCTGGCGGGAGGGTTAATGGGTACAATAACCTGGACAGCAGGTGTAGACACACCTGCGTGTGGTCTAGTGGTTCCAGCCCATGCATACACCCAACAGAAGAGCACCAAGCTCATCTGTTGTCACCCACATTATTTGTCATCGACACAAACTGGACGTAGCCCCATGCCCATCAATGGTAGAATGGATACATCACTTTTTACATATTCATGCAGCAAATTAGTTTTTAATACTAAATCTCAATTAATTTGGGTCTTACGAGTGTAGACATAAAATCTACATACTGCAAGATTCCACTTATATGAGGTGTGGAACAGGGAAAGCTACTTTTCAGGGTAAAATCCTAATAGTGGTGAGCTCTGGGGAGAGAGGGTCCTGTGATTTGAAAGAGGGACGGCAGGGATCTCTATAATACTGCTGCCCCCCCAGTGATGGTCCAAAGGTGTTCCCACTTCAGGGCATGCATGTGACCCTCCAGGTAAAATTAAACCCTCCCCAAAGGCAGTTCTCGAAGAATATACTTAGGAAGGAGAAAGTCAGCATTGGGAGAAAAGTCTTGGATGCAAGAAGAGGATGTTAACAAAGTAAACTGCAAACAAACTCGTCATGTAGCACAATAAAATAACGTCTGATCCACAGAACTTGAAAAAGGGATAGACCTAAATACTAAAGAAAAATAAAATTATGTCAGGAAGATGGTGATCTGAATCACGCCCTTCCTAGATCCAGCTTTGTTTGGGAATATGACGAGGATGTAAAATAAAATCCCACTGGGTGTGCATGTTAACATTTATAGAATCACTAGTCAAAAAGTAGAAAGAAAGTGAGTTCAAATCAAAGCATGGAGAAGAACGTGATGGGGAAAAATATTCATCCAATCGAAATAAAGCAAGAAATAAGAAGACAGCGCTGAACACAAAAGAGCCGGAAGTGCGAAAGCAAGCCTGAGACAGAAGAGAGGGGCTCCCATTTCACTGTGACGGCAGAGGAGAGAGACCCCTACTCCGTAAATGTTCCTGATGTACTGGATTGTTTACAAGGGAAAAAAAAAAATCCAGCTGGATCCCTGCCTCACACCATACACCAAGTAAACTCCAGGAGGTTCAGAAATTAACTGTGAAACCCAGAATGATAAAAATTAAAATAAAAAAAAAAACAACAAACATTGAACCTATAAGAGTATCTTTATGTCTTTGAGGTGGTGATGAATTTTTCAAATAAAACACAAACACCACAAGTAACCAATAAGGGAAAGCACTGATAAAACCCAACTCCTTCAGTTGTGAGAAATGTGCTTCATCAAAAAGCAGCTCCAGGAACAGAGCATTCTACTCAAAACCTAGTGAGGGTATATCTGCCACATGTGTCCCCAGCAGAAGCTTAGCGTTTGGGTTGCATATTACCTCGGAAGGAAGCACCCGGATCTTGGTGGCTTAAAAGGGCCATTATTATCGTCCCCGTGGTTCTGTGAGTTTGCTGGGTTCAACTGGCCGGTTCTTGCTCCGGTTTCCAATGTGCTTACAGTGGGAGGGGGGCTGGGCTGGAGCCATCTGTTGGGGGTTCAGGGCTCCAAGAGCAAAAGTGAGGGCTGTCCGACCTCTGGCTGCCACCGTGGTCCATTGGTCACAGAGGTGACAGGCAGCTCTGGTTTGAGGGGGTGCACGGACTCCGTGTCTCGACACAGCGGTGGCCTGATGATCATGGCGGGGAGGAAGTCATGTTGGCTATGTTCAGAGAGAAATCACCACATTCTCAAAAATATATTAAGATCTAAAAGTTTGTAGGGAAAAGACAGCTACCCTGGTGGCCCAAAGGACAATCTGGCAAAAAAACCCACACAAAACTGTGTCAGTTTCTGAGTTTAGAAAGGGGCTGCTTTTCGTGGGTGGAGAACAAGGTAAGAAGGCCCCCACTCCTGTGTTATCGGAGGTGCGGAGGCAGCCCACCAAGGGTGATTTTTTTGTCTTACCCCCAGCAGCCTGGCCGGGGCTGGGTCACCAGGAACAGATGCGGTACAGCCACGCTGGGAAACCCGTGGGACCGTGTGGTAAGACTGAGGACCCACCTGGAGAGACTCGCCCGTCTGCACCGCGAGCGAGGGTGCTCCCGGCAGCAGAGCGCGGGCTAAAAATGGCAACGGACCGGCGGTGTGGGCACAGAACGCGGTGGGTGCAGACTGGCCCCTCGGGCACACGTGGCCTGGAGGGCAGAGGGGAGCACAGGCCCGTCAATGAGTTTAGATGGACTTCATAGACCTTCCAGTCCAAAAGCCAACGATTTAGGGCTGCAGACACGTGGTGAGCAGCATCTGGCTTTGGGGCGGGAGTCTGTGTGAGCGTCAGGCTTCACTCCTCAGGCAGGACCCGGGGACCCGGGGGCAGTGGGAGCCCCAGATGGCCCGGGGGCGACTGTTCCGCCAGTGGCGGAGACAAGGCTCGCAGCTGGTGCGCGTGGGCGTGGCGGGGGTGGTGTTGCCACCAGATGTGGTGTGAGAAGCCCCTGGGCGCCCTCGGGGACCTCCTGCACCTGCTCCCTGGGGAGGAAGTGGGGGACCGGCCGCGTGCACCGCCCCTCCCCTCCCCACCCCCCCCCCGAGTGGTTTGAACTAGGACGTGACCAGTTGACCTGGGATGGGAAGTTGGTGTATCTGGGAAGGTCACATCCTCTCTCCCTTCATGATGTGCCGACTTTGCGATGTGCCAGCTGGAGCCGTGAGCACGCAGAGCTCAGCCGAGGGAATGGGGTAAATGTGTCTCGGGGCCGAGGGAGACAGGTGCCGTCCGCCCCATCGAGCTGCACACCCTCGGGACGCTGGTGGGGCGCCTCTGCGTGGGGTTGAGGGTCTGTGCCCGCAGGGACCCCCCCTTTGTCTGGCGTCGGTGAGCTTGTCTAGTGCACCTCCTGCTGCTGTGGATGCTGGGATGATCTTGGCGGACTCTCGAGGGCTTTGTCGTCGCAAGCGGCCCCGGTTGCGGTCACGGCGGGCAGTGTTCTCAGGATCTGTGGCCGAGGAGGATGTGGGGGGCGCTCACTTCCTGTTGTCCCCCAGGCATCCCGGTCCAGCCGGCGTGCTCTGGGCCACACGGCCTCAGGGACCCTGGGGGGGACACCTGTCCCCGGCGTCCTCCGGGACCACCCACCGATCACCTTGCTGGACTCCGCGGTTCCCGTGAAAACAGCTTCTAAATATGGACGCCCTGGCACTAATTATAGCACAGATTGCGTGGGGAATTTGGCGGCCTGCACCGTGGCAATCCAGATTAAGCAATTAACCTTGATGTCACTGTAATTATTAAGATACTTTAGCAAAATGAACTAATTTCCCCACAGGATGTTGAACCGAAATCAACTTTCACTCTCTTTAAGATGCCAAAATAGGAAATGTTAATGGAAAATTACCTTTGGATGTTTAATAAATCTCCGGGGCCTGTGGCTCCCTGTCAGTCCCGGGCCGCGGTGCGATCTGGCGCCTGCCGGCTGGAGCCCGCGTGCGCACGGAGCGTCCTGGGCGAGTGCCCCGCGCTTGGGATGCGTGCGACGCAGGTGGCCGCCCCGTGTCCCCGTCAAGGTCGCTCCGCCCGGTTTCCTGGTCCAGGAGCCGCAGAAGAGGGGCCTCGCGGGGCATCGCCGCTCCCCGGGTCCGTGGCTGCACGTGGCTCTGCCGCCCACCCGCAACCTGAGCCCCGTCCACGGTCCCGGGGCTCCCGCGCCCCTCGAGGCACAGACGCTCCGAGGGGACCCGGAGGGGTAGCCCCAGGCCCCGCGGTGGGCGTGCAACTCCAGCCACGTCTCCTGTGCCGACGGCAGCTGAGAACAAGGCGGGCTCTGTCTGTGAAAATAACGCTCGCTCTGGCCGTTGGTCTCCTCGCGTCTGCTTGAACCGGTTAACGACTTCAAATAACGTATTTTAAAATCGTCATTATTTTTGTCATTACGAGACGAGCTGCGAAGATATGATGGCGAATTTTACACTTAGTGAGTGAGATTCCAAGGGCCTGCGACGCTCAGCTGTGACTTCCTCAGGCTCGCTTCCGCTTAGCGGGACGAATCTGGGCTGCAGGCAGGTGGGCCGGCGGGGAGCAGCGAGTCGGGTGGAGGAAAGGCAGCACGCGAGCGGGAAGCGGTGGCCTCTGTTCTGCCGGGTCGCCTGGGACCCCACCTGGAAGCGGGCGGGGCTGCAGCCGCAGGTGGGAGAGCTGGACCAGCCAGACCTCTTCGATTTAGTGCTCTTGGAGCCTTCCTTTCGAAAGTCGTTCTCAACGTCGGCGTCTCCTCCTTACTGGAGTTTCACGAAGGTGGCTGGGATCGGACACCCGTCGGCCCCCGCCCCCCCCCCCCCCCCCCGAGCCCCCGCATGAGTCAGGCGGACAGACGGCCGGGCAGGCTGCAGCGTCCTCCGCTGCGTCCCCTGCCCTGCTCGGCTCAGCTCCACTCAGGCCTCCGCAGGGACACGGGCTCTTCCTGCCGCTGCCACGGGAGCGTCCCCTCCCGTCCTGCCCCAGGCCGGGCGCTGCCCCCGCGGGACCTGCGGAGTCAGGCTGACGCCGGGAGCGCAGGGGTGCGTGAGGACCGGCCCCTCGGCCTCCCGGTGTCCGGGGCCACCTCTGCTCCGGCCGCCACGTCTCCTCCTTGAATGCTGACCCTCCTGCCTCCCTTATGAAGAACCTGGGATGACGCGAGCCACTCAGACAGTCTGCGCCCGCCCCCGTCTCGGGTCCGTGTGCTAATCCACCTGCAGGGTCCGGTTTGCCGGGTGAGTCACCCGCAGGGCGTGAGCTCAGGAGGGGCGCCTCCTAGGCTGGCGGTCAGCTGCCCCACGTGCGCGTCATTCCCGGGCTACAGCTGGAGGAGGGTCAAGGCTCCGCGTGGACGGGCTCGCCCGGACCTCCGGCTGGAGAACGGCCGAGGAGCTCCGTGTTGGGGCGTCGTGAGAGGCGGACCCCGTGCCCTGTGCCCAAACGAGCCATCTCGGACGACCCGTGCCGGTCGAGGCAGGGCCTGGCCTCGGCGCGTTCCTGCCTCTGGACTCGCCGGTCACCCCGCCCCTGGGCGCTGTCTCAGCATGTTCTGACCCCCGGTGGCCCTCGTCCCGGCTGACGGCCCCTCACAGGCCCGGGGGACACCGAGCGCTGGCTGAGGGGAGGGGGTCGGGGCGCACTGCCAGGTCTGTGGGGCGTTGGCTCTCGACGGGGGCTCCTGTGAAAGCCACTTGGCCTCCTGCCACCTTGCCTGGACTGACGTGGGATGAGTGTGGAGCCAGGACCCAGGTGGCTGAGCCAGTTCGTGCTGCTGCATCGCTACTCCACGCCCACTTGGTGCCCCCCCCCCCGGCAGTCCTTCTCCCCCGGTCTGCGCACCAGCGGGAAGCGCACGGCCGAACTGGGTCTGTCGGGGCCACACCAGGATGCAACGGCAGGAGACCCTGGGGGCCCCGACCCCTCAGGCGGAAGGTCCTGCCGAGCGGCTGGCCACTCGTGAACGGGCAGGGCACCAGCTGCTACCCGCCCCCCCCCCCCCCCCCCCCCCGAGGAGAGGAGCCAACAGCCAAGCAGAGGACAGGGCTGGCCGCCGGTCACCCAGGGCCTGGGTCCCGGGACCGCAGTGGCCCGAATGGGCCCCGGAAGAGCTGTACGTGAGACCCACCTGGCCGACACCTGGATTCAACCTGGGGACACATGAGCAGAGAGCCCAGGGTCACCGGGAGGTAGTGACAGTGGCTCCTGTGTGCCTCTAACTGCTTACTGGTCATAGAAAATAGCCAAGACGGGTTTCTTCCACCGCCTGTGAGTGACCGCAGCAGCCAGGACGAGCGGGGACAGGGACAGGCACTGCAGAGCTTCACACACCGGGGAGGTCCCAGGAGGAAGCAGCCATGATGAGCGTGGTGCAGGCACGGGGGTCCCCGGGGGTCCCCAGTCTCGCCCAGGCTATGTGTGCACGCCCACTCGGGTGGCAGCCCCCAGCTCCCCGGCGTCTGTGCTGGGCCTGTCCCAACAGCAGGCTCCGCCCCGTCATCCCTGCGTTCTCTGTGCTTGGCACGCACAGCGCGGCCTCGCGGGGGGTGGGGCCACTCCTTACGTACACGAAGGCGGGCGTCCGCACTTGTGTGCCCAGCCTCCACACGGCCCAAGGACAGGGCCGCAGGGCCCCGGTGGGGGTCTGGAGTGGGGGGGCTCCGGGGCCCAGGAGCGGCCGAGGCGGAGGCCACCCCGTCTGGACCCTTGCTGCACAGGCGGCCAAAGACCTGAGCCCTCCCCGGTCCCGCATCCCTAAACGGGCTGGTGCTGGCCACCCGTGTCCGGGCCGCTCCCCTGCGGCGCTCAGGCGGGACAGATGGCAGGTGGCACCGGGGGCCCGGGGACGTGGACGGGGAAGGTGGGCAGAGAGATGGCTGACGGGAGCCTGGTCCCCGTAGACTCACGTCAGCGCGGACGCAGCCGCTGGTTCCCGGCTGTGGACCCGCCGCGTGTCTCAGTCCCACCGCTTCTCCGGATGGAACACGAGACAGAGCAGACTCCATGTCTCTTCGGGAGAAAACAGGGCTCCTGTGTGCGTCCGGCCCGTTCCGCCTCCCTCGGTGACCCGACGGCCCGGACTCAGAGACACTGCCGCTGTGCAGTGATCGTGAGAATTGGGTAGAAGGGTGTGTGTGCACACGTGAGTGCACGGAACCACGCCAGGGCTGTCCCGTCTGCAGAGAAGTGACGTGAGGCCCCCGCAGCTTTGCACCAAGGAGATACCGCCCGGACGGCTCTGGGAAGGTCAGGGATGCCCGGTGGTGAGTTCCTCGAGAAGAGCCGTGTTTCTCGAGAGTCCGTGCTGGTCTCCTGCCCCTCCACTCAGCAGGCCTGGCTGTAGCCCACAGGGCATCATGTTACCTGCCGTCTGTGGATGTGGTGAAGGGCCTGTGCCGGGTCCTGGGTGCCGGGTCCTGGGTGCTGAGTGCTCGGTTCCAGGTGTCAGGTCCTGGGTGCTGGATGCTGGGTTCCGGGTACCAGGTCCTGGGTGCTGGGTGCTGGGTGCCGGGTCCTGGGTGCTGGGTTCCGGGTGTCAGGTCCTGGGTGCTGGATGCTGGGTGCCGGGTACCAGGTCCTGGGTGCCGGGTGCTGGGTCCTCAGTAGGCACTGCGATGCGGGCCAGGAGTCTGCTGGTCCGAGAAGGCTGGACGCTCTGGGACTACTCTGCACTGCCAAGGACTGGGTGATGGGAAGAAGGGTCCTTATGGGTGCTGCTGCCCCTCCCAGAGAGCGCCCCAGGGTGGCGTGGACCAGGCTGTGGCCTGATGTGCAGCGAGGTGGGCCAGGCGCTTGGGGAACGGACGTAGCAGGACCGAGAGACCGATGTGATCATGAGCCTCTGGTCCCATGAGAAACGGGGCCTCTGTGCTGTGCTGCTCAGCCCTTTGGGGCCACAGGCTGCGTCCATGCTCAGGGGGTAAAGCCCCAGCGAGGGCCGGTCGTGGCCGCAGGAGCCTCTGGTTCACAGATAGCACTGGGACCAAGCTGGGGACCAAGCGCTGGGACCAAGCGCTGGGACCAAGCTGGAGACCAAGTGCCGGGACCAAGTGCTGGGACCAAGCTGGGGACCAAGCGCCGGGACCAAGCCCTGGGACCAAGCGCTGGGACCAAGCTGGAGACCAAGTGCCGGGACCAAGTGCTGGGACCAAGCTGGGGACCAAGCGCCGGGACCAAGCACCGGGACCAAGCGCTGGGACCAAGCTGGAGACCAAGTGCCGGGACCAAGTGCTGGGACCAAGCTGGGGACCAAGCGCCGGGACCAAGCCCTGGGACCAAGCGCTGGGACCAAGCTGGAGACCAAGTGCCGGGACCAAGTGCTGGGACCAAGCTGGGGACCAAGCGCCGGGACCAAGCCCTGGGACCAAGCGCTGGGACCAAGCTGGAGACCAAGTGCCGGGACCAAGTGCTGGGACCAAGCTGGGGACCAAGCGCCGGGACCAAGCACTGGGACCAAGCGCTGGGACCAAGCTGGAGACCAAGCGCCGGGACCAAGCACTGGGACCAAGCTGGAGACCAAGTGCCGGGACCAAGCACTGGGACCAAGCGCTGGGACCAAGCTGGAGACCAAGTGCTGGGACCAAGCACTGGGACCAAGCTGGAGACCAAGTGCCGGGACCAAGTGCTGGGACCAAGCTGGGGACCAAGCGCTGGGACCAAGCACTGGGACCAAGCACTGGGACCAAGCACTGGGACCAAGCTGGAGACCAAGCACTGGGACCAATCACTGGGACCAAACTGGAGACCAAGAGTTGGGGCCAAGCACTGGGACCAAGCTGGGGACCAAGTGCTGGGACCAAGCGCTGGGAAGCGGAGTCTGTATAGCATTGGAGACTCCCCCCAGTTCCCTGGCCTCGTGTAGGCCCGTCTGTGCACGGGGTCCTGAGTCTCAGCAGATGCACCAGGGGGACTACACGGGCTCCACCTTCCTTGTTGGCTGGGGCGCTCCGCCCACGGCCCGCCCCACCCCGCTCCGCCCATGGCCCCGCCCCAGGCCCCGCCCATGGCCCCGCCCCCAGGCCCCGCCAGAGCCCGGAGGGTCAGTTTCTAGTGCTTACGTGGATTCCTGCCCACGCGGAGCCCGGTGGCCCTGGTGTCCTCTCCATCTGCACCAAACTGGAAGTCCTGGTGTCCCCTCTGAGCCCAGCGTCCCCTCCAAGCCAGTGTTCCTGACGTCCCGCCCCCTCACGTTCTACTTTATTAGCCCCACACGCCTCCTTTCTGACCTCAGAAGCCTTTTTGTTTTATTGAAACTTTAAATAATTTCTTAGTGTTTAAATCAAAGGGGAATGTAGTTCATAGAATTTAAGGAAGAAACACATTTATCAGCTCACACTGGCCACGTACACCTTGAAGGGCCTTGGGAGGCTCTCGGAGACTGGAGGTCCCAGGAGAGAGACATCCCAGCCTGTGAGCCCGGTGATTATCCGCCGGCCCGGGTCCCCACCCCCGGGGACTCTGCTCTGGAGGACATGGCCCGCCCCTCCTTCACCCTGCTACCTCCCGGGGGCGGCTGTACCCGCCCGTCCAAGACCAGGTGGCATCTCTGTTCTGATTCCGGAATCTGCCCTGCAGCTCTGGGTCTTAGTACCTGGGTGGGGGGGGAGGGTGTACACAGTGGGTGCCTAATAAGTGTCTGCTGGAGTAGACTGAGGGTGCCTAATAAGTGTCTGCTGGAGTAGACTGGGGGTGCCTAATAAGTGTCTGCTGGAGTAGACTGGGGGTGCCTAATAAGTGTGTGCTGGAATAGACTGGGGGTGCCTAATAAGTGTCTGCTGGAGTAGACTGAGGGGAGAGCCATGGGGAACGATCTTCAGTACCTGAGGGGGGGGGTGTACACAGTGGGTGCCTAATAAGTGTCTGTTGGAGTAGACTGAGGGTGCCTAATAAGTGTCTGCTGGAGTAGACTGAGGGGAGAGCCATGGGGAATGAGACCCCTGCCTGCTTGACCTTCCTCTTCTTCCCACCCCGAACCTCTCCCATCCAGGAACCCCCAGCCCCCTGAGAAGCCCGGAGCAGACTCTGGGAGGGGTCCGCCCGTCACCCACAGCCTCCACTCTGGGATTGTCAGTCGGGCCTCTGGGCCCCCGGCCTCCGACTTGGCCTTGGCCGACCTGGGGAGCCCCTGGCGACGGTGGGCCCCAGACACAAGGCTGACCACAGGGGACACAGGGCAATGGAGCAGTGACTGCGGCTCCCCCCACAGCGTCCCCCAGGGAGGCCCCCCGGCCTCACTGTGCTCCCTGTGCCATGGCCCCGATGTCTCTGCTGACTGCATCCCCGTGAGGGCCAGAGGACGTGAGGGGTGCAGGGGGACAGGGCTCCCTAGAACCCCCCCGTGCCCCTGGCCAGGCACGTGCCCTGCGGGTGACAAGGCCCTTCTCAGAGCCAGCACCCAAACACGCCAGGCTCCGGGCTGTGAATGATGGCGGTGTGGGCGCTTCGGCGTGTCCTGTCCCCCGGTCCTCTTTCGGAGGCCGTGGAGGTGAGACCACAGCTCTGAGGACCCGCCAGTGTCTCCCGGAAACACCCATCCAGGCGGGTCTGCAAACAGGGAAGGGCCCGGGGACCCAGCCTGGAGGCGCACCGGGGCTCATCTCTGCCAGGCTTGTCCTGGGCATCCAGGCTGAGGAGGAAGACATCCCTCGGGCTCTGTCAGGGGGCAACCAGGAGAGAGAGCCTGCGGTGCAGGGCCTGTCTGGAGCCCGCCAACCCGGAGCTAAGCAGAGTGGGGTCGTGGGGGGTGAGCCTGGTCCGAAGTGGGGTGCAGGCTCCCCAGAAGCGGCACAGCAACGCAGTGTGCTGTCTTCTTGCCCGCAGAAGGCCAGCCGACGGGGAGGGGGGTGCTGCCCAGGGGGTCTGCCCGCCCACGTGTGTCCACATCTTGCTTCCTCCATGTTGACAGCTAGCCCCGCAGTCACTGCCCACACGCCTCACCTGCAGCTGGCCCCCTGGCCCCACGAGGATGCCGGGAGACGGGGCCTGGGGCGCATGGTATCCAGCCGGCCTCCTGCGGGCGATGTGCTCGTGGCCCTGTGTTGACATGCAGCCTGGCGCTGAGAGTCGCGATCCGTGGAGCTTTGGAAGGAAGGGAGTGCGGAGCGTGACCCGTGCCGGGGTCACGGGCAAAGGGGAGGCTGCAGTTGAGGAAGGTGGGGCTGTGGTCTCCGGCATCGGGGTGGCACGTAGAGGGGAGCTTACGCAGGAGTGAGTGCGGGACCACTGCCACCTGGTCGTATTCCACTGCTCGACAGTGGCCTCTGTCACGTGTTCCCTGGAGGTCTTTAAGTTTTCATGCAGGGATGTCTTGTTTCATCAACCACATTCCAAAATCCCTCAGGCCAGGACTTAACATTCCCCTCTGTCTCTGGCACAGCCTGGCATGCACACTGCTCTCAGGGGGCTCCGTAAGTCTGCGGGGTTGAGTCGAAGGCACGCCAGATGGAGAGGCCCTCACAAGGCTACAGGGACCCCCCCCTGGGGGCGGGGGGCTTCACATAGCAGCTGCTTTGGAGCCAGGGGAGGGTGTGCATAGACAGGGGTTCATCGGCCCTATGTGCTGGACTGAACTCTTCCAGAAAACGGCCAGGTCCCAGAGTCCCCACATGTCCCTGGTTTTGGCTTGGGATGATGAGGTCGGGAGCTGGGCTTTAAGACGCCTGCACTGTGAACTTTTTGCTGTGGGAGCTCCTGGCCGGTATGGGCTGAGTCATGAGGCGAAGGGTGGTTAGATAGTCCCTGGCACTTAACTTGGCCAATGTTTGGTGAATGAATCAGTGGGCGGTCTGCGTAATGGTGTGTGCTTTAACTGAGAGAAAGACTGGCAGAAGGCAGACTTGGTTTTGTTCAAATTTTAGCTTCCAAGGACCCCCAGGTTGGAGGGACTTATCCTGGCAAAATCTTTATATCTCAGCTACTGAATACAGGTTCCTCATCTCACCATCATCACCATGTCTATGTGCGGGTTGAATGGTGTCATGTGAGAAAGAACCTAGCGAGATCTCCAAGATGAGCCACTGTTACTATAAATGCCATAGATGGCGATGAACACGATGGTGGTGGAGAGCACTGCTGGTGACGACAGTGATGATGATGATGATGATGGGGTGATGGTGATAATAATGGTGATGGTGGTGGTGATGATGGTGATGATGATGATGGGGTGATAGTTATAATAATGGTGATGATGCTGGTGATAATGATGGGGATGACGATGACGGTGGTGATGGTGGTGACAGTGATGATGGTGGTGATGATATAATGCTGGCAATAGTACCTGGAGTGTACATTTTGGGCAGCAAGACCCAGTCGATCTCCTTGAGGAAACTGGAGACCTGTAGGAGCCACGGAAGGGAGACATAAGCACATCTCAAGACGAATACAGCAATGGACTCCTCATTCCACACTGAGACCCAACAAACGTCAAATTCCACCTGTGATCAAACCAAAGTCATTTTCAGCTCTTACAGATGGTGAGAAGGCATTTAGTTCCCTGAGCTGGGTCCGGGTCACGCCTTTTAACACTCACTTCTGCGTCACGGACGCATCGTTCCCCAAACGTCTGGCTCTCCTGAGCACGGAAACACCGCCGATGGCACCACTGGATGCGGACAGCAGGCGGGGTAAGCGCCTGATGCTGGGTCGGGGCTCCTTGTCCTGGCCCAGCGGTGACCTGGCTCCACTGCCTGTATCCTGGTTTTTATGGAAGAGCTTCTGCAGCTTAAAAGCATGAGCATTTGCATGGGAACTGGCTTTATGGGCTTCGTAAACATTTATTTAAAGAGAAGTAAAAGTAGCAACAGAAAATAATTGCCTCCTGACTGTGAAATGCCCTCCCCAGCAGCCTCTGAGAGCATAATTATGCTCACACAAATTTTGTAGCTCCTGTCAAGTACATCTATGAGAAACACTATTTTTAAAGACTTTATAATGCGGCAATAGCATTTCTGCTCCGGCTGAAATATCACAGATCAAGGTGTCACCCAGGAGCTAATAATGCTATAGCCCTTCAATTCACGTCTCCCGACTTAAGTTGTAAATGGAGAATTAATATCAAGGTAGGCATTTTCAGCAACTGCAAACTGTTCTGTCCCCGAACTTGGTGTTATCTAAATTAAGAAATTTCAAAGTATGTCAAATGGTACTTTCATCCTGACATGAGAGTTTCCATTGCAGACCCCTGGCCTTGCTGGTGTCTCCTGGGTCCCCTGCTGATGTCACCGGGTGCTGACCTTACTCCCGCTGGCTCTGCTTCAACCAAGCTGACCTTCTTACAGGAAAAAAAAAAAAAATAGAAAATTTACACTGTAACACGTTTTTTATTTAAATTCCAGTTTAGTTGACCTATGGCGTAGTATTAGTTCCACGTGTACAATATAGTGACCCAACCCTTCATACAACGCCCGGCGGTCATCACGAGTGCCCTCCGTAATCCCCGTCACCTGTTTTCCCCGTCCCCCCACCCAACTCTCCTCTGTTAACCACCAGTTTCCTCTCTATCGTGAAGAGTCTGTTTCTCGGTTGGCCTCCCTCTCTCTTTTCCCCTTGGCTCACTTGTTTTATTTCTTAAATTCCACATATGAGTGAGATCGTACGGTGTTCGTCTTTCTCTGACTGGCTGATTTCGCTCAGTATTATCCTCTCTAGCTCCAGCCATGGCATTGCAAATGGCAAGAGTTCATGCCCTTCTGTGAATGAGCAATATTCTGTTGTGTAGGTACCACCAAGAGGTGGATCCACTCGCCCATCAGTAGACACTTGGACTGTTCCCGTAATCTGGCTCTTGAACGTGATGCTGCTATAAACGTTGGGACGCAGGTATCCTTTTAATTAGTATTTTTGTGTTCTTTGAGTAAATACCAAGTAGTGTAATTGCTGGGTCATAGGGTAGTTCTATTTTTAACTTCTTGAGGAAACGCCACACTGTTTTCCAGAGCGGCTGCACCAGTTTGCATTCCCACCAAGAGTGCGAGAGGGTTCCCCTCTCTCCACATCTTTGCCAACACCTGTTGTTTCTTGCGTTGTTGACGTTAGCCGTTCTGACAGGTGGGAGGTGGCATCTCATTGTGGTCTTGATTTGTATTCCCCTGATGCTGAGTGATGCTGAGCGTCTTTTCATGCGTCTGTGTGTCTCCTTTGGAGAAACGTCTGTGCATGTTCTAGGCCCATTTTTCAATTGGGTTATTTGGTTTTTTGGGGTGTTGAGTTCTATAAGTTCTTTGTAGATTTTGGATACTAACCCTTTATCTGACATGTCATTTGTAAATATCTTCTGTTCCTTCAGTTGCCTTTTGTTTTGCTGATTGTCTCCTTCGCTGTGCAGAAGCTTTTTATTTTGGTGTGGTCCCAATAGCTTATTTTTGCTTTTATTTCCTTCGCCTCAGGAGACACGTCTAGAAAGAAGTTATTACGTCTGATGTCGAAGACATTACTGCCTGTGCTCTCCTCCGAGATTTTTATGGTTTCCGGTCTCACATTTGGATCTTTCCTCCATTTTGAGTTTATTTTTGTGTCTGGCGTAAGAAAGTGGTCCAGGTTCATTCTTCTGCATGTTTCTTTCCAGTTCTTCCAACATCATTTGTTGAAGAGACTATCTTTTTCCCATTGGATATTCTTTCCTGCTTTGTCAAAGATAAGTTAACCGCATAGTTGTAGGTCCGCCTCTGGGTTCTCTATTCTGTTCCATTGATCTGAGTATCTGTTTTTGTGTCAGTACCATACTGTCTTGATGATTACAGCTTTGTAATATAACTGAAAGTCTGGAATTGTGATGCCCCAGCTTTTCTTTTCTTTTTTTAAAGTTTATTTATTTATTTTGAGACAGAGAGATAGAGAGCAAGAGGGAGCAGGGAGAAGGACAGAGAGAGAGAGAGAGAGAGAGAGCGAGAATCCCAAGCAGGCTCCATGCTGTCAGAACAAGCCGGACACGGGGTTCAAACCCACAAACCATGAGACCTTGACCTGAGCTGAAACCAAGAGTCAGATGCTTAACTGACTGAGCCACCCAGGCGCCCCTCTGGCTTTGCCTTTCTTTTTCAGGGTTACTTTGGCTATTCAGGGTCTTTTGTGTTTCCATACAAGTTTTAGGATTTTTTTATTCTAGCTCTGTAAGATTGCTGGTGGTATTTTGATAGGGATTGTAGTAAATGTGTCGATTGCTTTGGGTATTTGTTCTTCCAACCTATGAGTATGGAACGTCTTTCCGTTTCTTTGTGTCCTCTCCAAGACCTCTCATTAGTCTTTTATAGTTTTCAGAGTAGAGATCTTTTACCTGTTTGGTTAGGTTTCATCCTAGGTATTGTATGGTTTTTGGTGCAGTTGTAAATGGGATCAATTCCTTGATTTCTCTTTCTCCTGCTTAATTATTGGTGTATAGAAATGCAACAGATTTCTATATGTTGATTTTGTATCCTGCGACTTTGCTGATTTGTGCATCAGTCCTAGCAATTTTTGGGTGGAGTTTTTTGAGTTTTCTTTCTTTTAAAACATATTTTGTAATTTAATGTAATTTAACTTAGTTTTTTAGTCATCTCTACCCCCAGTATGGGGCTAGAACTCACAACCTTGAGATCAAGAGTCACACACTCTACTGACTGAGCCAGACAGGCGCCCCTTGGGTTTTCTATACATGGTATCATGTCATCTGCAAATAGTGAAAGTTTGACTTCTTCCTGGCCGATTTGGATGCCTTTTATTTCTTTTTGTTGTCCGATTGCCGAGGTTAGGACTTCCAGTACTATGTGGTAAGAGTGTACATCCCTGTCTCGTTCATGACCGTAGAGGAGAAGCTTTCAATTTTTCACCATTGTGGAAAATAATGGATGTCAGCTGTGAGTTTTTCATATGTGGCCTTTATTATATAGAGGTAAGTTCCCCCTAAACCTTCTTTGTTGAGGGTTTTTATTAAGAACGGGCGTTGTACTTTGTCAAATGTTTTTTCCGCATCTATTAAAATGATCATATGGTTCTTATTGTTTCTTTTATTGATGTGGTATATCACGCTGGTTGATTTGGGGAGATTGAACCAGCCCTGCAGCCCAGGAATAAATCCCACCCGATCGTGGACTGTTAATGTACTATTGGATTTGCTTTGCCGGTATCTTGTTGAGAATTTTTGCATCCGTGTTCATCAGGGAAATTGGACTATAATTCTCTCTTTCGGTGAAGTCTTTTTCTGATTTTGGAATCAAGGTAATGCTGGCTTCATAGGATAAATTTGGAAGTTTTCCTTCCTTTTCTATTTTTTGGAACCTTTTGAGAGGAATGGGCTTTAACTCTTCTTCATGTATTTGGTAGAATTTGCCCGTGAGGCCATCTGCCCCTGCACCTTTGTTCGTTGGGAGAGTCTTGGTTACTGATTCCATTTCTTTGCTGGCTGTCTGTTCAAGTTTTCTGTATCTTTCTGTGTGAGTTTTGGTAGTTTATATGTTTCTAGGGACTTATCCATTTATGCCAGGTCGTCCAATTTGTTGGCGTAAAGGTTTTCATAACACTTCTCTTATAATTGCTTGTATATCTGTGGTGTTGCTTGTGAACTTTCCTCTCTCTCATTTGTCATTTGATTTATTTGGGTCCTTTATCTTTTCTCTTTGGTAAGTCTGGCTAGAGGTTTATCAATTTTGTTAAGTTTTTCAAAGAACCAGCTCCTGGTTTCATTAGTCTGTTCTAAAAAATAGAACATTCAAATAGTCCTATATCAATGAAAGAGATTAAACTTGTAAAAATCCAAGAAATAAAAAATTATACCCACAGGGGTGCCTGAGTGGCTCAGTTGGTTGTGTCTGACTCTTGATTTCGGCTCAGGTCACGATCTCGTGGTTCGTGAGATAGAGTCCTGCGTCGGGTTCTGTGCTGATGGTGTGGAGCCTGCTTGGGGTTCTCTCTCCCTCTCTCTCTCTGCCCCTCCCCCGCTTATTCATTCTCTCTCTCTCTCTCTCTCAAGATAAAGAAATAAACATTAAAAAAGGTACCCACTATGAAAATCTAATCCCAGATGTTTTTGCTGGAGAATTCTATCAAATGTTTAAGGAACGAATAATGTCAAATGTGTATAAACCCTTCAAGAAAATGAAGGGACTGTGTCCAACTCATTCAGAGGCCAGTGTGAACAGAAAAAAAATGCAAGAAGCATTAACGAGGCAGCATGGCAGAGCCCAGAATCTCCTATGAGCACAGGTGCAGAAATGCTTCCTACAATAGACCAGACGCCCGCGACACGCGGTGTCAGGCTGTGACCACTGGGGCGTGTCCAGGAGGGGAACTTCCTTGAACATTCAGAAGCAATGGTGTCAGTCCCCATGTAACGACATGAAGCAGAAAAAGCCCAATGACCTCGGTAGATGTGGAAAGAGGAGGGAATTTTCTAAACCCAATAAGGGGCATCTGTGAGAAACCTCCAGCCCATATCTTAGTGAATGTGAAATACCTCGTTCCCTCTAAGCTGGGGATAAAGCTGGGATTTCTGCTTTTACCACTTCTGTTCAACATTCTGCCGGAATCCGAGCCAGTGCACAAGGCAGAAAAAGGACTTAAAACGTGTGAACTTGGCCAAGGATTTGGGTCGGAGGCAGCCTGGGAGGCAGGTGCCGAGGTGCATGGTGGGGCTGAGCCTCCCGCGGGTGGAGGGGCTGTTCTGGGCGCTTGTCCAGGTTGACGGCCACACGTGGGCCCTGGGTCTCCTGATGGGTCCGGCTGCTCTGCTCACCCGAAAGAGACCCCACAACAAAACCAAGAAGGCATTCGTGATCAGGTCAGGGTGCCGACCCCAAGGAATGCCCGAGGGGTCAGGCTGGGGCCGCCAGCTCTGCCGGGGGGGCTGCTGACCTGGGCAACGTTGTGCTGTTGCAGAGCATGGGCTGGGGGCTGGGGTGGTGTCAGCATTGGGTACCCATTGTGGTGGCCACGGATGAGCCTGTGTCTGCTTCCTGGACCACCACCACAAAGTGGCACAGACGGGGTGGCCCGAACCACAGAAACCCATCCTCTTGTGACCTGGAGGCTGGACATTCGGGATCACCATGTCTGTAGGTTGGGGCGCCCCCCATCCTGCCCTCACCTGCACTGCGTGTTCTCCCCGTGCACGTGTCCAAGTTCTCCCTTTCTATATGACACCACTCGTGTGACCCCATCTTAGTCATTTTGCCTGCAACGACCCTGTTTTTCAATCCAGTCACATCCTGTGGTCCTGCGTTCAGGGCTTTGACACAGATCTCAGGGACACAATTCAGCCCACAAGGGGGCTGGGGGGGCCGCCCCTTCTGCATCCAGTGGCCGACACTGAGGCCACTGTCCCCGCTCCCTGGGCTCGCCAGGCACTGGCTGTCCGCAGACCCTGCCCTAGCAGGACCTTGGCCCCAGTCCCGACCACCTGAATGGGCCCCGGCTGTCTGCTGGGAGAGCCAGTGGGGGGGGTGGGGGGTGGGGGGGGCAGGGCCAGGTGTCTGCACAAAACTGTGCCCTCGGGTCGCGGGGAGCTGGCTGCCAACAGGAAGCACCCGCTTTGGCCTCCACTCTGGTCCACGAACTGCACGGACCGTAACTATTAATGCTGGGAGCTTTTCCCCTTCACATGGTGAAAATCCAAAAGGAACTTATAATATGCATCTAAAATGAAAGGTACTTTTGAAACTTAATAATTTCCTATTTTTCTTATTTCAGAGAGAAATGAACTGGTTTGTCAGAGGCAGGAATGACCAGTTTTGTTTTTATCTTAGAAAAGCCACGTCTGTCTGCTTTTCTGTTTCATGATGTCTCCCTGGGGTTTTCTTGTCCTCACGCTGCTGGGGCAGTGCTCCGGGAGAGGCCTCCCTACCAGGCTTGAGCCCCTCGCGTGCGTCCCTGGTGCTGGGCAGTGTGGTGCTGCGGCCTCCGTGTCCTGGGACAACCCCGCACCCCCCTTGGGAGAATTCTCCTCGGACCCCCATCTCTGCAGTGGCAGGGCCGCGGTGGGGAGCTCCCACCTCCCGGAACTTTACAGAGGGCAGGGGACACGGCTGTGCTCAGGCTCAGGGAAGGCCAGCCCAGGGCCGATGGGCCCTCCAAAAACGGTGTCGGGGTCCCCACGCCTGGCGCTGGATGCTCGGGTCATGTCGGTGTCAAAGGGGGGAAAATTCATGGAGCTCAGAGACTAGTGGGGGGGTGGGGTGGGCGGCAAACCAAATACTCAAATCACTCCGTCACTTAGGAGGGGACACGTGCTTGAACCCAGAGCGAAGGAGGGGCCAGAGGCAAGGGGAAGGGGATGTGCCAGAGCTGATTTGGGGGTCAGAGAAGCTGGGATTTGAACCCAAGTGTGATCGATCGGCAGCTGCTGTCGAACAAACCCCCAGCGTCCGGGGCTGACGTCGTGCTCCGTCTCGGGGCGGGGGCTGGGAGCCTGGCGTGGCGGAGGCCTCTTCCCAGGGTCTCACGTGGTGCAAGCACGGTGTCGGCTGGCCGTGGCCTCATCTCAGGCGTGGCCGGTTCCTTCTGGCTGTTGGCCCGAGGCCACCCGTGGCTCCTAGAGGCCACCTCTCCTGACGTGAGGGTCCCCCAGCACGACCCCGCTCTCCTAAGCCCAGACGAGGGGAGCACGTGTGTGAGGGATAGGGCCTCCAGTTCCGGGTAGGACGAGGACGTTACTGTGTGGGTGACCACGTGACCATGACGCTCTGTGCTCTGTCGTCGAGGAGGTCGCAGGCCTGCCCACACCCACGGTGAGCGACGCAAGCCCGTGCACGTGGGCGGGCTGGGATGTGGGGTCCCCGGGGCGTCCACGGTGCAGAGGCCGCTCCACAGTTCCCAGCAGCAGAGGCACATCGTCTGGAACGTGCAGAGGACCCCGCGGTCAGCGTCGCTCCCAGACTGTCCCGTCCTGGGCCTTTCCGTGTCTTCCACGGTAGAGGCCGCTGAAATGCCAGCAGGGAGCACCCGTGTCTGTCTGTCCAAGGACAGGAGCCTGGCCCTCGTGGGGACCGTGGGAGGGTCCAGTGGAAAGGCCAGCAGGGCGCACGCGGCAGAGGCCATGCGGCCCGGGGTCGCCGACCCTGGAGACGGTTGCCAGGGCATCCGGACGCGGCGCCACCAGCTGTCCGGCAGGCGGCCTGGGGAGCCAAGGGGCGCACAGGGAGCACCGCAGACGCGTGATCCTCTCTTCCAGGCGCGTCCTCCCGTGGTGGTTTCCATAACAGCTTTATCGAGGCACATTCGGTTCACACACCGCACTCTTCGCCCACCTAAAGCGTGCGAGTCGGTGGTTTTCAGTTTGTTCACAGAGACGCGCAGACAGCGCACTGTCGATTTTACTCATTTATTTTTTATTTATTGAAAAAAATTTTTTTAACGTTTATTTATTTTTGAGACACGGAGAGACAGAGCATGAGCAGGGCAGGGTCAGAGAGAGAGGGAGACACAGAATCGGAAACAGGCTCCAGGCTCTGAGCTGTCGGCACAGAGCCCGACGCGGGGCTCAAACCCACGGACTGCGAGATCATGACCTGAGCCGAAGTCGGACGCCTAACCGACTGAGCCACCCAGGCGCCCCTGCACCGTTGATTTTAGAGCGTGGTCATCACCCTGAAAGAAACTGCATGTGCTTGGGCTGTTCACCCCAGCTCCTCCGAGGCCCGGGTCCCTGTCTCGGCTCCAGAGACGTGAATCCACGTACGTTTCCCGTGAACGGACCAACACACACCGAGGCCCGTAGAGTCCGGCCTCTCCCACAGAGCGCCACATTGTCACGGCTCATCCACGTTGTAGCGCGAGCCAGTGTCTTGTTCCTTCTCGTGGCCGAGTGACGTCCCGCCGCGTGGGCGGACACGTTCTGTTTATCGTCTGTCCACTGATGGACACGTGTGTGTTTCCACCTTTGAGCTCTTGTGGGAGGTGCTGCCGTGACCACAGGTGTGCAGGTGCCCGCATGGACACGGACACAGACTTGGACACGGACTCGGACACGGACACGGACACGGACTCGGACATGGACTCGGACTCGGACACGGACACGGACACGGACTCGGACTCGGACATGGACACAGACTCGGACACGGACTCGGACTCGGACATGGACACGGACACGGACTCGGACATGGACTCGGACTCGGACACGGACACGGACACGGACTCAGACACGGACTCGGACACGGACTCGGACTCGGACACGGACTCGGACACGGACACGGACACGGACTCGGACACGGACACGGACTCGGACACGGACACGGACATGGACACGGACACGGACTCAGACTCGTTTCGTTCTCTTCGGTGTCGTTTCTTTGTTGCTCTGCAGCTGATGTGATGCTCGTGTGTGAAACTTGCCACGATGCACCGCAAAGTTCACAGCCCCCAGAATTGTCACATAAATGTTGCGCGTCGCATTCTTTAAATCCGCTTTCTTGCCTGTGCGAAGGTCGCCTTCTGTGGTGACCGCGTAGTGACCGCGTTTCAGATCCGTAGCTGCGTCCGTCTTGCTGCTAAGCCTCCACGTGCACAGACGAGAGCCCCAAGTACACCGGCCTCCACTCCGCAGATAGCACCTACCCCGTCGTACGAGTGTGATTTGGGAGACAATTAGGCCCGTGTCAATCACGGATAATACTGGAAGGCAGGCTGGTGCCCGGGGGGCCTCCTTCGAGCCGGAGACGGCAGGGGCTGTCAGATTAAATTAAAATTTACAACTCTTGAAGCTAAGTGGGGATTTTCGTACGAAAACGAGAACTTTTCTCTCTCGGCTACGTGCGGCATGAATTTGGGAGAGCGCAACGGCCGTGAGATCTGACTGTCCCCGCAGACCTTGCCTTCTGCCTTGGGCACATCGCCTAAGCCTGAGGCCTGGTTCTGACCACGAGTGATTGAACAGAGGCTCGTGGAGGGTACGATGCCTACCCTCCCACCGAGTGTCCACCGAGCCTCTTCCCACGGGACCTGGCCGTGTCGGGGGGAGCCAAACCCCTCCCCCCGCCGCCACAGCGTGGGGCCCGATTTCCTCTCACCGGGGCTGGCACAGGTGGGCACGTGCCCCACTCTGACCAACGGCGCACGAGGGACACTGACCGCAGGGAGGACACAGACCCCAGGGATTCTGGACGATCTCCCTTCCCGGAGACCGTTTGAGAATAGGTGGCCCCTCCTTAATCTCTGGGTGCTGCTGCACCTGGATGTGATGGCCGGAGCAGTGGCAGCCATCATCCCCCTCCAGGCTGAGGTGGGGCCTGAGCTCCCGGCTCACCTGGACGGTGCAGGGCACGGGGGAGGGGTGGGTGCGGACGGGCAGGCGGCTACACCCACCCCCCAGACCCTGGAGGGCAGCGCGCCTGTCCGAAGCAGTCACGGATGCCGTGCAGACTCCGGGCAGCTCTCGCTCTCCCTCCCGTACCTGCTGCTCTGCTAGGTGACCCGCAGGGAGAGGGCTCCCTGGCCGAGCCTGCTGGGGGAAAACGCAGGGCTGCCCCCCACCAGCCGCCTCTCCTCCACGTCTGCCCCCTGCCTGCCTCGCCGGCCCCTCCCCGGGCACCCCCTAAAAGGCCTCCGTGAGCCCGTGACCTGGACAACCTTGAGCGGCTCAGGACAGACGTGTGCATAATCCCATCGCGTATTTTGTCACGAGGACGGGATAAAACTGACAGCAGGTTGGAAGGGAAAGTGAACAGCAGACGCTCCCGTTCCGCGGCCGTGAGTGGTCAGACAGAGAAGGGGCGTTCGGGGAGCTGCAGAGAGGAGCCCTCGCGGCGGCTGCGGGATCTGGAGGACCGACTCGCCCCCCCCAGGCGCCCCGTCTGTGCTCCTTCGACACCAGCCGGGAGCGGGATCCACGCCCAACACGGCTCTCCTCTGGGAACGTAAGGGTGGAAACTGCCGGCCAGGGTGCGAAGAGGCGTCCAGGCTCCTGGGGGTTTCGGGGCGCAGCCCAGCTCTCATCCGTTTCCGAGCGTCACCTCAGGCGGCCTGACCGTCCTCGCGCGTGTGCGCCGGGATCGGGTTCCTCTGCGGACCCCGGAGGCAGGTTCCGGCTGTCCTCAGCGGGACTCCTCCTCCCCAGAGGGGGCTTGAAGAGGTAATTAAGGTGACAGAGGTCGGGGGGGCGGGCCCTAAACCGACAGGACCCGTGTCCTCGTAGGAAGAGACCCTGCGGTTCCCACACACAGGTGAGGACAGGTGAGGACACGGGAGGGACGGCATCCACACGCCAAGGAGGAGGCCTCAGGAGGGACCAGCCCTCCGGCTCCTGGATCCCGCACGTCCAGCCTCCGGGACCCGGAGTAGTACCTCCCGCTGGTTGGAGCCGTGGTCTGTGGTCCGTGGTCGGAAGCCAAGCACAGGCCGCGGAAGCTGCTGACGGGGAGGGAGAGGAGCACCACGAGTCTCCACCAACTACGTCCACCCTCCAACACCTGCACGAAGCTGAGCGGGGCCGGGACCGGTGACCGGCTTCGGTGGGCGCCGAGGGCCAGCCTGGGGCCCGGGGGCAGTCAGTCCTGGGGGGCGGGCACCTCGCCCCCGGGCCGCCTGGTGTGATGTGCTGAGCCCCACGAGGCCGTGCTGGGGGGAGGGCACCATCCTCCCGGCTCGTCCGGGCCTCCCTGCATCACCGCCGGGTCCCTGGGCACCGGGGACCCAGCGTCAGGCCCCGCCTGCCGGTGGCCTTCCGTGACCTCCACTCCTGCCTTCCGATCCCTGCTGGCAGTGAGCCGGTCACCCGCACCGGCCCCTTGAACTCATTGGCTTCATTGTCAGT
Organism: Puma concolor; assembly: GCF_028749965.1. NCBI lineage: Eukaryota > Metazoa > Chordata > Mammalia > Carnivora > Felidae > Puma > Puma concolor. The sequence continues at coordinate 1,141,891 of NC_141673.1, forward strand.
TTGCGAGGTGATTGGCCCGTCAAAAAGCTGTGTCGAGGGGCGCCTGGGTGGCGCAGTCGGTTGAGCGTCCGACTTCAGCCAGGTCACGATCTCGCGGTCCGTGAGTTCGAGCCCCGCGTCGGGCTCTGGGCTGATGGCTCAGAGCCTGGAGCCTGTTTCCGATTCTGTGTCTCCCTCTCTCTCTGCCCCTCCCCCGTTCATGCTCTGTCTCTCTCTGTCCCAAAAATAAATAAACGTTGAAAAAAAAAAAAAATTAAAAAAAAAAAAAAAGCTGTGTCGATCAGACTTGCGTTTCTCCTGGAGCGCAATTCCAGCTGTGACCTAGGGCTTTCTCTCTGTCCCTGAGGTCTGTTTCGCGCTCCCTCCGCTGGACGATGTCTACCATGGCGGCCGGTCTACGGGCACATCCATCCAGTTTTAATATCCGGGTAGGAACCCACGGCATCTCTGTCCGCCGTCGTGTCTGGGAAGCTCTGGGGTCGGCCATAAGCCGTGGACGGCAGGGGGCTCTCCCAGCCGTGGCCGTGGCCGTGGGTCCCCAGGTGGGTCCCTGACCTCCACTTGCCTTTACAATGCGCTCTTACCAGAAGCTTTATCGCCATGGAATTAGATATAGGTTTTCGTCGTATTCACCCTCGTGGAGGCTCTGTGGCCGTGGTCTGTGGGTGGACGTCATGGCCAGCTGTGTCAAGGTCTGACCGCTGTCTCAGGCGTGCTTCTGTCCTTCCCGTGATGGGCGAGAGGCCCCCACATGGTCACGCCTGATGACGTTCGTTTAATTATAAAATGACACTGATTTATGGCCTGTCACTAGAGATGAACATTTCTGACTAAGTAATTTTTAAATTAGAACCGTTAAAAATGCTTATTAAATAAAATTCTAAACTGAACAAAAAATATGGGCAGGGGAGGCAGGAGTCACCGTCCAGGGAAAACTATCCTTGAAGATTTAGAGAATTTCCCGTGTTTTGTCTGTGAGGGGATTTGGAAGCTGTCTTAAGTTACGGCCGTGCCTTAGACAGACCTTCCCGTCCCGCTTCCCTTGGGGTCCAGGGGATCTTCGGAGTCGGCTCGAACGTCTTATTTCCGAGATGCTGTGGGGACTCGGCCCTAAAGCAGCGCTGGAGGCCCCCCACCGTGTCCCTGCCCCCATCGCCCTGCTTCACCGGGGGGGCGCCTGAACATGTGCGGCCGGGCTCCGTGGCCAGTGGGGCACCGCGTGTGGCCAGAGGCCGGTCTCTGGTGCGCGGCTTCTCGGTCATGAGGGTCACGCCTGCCGCTGTCACCGGGGCCACGGCACACGGCGTCCTCAGCCACCTGCCTCTGGCTGCGTCGACCTTCTCGGCTGAGAAAATCTGTTTTTACTGCGTAACTAGGGGATCAGCCATAGGTTTCTGGGCTTTCCTCTGGTTTCTGTGGTTTGTTTGCGAGCGGAGACGATCGTGTTGAAAATTAACCTGCGTTGCCCTTGCTCTACCTGTCCTGACCTGCCGTTTCGGGGTTCCTGGAGGTCTTCCCTTCCCCCGAGTGTGATGGGAGACTCCCCGGACACCCCAGCAGGAGCCCCTCGCCTCCCGTAACGACCCCGAGCCCCCAGGGCCGGCAGACGTTCATCCCCACCTCCCGCCTGCTGGCCTCCCTGGGGGGTCCCCACCTGGGGGCTGCCAGGCCGGTCCCCCGCCCCCACCATCCCCTGTCCTTGAAAGGGCAAGCCTCCACTCAGGGTTGGCAGGGCAAGGCAGTGGCGAGCAGGTGGGGTCCCGAGGCCGTGCTGCGACCCTTCTGGGGATGGGCCAGCTGTGCCCGACCTCAGTTCAGGGAGCAGGGCGTCTGCACGTGGGTGAATTAAGATACTGCCGGAGATCTGGGCACAGCAGAATTCGGTCTCATAATGGCCCCGATATCGAGGAAAGCGTGTGGGTATGGTCCGTGTCGCAGTGAGCGAGCAGATGGCCGTGGCCGATGCCGGCAGCCCCGGTGCCGCTCGGAGGAAATGGGGACCCGGGGGCACCTGCCACAGGTGGGTGAACGTCTGCCCCCCAGACGGCCCGAGGCCAGCCCTGCTGCTGCTGCTGTGATCTGCTCTGAGCCCGCACGATACCCCTTGGGCTGACGTGGGCCCGGTCAGACTCTGTCAGTGGCAACCGGCCCTCGTGACGGATAAACGTGGACAGGCGGGACACAGAAACACCGAACCCAAAGAGCTGGCTTGTTGCAACAGCGACCATGGGCTGCGGGCGCACGTGTGAGTGTGGCCGGGAGGAGCCCGTGGCGTCGGCGGGCGCACGTTCGGCAGCGCTAATGCGGGGTTGAGACCCGTCGCCGCCGGCCTGGCGTTGGGCGCAGACGGGTTCTGGGTGAAGGTGGCATGTTTGTTCCCTCGGAGTCGAGCCCCATCCTGGAGCAGCTCCCGGCTCTGACCTCGTGCGCTCTGCCCGCAGCGGTAACAGGACGGCAGGCTATTCACAGGGCGTTAATACAAAACGCCTTTTTTAGAGCAAAGGAGAGTAGTGTCCACAGGGGAGCGGAGGCCACGTAAGAGCCAGAGCGACCTCCACAGGGAGTTTTCCCGGCTCTGGATTATCCGCGCAGGGCGGGCGGCTCACCCCTTATCCGCGGACCATTCTCAGCTCCCTGCTGACTCACGTTTTCCTAATGAGTTCCTACCGGGTCCTCGGGGAAATTTCCGGAAAGCAGCGTTGTCTTCCGTGGGCAGTTTGTCTAGTGTAACGGGGGGGCTGGGCCTCCTCCTGACCCTGGGTGCCCCTCGACTCTGTGGCTTCGGACACATGCGCCCCCAGCAAGGACAGTGGGGCCACGTGCCCCAGACACGGTCCAGCCCGTGGCACGAGGACGTCACCGCAGGGGCCCGTGCCCTCAGAGAGACCGGTCACTGCTGGCCATGGTGCCACAGCCTTCGCCCACCGTCCTCTTTAATGTGGAGTCGAGACGCGGGGAGTCCGGATGCCTCGTGTCCAGATGCAGAGCAAGTCTGTTCCCGGCACGTCCAGGCCTGTGTGACGTGAGCCCTGGGGGTCGGCCGCTGGGACCTCGTGGACCCACCAGAGGCGTCTGGAAAACGTGCCCTCGGATGCGTGTCGTGGCCTCCTTCCCTGTGGGCACCTCGTGTCACTGAAGGGTTTGGGCATAAAAGTCAGGTGAAAAAAATCTTCACGTGATGCTGGCATTTCCTGTCTCCCTGGGCTGCCCAGTTAGGAAGCAGGTCAGCATGTGCCTCGCGGGGGACATCGTGCAGGGGACACTCACAGGGGGCAGAGGGAGCCACACAGGGGACACCACAGAGGGGACACCCCACAGGGGACACCCCACAGAGGACACCCCATAGGGGACAGAGGACACCCCACGCAGGGGACACCCCACAGGGGACAGAGGACACCCCACAGGGGACACCCCACAGGGGACAGAGGACACCCCATAAGGGACACCCCACAGGGACAGAGGGGACACCATGCAGGGGACACCCCACAGAGGACACCCCACAGGGGACACCCCACAGGGACGGAGGACACCCCACGCAGGGGACACCCCACAGGGGACAGAGGACACCTCACAGGGGACAGGGGATACCCCACAGGGGACATCCCACAAGGGACACCGCACAGGGGACAGAGGACACCCCACGCAGGGGACACCCCACAGGGGACAACTGTCGAGGACACCGTGCAGAGGACACTGTGGTCTGGCTGTGGGCACAGCGGGGGTGCCTGCCAGGCTTGACCTCTCGCCCCAGGTGCTGACACGACTGGACATGCGCCGCGGGGCTGTGAGAGACCGAAGTGCCACCTGTGTTCCCAGCACAGCAGGACAGGGGTGCTGTGGCCAAGCTGAGGGCCCCTTCTCGGTGCCCCCATGTCAGGGCCGGCAGGGAGGGCTGCAGCGAGGGTGGGCTGGGGTGCGGGGGAGGGCGGCCTTCTCAGCACAGCGCTGAGCACTTTGTGTGCCAGCAAAGTGGCCCATCAGCGCGCAGTGCACTGTGTGGCTGCAGGTGCGGCCCAGGTGGGGGGGCCTCGCTGTGCGGGTAGACGGGCTCCGGCTTTGTGGGGCCGTCCTGCTCCAGCCCCGGGGAGGCCCCTCCTTCGGGCCGAGGTGGGACGGTCCCCTCCAGGCTAGCGTTTCAGTGACTTTTCCTGTAAGTTCGCCGCACAGAACACACAGCCACAGAATGTTCCCGAATGGTCTGGGCCTACACGCCGAGGTCCAGCAGTCACCTTGCCGACCTGCAGATGTGCACGTGTCTGTGCATGTGCACGTGTGCGCGTCTGTGTGCACACACGCGAGTGTCCAAGTGTCCTGGGGGCCACAGACCCCAGAGCAGGTGAATCATTGCAAACGCCCCCATCTTTAAACTTAGACACGGACGCGCCCCGAGTCATTTCGTTCCTGACTCTGGTCCTACTGCGCGCGGCCTGGAGGAACCGTGAGGGATTGTCACCGTGTGTCCCGCCGGTCGCTGCCATGTACATTCTAACCCCCAGGTCAGGAGAGGAGGAAAAACGCGTCTGTGGAAAGAAACGTAAATCTGCAACCTGATCAGTCCTCCGAGAGGTGGATCCATGTCCTGACTTTCTGGCATTTGTACGCTATTTGGCTCATCAGGATGAGAGTGCTGACATTTTGAGAGCTGCGCGGGGCCTCCGGCATTGGGGGGGAGGGAGGGCCGTTCGGGGGGTTATGTAGGTGCTTCCCTGTGACGGGAAAGTGGGAAACGGAAACCCGGAAAATGGGCAGAATTGACGACCTGCCGTCAGCAGGTGTCGCCTGCGTGAGCGTCTGATGCCGGGTCCACCGTGAACGCCGCGGGGGCGGGCTGGCTGACGCTCTTCTCCCAAACGGGGACGGCCGCCTCGCACGCGAGGGCAGTGGGGGCTCTGGGACGGCGTCTCTGACACCAGCGGCTCTGCGGGCTGGTGCGTGGGGGACCGCGTGCCCGTCACAGTTAACACACGTGGTCGCCCCTCTGTGTGTCTGTGTCCTAGCCTCCGCTTCTCGCGGAGATCCAGTCCCACTGGATCAGGGCCATCCCAAGGACCTCGTTTTGCCTCAATCAGCTCTTCGAGCGCCCCATGTCCAAGCGGCCCCATTCTGGGGGGCTGGGGGACAGGACGCATCTGGCTCTCGGGGCCGCAGCTCAGTCCCAACAGCAGTCCGGTCGCGAACCCACGGCTTTCCCAGGGCCCAGACCTGTGCCATTGCCGTGGCAGCACCCACATGTGGTTTCTGGACACTTTTCGGCTTTACCGGGGCACACTTAGCGCACAGAAGGTTGCACATGTTCACCACGATCAAGGTAACAGACGTAATCTATCCGCCCCAAACGATTTCTGCACCCCTCTTTATGTTTCCGTTTTTGTGGTGAAAACCTTAGTTTGAGGTCTGCCCTCCTGGGTTTTAAGTGCTCAGCAGGTATTCGCAGGGGGAGGGGAGGGAGGAGGGCGTTCTCTGAGGCCCGTGGCCTCTGCTCCGTCTGTTCCTGAAGCAGGTGGGGGCCTCTGAGTCTGGGGTAGCGTGAGGCTCACTGACGTCAGCAGCAGCACAAGCAGTGAGGACGCCCTTCTTCCCCGAGAGCCAGGAGCAAAGAGGCGTCAGGGACGAGAGGAAGGGGCGTGCAAGGCGGCGGGCTCCCGTCACAGGCTGCCATGTGCTCACAAGTCGTGTGAGTGTGTGAGTGTGTGTGCGTGCGTGCGGAGCCTCTGTGTCCAGGGAGCCCCTGGGTTTTGTGTTTTTGGGCCAGAATGATGTCAGAAGAAACGAGTGAAGAAACTCTGAGCCCACCTTCCTTTCTCCGTCTCTTGCGAATGTTCCCCCACCCACGCGGGCCGAGCAGCGCTTCCTGTCCCCAAGCCGCCTGCCCGGCCGGTGCTGCCTGGAGGTTTCCTTAAACCCACATCAGCTCCCGCTCCGGCTGCCCGGCCCGCTCTGCAGGGTGGGCTGGGGGCCGACGGAAGGGCCTCCTCCCTGCGGTCCGGGCCTCTCACCCTGTCCGCCCCGCTCCATAAAAGCACGGAATGGACCTCGGGGTTTCCCTTTGCCTTTTCTCCGTGGAGAGGGAGGGCTTTCTGTTCTGTCCCGTGCGGCTTCCATACATTCTGTTCCATCCTACCAGGCTGACAGTTAGGGTGGCCTGTGTTGTTGTTGAGCCACACGGAAAGAGACAGAGAAATAGAAACTTCTAGAGTCCTTTGCCCCCAGGAAGGGCCAGGAGACCAAGGCCGCCCTCAGCACTTGTCCCGGGGTCAGGGCCCAGAGCCGAGCCCGGTGACCTGAGCCTCAGGGAAGTCACGGTCAGTTCCCCTGCCTGGATCCAGGCCTCCTGTCCAGACTTTATTCCAGTCTTGAGGCAAGTAAGAAAATGTGTAAACTTACGTGTCAACGTGGCCATGGCGCCCAGCTGTTTGGTCAAACACCAGCCTAGACGTTGCTGTGAAGGTGTTTGGTGGATGTGACAACATTTAAAATCAATTAACTTTGTGTACGCAGGTTAGCCTCCATACTGTGGGTGGGCCTCGTCCAATCAGTCGAAGGCTTAAAGGCAGGGACAGAGAAGGAATTGTCTGTCCTCAGGACTGCAACAAAGAAACCAGCCTGAATTTCTGGGCTGCCCGCCTGCCCTGTACGTCCCACATGTAAGTGTGTGTCCTACACTTTCAAACATGAATGTGCCCGTCCCACAATCGCATGAGCTGATCGCTTAAAATCGATCCCTCTCCCACCGTGGGTGTGTGTGCGTGTAACACACTTAGGGCCCACGCCCTCCCTGGGTGCCTAAGGGGACACACATTACGGGAGGTCAGGGAGGTGCGCTGGCTCCCCGTTAGTGTCTGAGTGACAATTCAGAGGGCAAGACTCTGGATGGTGGATTAGGGAGTAGGGGCCTCAGAAAATCCACTACTAAAAGCACTGAGAACACTGGCAAAAAAAAAAAAAAAAAAAAAAAAGAAGAAAAGAAAGGAAGGAAAGAAAAAGCAAAAAAAAAATCAACTTTCAGAACACTGGAAATTAACCAAAGGCGTGCAAATGTTTGGAAAACGTTTATTGAAGAAAGATGAATGCCGGTAGGAATAGAATAACACGGACACCAGCACCGAGCGCTGCTGGGCGAGCCTCGAGGGTTTCAGCTTGTGCTGCGTCTGCCCTGTCTCCTCCACCTCCCGGAAACCAGCCTCCCTGTGCTCACGGCTCCTGTGGAAGCCGGCGGCCCAGCGGCCAGGGGAGGGGAGCCTGGGTCTGGGCCCCACAAGCCCGTCCCCGGAGAGCTGTCACACTTCGGCCCCATCTGGTGGCTCCAGCCCTGGGCCCTACAGACAAAGGGAGGGGGGGCTCCTCCCACAGCCGAGCCCCCAGGTACGGCCCAGCCCGGCCACGGACGGACTGCGGCCCGAGGGGGGCCCAGCTGCGCCCAGATTCCTGCCCCACAGAAACCGTGACATAATAAAGAGAGATGTTTCCAGTCACTAGGTTTGCAGGCATTTGCTGCACAAAAATAGATAATAAATATGCACCGTGTGGCCTGATTTCCCTTCTTTTTTCCCCAGAGAGTCACTGTCCTGAAGGCAATATTTAGCAATTTCCATCTCCCCTTTGGGGACTTGCCAGAATTTTAAAAAAGATTTTGCATTCTGGAACGTTTATGTGCACTTAACAAATTTCATAGTGTACGTGCGTTTTCCACTCGGTAGGAAGGTCTGGGGTTTATCCATACAGACTCCCATTTAACTACGTGATTAATTCTCCCCGCGACACTGAGGTCACTCCTGTGCCTCAGACCCCCGGCTGAAGGACTCTCTGGGAGTTAATAACTGTGCCGGGTTATTTTGGAGTTTCCCTTACAAACAGTGAGGAGATAGAGATTCCTGGATGACCCTCTTCAGACATAGACACGGGGATTTCTTTACGACGTTGGCCTTGAAATAAGTCGCTGAGTCGTAGGGAAACACGCCTCCAGCCCTAGAGTACAGGACTCACTGACGTCACACCCAAAGTAGGGCTGGAGCCGGGGGGGGGGGGAGGGGGGGGAGGGGGACGGGGGGACAGGTGGGGGGCGGGCGGCCAGGACCTGAGTCAGAAGCACCTCACGCCGGGACCTCTAGCCTGAGTCCGACTGGCGTTGAATTTCAGCCTCCTTCTGCACGCCTGGAGTCCTGCTCTCCGAGAACCTTCCCTTCCTGCCAGCTGTGCTTTCGTATCGGTTGTAGGGTTTCTTGTTACATCAGCGTTACTGTGCCTTTCGTGTGGATACAAATGAAAACCGTCTTCCTCTGAGGTTTGTCTCACTTCATGCAAATTGTCTTCGTTCGCACCGGAAATGTAAGTGTCGTGCGTTCACACTACTGGTCTTTGCCCCGTGCTTTACGCTCAGTGTCACCTGGCTAACGCCCTCCCAACCCGAGTCATAGTATCTTCCCGAAACTTCTCCCCACGTGCTTCTCGCTTTGGCTTTTCCCGCTGAGGCCGAGTTCCCGGACGGTCTTTGTGGTTGTGGGAGGTGGGTCATCTGACGGTCCCTTGTCACCCTCCCCGCCTCTGCCTCCCACTTGCCTTCGGGAAGGGCTAAGGCCCCCAGCAGGTGGCACACGGGGGCACTGCTCCCAGCACCTGCCCCCACTGTGCATCAGGTGAGGACACGGGGTGAGGAGCCCCCCGTGGAGGGGTGCGTGCGGGCGTGGGCGGGAGGGGTGAACACCCGAGATCTTCCTGGCTCTGTCTCTTCCTGAGCCCGCGGTGTGGGACACGGGAATAAAGGGGGTCAGAGCCGACCCAGTGTGGGCGTGTGTTGGGAAGCTGGGAGCCACGGGCCCGTCTGGGGACCTCCTCCCTGGCAGGCGCCCCCTACAGGGGCTTCCAAGGTCCCCCTCACTCTCCAGCGAGTGTCCTTGGCCCACGGGCTCCGTGTAGGAGGCAGCAAAGTCGTCCGCCGTCCTGCTGTCCCGGGAGTATTTGCTTCTGGGATGTCCATGTTTAAATAAAACTTTTATATATCTCAATAATGATATCAATAGATCTTAATCCGGGTAATTAAAATTCAACGAGACATTCCGGGGAGGTAACAAACGCCCACAAACCATTTTAACGACCGCAAGCTGTTCCCTCGCAGGGAAGCGGCCTCACCGGGCGGGGAGCACAGGGCTGCGGGCAGAAGGCCGCTGGGGCTCTTGGGAGGCTTGTACCTGGCAGCAAGTTTTTATCCTGAATTTTATTAGCCTCAGAGGAATCCTTCTGTGAGAGGACAGTCCACACACGGCGGAGGAAACGGCCCGGGGTCAGGGGCCGGCTTTGCTCGCGCACCGTCCGTGTGGCCGTGGACGAGAGGGTGACCCTGTATGAGCGCCTGCAGCCCCGGGGACGCCCGCCCACCCTTCCCAGGGCTCTCCGGCGTTGTTCATTCCAGCACAGTTTCCCGTGTGCTGCTCTGCCAAGGTCGTTGCAGAAGGGGGCGGAGGACAGGACGCGTGGCCTTCCCGCCCCATTTGGCAGTTTGCCACCGTCCATTTCCAGTGAGCTGAGCTCCACACGGCGGCCGGAGGGGGCCTTGTGACCTTCACCCGCACGCAGTCACCGCCAGCCCCTCCTGAGTGTGCTCTGCTGGGCTCAGGGAAGCGGGGGTGGGGGGGGGGTGGCTGGGGGCCGGGGCCGCGATGACCACGGGCAGGGCCACGAGCCAGTTCAGGGCTGCTCCATGGGATCGCAGGCAGGCCCCTCAGGGTCGTCCTGTGGCCGTGCGGGGGCGGGAGTGGGTGGGCGGGGGCCAGGACGGAGCTGGTTCTGGGCGGGCACGCCTTCCTCCAAGTCTGCAGATCGGTGTGGACTGGGAGGGCAGTCCCGGTGCAGCGGCGTCCCGACAGCTGGGCCCAGGGCACGGGGTGCATGGGGGTCCCGCCTGGGCCAGGGCCTGGGCCCCTGGAATCACGGACAGGATTCAGGGCCCTGGACGGAGGCAGTGCGTGGGCTCCCCGTGGGCTGGGGTCTGGTGGGGGAGGTCAGCCTGTGCTCGGTGACCGACAGGAAGCTGGGACGCGTACCTCCGGTCCTGGACCGTCCCTCCAGGCTGGTGGAGGCTCGGATCTGGACGGGTGTTTGTCAAGTCTGTGTCCACGGCGCGTCAGCCCAGCCACGAACAGGCCCTTGCCACGTGGCCACAGGTGAGCCCGTTCAGCAAGCGAAGTCCCACGCCTTCCAGGTTACGCCCCCCGTGACCCTGGGGCCGCCCGCACCTGTCACACAACCCAGTGGTAGTTTTGCTTTATTTACATTAAAATCAACAGATGTTAGCAAGTTAATGTCATTTATTATATCAGATGTGATGACAATACAATTAGTATTTTTTAAACTGTAATTGTAAAATTGACCTTATTAAAATTCCACTTCCTCCATAATTAAAAAAAAACTAATTACTTCTAGTAATTGGACCAGAAATGACATTTTGAGTTCATTAATATTCAGCAAATTGTTTTTGAAGACGTTCTCGCACCGTGCACTGTCAGTCTCCCGCATTTCTGTTTGTTTCTTATTGAAAACTGGTCTGGAAATAACACTTTGCATTTTAACAAGATGTACGTCCACCAGCTGCCTTTATAAATAAAGTTTTTAATTGCTAATTAATTGGCGGGGGGACTGTCTCCACAATGCTTTCCAGGCTTGAACGTGGCGGTGGGCCCGACGCCCGGGCCGGATGCTGGTCCTCAGGCCTCGCGGCCACCGCCCGCCGTCTGCGGGCGGCCGGTGCACAGGGACCCGGTCATGCTCTGCTGTGCCTGAACGCCAGAGTCTAATTACTGGGCTGCTGTGGGAGGTGGGGGCAAATCCAAACGACGGAGTGCGAACTCGGTGTGTAATTAACTGAGCTCAGTGGAGAAGAGTTAGGAAGAACGAAAGTCGGACCGTGCAGGGCCGCCACGGGGACGGGTTCCTGGCTGCGCGGGAGGGCGGCCGGGCCAGGCGCGGGGGCGTCCTCTGTCTCGGGTGGGACAGACAAGGGCTTCCGTGATCCTGTTGTCTGTCTGTCCCCTGCAGGGATGCTCTCTTGACACATGAGCTGTGGCTTATTGTCTGCTGAGGTAGGTCCGTCCCCCGGCTCTTTGGAGGTCCCCGCGGCCTGCGTGCAGAGAGGCCCCAGGCTGCCCGCTGGACCAGGGCGGTGCCCCCAGAGAGGGTGGTCCTCTGTGCAAGAGTGTGGAGAGCTGGTCATGCCCCACCCCGGTAACCTCTGGCCGCGGCCTGCGTGACCCCGGGGTGGGTGGACATTTGGGAGAGGTCTCCCCGTGGCCCTCCCTGTCCAGGGCGAGCTCCGGCCAGCGACACCCCATGCAGCCCGGGGCTGAAGCAGTGGGATGGGGGGTCGCGGCGCCTGCCGGAGTCAGCCATCCCGCACGTGTGGCATCATCAGGCTGTCTGTCCTTGGTGCCCTAGCGTGTCCCCCGTGTGTGGCGTCCCCCCCCACCCCTGTCCTGCTGCCCACGCTCCAGTCTCTGCAGTCCTCACAGGCTTTCGGCGGTGCTGATGGAGGGGTGTGGGCACCGGGGCAGAAGCCACCTGCTCCTGTGACACAGGGACGTTCCGCGTCCAGCCCCACAGAGCCTCTGCAGCCCGTCCTGCCTCCATGGGCCCAGGAGCCCCACACAGACTCACAGGTGAGGGCCAGTCACCATTGTGAGTGTCACTCAGGGGGTCCCGAGGGCCCTGGGCTCACGGATGCAGTGTCTGTCGGGGGTCGTGACGCAGGGGCTCTACCTGGGGCTGGACTGGCTGAACACAGAGGGGCTGCTGGCCCTGAATTTGCTGAGACCCCAGGGCCACGCGGAAAACTGCCTGAGGACGTGGGCGGGAGAGAGACGGCCACAAGGCCACTGTTCCTGAGCAGAGCCCTGTGGCCCGGCTCACGGCTGGTCTGAGATGCGTCCCCCTCGGAGGGCAAGTCCCCAAGGAGTGGAGGGAAGCAGATTGGCTGGGGGGGGGGGGTGTCCCTGGAGCCATGGCCGTGCCTGCCGTCACCTCGGGGGCAGGACGCTGGGGATCCGATTCCCGGGTGGGTGTGGACTCGGGTGCTGGGGTCCTGCTACTTTCCGCGTCGGGATTTCCTGGAGGAGGTGGGCGTTCTCCTTCCTGCACATCTCGGGACCCCTCTGAGGCTCCCCCACAGAGCCGGCCCCTCAGACGTGGGCCGGTTCCCGCTGCCTCCTGTGCTGCCTCTCTGTCTCTGTGTCCCTCTTTCTTGTTCTCTGTCTCTCTCTGTCCACCTTTTGATCATGGTCGGATGTTTTCCCTCAGAGGTCGGGTCAAACCTGCACAACCAGAACAAAGGGCAGGTGGGAAACCAGAGGGACCTTCTGCTCCCGACGGCCTCCGGGCAATAAAGCGGGGCCTCGGGCCTCTGTCCCCCGCTGGCCTCGCCCGGCGCCCCCTCCCCTCCTGGGCAGCCTCGAGAGCTCTCGATGGGAGGAGGACATGCACACAGGGCATTTTCTAGCCGAGGGAGGTGTGGGGCCCTGCCGGGGCCCCGTGCTCTCCCGCGGGAGCCCACTGACCCACGAGCCATGGGCCCAGGGGCCTGAGCAGACCTGCTACCCACCACCCACGGGCTGAGGCCCTCCTGGTGCCACTTTCTTGAAACCGACTTTCTTTTAAAACTATGGATGCTTTCGGGCGCCTGGGTGGCACAGTCGGTTAAGCCTCCGACATCAGCTCAGGTCACGATCTCACGGTCCGTGAGTTCGAGCCCCGCGTCGGGCTCTGGGCTGACGGCTCGGAGCCTGGAGCCTGCTTCCGATTCTGTGTCTCCCTCTCTCTCTGCCCCTCCCCTGTTCATGCTCTGTCTCTCTCTGTCTCAAAAATAAATAAACATTAAAAAAAAAAAATTAAAAAAAAAAAAAAAACTATGGATGCTTTTATTTAAAAGAGAAAAGCTTTATATCCACTGTGACCAGAGACAGTGTCCCTTTTGACTCAAGGAGGAAATAAATAACCAGAAGGGCCAACGTGGTGGAGGCCGGGTTGGCCCTGAGACCCCGGGGGTCGCCTCCCTGAAAAGGGTTTCCCCCCTCCCCGTGTCCTGGGGCGGCCGTGACAGATGACCACAGACCGGGCTGCTTAAACATCAGAAATTCATCCTCTCCGTCCTGGGGCCGGAGTCTGAAGTCGAGGTGGGGGCAGGGCCGTGCTCGCTCTGGAGGCTCCAGGGAGGGTCCTCCTGGCCTCGTCCAGCTCCTGGGGCTCCAGGCGTCCCCAGCGTCTGCCCCCGTCTGCACACGTGTGTGCCCGCATTTCCTCTTTTCAGAAGGACACTAGTCATACTCCGTGAGCGTCCAGCCTAGTGACGTTGCTTCACTCCATCACTCCTGCAAAGACCCTATTTCTCCAATGCGCCTCGGCCTGTGGCGTATCTCTCTGAGGGACGTGATTCCACCCATAACAGGGATGTGAGTGGAACCCCACAAACCCGACTGAGAGCTTCTCCCTGAACGAACCGGAACCTTGAAAACCACAAAGTTCCCCCCCACAGGCCTGCAGGAGGTGACGTGGCCCCTCGGGGAGCGTGGACAGAGGCCTGGCAGGACACTGGGGGCCTGGGGACCGAGGGGACGAGAGCCCTCGGGGGGGGTCTGTGCCCGTGAACAGATGGACCCGGGCAGACGGGCTGCAGTTTTGCAACGCGGGTGCACATGCGTGCCTGTGCTGAATACGTGTGTGTGAGTGTGGCGATGCTCTTGGTCTACAGATCGGGGCATGTGTTTGCACACCAGCAGGCAGTGTGGAGGAGGAACGCGCCGGACGTCTGAGCCTGTGTCCCCGTGGACACAACAGAAGACTCCCTCCTGACCGAAGCCAGAGGCAGCGTCCCTGAGGGGCCGGAAGGGCGCCTGGGTCGGCACTGGGGCTCTGAGACGGCGTCTCTGATGCCAAAAGGTGGCGCGGGCCCTGTGGACAGGCGTGTTGGTGACCACGTGCCCTTCACACGTGGCACACGTGGACGTCAGCACCTGCCTTATTAACGCAAATCCGAAACAAGTAGGTATTTTACTCCAAGGCCCTGAGGAGATAACACAATGTAGCTGGACTCTCTCTCTCTCTCCCTTTCTCTCTCTCAAGTGCGGTAAAAGCTTACAGCTAAAGGCAGATCAAGGAAGGCTTGAATATGAATTTTTGCACAGATGCCAATGACGGAGAATTTCCATCTGAATCTTTGGCGAACCCCGTCCGGACGAGCTTCCCTCCTGGCTCCCTACCTCCCCTGCCACCCATCTCCCCCTAGATGACGCCCCTCCCTCCACACCCCCTCCCCAGAGTCTCAGAGTCCAGGACAGGACCGAATGTCACCCAGCAGGACCTTGGGGCCGGGAGGGGTGCGGAGGCCAGGCTCTCAGGAAAGTGTCTCGATTTTACAAGTGCCTCTTCTCCCTTCTCGGCGGCCCCAGGACGGGCAGGATCGCTGCCGGCGTCCATGTGGGTTTCGGGAGATGTGCTGGTCAATCCTTTGCTCAGCAAGGAGGGGCATCGCTGACGAGGAAAGGGGGTAACCGCGTAGAGCAGACCCTTTGGAACTCGTTTTCGGGAATTTCGAGTACTTACCAAACATATCAAGTGCCCAGAGCAAGGTGCTGACACCCACGCGACCTCGTCTCGTTTAAGACGCGGCGTCGCCTCTAGGGCCCCCCTGGACACGCCCACTGCCTCCCGCCCCTGCAGCCGCGCCAAGGGTGCCGTGCGCCGTGTGCATCTGCCCCTGTGCTCTTCTGAATCTCTGTCCTCACTTTGCTCCTACAGTTAGAACAACGTGGGACATACTTTGGCATGGTTTTGAATTTTATGAAACAGCCTCATTTTATAGGAGGAGGATTCATTTCCGAAGCTTGCTGACGTCGCTCCTGCCAGTCACTGGCATTGATTCCTGCCCCTGAAACGCGTTCGTATTCATTGATGTTCCGTTGCACGAACGTATGAACGTATTTTATTTATTGGCTTAATGATTGAAGGACACGTGGGTCACTGCCATTTTCTGGTTTTCTGCTTTTGCGGACAGGATGCCTGGAGCTTTGTCCGTGTTTTCCTGACGCGCACAGCTCGTCATGTGTCAGAGGTTCAGCCTGGCCACGGAATTGCCTGAACATAAATTTTGCTCAGATTCACTTTATCTGACAAGGACAGTTATTTTCCAAACTGATCACTCCAACCCTCTCCCACCAGTGGTGTATTAATACTTCCCGTTTCTCCACATCCTTGTCAACACTCGAGACTCTGAGATTTACCACTGTCTGTTCTGCTGTTGATAGACGTCTGCATCGCACCGACAATTACGTATTATAAATTGCGTAGCTGTGACCGTGTACAGGCAAGTCTTTTTCATGGACATTTATTTCCACTACTTAGCAGCAGAATTGCTCGGTCAGAATTGGACACTTGAATTTGTAAGAAATCTTTATTTGCAGTTTTTCCTTCCTTCTTTTGCTTTATTCTGCCTTGACACTGTTTTCTCCTTCAGTTTTTCTCGGACAGTTTGGACAACGCACACGCTTTCCGTTACCTCAGTGATTCGTCTATAAATGTCACTCCTCCACTGAATTCATCAAATTATAAAATTAGTCTCCTCAACTTTCTCCATGCACGACGGGGACCCCCGGACGTTCTGATCGCCTCTCTGACTCATGTGCCCTGACTGTTATATACATATTTCTGGTAACGCCTGAGGCGTTACTATATTTTGCACGGTAATTGTTCATCTCCTATTTGCCAACTTGTCTACGCCTCCCTCCTCTCTCCAGTGGAGATCTTCCTTCTGGCAACGCCGTCTTCCGTGCGAACTGCACACTTACTTTCTGTTAGTGACGGTCTGTGGATGCGGCCGATCCCCGGGTTGGGGTTTTGAAAAGTGTGTTTCGCTCTTGTTGCTGAAAGATGCTACTTGTGGGTGTAGACCCCGGAGTTATTTCACCTGCGCGATGTGGGCTCCAGTCGGCCGTCTCCCCGAGTCCTGGCCACGCTGGCAGGTCAGCTCTTAGGCCGAATGCGGTTCCTGCAAAATGCCTCCTGTGTCTGTGCACGTCTGCACTGTCCCTGTGCTGTCCCAGTGCACAGGTCCTCTTCAAATTTATTGATTGGAATCCATTGGCCTTGAGTCGGAGGTATCTTTAATCTTCTGTTCTTTTAACATTTGTCGGCCAGTATCGTTTAAAACATTGTCTCTGTCCTGTTGTCTCTTTTGTTCTCTTTCGGGGGCTCCGGTTAAATCCAGTTACGTGGCTTCACTCGGCCTTCAAACCCCCGACCTCCCCAAGAGCTGGCCTCTCCGTCTCTCTCGATGCATCTGGTTTAATTTATTTTTCTAGAACTTGTAGCTACTGATCCCTCCTTCTCTTCAGCTTTGCCTGTCAGGTATGAAATGTATCACTTACTGCCTGCAGCCCACTGACAGGTCCTTGAAACGGGCGGAGTGACCTCCCTCTAGGAGCTCAGCTGCCTCGATGGTGACACTTGGCTGGGGGCGAAAGGGAATCTTGGCTTAACGCTGTCCTGAGCTCCCAGGATCCTGTGAGTCTCCTTAAACACATAAAAATTCATTTGCAAACTTCCTTTATCTTTAACCCCCAAGTGCATGCTGGCAATTGCACGGCAAGCTTATGCCCCCCTGAGATGCATCTGAACGGTCTCACGACTGAGGTTTGACTGCACAGACATACGTGGTCTTTTCCTCACACAGCTCAGCCCTGAGGGTCCTGGCCACCTTGCTTCCAGAATTCCTTAGAGACTTACTCCATCCCTGCCCCCCTCCCAACCTGAGGGTGGATGAGCAGTTACCCGTCGCGACCCCAGCGCAGCTCCTCCTGCCCACGGGTCCTGTCCCCGTGCTTTACTAAAATCACCTTTTTTTAAAAAAAAATTTTTTTTTTCAACGTTTATTTATTTTTGGGACAGAGAGAGACAGAGCATGAACGGGGGAGGGGCAGAGAGAGAGGGAGACACAGAATCGGAAACAGGCTCCAGGCTCTGAGCCATCAGCCCAGAGCCTGACGCGGGGCTCGAACTCACGGACCGCGAGATCGTGACCTGGCTGAAGTCGGACGCTTAACCGACTGCGCCACCCAGGCGCCCCTAAAATCACCTTTTTGCACCAAAGACGTCTTGAGAAATCTTTCCTGGCCGTCGGCTCCACCAACGCCGAGCACCCCAAAACTTCATGGTGCGGTTTGTTAATCCAGATCAGAGTGGATCTTTGTGCGGGACACTTAGAAGATGCTGTCCTCCTCGAGCACCGTCTCCCACGCGGACCTTTCCCCGTGTGGGCCCGTGGCGGGGATCCGCGCGGAGATTCAGTCCTGGGAGGGGGGTCTCTGTGCGCTTCCTTCCTCGGGAAGATTCTGGGCTCTGCCTTCTCTCCCGCAGACGGCCGGGGAAATGGACGTTGGAGTTCCCTGCCTGTGACCCGGAGGTGAGAACCAGCTCAGGGGGACCTGCTGTTGTCTTCGTCCACGGATGCGCGTCATACATCGTGGAAGCATTTTATGTGGAATTTTTTTGGCCTTCAAGGGGCGAGCCAGATATCCATGCTGCCATGTAAAATTCTAGCGCAGAGTCTAAAACCGGGGTCTCAATTAGTAGGTCATGAAGTCAGATTAGAGGCTGTGAGCAGCATTTGTAAGTAGGACCGACTGAAACGGAAGGGGACAGATGGAACGTGGGACGTTGGCTGGCCTCTCGTCGGGATGCGCGTACCCGGGTGCGCCTGTGCGGGTCCCTGGGTGCCTCGCGGAGCGGCCCTTGCTTCCGGTAATCCCGTCATCACTCCAGGTTATTACTGTGCCTCCAACCCCTGGGGCTCTTGCTACAATGCAGACTCTGATTCGGCAGGTCTGAGCCCGGGGCCTGGGCCTCTGCATTTCCAGCCCGCTGGGGCCCGGAGCACAGGGCCCTCTGTGGGGTGGGGTCTCGGGACGCCTGGGGTCATCGGGACACCCTCCCCCAGGTCCGGGCGTATCCCCTCCTTACTTGCGGCCCACGCACTCAGGACCGTCCCAGGCAGGTTCCTGAAACGGCGGGTGGTCATTGTCTTCACGCCCCCGGTTTCTGCCACCCCCGGTTTCTGCCGCGGAAGGATTTTCGCTCCCTGCAAGACGTGCCTACCGATTTCCAGAAGTCAATCGCCGAAGGCGAATAAAGATGCCCAATAAATTCGGAATACACCTTCAGATGAGAACACCATATGCAAATGACGACGTAATCCCATTATTAACTGTTATTCCTGAAACGCCAGCACCAGGCAGAGCTATTTAAATGGCAGGTCGATGTAATTGCGACTGTTTTCTGGCAGCAGCTAAGACTGTAGTCGAAGGGCAATAAAATGCAATAGGCTGTTCTGCCCGCCTTTGTTTTCCAATGTAAACTACTTGCATGCTATTTACATATCAATGCAAACTTCCTTTTGCTAAATCATGCAAATGAAATAGCAGAGTTCAGCACAGCCCCGCCATGGAGCGCTGGGGATCACTTTGTGAGCTATTTCTTTTTTATTTACCCCAGGTCCCCAAACATTTGGGCTGGCCGGGCCAGTAATGCAATTGCTCTGAATCTCTGGCCCAGAAGCGCTCGTGTTCACTGTGCCCATTCGGTGTGGACTCAGAGATGAGAGGGGCCGGAGGCATCTCCAGCCCCGCTGGGTCCCTGGTGCCCCGAGCAAGCCAGGGCTTGACCGTGAGGGACCCGGGAACGTCAAAGCAGCCTGGCCTGGCCGTTCCCTCTCCGCTTCAGAAATTGCAAGGTCTTGACTGCTCCCCTACGGTCGGCGGCCAAGCCGCAGCCGGGCTTTCGCCAGGGCGAGCGGCACAGGCCGCTGGGGCCCTGCTCAGAGAGGCCGGGTTGGCAGGTCCCGCCCAAAGAGTGGGTGAGCTCCTCGCCGTGTGCCTGTGGACCCGACGTCGTAGCCGTGCAGCCGGCTGCTCCCCGGGCCGCTGATGTGCCCCGGGCCCTGCGTGTTTTCTGTCTGGGGGTCCCCGTATAAAGGCCACACTCCTTAGAGCAATGCCTAGTTATTTCCTCGTGTTTGGGTGCAGGAGTCACAGCATGGACACGTGCAGGAGCGGAGGCGGGCAGCCTGCCTGTGCTGGTGCAGCTGGGGGGTGGGGGGTAGGGGGTGGGGGTGTCAGCTGGTGACCCTGGGGCACAGCCACAGGAGCCTGGCAGAGTCAGTCCTCCAGGAACTTGTGGATAGCATTTGATTAATCACATCACTCCCGACCACCCCCCCCCACCGCCCCCGCCTTTTTTTAAATCAAGGGAAACCAGGGAACAGGGCGGATCTGGGCAGTCCCTTGACCTGGTATTCGAAACAGTCACCTTCTGGCCGCCCCGCTGGTCAACCAGCTGGAGATTCCCCGGAGGGGGGCCCTCTCTGCGGGGCTTGGTGAGCCCCAGAGCGGGCCGTGGGCAGCTTGCGCCGTGCAGAGCCCCGGCCACAACATTTAGGGCGGGTTTCTCAGTCTCGGTACGATGGCCCTTTGGGTGGGATGGTCCTCGGGGTGGAGGCTGCCTTGCGCGTTGGAGGGCGCCGGGCAGCAAGCCGGGCCTCTGCTCCCACATCCGAGGGTCGTCTCCCAGGCTCGACAGTCGGAAACGTGTGCGGACATTGCCCCACACCCGGGGGACACAGCCCCCCTCCAGAGAGGACCACTGACTGAGCATCACACTTCAGGGGATGCTTGCTTGTTGGGCTGAACGCGACTCCTGTCCCAGTGTCCCCGTGGCTGCCGGAGAGCCGTGGGCGTGCCAGATTTGCCCGGCGGAGTCTGCGGGAAACACCGAGGAGTCCTTTTAACCTTGATTTGGTGGATGGAAAGGAAAGACTTTAAATCACTCAGGGTGCACTTGTGTTCACGATCAGACAGCTTGAACAACAGGGCACAGGCAGTAAAGACGTTTCAAGGCCCCACAGGGGAAGCCTGGAGCTTGGCAGGGGGCTGGCTTTTCTCCTTTCTGCTCTGTTGCCGATGGCTCTGCCAGCCTTAAAATAAAATAGCCACTTGTTTAGCAGCGCAGTGAGTTTATTCGGGAACACGCGGGAACGGCAATGCGGGGCCAGCAAACGCGTGACCACAGGCAAGTCGGAGGAGACCCAGGAGAGGCCAGCTCTTATTAGGTTTTAGGAGGAAACTGGGGAGGGTTGTTTTGGACAGAAATTCCTGGGAGAAGAACGAGGGTTTGAGGTGTGGCGGCTTCTTGCCGGCTGCAAGTGGGGGCGGGCGCGTCGTTGCTGGGACAGGAGGACCTTCCTTTTCTCAAAAGCAGGAGATGGAATTTCTATGTGAAATCTGTTCTCTCTTGTCAAGATAAGCCTTGTCCCCCTTCTTGCTGCTGGTTGCGCACCTGCAGGGTTTGGTGTGTGCCCCCTTCAGGGCTTCCCAACTCCACTTTCTGTGAGGCTTTCCTTCAGTCATTCACAGCTTCATGGTGGCAAGGTGGCTGCCACAGCACCAGACATCACCGCCACAATCGAGGATGGAAGAGGCGGCAGAGCTCCCTCCATGTCTTTCATCAGAGAAGCAGGAAGGCAAACCTCTCTTGAAGCTCCCTGCGGAGCCCCCCAAGGTCCTAGCTCCCTGCGGACCACCCCCCCCCCCGGCCCCCCAAGGTCCCAGGTCCCCGTGGACCGCCCTGAGGTCTTGGTGGCCAGATCTGGTCACACCAGCACCCTTTGCTGCAAGGCTGCCTGGGAGGTGGGAGGTGGGAGGTGACGTGGGGAAGGAATGTGTCGTTATTTTATCGGAAGCAGCACCCGTTTTTATTAATGGCGACGCGTTCTCGCTCTCTCTCCTGCATTGTGAGGATGTTTTCCTTCTTCCTCTGCTTGTGGTAACAGGACTCAGACTCTGATTGCAATGAATAAGGTGCTTATGTTTTGTTTTGTTTTGATTTTTATCTGTTTAATTTCAGAAGGTGCCGGTGGGGAAAGGAGGCCGTGTCTGGTCCAGGTTCCCAGGCCGGGGCACGTCTGTGACTGGCGAGGCTTAGCGTGTTCTGCTCCCCGACTGGACGTGTCCCTGGGGGTCCCAGCCAGGCCTCGGGGATGCTGAGTGGGGCCAGGCGGGGTGAGGGAGGCTCTCCAGGCTTCCCTCGTCCCTCCGGCTGGTACCAGATGGCCCAGGGGCTCCCGGGTGCCGACCCGCAGCCCAGTTGTGACTGGCCAATCCCGGAGCCCGGCATAACGTCAGAAACAAAGCCCCTGTAAAACGTAGCGGTGGTTCTGCCGCGTTCACGGTCTCCACTTCTCTGGTGAGCACGTCGTTTCTTTAATTTTTCCTACTTTTCCATCATGGAAAGTTTCAAATCAAATTGTCCATCCACATCGCCCACTACTGGTCAGACCTCGCGTGGCCCCGCGTCCCTCCCTGTGCACTTTTTTCCTTCTATCTTGGAATATTTTGGGGTAAATTTCAGACATTATTTACATTTCTTTCTTTTTTTTATTTTTTTTTAACGTTTATTTATTTTTGAGACAGAGAGAGACAGAGCATGAACGGGGGAGGGGCAGAGAGAGAGGGAGACACAGAATCCGAAACAGGCCCCAGGCTCTGAGCCGTCAGCACAGAGACCGACGCGGGGCTCGAACTCACGGACCGCAAGATCATGACCTGAGCCGAGGTCGGCCACTAAACCGACTGAGCCACCCGGGCACCCCCAGACATTATTTACATCTCGAGTAAACATTTCTACATGGGTCCCTCAAAGACGAGGCTGATGTTTTTGAAGTGTGGCTTTGGTGTTCTTGCCCCAGACTTGATATGATTTCTCAGTTCTGCCAGAGCGAGTCCACTGCCTTCCGGTTCCTCAGTTTACCCTTGGAGCCGGGGTCTGAGCGCAGCCCGCCGCCCTGCGTCCGTGGGGCTTCCCGCAGCCACCGTTCACCACCGCGTCGGGCGGATGCGAGGACCGGTGAGATCACGTCTGCGCTCCCACGCGGCTGCTCAGGGCGCTGGCGGTGCTCCCGCCGGGAACGTGTGATGTGGGGCGGTCCGTTCTGGGGAGCACACGGGGCGCCGCTGAGGATTCCCCACAAGCGCCACCCATCACTGACCTCACGGGCGCTGTTCCAGCGTGCGTTCGTTATTTGTTTGTGCTTTCTACCTGGAGCGCAGGTGGACGTCCAGAGGACATCGTGCTGTCTCGGGGCCTGGCTGCCCTCAAGCACCATTCTCACAGGAAGGCGGGATAAACGCTCGGATCTTTACTTTCAGGGGCCACATCCCGCCTAGTCAGCGGGTGTCTTAGTGCTTTCCAGCCACGACGGGGGCGAGTCCGGTGCTGGTATCGTCGTGCTCAACACACACGGAGTCACTGATGTGTTTCAGGGCGTTGCAATTGTTACCTTTATCGATAATAATTGACGCTTGCGACCTTCGACCTGGTGTTTTCAGCCGTTGGTCGCTTCTTTGTTTTCCGGGGTAAGGAGACGTTAGGCTCACCTCCGCCAGCATCTGCCATTTCTTCGAGGAATGGTGATTTCTGCCAGTGGGAAGTGGGGGTTAAATACCCTGCTCTTTGCTACTGGACTGGTCGATAATTCGAGGCCGTTTCAGAAGACAGAGCTGGACCGTTTTTAAGGATAAAAATCCACCAAGAACTCTCGAGGCAATTATTTTCCAAATTTAGGGCTACCTTGTCTGGAAAAATCTTATCAGTAGACATTAGTACCTCCTTCCATTCAGGCCCCAAATCCCACTTTCCAAATATGCTGACAGGATTTCGCCTTGGCACCTCGTGCAGCCTTAGACTAGAGCCGCCCAAAACGGCAGGTTCACCGGAAGTGGTTTACGGCTCGGTTTCTGCAGAAATTTTTGTCATTCTGGGGTATCTCACTTGGGGTGTGCAGTGAAGTTCATTTTATATTGCTTTCTATCTTTTCTGCTTTAAAAGATTTCTTCTACTGTATTTTTCCATTTAAATTTTTAAAAGTATTTTTATTCAGTTTTGAGAGAGAGAGACAGAGAGAGAGAGAGAGAGAGAGAGAGAGTGAACAGGGGAGGGGCAGAGAGAGAGGGAGACACAGATTTGGAAGCAGGCTCCAGGCTCTGAGCCGTCAGCATGGTCATTTTGAACCCTGTCTACAAGTCCAACCTCGAGGTCGTCTGTGGGTTTGCTTCTATCACTCATGTTTTCTGCCTGGTTATCCCTCGTGTGTCCTCCTCATTTCGTGTCTAGGAATGTCTTTGTTTCGTGGTTTTGTGATCTGTCGCGGGACGGTCCTGATTTTCAAGTGCGTAAGGAGCACCCGGCCACAGAGACCACACTCTGAGTCAGGAAACAAAGCTCAGCCATTCGAAAGGATGAGAGGTGAATGAAATGTGTCCAGTGGGATCCACTCCCGGGCTGGGGAATATGGCGTCACGTCGTGTCGAGGGGCCACCACGCGGCTGTCAGAGCGTCTAGAATAGGAAGGACAGGTGCTAGGAAGTGCTGACAAGGGCATGGAGAAGCTGGGGCGCTCGCGCATGGCTGGCGGGACATTCTAGAAAACAGTTGGGTAGTTTCGTCTACGGTTAGACGTGCACTTGCCCTGCGGCCCTCCAACTCCTTGTCTCAAGCGTTGACTCAAGGGGATTGAAGACCGTGTTCCCGTTGGATCCGCACGTAGGTGTTAACGGAAGATCTGTCTGCAATCGCTCGGCACCGGAAGCGGTTCCCAGAGAGGGTAGCTGCGCGGCCAGCCTCACGCTATTGGACGGGCGGGTGGTTGAACAGACTCTGGGGCGTCCACGGGGCGGACAGCACTGAGCGACGAGAGGGAGGGAACACACCTCGGCTTGTGCGAATCGCAAGCCACCGTTTCGAGTGACAAGTGGTCACATGCGGCGTGTGACCCCATCGTGTGCTGCTCGCAGTGGGACAGAGCTTTCGTGGTAGGGAGCCCGTCACCGGCTTCCAGGCATCAGTGGTGGGGGAGGAGTGGCTCCGGGGACAGACGGGGCGGTTTTGCGGGGACAGAGCTGTTCTGCCTCCCGATTGTGATGGACTCCGCTCCAGCCCGCCATGAGCTCTTGTCTAGACAAACAGAAGGGTTTCCTTACCACCTACCCGGATTCCCGCCGGCACCTGTCAGATCCGGTCTCCCTGCCGATAGAGTGAACTCTTTCAAAATAAGATCTGACCACCGCGCCTGGATTCACTTTTCTCTCCCGTCCACCAGCCCCGTCTGCTCTGTTCCCCTTGACATTCTCTGGGGCCTCGTCCCTCAGACGCTTCCGCCCCCGGGGCAGGGCCTTTGTGTATGCTCCCCGCCCCCCCCCCCCCATCTCTCTTTCTTCTCAGATTCTGTGAATCCATCAAATATCAGCATCTCCATCTTGGCCGACGGCTCAGCTCTGCCGTTGTCCTTTCTCATCACACATGTCCCGTCCGGCCCAGTCCGTGTGCATTTTACACTTACTTCTGCCGGATCGCTGCTTGGCGTCCCCAGGTGGTGAGCCCTCGAGGTCTGGGCCGCGGCCGCCTTGAGCCCTGGCCGGTGCTGGGCTGGGGCAGAACATGTGCTCAGTGAAAATCTGCGAGTAACTGCATGGACGTGGGAAGAAACGGAATGCATCAGACACACGTGTGCCCCCAGGGCCAGGTCTTTCTGGCCACAAAATGAGGTTGTTTCCTTTACTCTGAACCGTTTCTAATCATAATCAGACCAAAGAGAGCACTTTGAGATGCCAAGTGTGGAAAATGGACGGTTAAGCTGCACAGAGTGCCTGTCTGTGCTGCCCATCTGGCCCCACTTGGCCGGGTGCCCAGGAGGCCGCTGTGGACTCTGCCTGTGGCGCCGTGTGTGACCTGGGAAGCCACCCCACCCCCACTCCACCTACCAATCCATTCGCCCCTGCTGGGCTGGCCTTGATGGTGACTTTGAGGAGTGATATGAAATACGTGAAGACAGGACCGAGAGCAAAGCACTGAGGGGTGTCCTCTGTGTCACGACCACCGTCTCGTCCCGCGACACCCCGAGGTGCGGGGCACCTCCTCCTTTCCAGCAAGGCAGCCACGGGCTCACATCCTGCTTCCCGGCTTTTTGCCTCCTTATCTTTTGAAACATTACTGCGTACGGGTGCCTGCTGTTCTCGATGGGTTTCCTCAACTAATCCCCGTGGACAGGGTCCCTATTGCACCCATTTCATAGGGAGGGGACTGAGGGGCAGACCCAGGTCCTCGTGAGATGGGAACTCATGTTGGGTGCACCCAAGATTATGCGATGAAAACCAGGACCCCAGACGAGTCTCCAGTCCTCTCCGATAACAACTTAGATTTCGGGGTGGGGTGGGGTTCCTCTCGGAGCGCTTATCTACCATACACTGCCGAGGTCCTTCCTCCCCCCTTCCTGCCAGCTCTGTGCTCCCCTTTGCTGCCGATGCTGACACGTCCCCTAGGAATCGGCTGGATGTCCCTTCCTTGGAAAACTTTGTTATTGCCCCCGATCTGGTGAGCGCTCCTCGATTCCGGCCCTTGAAGCAGGCTATGCCCTTCTTTCCTAGCATTTATTACGGGAAATAAGCGGCTACAGGATTCGTGCTGGCCCAGAGCAGCAGAAAGCTCCAGAAGGGAGGTTTTTCTGCCATGGTCCCTTTACTCGGCAGAGCCGTGCTTTCTTGCAGAGAAGATGGGCACTGGGATCGTGGGGGCACATATGCACGGCCTCCCTCGAGGACCCGAAACTTGGGGGGAGCCGCGCGGTGAGCCCTTTTTATGTTACGGATGATAGACATTAATGCCATGAAACACAAAGGAGCAAGGGACACGTGCCTCTGTGGAGCGGTCAGGGAAGGCTCTGCAGGGAGCTGGCATCGGTGTGCATTGAAGGTGAAGGGAGCTCGCTTCAGGGCAGCGCGGGAGAGGCCCCCGTGTGCCTCGTTTGCCTGTGGACAGTCTGGAGAGATTGACGTGTGTGGCTCAGGACCGTGTCCTCAGAGGTGCCTCATGCAGAGGGGGAATCGGTGCATTTTTATTGCACAAGCAGAGTGACGGTCATTTGGAGTCTCTGGCTGCCTTTCTTGCTCTGCTTATCCTCTGTTCGAAGCAGGGGCTGTGAAGTCAGACTGGTGTGAGTCTTGACCGTTTGAGCAGTCAGGCTGCGTGATCTACACCAAGTGACGTAAAGTAACGTGGTCTTTCATGCGTCACTTCCCCCATCAGCGCTTGAAGAAGAATAAACGATGCCTGTGTCATAGGCGCTGCGATGATGAACAGTAAGTCGTTTCTGGTGTTCACGTCACCGTCACCATCACAACCTCCTCCTCCTCCTCCTCCTCGTCATTGTCACCACCACCATCGTCATCGTCATCAATCACTGGCACATTTTTCTAGCTCATCACCAAATTTATGAGCATATCACGTACTCGTGTGCCATGTGATACTCACCTGTGTCCACAGGCTTCTGTACACGGTAATCACACATTTCAGCTTTTCTAAGTTGAGTTGAATTTTGCCAAACGTGGCCATTTGTGACCTGGAAATCATGAGGCTGTTGAATCGACGAGGACAGTGGATTCAACATTTGGATATCGGCTCCGATACTCTGTTCTATGGTCTTGGTGGAATTAGTGATGTCTTCAACCCTTGAAACATCAGTGGCCTAAACGAACCGGCAGTGACCCAGGCTAGCGTGGGGTTGTCCTAGAGGAGTCAGGAAAGGGAGGAGGTGTGGACAGCTCAGGGGTTCGGTGAGACTTGACAACCGGCTGATATTTGGGGAGGAGTGAGTCAGGAGGGTGTTGGAGGGTGGGCACCTGTGGAGGCTGGAGTGGGGCTGTCCACGTAGCAGACCGTTCGAAAGCGCCACCGGTGGAGTCAGACGAGCCAGACGGGAGCCTGGCACCTGCTGTGTGACTTCGGACGTTCTCGGAACTTCTCTGAGACTCCGTTTCCTCACGTGGAAAATGGAACGGTAGGGGCCACTGACCAATAGGTTTGTTGTGAGCACTGAAAGGGGATGAGGGACACAGTGGGGGTTCATCTGCGTCATGATGCCTGGGCTCCGTTGGAGTAAGAAGCGACCCCGAATCTCAGCGGGTCGACGTGTCAAACCTTCTTTCTCCCTCACGCAACTTCTGCAGAGGCCCACGGGCTCTGGGCGACTGTCTGCATCTTGGGCCAGCGTGCCCAAGGGAAGCCTTGATCCCCAGCACCCTCAGGTCAATCCGGGCCTCTCAGGTTGTGGCCCTGAGGGGAGCAGAGCCTGGCGCAGTTCTCGTCAGCAGGCAAGTGCTCGGGGCCGGGGAGGCACCCGTCACCTCTGCCAGGGACCCCCCGGGGCCAGAACTAGTCGTGTGGCCCCACCTGTCTGCAAGGGGGAGAGGGGAGGCACAGTCCTCCTTGAGTCCTGGGAGGCGGACGGGTGTGAGGCTGACGTGTCAGGCGGGAGCGTTTCCGCTTTTGCCGTCGCAGCGGGATTTGTGGAAGGCTTGAAGATGGCTGCTCACGTGTGTTAGGCCACACCCGCCTCTTGCCGCCACGCGCGGGCTCTGTCGCAGCAGCCCTTTCCACACCGCCGGGCCACTGTGTCTCGCTTCACAAGCGCGAGGAAGAGCTTCATAAGCGCGAGGAAGAGGGGGTGTGCGGGGGGTCTCGGTGTCGGAGGCCAGGTGGGGGCCCAGCGAGAGGCTCTTGGGTCGCCAGGCCCGCAAAGTCTCCGGGCCACTGTCTGCATCTCGCATTGTGCTGGGTCACACCCGATTTCGAGATTTAAAAAACCTTGATGAGAAGCGAACGCCGGTTTTTAAAAGGAGCAAAAGTGCCTTTCGGCCTCTGGAGGCAGAGCCGCCGGGCCCCTCCCAACACGGACCGCGGCTCGGCCACCGGACTCTCCTGATGCGGACCACGGCTGGGCCTCCAGACCCCCCCCCCCCCCCCGACGCGGACCGTGACTGGTTTCCAGAAAACCGGCAGGATGGCCCTACCCCTGTAATTTAGACCAAAGAATTACATGATCGGCTTGGTAATGCAAAAATATGTTTTAACGTGTAAGTGATTGTGGTTTAGTTGGAACTAGGAGGGCTTCTTGGTTTACTTTTCCTTTGGAGGAAAGCGTAGGTGAGAAGCATTTCTTGGTTAGATTGAAACTTTGCACTGGGATGTGCCACATGGGTTCCCTAGGGGCGAGAAGGCACTTGTAAGACACGTGCAGATGAGACCTTTGAAACTGACAGGGAGACAGCGCCCCTGGAGGTGGAGGGGGCCGCTGAGCCACAGGCTTCCCAGGACAGGGCCTCTGGGGTGAGGGGGTGAGAGCCCGGAGACGGACCTAGGTGGTAGCTGATCATTCCGAGGATGGGCCGAGTGGGGCCCCAGGAGCCACAGACCTCAAGGAGCCTGGGGTTTCTCTGGAGCTTGAAGGAGGAAGAGTTTGGGGGTGCCCACGTAGCACAGGGTTTGAGGGTGTCCACGTGGCACAGGGTTTGGGGGTGTCCATGTGGCACAGGGTTTGGGGGTGTCCATGTGGCACAGAGTTGGGGGGTGTCCACGTGGCACAGGGTTGGGGGTGTCCACATGGCACAGAGTTTGGGGGTATCCACGTGGCACAGGGTTTGGGGGTGTCCACGTGGCACAGAGTTGGGGGTATCCACGTGGCACAAGGTTTGGGGGTGTCCACGTGGCACAGGGTTTTGGGGTGTCCACGTGGCACAGGGTTTTGGGGTGTCCATGTGGCACAGGGTTTGGGGGTGTCCACGTGGCACAAGGTTTGGGAGTGCCCACGTGGCACAGGGGGGTGCAGTTCACTCACTGTCTTCTGTGCCTTGACTTCCCCTCTGCACCCCCAGTCCCCTCTGTCTCCCCCCAGGACTTCGTCAAACCTTCCACGAGAACGGGGCTCTGTTTGTTCACTACTCTGTGCCTCTCGTCATTTTAAGGCAAAGCACGTCCTTTGGTGTCCCAGATGGGAAGCTGGCAGGTTTCCGGAATGTGCTGCTCTTTGCTTTGGGGTCCAGAACGACAGGCCGAGGGGCGTCTCGCCGGGGACGGCCTGTCCTGCACACTGTCCCCGCCAGTCCGCTCTCTGCCCGCCCTGCCCGTGTCCGAAGCGTGGAAACGCGTCACTCACTAACCTGGCCGCCTCGTCTGGGTGACGGTGACGTCAGGTGCCGCACAGAGGTGATTTGTCGGGCTCCGCGGGTGGAGGAGACGGTTGGAACAAGGGCACAAGAAAATCTATTGTGAATTAATAGCGACAGATCCAGGCAGATGGGGAAAGTGAAAAGCTAATCAAAGTGCAGATCAAAGAGGTGGAAAATGAAGATTGAGGGTATGAAGCTCTCGCGGGCGTCCCGGTGGTTGCCGTCTGCAGCTCCCCAATTGCCTTTTGCACGATTTCGGTGGTGCCTTCTCAGTCGCTGAGACCCTTCCCGGGCCCTGTACCACGTGGCTGGAATGTGCTGTCAGCGGGGAGGCGGGCTGATGAACTCAGACTCCCCACTGTCCCCTGTAAACGCTGCGTCTCGGAGGACGGAGGGCGTCCTGAGCCACAGACGGAAGCTGTCTGTGTCTCCCTCCGAAACTAGTGCCCGGCACGCGGATGAAAGGAATCTTGGCGTTCGTGGTGTAGTGTAACAGAAACAGAGATAGGTCGGCCTGAGTTCCTGCCCTATTGGTGACTCTCCCTGGGTTACTGCAGATGTCACCAGGATTTACGTGAAAAATGACCCACGTGCTGCTCTGTGCAGTGTGACGCCCCCGGGAGGCTACGTGAGAATTAGCCACCCACGCCTGTACCGCACGCCGTCTGGCCACCGCGGGCAGGCATGGAGGCCTTGAGGGCTGAGGGAAGAGCCGCCTGGAGGTCATCGAGCATCCACTGGGAGACCCTGCCCCCCCAGGGCCGTGGCCGTGGCCGTGGCCGTGGCAGTGCACGGAGGCTTTACTGTGTGTCACCACCTCCAGTGGATGCTGTGGGCGTCGAGGGGGTGCAGCCTGTGTGCTGCTCGCCATCTGCTCCCGGGCGCACAGGACGGTCCCAGGCAGGAATGACATGGTGCAAATGTCCACAGCTCTGAGCTGGGGGCCTTATCCTGGGACGGCTGTCCACAGTGGCCGAGGGTCCGTCGCCAGATGTGCTGAGGGTGCGAGTTTGGTTTGGGCGCCCAAAGGTTGGCCTTTCCTGTGCGCTCCAGGCTCCTGCTCGACCCCAACTCTGGGTGAGCCCACATGCTCCCTCGGTCCCTGCCCGCGTGACCTGCTCACCATGCCTGGGGTCCTTGGGCTTTGCTGCTCTGCTTCTGGAGGACAGGTCCTGTCACTGTCCCCACCCCCCCACCCCCCCGGGGGTCCTGGGGAGCCGCTTCAGCCAGCCTCGGGTGTCCAGGCCACGGCTTGGAGCCAGTCCGCACGGCCAGCTCTGGGGAGCCACGCCAGTGGGCCCCAGAAACGCTGATGTCGGGTCCTGCCGGTTGGCCAGGTGGCAGCCAGGCCCGAGAAGGCTTGGCCTCCGCTCACTCCGCGTCTCTTGGCGCCCACACGTAAAATAAGGCGCAGAGGGTGAGCTGCTGAGTTTCACACCACGGGCATTCTCCCCATTCAGGGAAGGGAGAGTGCTGTGCGCGGGAGTCTCCTGCCACAGCGTGTCCTGAGCCGGGCCCACCTTGATGAGGACTGGCAGGGCAGGGGAGCGGGTGAGGCCCGGGGAGGCTGTCTGCATGTGCCCCGGGTGCGCTGCCACAGAACACAGGCAGGCTGGCCGTGTGTGGCGCTCACAGGTCACACGCGGCCCCAAACCTCTCCATTCTGCTGTTTAGGCTTCTGGACGCTTCTCACTGCTCACTCATCAGACCATCCTCTGAGGGGTCTGTGCTGACAAGCTCCCGCTGTGGCTGAAGCTGTCTGTCTCCCATGGCTCTTTCCACTTTTCTCCACGGTTTTCGAAGTTACCTTAATATTTGCCTTTACTCTCAACATGACTGTATCTCCTTGGTAGGTGCCCATTGCTCCTTGTAGAAAATCAGAACTGTTCTTTTTTTGTTGCTTTCAATGCTATTTGCCCAAGATATGCCTGGATTTCTCTTCTCCCTCTTTCTCTAACCGTATTAAATACACACACACACACACACACACAAACATTATCCTCATTGGGGCTTGAACCCACAAACTGTGAGGTCATGACCGGAGCTGAAGTCAGATGCTTAACTGTCTGTGCCACCCAAGCGCCCCCTCATTGTACTTTTTTAAGGCTTGTAAACACCACACGGCTTGAATTGTTTTAATATGATGTGCTTGAGAGCCTGCACCTTTTAAAAGGTATATTTAACTCATTTATATTTATTGGGTTACTCATATAATTGGACTAATCTGTCAACTTATTTTTTTCTTTGTGTGTATCGACCCCTCTCTTTGCTTCTGTTTTGTCCCTCTTTTCTTGCCGTTAGTCTTATTGACGTGATTTTCTTGAGAGGCACCCATTTTGGTGACTGAGGACAGACGCGGCCCCCTCTTTGGATTCTAGTTCTACCCCTTACCAGCTAAGTGTTCTTGGACAAGCACCTCACCTCCAGGTGTCTCTGATTTTCTCTCTGTAAAATGGGATAATAATAGCCCTTTCTCACAGTGTTTGGGTGAAGAGTAAGTGAATTAATGTCTGTGAAGTGTCTGCGGAGAACTGTATAATCATTAGCCCGTGTATTCAGTTTGTCTCCCTCAATTTGGTACATTTTATGTGTGTGTGTGTGTCTATATGAATAAAGAATATTTATCACTCTTGCATTTTAGCATATTTTTTATGATGAAGTCTGAGGTTATTCAGTGTGTCTGTCCTCTTCCCGAATGTGACCAGGGTGTCAGCACCTCTTAACTTCCTTCCAGGCCCGCCCCTCACAGCCCCCATGCTCTGGAAGGTGCTGCTCTGGAGCGGCCGGCTCTGACCTGTGGGGCGTGTAGGGTCTTCTGTCTCTGGAATCTGTCTCACAGATGGTCCAGCAAGATTTGTGGAAGATTCCTATCTCTTAGCTTGTAGAATATTACCCCTCCACATCATCTCTGTCCTCCTGCCCATCCTGGTGGGTGAGTGCTGGACAGATGGGCATTTAGACCGAACTGTCAGCAGGCACCCTTTCTCCCTGGGCCCCCATTACCACCAAGGTGGCAGGCTGGCCCGGGGCTGCTGGTTCACACCCTGAACAAGGGGATGCAAGGTGCTGCTGGTGGGCTGGGCCTCCTGGGGGGCAGCCAGGGGCTGTGGCAGCACAGAATGCTTGTCATTTACTGAGCTCACAAAACCCCAATCCCAAAGACAAGCGGCTTCCCCTGATGCCACTGAGTGAGGACGAGCGAGGACAGGGAAGGGGCCCTGGTGCAGCAGGAATAACGTCTGGCTCTTTACCTAAAATCACTTCTGAGTTCTGCAACCACCTTCGCAAAAAAGGGGAAAAAAATTAAATAGGTCCCAGGAGTGGGTTTTTAACTTTAATTTTTTTAAGAATATAATTTTATATTAGGTTCATTATTTTACTTGACTTGACTTGATTATTGTTTTCATCCAGAAACCCAGCTCCCAGCTAAGATAAATTTCAACTAAACACTGGAATAGAATCCAATTTAGATGTTCCACTAATTCAGGAAACCTAATTAACTCAGTTCTGCCGTTTGGGTCCGTTTGCCGGGATGTGATGTTTCTGTTTGGTAAGCAGATAAGGAGATAAATGGGTCACTGTATTTATGACTGCTCATTATTCCTTTAATATCCACACTGGAGAGTGCGCGTTCTGATCACAATTAAAATGCTTTTATACCATTTTAGCAGTAATTGAGCGAACCCGGCAATTTGTACTTTGATTCTCTCAGTTAAGTAATTGACGATCACAAGCCATCATTGGTTAATAACACGTTCAATCACTCGCGTTCTGCTGTGTATTTAAAAATAGCTCAGGAGTGCACTGCTATTCTGCGTGGACAGGGGGGCACCTGTGCACTAACGGTGGCTTCTGGGGGCCACTGCCCGGAGTTCCAGGGAGTGAAGTCTGGCATGGTCTCCAGGTGGCTGCCGGCGTCACCGGGGATAATGCAGCCCCAGGAGTCACGGCCGTTCCCAATACTTCCTGATAAGAGCCAACAGGATAAGCAGGATGTGGGCAGAGCCCCCCGCAGGTCTGTGACCAGCCTGCAGCCCGACGGTGGGGCCCAGCTCAGAGATCGTGGGTGTGCAGACACTTCTACCAGGAGCTCGCCTTCCGGCAAAGGGCGCGCCCCGGGGAGAGCCCAGCCAGGGGGGGTCTGTCCAACTGGCTTCTGGCGTCCTGAGCCTGAACAGCAGCCACCCCGGAGGGGTCCGCCTGGGGTGCAGGGTGGAGGCGCTCTCCTCACTCCCGTGGGTGGGAGGTCACCAAAATGCACCCGAACAGGTAGGATTCCCAGAGGCATGGGGAGCAGACGGCACCCTCACAAGTCATGTTCCCAGGGTCCAGCTGGGGCCTAGAGAGCCAGCCTGTCCTGGGCAAGGGCACTGGGGGTCCTGCAGGAGGCAGCAGTGACCACAGGGGTCCCTGTGCCGGGTCCCAGCTGCCCAGTACAGCCTGAGGGACCTGAGGCCAGAGTGCAAATCCAGATTTGGGTGGAGACATCCTGGTGGAAGGCAGAGGGCAGGGGACGTATGGAGCCCGACCACCCACACCCGGCTCTGCCCACTCGGGACCCCGAGCCCCTTCACGGAGCTGCTGATCACGGAGCCTGGGGTGCGCTGGGCTGTGTTCCGGATGTAATCGTGACCCTGCAGTCGGCGGAGGGAGGCAGGTGCCCCGCGAGGAAGGATCTGACTCTAGCCCTGCAAGAACGCGATCACGGAAATGCCCTGGCCTCTCTCGTGTCCCCTGCTCAAACCCCAAAACAGCTGGCTTGTGGGGAGTTGATGGCCGCAGCCCCCCGTCTCCCCCAGGGCTCGGTGGCACTTTGGGTCGGGTGAGGCTCCGTAGGCAGGTCCGGGCATGATGCCTGAGAAAGGGCTCTCGGCTGGGGAACCAGGGGAACCAGGGGAAGAACGTCTGGGGTTAGAGCTTGGCTCGATGCTGGGGCCTGGTGACCCGGAGACCCCTTTAGCTGCGGGCTCGGCCACCCCAGGCCTGTCTCCTGTTCCCTTCTCTCCTCCTGCCGGGCCCTCTGTGGTGACGGTGATGCTGTTGTGTGCTAATGAGGCCTTACTGGTGTCGTTCACAGAGACTCTGCAGCTTCTGGGTGCAGGGGCTCGGTGTGATCGTCTGTCAGGGACGGAGGGGGAAGGAGAGACAGGCAATGAACGGAGCCCAAGAAACAGCCGCCGGGCGGCCGGCGGGGAGCTGGCGGGAGGTTAGCGCCGCTGAGGGTGGGCGGGCTGGCACGGAGCTGCCCCGGGGAGGGGCCCCTTCCTGCCCACGAGAGCCTCATAGACTCTGTCGGCCCCCAGGAGACCAGGCCTGGCCTTGGACAGTTAGGAGGGGTTCCCAGTAGTCCTAAAGATCACGTCCGGCTGACGCCGGTCAGAACCCCGCACAGCAGGAGAAGGAAGTGCCTACGTCCCAGACGGCAGACGGCAGCTGGGTCTGCCCGACCAAGCCACCCCGGGTGTGTAACGAGCGGTCCCCGCACCTGCCGTTGTGTCCTGCGGTCCTGGCTGGCCTGGCCGGGCTGTGTGCCCTGCAGGCTGGGGGCTGGGCCTCCGTCCTCCACCGAGGGGGCCCCAGTGGGCGAGCCCGGTGCTGCCCCTGTGCACCTGCCGTGTGGCGCCCAGAACAGCCTGCAGTAGCCCGCGGGGCCGGCTGTCCCTGAGTCTCTGCGGGATCCCAGTGAGTCGAGGACAGTCCAGTGCAGGGGCGAGTCCAGCGCAGGGGCGAGGTTCAGCTTCTTGCTGGGAGCTGCCCCCAGGTCACCGGGCATTGGGAGGCGTGGGTGGGGGGAGGAAGCCCCAGCCCTGCTCTGCAGGGTCTGGGATTCCCTCCTGTGACTGCCTCATGGCCGTGAGGCCCGGGGAAGACCTCAGCCCCACCCCCCCCACATCAGCTTCCCCGAATGTAGGCAGATAGGAACACAGCCTCGTGCAGATTAGCCCAGGTGACAGTGTGGGATTCTTGGCTTCTCGCCTGGCACTCGGGAATAATGAATAATCCCTCTTTTTGTTGGCATTGGTCTGAAAAGCTCACACTGTCCATTATCAAGAAGGAATTTGGCAAATTGTGTTAAACATTGAGTATCCTTGGTTTGTATAAAGTTGATGCACTTTTTTTTTTGGTAAAGATGTAACTCGGAAAAATACAAATAAATAGGCAGAAACAGCCGCTGGGCGTGTGGTAAGTCGGGAGTCGCTCTTTTAACGGTGGCGTCGGTGTCGGTCGGGGTGGCCGGACTGGTGGCACCAGCTGCCCCGAGGGCAGAACTCTGTGCGGGCGGCTTGCGGGGGCCTCCCTCCCGGGCTCCTGAGGTCGGGGCCACGTGTCCGTCCCCCAGTCTCCGCTGCTCCCCTTCAGGAACGTGGCTTCCGGACACGTGTCTCTTCCCAGCTGGGGCACCTCCCTCTCCCTGGGAAGCCACCACAGCCAGGCCAGAATGCTCGGCACCTGGTCGATGGAGGGTTTTCTCCTGTCCTCGGCGCTGTGGGAGGAGAGGGTGCCCCCCCTGCCGACCAGGCCCAGTCCCCGGATGCTCCTCGGGCTCCGTCAGCCACGGAGACGCCCCGAGAGCTCTGTTTCCAGACCCACCAGCGAGGCCCGGTGCCCCCAGGACCACATCCTTCGCGGCAGGATGGGTTTTCAGGGTGCCGTGAGTCCTGACCTGCCCTCACTCAGCGACGTCTTCCGGCCGAAGTGTGCTTGCCCGGCTCTGCTTTGTAGGAAGCAGCCCTGACCCTCCGGTGGACCCCCTTCCAGGCCACGGCCGGTGTAGCCAACAGTGGACAGAAGTCATTCAAAGAAGGACCAGAGGCTCCTAGAAAGGTCAGGGCAGAGATGGTCAAAGGTAAAGTTATAATTTTGTTTTAAATTTTTAACTGTTTGTTTATTTTTGAAAGAGAGGGGGAAAGTGTGAGTGGGAGAGGGGCAGAGAGAGAGGGGGACACAGAATCGGAAGCAGGCTCCAGGGTCCGAGCTGTCCGCACAGAGCCCGACGCGGGGCTCGAACCCACGAACCACAACATCATGACCTGAGTGGAAGTCGGACGCTCAACCGACTGAGCCACCCAGGCGCCCCAGAAACTCCTTCCTAATGTATTTAAAACCATGCATTTCAGGGAAATAGAAAAGTCCACAATGAGCCCAGTGACCCAGCAAGAGTGAGAGAAAAAAACCCCGCTCCAGAGCATGTCCGGGCCCCTGTGCCTTGTACGCAATGGTTTCGAGCCTTCACGCCACGGAGGTTCCCACGTTACCCAGGTTTTTACAGACAAGGGAACGATGCACAATGTGCGTTTAGTCTTTCAGACGCCGCGCGGCTCGTGCGGGGCCTCAAGGTGCGTGGTGCTCGCGGTGGGAGTCAGGCCTCGCTGAGGGCGACGACGACGAGGTGGCGTGGGCGGAGCCCCGTGGTGAGCGGGCCTGGGGCGTGACCCGCCCGGGGTGTGGGGCAGGACGGCGGCCCCGGACCCGCGGGGGGGAGGGCCACGCGGCTTTACTCTCCATGTGTCTTTCACGCGTGGCTTTCCGTTACTCTGTTTTCTTCTTCGTGTGGCACATGTCGCTCTTGAAATTCGTGAGCCGTCATCGTAGTTTTCAGGAGCACCACCTCTAGCGGCTGGGAGGAGGTGGAGTAGAATTGGAGCAGTCGAGTTGGGGGTGTCGTGGGGGTGGGGACACAGGCCTCTTTGGGGGGGACAGCTAAACAGCCCGGATCAGCCCCAAGAAGGTGACAGAAGGGAACCCGGGGGGCAGAGGGTGTGCAGGGTCCCGTACCTGCAGGGCGGGCGGCTGGGGGTGTGGGCGGGGGCCTGGGTCTCCGGTGACAGTCGAGCGGGGGCAGCCCTTTCCTGCTGCAGCCCCTCCTCTTCCCCCAGCACCGCTGGTGACACAGGTGGGTGAGGGTGGGCTCATTCCAGATGAATCCATGCAAACTGTGAGCTCGGGCCTATAGAGAACCAGTCTTTGTTAAAATCCACCCAAATTCTGGGCCCTGAGGGTGGGTGTCCCCCCCCCCCCCCCGCTCTGTGGATATCATGCTGTTCCTGTTACCCGGTGAGGCCCCACATGGGGGCTTCCGATCGTACCTCTTCTCCTGAAGTCACATGGTGAGGCCAGCCGCCCTCCCGGCCCCGCCCCAGAAAGCCCTCCTTCCACCCGGCTCTCGGGAGTTCTGCCCCAGGTCTGCCCGCTCCAGGAATGTCTCTGCGTTTCCAGAACCCGGCTGTTCATGGGCCTGGCCGGAGCATGTTGGTGTGGACAGGGACCCCTGTAGCACCATGGGGACATCCGGACAGACCAGCACAGCCCCGGGACCCTGGATAGTCACCCCCAGCAGTGTTTTCCTGGAGAAGAGCTCATTCTGCCCTCAGAGGGTCTCGGTCTTAGACCATCGCTTGCTGGATGATCAAACCACACGCCCATTTCTGCCTCAAGGACGTGTTCCCGTCTTTTCTGGAGGGCGGTGATGCGGCTCCAGCTGGGGGCTCGGGCTCAGTGTCGTCTTTATCGTAAACCTTCCTTGTCAGGCCTAAAATAAAGTGCCATCATTCATTTGAATAAATATTGGATAAGTATAAAGTTCACTAACTTTGTGTCTGAGACAAAACCCTCAAGCCCCAATCTCATATCCTTAAATGTCTCAATCTTGCCTGAATTTGGGGCTGTCATCTTTCATGAGCTACTAACACTGTGTCTTTGCTTCATTGTTTAATGAAGTTGTAAATGTCAAGACCAATTCAGTGTCTGGAGTGAAGTTTCTTTCTGCTTTATCGGACATCCCATTAAGACTTTATAGTTCATTTAATTTTCTGCGTGTGGACCAGAACAAAAGCATTTCTTCTGATTTCTTTCATAAATGGAACTATACAAACTGTTTTTCCGGTAAGTCCTTTGGTATTGGGGGGGGGGGTGGAAGTTGTCTGGCCCCATGCAGGGCACACCGAGTGTGTGGTGGGCCCGTCAGCTATTGTGTGAGGTCGCTGCGTAACAGGTAGTCACCTCTCCTCCAAGAAGCATCAGTGTCATGACTGCTGGCTTCTGCGGGACAGTCTCCGTCCTGGGCGGAGCCCGGTGACCAGTCTGGGGTTGGATGAAGGCTGGTGACTTGTGCTGGCTTTAGTGGGGTGGCTGGGGTGCCGAGCATCACCTACTCCAGCCCAGGCACGTCTGCAAGCTGCCCAGGGGTCGGCGGGGCAGGTGTCGAGGACTTGTGTGTGTGTGTGTGTGTGTGTGTGTGTGTATGTGTAGGGGAGGAAGGCATAGTGACAATCCGTGAACCTCAAGGGTGTGGGGTGGGGGGGGGGCTCCCCGAGTTGAAAGAAAAAAGAAAGATGATAAACAGAAACTTGACACAACATCAAAAAAAGAGGAGAGGAGGGGGCACCTGGGTGGCTCAGTCGGTTAAGCATCTGACTCTTGGTCGTGATCCCGAGGTTTGTGGGTTCAAGCCCCGTGTCCGGTTCTGTGCTGACAGTGCAGAGCCTGCTTGGGATTCTCTCTCTCTCTGCGCCCCCCCCCCCCAATAAAAAAATAAACTTTAAAAAAAGAGGAGGTAAAAAGAGTAGGAAAAAGTAGAGTTGAAAATGAATACAGTAAGTAATAGGGAAGAAATAAAATTAAGAATATTAATGCAACTTAACGTGAATAGAATAAATTCTCCTTTAAGTGGCAGGAATGACAGACTGATTTAGAAAACAAAATTCAGCTCTATGGTTTATAAGAAACACTTAAGATTAAATGGCATAGAGGTTGAATATAAATGAGTGACAATTTTAGCTTCACACAAAAAGGAATTTAACTGTAAAGGCGTTTGAAAGGAAAGTAGGTCATTATAACAACACATCGCCTAATTTATGAGACATTAAATTGAATTGGCGTGAATTGCTAAGCAAAAAACAGTATAACAACTAAATAAATAGAGAAAAATCTAGAAAAGCCAGAATAACATGAAAAAAAGAAGTATAATGCGATATCTTAATGCATCTTTTTGGAATTATACTGTTCTAGTGGAAATAAAAAAGACTATAGAGAACATGAATAATAAACAATATAATTTATGTTCTTCAAATAGAAAAATCACTTTTGTCATATTGATTGAATATATAAAAAATTAGATTGTACTTGACCACCAAGACAACCTTAAAACATTTAAAAAGTAGGGATATTCTAGGTTGTTTACTTTGACTTACAAACATGATCAGGAACCAGGAAATCTATCATAATACAATATACAACAAATTCCAAAGGGCAAAAAAAGGTATTTTATAAAATCTATAAATTATTTTTATTTATTTAGTTATTTTAAAATATTTTTTAAGTTTATTTATTTATTTTGAGAAAGAAAGAAAGATAGTGCAAGTGGGGTAGGGGGCCAGAGAGAGAGAGAGAGAGAGAATGAGAATCCCAAGCGGGCTCCACACCATCAAGGCAAAGTCAAATGCGGGGCTCAAACTCATTAACTGTGAGATCATGACCTGGGCTTAAGTCAGATACTTATGTGACCGAGCCACCCAGGCGCCCCTATAAATTATTTTTTTAAGTTTTTTTATTTATTTTGAGAGAGAGAGGGTGTGAGTGGGGGAGGGGGTTAGAGAGAGAGAGAATCCCAAGCAGGCTCCACACTGTCAAGGCAAAGTTGAATGTGGGGCTTGAACTTATTAACTGTGAGATCATGACCTGAACTTAAGTCAGATACTTATGTGACCGAGCCACCCAGATGCCCCTATAAATTACTTTTTTTAAGTTTATTTATTTTGAGAGAGAGGGTGTGAGCAGGGGGAGGGTGGGGAGAGAGAGAGAGAAAGAGAGAGAGAATCCCAACCCAAGCAGGTTCCACCCTGACAGCGTAGAGCCTGACATGGGGCTTAAACCCACAAACTGTGAGATCATAACCTGAGCCTAAGTCAAGAGTCAGATGCCCAACTGACTGAACCACTTAGGCGCCCTACATAAATTATTTTTAATAAAAACTGTGGCAAACAGAATTCTAAGAGAACCTGGTGCATAGGTCCTGTGAAATTCCTTCCCCTTGGAAGTGGGTAGAACTTGTGAATACAATCAGATATCATTCCCATGATTATGTCGTGTTGTTGGACAAATCAGAGATTATCCTGGCGGGCCTGACCTAATCAGGCGAGCTCTTTTTCTTAGGCAGAGAAGGAATCAGAGAGACATGTTACTGTCCTTGAAGAGGCAGCACCCACACTGTGACCGCCTGGGGAGCCCTGTGGAAGAAGTGTGGGTGGCCTCTACCAGCTGAGACCTGTCCCTGGCCAAGAGCTAGCAAGAAAATGGGGGCCTTAGTGACAGCAACGAGGGAATGAATTCTGCCAGCAGTCTGAGGATCTGGAAGCAAATCCCTCCCTAGTCAAGCCCCATATGGATGCAGCCCGTGAGCAGATTCGGCGTATGGCACCCAGAGCAGAGGACCCAGTGTATCTGTCAGCTCAGGCTGCTGTAACAAATACCACAGTCTGGTGGCTTTAACAACAGACATTTAAATTTTTTTTTTTCAACGTTTATTTATTTTTGGGACAGAGAGAGACAGAGCATGAACAGGGGAGGGGCAGAGAGAGAGAGGGTGACACAGAATCGGAAACAGGCTCCAGGCTCTGAGCCATCAACCCAGAGCCCGACGCGGGGCTCGAACTCACGGACCGCGAGAACGTGACCTGGCTGAAGTCGGACGCTTAACTGACTGCGCCACCCAGGCGCCCCTACAACAGACATTTATTCTAAGTTCCTGAGGCTGAAAGTCCAAGATGCGGGTACATCAGGGTGGTTTCTGGTGAGGTGTTCTTTCTGGCTTGCAGACGGCCACCCCCTCCCTGTGTCCTCACACGCCCTTTCCTCCGAGTGGAGAGAGAGTGGGAGGGAATCTGGTGTCTCCCTCTTCTTACAAGGACAGCAGCCCCACTGGAGCAGGGCCCAGCCGTGCGACCCCATTTAACCTCGGTCAGCTCTGTAAAGGCCCCACCTCCAAACTCACTTGGAGTTTAGAGCTTTAACATGATTCTGTCCATAACCCAAGCTAAGCCAGGCCCAGCAGTCTCCTGACCTGTATATCTTTGAGATAAAAAATCCTGGGGCGCCTGGGTGGCGCAGTCGGTTAAGCGTCCGACTCCGGCCAGGTCACGGTCTCGCTGTCCGTGAGTTCGAGCCCCGCGTCGGGCTCTGTGCTGACGGCTCGGAGCCTGGAGCCTGTTTCAGATTCTGTGTCTCCCTCTCTCTCTGCTCCTCCCCTGTTCATGCTCTGTCTCTCTCTGTCTCAAAAATAAATAAACGTTAAAAAAAAAATTAAAAAAAAAAAAAAGAATATGGTAGCTCTATAAGAAAAGATGTACAAAATCTATTTCTAAGTGAAAAAAACAATTTGTAGTATTCAGAATAAATCATTATGTGACAATAAATAATAAATACATATTAATATGTCTTACAGGGGGCGCCTGGGTGGCGCAGTCGGTTAAGCGTCCGACTTCAGCCAGGTCACGGTCTCGCGGTCCGTGAGTTCGAGCCCCGCGTCGGGCTCTGGGCTGATGGCTCGGAGCCTGGAGCCTGTTTCCGATTCTGTGTCTCCCTCTCTCTCTGCCCCTCCCCCGCTCATG
The DNA here is from genome assembly GCF_028749965.1 of Puma concolor. Classification (NCBI taxonomy): domain Eukaryota; kingdom Metazoa; phylum Chordata; class Mammalia; order Carnivora; family Felidae; genus Puma; species Puma concolor. The sequence goes on from NC_141673.1 coordinate 1,183,574, forward strand.
CTCTGTCTCTCTCTGTCTCAAAAATAAATAAACGTTGAAAAAAAAAATTTTAAAACTCCATGCTATTTTTAAGCCACTACATCTATGGTAATTTGTCATGCTGCAATAGAAAACTAACAAGAATCCAAGGCAAAAGTTTGTGTAGAATGACATGTGAGAAGTCACAAAGACTCTGAGAACACTGAGGTGTTTCCTTGAACGGGAGGGCCCCTGTCACTCTCAGGCAGCAGCTTTGGAGGCTCAGCGAACGTAGTAAGACAAATACTCAGTACTCAGTCATTAGTGTAAATATTGGTGAGGCAAAGAAAAGACAGCTTTTTACCTAACAATCTAATTGTATAGTTAAGAAACCAGAAAGATTATTCTACAAAAGAAAAAGAAAAAAATAACCCGACCAGAGTTAATGTAAGAGTTTTGTAAATGTTGCTAGATATAAGATAAATTTTCAAGGTCAATAGATACTCTTTTTTTTTTTTAAGTTTATTTATTTTGAGAGAGAGTGAGAATGTGAGCAGGGGAGGGGCAGAGAGAGAGGGAGGGAGGGAGAGAATCCCAAGCAGGCCCACGCTGGCAGCACAGAGCCCAAGGTGGAGCTCGAACTCACGAACCGTGAGATCACGACCTGAGCCGAAATCAAGAGTTGGACGCTCAACCGACTGAGCCCCCCAGGTGCCCCCGATATTCTTCATGTTAGGAATAAGCAGTAGGAAGTAAACCAAGGATGACGTCTAGTTAAAACAGGTGTGGGTTTGGTATGACACACGCCTTTGGGAACAAATGGGAAAACTGTCTTTGTCGGTTTGGGCTTCTGTAAGGAAACACCATAGCCTGGGGCTCAAGCAGCAGAAATGTGTTTTCTCCCGGTTCTGGAGGCTGGAGGTCCCAGCCGGGGGCCAGTGGGGTCAGCTTCTGGTGAGGCCCGGTGACCCCTGCTCTTCTCACAAGGACCCTGACGCCAGCAGGAGGGCCCGTCTTATTCCTCACCTGCACTGATCACCCCCAAACACCCCACCTCCAACCGCCGGGCACCAGGGGTTTCAGCGTATGGATCTCTGGGGCCACACTCAGCCCACAGTGGATGTGGCCCCTTGTTCTTGGTCAGAAAGTCTTAATCAGAACCGAAAAGTCGATTCTCCCCAAGCGAATACATAAATTCAGCGCAGGATGAAAGTCCCAGTGGATTTATTGTTAACGTCGGTCAGAACGATCTTCAAGCCCACATGTTGGAATAAATGCCCCAGGACAGCCAAGAAAACTGGGAAGAAAATTAGTGGGAAAACACTAAGTTATGCAGACGCTGGGATAGGAAGGAGTCGGCAGGAGTCGAGGAATGGATCCTGGCGCAAGTGAGGCGATACGTGTGACCAGGGCTCACAAGTCTGGTTGGCGTGTGACGCGGGAACATATCCAGCGAACGTGTGACCTCAGATCCGTGCGGCGTGAGCACGGGTGAGAAGGGTCCTGAAACCATGCGTCCCATTCCTCTGACCACAAGAACTCTGACATTAGTCTGAGCCGGAGGTCGGGGTAGTGACGCGGCTTCGTTTCACCCCCACGGATTCTTCTAGAAAACGCCCGATGTGCGGCATCTCAGACAAGCGGCAGGAGAGCTGTGCTCCTGCTCAGTCACTGAGGAAGAGGCTCCGTTAAGCCACAGACAGTGGTGCTTTTTGTAATTTTCCAGCTCGACAGAAGGGGAAACATTTATAGAACCTTCTGTTCACGTTAAGTGTTTAAAGAACTGTTAACGGCAAGTGCATTTGCATTTAAAACTCGCTCCCGTCCATCCCCCGGAGAGGTGGGGCGGGAGGCCGCCCGGGACGCAGGGGGGCCGTTGGGAGACGCGGGGGGGGGGGCCTGTGCCCTCCGCTCGCGTGGCGCCCCTCGGACAGGACGGGAAGAGGAAGGGGACGGGCGTGGCCTGCAGGTGCGCCAACGTCAGCGTTTCCAAGGAGGCGCTGGCGACAGCGAGCCCGTTGGCACGAGCTCCGCGCTTTGGCACCGTCCGCCTGGTCCCCGCTGACCGCTGGGCGCCTGCTGTGGGAGGCCCCCGGCCTCGCCCCCACACCCGGCCTCCCTCCCCTTCCCTCCCCAGGCTCCCGGTCTCTCAGCCCCTCTCGGAACGCCGTCTGTCCCCACCGCGCCTGCGTCTGTCCTTACACTGAGCACCGCTCTGCAGCTGCCTGGCCCCCAGACCCTCTCCTCGCCTCACCCAGCTCGGTCTCCCCTGGCCTCTCTCGACAGACGTCCACCGGCAGTTCGAGGCCCTCAAACCACCTCCAAGTGTCTCCCCCCAACCCTGCGCTCACACCCCAGGCACTGAGCCCGGAGCTCCCCGCGTGGCCTGCCTCACACCTGCAGGGTCTGCGCGGGGGAGGTCGGTGAGACCCACCCACCACCCCCTTCTGGGAGGGTCTCCCCCACCGCCCCGTCCCCCCACTGGCCTCCTGCTGCCGACCCCGGGCTGAGCCCCCGGCAAGGCCCGGGCACTGGGTCTGTGGCCAGGACACCTTCCGTGTGGCCGCCGGCAGGGCTCCGGCCGTTCCTAGCTGAGCAGAGAGGCCTCGGGCGGCTCGGGGGCCCAGGTGGTGTCAGAGGATGCGGAGGGAGAGACAGGATGAGGGAGGAAACCCGTCCGTGCTGCTTGCTCCCTGCTGACGGCTTGGGTTCTGGCTTCTCAGTTCCGAGCCTGCGCTCCGTGGGAGCCTGATTCCCACGTGCAGTGGCCCTTCCCGTCCCCGCGTTCCCAGCCTCTGCCGGCCGCCCTTCTGTGGCCGCGTGGCCTGTGGTTCCGTCATCCCCTCTCTGCTGGGCCTCCCTGGAGCAGGAGATGGAGACGTGGGCCTGGCAGCAAGGGGGCTCCGGGCAGCGGGAGGCGGGCACACCAGCCCCCTGGGCACCTGCTCTGCGACGCGTTCCTCCCGTTCCCGAGATGGGGCAACGCGCTCGACTCCCACCCTGGCGGTGGGTCCGTTATCACCAGACCCAGAGGCATGGGAACAGAGCACACGGAGTAAGCTGTTTCCAGGACGACGAGTGATCCATCACCTGGATTCAGGACAGGTTGTGGGGTCTGGAACGCCCCACCCCGCGGACGCCTACAGGTCCCCCTTCCATTCTGGCGGGTGCAGGCCACGGAGGGGGCTTGAGGCGGTCTGGGGCACTCCGGAGGCGTGAGGGACGCGGGGACGCGGCTCTGCTGACACGGCCACCTCCTTGCCTCCTGCTTGGGGGACGCACCCAGAAGCAACCCTGCGGGTGCCAGGGCCTGGGGGAGGCTGGGGGTCTCCAGGACGCGCATCCGGTCATGTGAGTGCCCACAGCCTCCAGGGCATTGACCACTCCCGCCCCGAACTTTATCTCCAGGAAGCCCTGGTGTGCACAAACGCGCCGTGTTTCACGCGCAGCCGGCCCTCGTGAAACGCCTATTCGTTGGGTGACGGGGCCGCTCCCGCCGCGGTCCCGCTGGGAGGGGACGGTGCTGGCCCCGGGGCCCAGGGGAGGGGCCCTTTCTCACCGGGCATAAACCTTCCAGCTCCTCGAGCTCCCGGGGCCCAGACCCTCCCAGCACCTAACGTCACATGGACGTGGGTGTGGAACGGTGGCCTCCCACACGCCCTGCTGGGTCCTGTGCCCGAGGAGAGATGGGGGTGACGGGTGCCTGTGGCCCCCAGCCCGGGAGTTCCCGCGCGGGGGCCCACGGGAGATGGCCTCGTCTGGCCTGAGTTCCCGCGGTTGCCCCGGGGCCCCTGACGTCCCTGCCTCTGACCAGCTCCCTCTCCACCCGCCTGCCTTTTCCTCAGACGTGGCGCATTTGCATCCACGACGCAAGGTATGTGTTGAGCTTCGTTCAGGGTCTGAGCTGCCCAGTGGGGTCCTGCCCGGCAGACCAGGTGCGGGGACTGTCCGGGGACGCGGTGCGGCCACACGGGCTCCCCTGAAGCTCCGTGCACCGGGCAGCCCTGGAGATGCCCCTCCCGCCCTCCCGAGGCGCCCTGCACGGGGAAAGCAGGGGGAGAGCCAGACGTGTTCCCAGAGCGGGCCGGCGAGGTCCCTCCTCCCCTCGGTGGGGAGCCGTGCGTCATTAGTGGGTCCTGCGCTTACGGAGCAGACCTGGCTGGCTAATAAGATTTGGGTCTGGTTTTCCTTCTGATCATCGATTTTTTTTCTGCACAAATTCTCTGAATGGCATGTAGATAAATTCTTGAAATTATTAGTGCGCCCCTTGAGACAAGATTTCATCGTCCTACCTATTTAACTAATTTATTAGTTGCGGTTACAACTCAAAATGGCACGGAGTCCAGCATAATCAAAAACTAGGTTTCAATTATTCATTGAGACTTTAATTAAGAAGCCCCACTAAATTAATAAAAGCCTCAGAAAAAATGTAATGAGAAAGACAGGGAAAACCTCGACCAACCTTTCCCCGTCTCGGGGATTAAGTTTCCTTCTGCAAACCGCTGTGGGGCCTCGTGTCCTGTGACGGTGCTGCGGCCCGTGGACGCTCACGTGGGCGCTGTGCCCCAGGGCGTCGCCCGCCTGCCTTCGAGGTGTCACATCCGCACGCAGGAGCCCCTGGGAGGGGGTCGGCCAGGCGCCAGGAGCGGGCTTCGCACCCAGGAGCTGCCTGTAGAGTCCGGTGGCAGAGGCGCTGACTTGGTGCCCACCTGGGCCGTGCCTCCTCCGGCCCCGGGCTACCTCCCGCCTTTTCGATGCTCGGCCCCAAGGCGGGTGAGGAAATGCAGGGCAGAGCAAGAAGGGGAGGAGGGGGGCGGGGACAGGTGGCTGCGCGCTCCGCCCTGGGTCCCGTCTTCTGACTCGTCCCGGATCCTGCCGGACCCCGGAGTCCGCGGGTCCAGAGCTCCGGTGGGAGACGCCCCATGATGAATTTTTCGCGCCCCAGCCTGCGCGGTCTGGCTGTTGGTCACTCCTTTGTCACAGCCGCGTGTGAGCAGCCGAGCTCGCTGGACGAGACGGTGGTTTGGGGAAAGGGGTGGACGCCCTGCCCCCAGCAGTCCTCATAGTGTGGGGGGTGGGGCGCAGCTGAGCCCGTCGGGGTGACTGGGTGGGAGCCGCACGGGAGCGGCCAAGGCAGAGACAGCATGCTTTCACGCCACGGAGGCCCGCTCGGCCCAGGACGCTGGAGTGGGGTCAGCATCCAGCCGGGGTTGAGCACAGAGAGGTTCTGGGAGCTGATGTGTGGGACGGGGTGGGGGGGGGACCGCGCCGGGAGACCCTCGGGGGGACAGGGGCTCACCTGCACGGCGGGGGGATTCCTTCCCGAGGTGTCACCCACCCAGCGGGAGCCAGTGTGCACACGGGTCACCACAGGTCTGCGGGTATCTGAGGACTGTTTCCTGGTTATGATAGAAACCGGCCGGGATGGTCGTGACCAGCTGAGCACAGGCTTACCTGCAGGACACGGGACGTGGACGAGGCCCTTGGACAGAGCTGGCAGCACAAACATCCCAAGCCGTGCTCGGCGGCTGTCCCCGAGTGAGGCCGAGGGCAGCTGGGCCAGGTGGCAGCTCAGGGAACCTTCCAGCAGGAGGTGGGGTGCCCCCTGAGTGGAGACCTGTGGCCTGGGCGCAGGGGCCCTCGAGCAGGTGGGAGGAGGGGCCCCACCTAGGGCCCTGGGCAGCCTCGCCGGGCCAACTCTGGGGCTGGCGGGGGCCGTGGGTCTGGGAACGGCCCTTGCGTTGGCCTGTGCTGCGCAGGAGGGAGGGTTCGAGGGGCCCTGAGATGAGTCAGCTTTCTCAGCAAGGGTCCCGCTGGAACCCACTCGGCGCCCACCTCGGCCTTGGGTTCCACGGGAAGCAAGGGAAGGGAGACAGGGCTCCCGGGGGCTATGAGGCAGCTGTGGGGGCTCGTGTGAATATGGCTGACACTTCCCACAGGATTTACAGGACGTTCTGGGCATGTGACAGGCACTGTGATAAATGGGACATATACCCACAATCACTCCTTGTGCTGGAGACGCATCACGTGTCCTACAGCAGAGAAAACAGGCACAGTCGCTGACCCGCCCGCTGATCCGTCCCCACCACTTACGACCTCAGGCCTGGGCACAGGGCGCAGCCTGTGTGGGGCGACCTCTCCCCCCGGCGCAGCACCAGACCCGGGGAAGGCACACATGTGTGTCCCCGGTTTCCGGACCCCAGGACGACAGCCGGGCAGGAGGCAGCAGAGGAGAGCCAACCCCCCCACAGGAAGCTCCCAGGGTGTCACTTCTAGGCTTTATCAAGAGATCTTGAAAAATTAAAGAACAAAGAATTTATGGGATGAATTCATTGCACTTCTGCGCTTGTCAGAATATTACAAGATGCGGTTGGCAGTTAATAATGCATCTTTATAACATCATTTATGTCATTGTCCTTAACTTAGGGATTCTAGCTCTGAAGCCAATGTTCTATGTTTGACTCTTTATTAATAAAATACAGACAAGGAATGAGACAATACGAGCGGCATTTACCATCTGAAAAGCAGTAGAAAAGGGTTCACCCCACGTGTCCCAGTATCTGTGCAGAAAGATAAAAACCGTGCGAGTCCTCTTGGGGGGGGGACTCTTCATCCAAGGGTGTTAGGAAACAAATCGTGGGGGTTTTGTTTTCCCGAGCAGCTGTGCTCACTTTACACGTCTCGGACTGGTCCTCTTTGCCCCGGGAGGATGAACGGGTGATGTTCACTGAGTCCGGGCTGAGACGGGATGTACACGGACCTTCCCTCTCCTCCCTGTCTGTTCCAGACGTGCATGCAAGTGTGCACGCACATGCAAGTACACGTGTACACGTGCACACGCAGAGCCCACACCCACATGCACGCGCACACGTGCACACATGTGCACACACGTGCACATGAATAGCCCACCCCCACATGTGTACATATGTGCACACGCATAGCCTGCACCCACATGCACGCACACAGATGCACACACATAGCCCACACCCACATGCACGCACACACGTGCACACACGTGCACACACGTGCACATGCATAGCCCACCCCCACATGTGTACATATGTGCACACGCATAGCCTGCACCCACATGCATGCACACGTGCACATGCATAGCCCACACCCACATGCACACACATGCACATGTGCACATAAGTGCACACACAGATGCACACACATAGCCCACACCCACATGTACATAAGCGCACATGCATAGCCTGCACACACAGATGCACACGCATAGCCCACACCCACGTGCACACACATGCACACAAGTGCACACGCATAGCCTACACCCATATGCACACACACATATGCACATAAGCGCACACACATAGCCTGCACACACAGATGCACAGACACATATGCACATAAGTGCACATGCAATGCCTGCACACACAGATGCACACACATAGCCACACCCACATGTACACGTGTGTACACACATAGCCCGCACACACATGTGCACATAAGTACACACACATAGCCTGCACACACACAGATGCACACACATAGCCCACACCCACATGCACAGACACGTGCACATGCATAGCCCACACCCACATGCACACATGCACATGTGCACATAAGTGCACACACATAGCCTATACCCACACGCACACATAGATGCACACACATAGGCCACACCCACATGCACACACACACATGCACATAAGTGCACACGCATAGCCCACACCCACATGCACACGTGCACACTCATGTGCACACCCTCCACACCTGATGATCCCCTGTTCTCCGGGAACAATCCCAGAACCCCAAGTTGGAGCATCTATCCTGTCCTTGAATCTCCCCTAAGAAATTCTTGGTGGAGGGTTTTCTTCTGCCTCTTGGGCCTCTAGTGAGAACAGCCTCTACTTCCAGAAGCAGCACATTAGCATCACCCGGGTGGGATCACCAGGAACACCCTCTACAAACACGGATGTAGACACGGAGGAGAGGTCACCTGGACACCGAGCTGAAATCTCTCTGCCGCTTCTGGACGCCGGTGAATTTGCGGCCAGCGCCTGGACGCCTTCTCCCCCCGGACAAGAAAACGGTTTCTTCTTCTTGAACGTTCTTCAAACATGTGACACTTTCAAGGGTTCTCTTAATCTCTTTCTGCTCTCCCGCGCAGGGCCGGCCTGGCCCCGCCGACACAGCCCTTAAGAGCCGCGGGTCCCAGCTGCTCCGACCCCCTCTCACAACCTCGCAAACACCACCAAGTTGCTGCTGGGCGCCGAGGAAGCTCCAGCAAGCGAGCCGCTGAGCGTCCCTGCCCCGCGGGCGCCTCGCCTTCCAGGCTCCCCACGCCGCCCGCCTGCCGCGGCGGGCCCTGGACGGCTGTGTCGGGTCCCGGGAGGAGGTGTCACCTTCCCAGCCTTTCACGCGTTTGTTATACAGCTCACGCTCGCGCGGCGCCACATCCGTATCTTCACCGCCAACTTCTCAGGTTACGCGTTTGGTGCTCGTGAAGACCCGTGGTTGACACGAAGGAATTAACGCACAAGGATGCCGTCTCCAAGCTCTGGTGTATTCTCCAGCTTGGATCAGAGAAACACGACGAGAGCTGAGAGAGAGACCCCGTCCGGCCCCGGGCAGTCATCTCATAAGGCGCAAACGGTGTGCGAGGCAAGAACGCATTGCGTTCATTCGTTCACAGCAGAAATGTTGCTTTTGCTGTACACATCTTCTCTCCTGTTATTTTTCAAACACCGAATAGCGTACTTTTATTTTTTTTAAAATTTTTTTTTTCAACGTTTATTTCTTTTTGGGACAGAGAGAGACAGAGCATGAACGGGGGAGGGGCAGAGAGAGAGGGAGACACAGAATCGGAAACAGGCTCCAGGCTCTGAGCCGTCAGCCCAGAGCCCGACGCGGGGCTCGAACTCACGGACCGCGAGATCGTGACCTGGCTGAAGTCGGATGCTCAACCGACTGCGCCACCCAGGCGCCCCCGAATAGCGTACTTTTAATGACTGATAACGTTCTCTGACTCCCAGCTCTTTATCTCTGCTCAGCCTCGCTGTACATCCATTACTTCATGATCTTAGTCAATAAAATATTTTAATGTTTTATAATAAAAGATTTCAGAGACTAGAAACAATTGTATTTTATTTATTTATTAAAAAAATTTTTTTTAACGTTTTATTTATTTTTGAGACAGGGAGAGACAGAGCATAAACGGGGGAGGGTCAGAGAGAGGGAGACACAGAATCTGAAACAGGCTCCAGGCTCCGAGCTGTCAGCACAGAGCCTGATGCGGGGCTCAAACTCACGGACCTCGAGATCATGACCTGAGCCAAAGTCGGACGCCCAACCGACTGAGCCACCCAGGTGCCCCAAAACAATTGTATTTTAAATGCCAGTGTATACACTACCCCTGTTTAAAAAAGCCAATAGGGGCGCCTGGGTGGCTCAGTCAGCTAAGCCTCCGACTTCGGCTCGGGTCATGATCTTGTGGTTCGTGGGTTCGAGCCCCACGTTGGGCTCTGTGCTGACAGCTCGGAGCCTGGAGCCTGCTTCGGATCCTGTGTCTCTCTCTCTCTCTGCCCCTCCCCTGCTCCTGTCTGTCTCTCTATCTCTCTCTCTCTCAAAAATAAACATTAAAAACCCCAATATTTCTTCAAGGACTTTTCTCAAATATTTTAAAGCATATTCTAGACACCATGTCGTTTCTACCATAAATAGCTCATTATGCATCTTTACTGAAAAGCATACACATGCACACACATAAACAGCATCTGTCTGTCATCTGTCCATCCATCCATCCATCCATTCACCTATTAAAGAGACAATGCTATGATCACGCCTAACGTGGTCAGAGTAATCCTTTGATGTTCCATAATTGCCAGTGCATATTCAAATGTTTATTTGAGAGAGAGCAAGCGGGAGAGGGGCAGAGAGAGAGAGAGAATCCCAAGCGGGCTCTGTGCTATCAGGGAAAAGTCCAATGTGGGGCTGGAACCCACGAACCATGAGATCATGACTTGAGCCGAAATCAAGAGTCGGATGCTTAGCCGATTGAACCCCCCAGGCGCCCCCCCCCCCCAATCCATAGTCACATTTCCCTGTTGTCTCCAGGGGTCCTTTCACGGTTGGTTTACCCTTTCCGTTTGGTGGCTCTCCATTTTGAGGCATTTACTTTCCAGATGGTCATCTTCCTTGCACTGATTTGTTGGAGAAACTGTGTCTGTCGATTAGTCTGTGTTGTGTCCACTTCTGGGTGGACCCGAGGCTTGATCTGATTCTGGCTCAACGTTTCCGTGTGCCCTTTCCACAAGCGTAAGTCTTGCATCATGTGAGGAGGAACTTGTGTCCCCAGACCTTAAGACTGGGGGGCTCGTGCTGATGCCCCAGCTCCAGTCACTTGCGGAATGTGAAAGCGGCCATCCATGATTGCTGAATGCATCAGTTATGTCATCAAGGGCTACAAAACGGTGATTTTCTAATTTGACCCTGCTTTCGAGTAGCGGTTGGGATCTTTCCATAAAGAACAATTTTGTTTCATCAATTTTAGGCTAAGTATGGGGAAGATAAACGTTTAAACCCTTTCCAGGGTGATCAGTCTCTCCAGCAGCCGCCCAGTGTGACCGATAAGTGTCGTTGTGACCGTGAGCATTTTGTCCTGTTTGACGAGTTTCGATCAATTCTGTCCAATACTCTCACTGCTCCATACCAAGCTGGCGAGAACTTTACCCCAATGGGCACCTTTAGGTGGGGGCTGAAAGTTTCCATCAAATTTAGAAAAAAGCCCTATTTCTTCAAATATTCTTCTGTATCTCTTTTTGGGACCCCAGTTACGAGGACTAGAGATGGATGTTGTCCTGCGCGGAACGGAGGCTTTCTTACTTCTTTCTCTATTTCTGTCTCCTTGACGCCCTCCCTAGGGTCGTTGCTGCCGCTGTATCTTCAAGTTCTGCTCATAATCCCGTCTGGTGTATTAGCCACCGTGATGCTGTTTGTTGTTGTTTTTAACAATGGCTGGGTTTGTTTCTTCTTTATAGTTTCTATTTCTTTGCTCACTATGACATATGTTTGATTAAATCCTGAAACACATTTATAATCGCTGTGTCAAAGTCCTCGTCTCCAAATTACAACAGCTCTATCATTTCCGTGTAGTTTTCTGTCGACTGATTCTTCTCGTAGGCGACATTTGCCTCTACCTTTATTTGCTTCCGATCGGACGCCTGGTGTTGGGATGTTTTTGTCAACGACTGTCTGAGTTTTTCCACAATTATTTATAGGACATTGACTCGGTGTTCCAGTCACCGGGGACGCGATGGTGAGTAAGTCAGGAGCATCGCCTTGTTCACAATGCTTATTATATCGAAGGTGGGGATGACAGGCCGAAGTTCCAGTTTGCCCTGCCAGGCTCCATGAAGTCCTGGGGAAAAATAAACACCAGAAAGGCTCAAAGAAAACCTCGAGTCCACAAGGCAGACCAGCTTCTCACCACGATGAGCCAAGTTTAGTATCACTAGAAGAAAACGGGCTGTGTGTGTGTGTGTGTGTGTGTGTGTGTGTGTAAGTTACCCCCCCCGCCCCATGCTTCATTTTCTTCTTGATCAATTAAAAAAAAGCTCATAATTTCAAATTATAATCTATCTTAGAAAACTGCAGGAGGCAGAAAGACGCCCCAAACCAACTTGTGAGCCTTTGGTCCATGGGAACAGGAGGAGTGAGCCCGAGGCTGGGCAGGGCTGCCGCAGGTACCCGACCAGGGCTTTGGGACCGAGCTGCTCCAGCGGCCAGCTCAGCTCTGCCCTCTGCCCTGAGGACCAGGCCCAGTGGCACTGCCGGAGCCGAGGCCCGCAAGTCATCGTCCCAGAGCACAGACGGGAGCCATCCTCCCAGCAGAGCCCAAAGCCGTCCCGTGTCCTAGCCGGGGGTGGCGTCCCGTGCCCATGCTAGGGGTAGGGTGCCTTCGAAGCCAGGCAGGACATGCCAGGGGCCTCACGGGGGCTGGCATCACTGAGGTTTGGGGATCACATGATCGAAACGGTCGTTCCCGCGCTCAGGCATTGTGGGCGAACCTGTGGTCCGAGGAAAATCCCGAGATCTCAGCACTTCAGTGTTTACAGATGGAAAACAAAATTAGGTGAATTAAGGGTTCACTCGAGAAGATACAAATTGAGTAATAAAAAGGAAAGAAAGCAGCACAGCCAGGCAAATCGAGCGAGAGCGGAAAACCGTAGAGAGAAGAGATGCATTGAGTAGGTTTTGTGAGTAAATTAAATAACTATTTCTTTTAAAACATGAACAAAATAGATAAGCGATGAGCAAATCTAATCAGGAAAAATTAGAGTGAGACCATACGCGTTTTGTAGATGTTAAAAGGGGCTGTAACTGCGCACAGAATGTGTGTTCGATAGGGGTTTGCGGGATTAATGAAAACAGTGTATAATGTCGAATCCTCGGCAGAACTCCCGAAGCTCGATGAAATGGTTGATCACCTAGGAAGACACAGATCGCCGGTAGTGACTCGAAGAGAAATGTCTACACCACTTTGGTAAGAGAGCTTGCTGAAGATAAGCCCACAAAAATCAATAGTTTCTTCCACTAGAAATAAAATGCTAAGACATGGAAATGAGGGAAACGTTTTTGTTCACAACGTTGGCGAAAACAATGAAATGCCTGGGGATCATGCTGGTGATGAAGTACAAGGTCTCTGTGGCGGGAGAGGCTGTCATGACAGCCCGTGAAGCGGGATCTGAAGTCACGGAGGGCAGCCTGTCCTTTTGGGGGACGCTGAGAACCCCAACACACCCACCTGTCCTATGTTAGCAGAAGTGTTTAATGTGGTTCCAGTGAGATGACCAGTAGTCTTTGTTTTTTAAATGTTTATTTATTTTTGAGAGACACACACAGAATGTGTGTGGGGGGCGGGAGAGGCAGAGAAAGAGGGAGACACAGAGTCCACAGCAGGTTCCAGGCTCTGAGCTGTCAACACAGAGCCCGATGCGGGGTTTGAACTCCCAAACCGTGAGATCACGACCTGAGACTGAAGTTGGACACTCAACCGACTGAGCCACCCAGGCGCCCCTAGATGACCCGTAGTTTTAAAGTTCACACGGAAGAATAAATTCCCAGAATAGTCAGGAAAACTCTGAAAAACACAGTGACCAGAATATTCCTGATGCAGATAAGGTACTCCCAAGGCTTCTCCAGTGGCCCCAGCAGGGTCCCCCTGGGTGGGAGGACCAGGTCTGAGGGTGCCTGCGGGATTTGGGGCCTCTGTGGAGCCCGGCCGTCGCCTCACCTGCACGAAGGTGAAGCCAGTCACGCGTGGCAGCAACGGTGTGAAGGGAAGTCCCGGTGCACCGATGGCTCATGTGACAGTCATGATGGTGAAGCCAGCCTCCGGGGGTGGGGGTGGGGCTCTGCGTGAAGGCTGCACATGAGGGACTGATGCTTAATGAGGAACTTAGAAGCCATGAAAGAAATATTTTTCTAAAGTTTATTTATTGAGAGAGAGAGAGAGAGAATCCCAAGCAGACTCTGAGCTGTCAGCACAGAGCCTGGTGAGGGACTCGAACCCATGAACCACGAGACCATGACCTGAGCTGAAATCAAGAGTCAGACACTTAACCGACTGAGCCCCGCAGGTGCCCCCAAACATGTTTTTGTTCAAATAGCAATGAAAATCTTTGGACAGTGTGCATAAGGCCAGTGTGAAAGTAAGAGATGCCGATGGCAGGTGTGGTGTGGCTGTTTGGAGCATCCGGGTCGCACGCGGTATGATTGGAACTCTGCCGCAGGACGAAACCAGCACACGTCTGAAAACGGCGTTCAAGCGCACGGTTATTTAGAGAGATGCAAGGGAGAGAAACGAGATGTTTTCTGCCCTCAGTTGGAAGAAAATGAAAGGAAAAATATCACGTCTGTGGGCGGGGAAAATGTTTCCCTTTTACGTTATTCATGTGGACTCATCGCAGCGTTTTGGAAACCAGCCGCAAACCCCGGTGTGTGGACTTTGACACTGACACGCTGACAGCCACAGTCCATCCTCCGTGTGCATTTCGGAGGGTGGGGCCTCCACGGAAGTGTGTGCACCAAGGGGCAGCGAGCGCGTGCTGGGGAATCTGGCTCGGAAATAAAACACAGTAGAAAATTAATCTTGGTGTATATGGTGGTTTCCTCAAGTGGGATGTGTGTGGGTGTGCGTGCGTATGTGTGTGCGTGAGGGGGTGTGCACATGTGCGTGTATGTGTGTATGTGCATGCGTGTGGATGCGTGTGTGTGTGTGTGCTTGAGGGTGTGTGCTCGTGTGTGTGTGTGTGTGTGCATGCAGGTGTGCGGGCATGTGTGTATGTGTGTGCACGTGCATGTGTGTGTGCACACGTGTGTATGTGTGTGGGTATGTGCCTGCGTGTGTATGTGTGTGTGCATGCAGGTGTGCGGGCATGTGTGTATGTGTGTGCACGTGCATGTGTGTGTGCACACGTGTGTATGTGTGTGGGTATGTGCCTGCGTGTGTATGTGTGTGTGCATGCAGGTGTGTGCATGTGTATGTGTGTGAGCTTGAGGGTGTGCGCACGTGTATGTGCACGCACATGTGCGTGTATGTATGTGCATGTGTGTGCACATGTGCGCGCGTGTGTGTGCATGTGTGTAGGTGTCACGGGCGTGTGCGTGTGTGTGGGCATTGCGTGTATGTGTGTGCATGTGTGTGTGCACACGTGTGTATGTGCGTGTGTGTGTCTGCGTGTGTAATTGTGTGCGCTTGAGGGTGTGTGCTCGTGTGTGTGCGCTTGAGGGTGTGTGCTCGTGTGTGTGTGTGTGCATGCAGGTGTGCGGGCGTGTGTGTGTATGTGTGTGCATGTGCATGTGTGTGTGTGGTGTGTGGGCATGTGCGTGTATGTGTGTGCGTATGTGTGTGCACACGTGTGTATGTGTGTGTGTCCGCGTGTGCATGTGTGTGTGCACACGTGTGTATGTGCGTGTGTGTGTCCGCGTGTGTAATTGTGTGCGCTTGAGGGTGTGTGCTCGTGTGTGTGTGTGTGTGTGTGCATGCAGGTGTGCGGGCGTGTGTGTGTATGTGTGTGCGTGTGCATGTGTGTGCACATGTGTGTATGTGTGGGTGTGTGCCCGCTTGTGTATGTGTGTGCGCTTGAGGGTGTGTGCTCATGTGTGTATGTGTGTGCGCACGTGTGTGTGTGCATGCGGGTGTGCACGCATGTGTGTCTATATGCGTGCACGTGTGAGCGTATGCATGTGCATGTGTGTGTGCGGTGTGTGGGCATGTGCGTGTATGTGTGTGCGTGTGTGTAGGTGTCGCGGGCGTGTGTGTGTATGTATGTGCATGTGTGTGTGTCCGCGTGTGTATTTGTGTGTGCGCGTGTGTGCCTGCCGCCCAGGGGCTGCCCTCCGCGGCGCCCCATCCTCCCCCACCCCTGCAGATGGTGGGCTGGTGTCTGAACTCGTCCCCACTTCCTCTCCAGTTCCAGAAAGTCTCGGTCCTGCCCTGGGTCAGAGCCCCTCCGGCGCCCTGGGCTCCTATAACCCGGGGGGGTCCACGCGGACTGCAGCTTCCCTCCGGTTCCGCTGAGCACCTCTGGCCCCGCCCTGCGCCACCGCCGCCCCGTCCGGCGCTCAGTCCGTCTCAGGGGTTTGGTGGGCTCGGGGTCTGTCTCTCCAGAACCCCGGGTGGCTCTGCTGGTCCAGGTGCCCCCCGCCCCGGGTTTCAGACCTGCCTCCGACCCCCTGCCCCATCCGTTCCCCACGTCTACCCGCGCCGCGCCCCTCCCTGCCAGTCACCCCGAGGCTCCTGTCGCCCCCGGGATGGAGTCCAACCTTCTTGCGTGGCCTCAGTGGCCTGACCGCACCTGTGTGCGCTTCCCAGAGCCGCCCCTCCCCCCCCAGCCTCGCTGGCTCTGCACCTCCCGCTCACTCTTTCTGCCAGCCTCTCTCCATTCGTGACCCTCGGTCACACTTGTGGTTTCTACTTACCCTGATTCCCGCTCGGAGCTGCGCTCGGAGTGGGGCCCGAGTCAGATAACCCCAGGCATCAGCAAACGTACGTTAAATCAGTTGAACCGCGCTCAAGACTGTTGGTACCAAGGTTTGCTGCTGGATGGGTCCCCTCAGGCCGGTCCTCTGGGACCGCGAATCTCGACAATTTGGAAATTCTTACCAAAACCCTCAAAAATCAGGGCGCCTCGGTGGCTCAGTCGGTTAAGCATCGACTCTTGATTTCTTTTTTTTTTTTTAACATTTATTTATTTATTTATTTTTTTTGGGACAGAGAGAGACAGAGCTTGAACGGGGGAGGGGCAGAGAGAGAGGGAGACACAGAATCGGAAACAGGCTCCAGGCTCTGAGCCATCAGCCCAGAGCCTGACGCGGGGCTCGAACTCCCGGACCACGAGATCGTGACCTGGCTGAAGTCGGCCGCTTAACCGACTGCGCCACCCAGGCGCCCCTTCTCTTGATTTCAGCTCGGGTCGTGATCTCACGGTTCGTGCGATAGAGCCTCACGTGGGGCTCTGTGCTGACAGCGTGGAGCCTGCTTGGGATTCTGTCTCCCTCTCTCCCTCTCTGCCCCTCTCCCGCTCAGCTCTCTCTCTCTCTCTCAAAATAAATAATAAAATTTTTTAAAAAACCCTGAGAAATCAATGGGTTTGGATCTGAAACTTGTATTTGCTTGCATGTACTTTTTACCAATAAAGTAGGTAAAGGTTTTGAACAAAGATGAGCATTGCATCTTTATTTGTAACAGAAAACAATGAAAACACATAAACGTGCAGCAGGAAATTGGTCAGTGTCACCTGGGATGTTGGGATACAGGACACAGGATACAGGAGGGGTGCTGGTGTGTGACGCGGGGCTGAGCGCAGGGGCGTTACGGCCCAGTGACGGGGGCGGGGGGGATCGGGCCTGCGCTGAGCACACCCTCCCTCAGCTGAACACAAACCCTCTCTGCTTTGTCGGGCTGGGCCTGGGGCCCTGAAAACCGCATTTCTCTTGTGCGTTTCTGTGCGTGTGGGGGCCCAGGGGCTCTGCAAGGTAGGAGGGAAGGGAGAAGGGCTCTTTCACTGCGGAAGCAGCCGCTAATACAAGAATCGGCTTCTTCCAGCACCTTCTAAAGCAGCCTCACCGCTGCCTCGAGGGCCCCGCCCCCAGGATCTGAGCCTGACGGCGGCTGAAGGGGCGTCCTCCCCGCTTCTCTGCCCCTGGGAGTGATGGTGTTCCCACCCCCTCTCTGCCTTCTCTGGAACTGCTTTGGGCAGTCCCCCAAATCCCACCCCGGCTCCTGTCCTGGGCGTCCCTGGTTCTCCTGTTAGGTTGGACACGCTGGATTGGGACCCTTCTCCCTGTTCCCAGTTTGTCCCCACCCCAGTTTGGACTCTGTAGGGCAGACGTACCCTAGACCTTGACTTCCCACATCGTAGGTGCTGGCCTTCCCCCGGGACCCCGACCGCAGACGGTGACACTGCGGGATGACAGCCGTGGTTCCTCATGGGACGTGTGGGGATGGGTGACCAGGATGGAGGTCCGCCCGCCCCCTCCTACCGTCAGAGCTCCAGGACAGGACCCTGGGGGTGGATGAACACTCCGTCCCGTGTCTCACAGAGACCCTGGCGAGAAAGAAAGTAGCCGTCGAAAGAAGCCAGATCACATGCGTGTGGGACCAAGGGTGTCCCTGGCATTGAGTCCCGGGTCCCGGTCCTTCGGAAGGCAGGTCTCCTCTTGAAAGGTTTCGGGGTTCCCGCCGACTGCTTCCTTCTTGCGGTTACGACAACGAGACGTATCCCCACTGCCACGTTACTGAGTAAAAATCGGGGTTTCTTCCTCTGCTGCAAGTTTTTACCCTATGGCGGGATACTACTTATCACGCTGTTTCTGTAGGAAAATACCTCTCAAGCAGCAACGCCAGCCTACAAATAAAGTTTAGGACACGATTCATTTGCTTCACAGGTGAAATGACACAGATTTTCGGGAAGTTACCAGTAGAATCAACATTTAAACACGATGAAAACGCCGTCGGAGCAGAGTTTGCCACAGGGGGGGTTTGGGTCACACGCATCCTTATGAAGCTTTGCAATTTGAAAAATATCCCCATCTTTCCCCGGTTTCTGTCTGAGAATACGTTGCCACGTGTCCGAATCGATGCAATCAGACACAACCCCGTCAGCTTGGGAAGCAGTCGCATCCATGGCCCTGTGGCACGACGCAGGAGAGATGACGTTATTCACAGACTCATCTAAAGATAGAATTGGAGGTAATTTATCTCGTGTCGACGCGTGAATCGCGTTTATTTACAGAAGCGTCAACATGCACACAAATGACGTCAGAGGAAGTTTTCCTTCTAGGTTTCGAAACCCAGAGTCTTTGTCGCTTTAAATACCCGTGAGCCGCTTTTCACGCCAATATTCCGAGACTCTTGTTTGTTCTCGGTGCTGCCTCCTGCCAGTCGGCCGGGCCCACCCTCCTCCTCTTCGCCCCCACGATCTGCACGTCCCACGAGAAAGCACGGCCGCTCCAGCACGAGGAGAAATTACACTTTGACCTGCAAACGGAGAGAGCGGAGAAATCGGGCTTCAGAGGCTGGGGTCTTGCAGGAAAGAGCTGGGCTGTGCTGGTGCCTCTCTCTTCGGGGTCCCTACTGGCCCCCTGCCCACCACACATAGAAACCCAGGCGCCTGTGGGGAGGTTCTTCATTCCCTCCGTGGGCAGAGACGCTAGCGTATTTAAATTTGAGGTTTAAATTTGCACAAACTGTTAAGGAAATGCAACCCAAGGCGACCCATCCCCGGTGAGGCTCTCACGCGCTCTGGAGCCCTCAGGACGCATCAAGCTGCGAAGCGAAATCCAGAGTGGTTGGCGAGCTGGGCTCCTTGGGGCCGGTTGGGGATTCCCTGCCTGTGCGGCCATGCGTCCGGCAGGGGGGTGGCCCTGGGCTTTCTGTCCCCCAGGTGAACACTGCCTTCCCAGGAGGCATCGGGGAAGGGCCCTGCGTGTGCAGAGGGCGGGGAGGCTCAGACAGGCAGTGCCCTGGGCCAGCCTGTGTTATTGTCCCCGGGAAGGCGAGGTGACACTTCTCAGACTGAGACACTGGGTGTGGGGTCAGTGATGGGGACTCTGTCTGAACCCCACGGAGCACTCTGTGTGCACTTCTGTCTGAGCCTCACGGAGGCAGGACGTGGGCTCGGGCGGGGGCAGTGCCAGGCTCCAGGCCTAAACGTACCAGAGTCGCCTGGCCAAGGCCTGGGAGCATCTTGAGGGTGAGACCGTGCCTCCTGCTGTCCAGGGCGCCCGTGCCCCGGCTGTTAGCATTCGCCTCTCGTCTCCAGAGTGCAAACGTGTGTGTCCCCGCCACACTGTAGTGTCCGTGCAAGTGGACCACGAAGTAGCAGCACGTAGCTTCTGGCCGTGGCCCCTCTGACCTTGGGCTCAGGCTCCCTGCGGAGCCACGGGAGAGGTTGGCCTGCAACTACCCAGAGTTGCACACGTCCTCATCCAGGGTCCGCAGCTCCCGGGGTCCCTGCAGCAGCAGCAGCAGCAGCAGCAGCAGCAGCGAGACCCCTGCATCCGTTTGACTGGGAAGGAGTGTGAATGAAGTAGAGAATCCAGTGCTCACAAAGCCTAGGAAGGTTCCGGAAGAGGAAGCTGTCAGCCCTTCTAGAATGACTTGTGGGACGATCCAGAAGGGGCTACCAGTGCTTCGGTCAGGAAGACAGGGAGCCGGAAGCCTCCTCCAGGTTGCCGTGCCAGGAACGCATGTTCTTAGCCGTGGTTCAAGGTCCAGGAGGCCCTGACGCAGGGAGAACACTGAGCTTTAGGCCACAAAGCCTGGGTGCCCCGCGTCCTGCCTCTGGGCTCCCGTGAAGCAGGAACTCGGCACCAGAACCATCGCTGGGGCCCCACGCGGTCAGCCAGCAGAACCAAAGCCCCGTTGCCACCCTCGAACCCGCCCCAAAGCTTGTGATCTTGGAGGGGTCTGTTAGTCCTGGCTGCAGAGTCTGGGGAGGGGGGTTCCTGGCTCCTCGGAGCCTGCGGTGGACGAGGGCCCCCGGACCACCCGTGGCTGCAGGGTCTTATTCCGTGCACTCGGGCAGTGGCCCCTACATCGTCTCCTGAAGACACACATCCTTATGAGCTTTATTTAAGCCGGAGAAAAACCATCAGCCTTTCTCTCTCCATCTACAGGGCAGCTAAGAAACGAGAGACAGTTTAGGTGATCAAAGAGCTTCACGGACTAATTGGAACTCAGCTAACATGTGGTACCAGGGCCGGAGCAGACACACAGGCCAGTGTAACTATAAAGGTGGGCAGGAAGCAGTTCACGTGTCACATGGGAAAGCCTGTGGCGACAGGAAAGGCCGGCGGAGAAAAGATACTTGAAGAATTGGTTTAACTCCGGTGGAGACGGAGGAGATGCAAGGAAGGAGGGACCAAGGGGGCGTCTGGGGCGGGGGTGGGACCTGGATGGTCCGTGGAGTCTCGGCAAGTCTGGGGGCTGCGTCACTCACTAAACACTGTCCGGGAAATTGTTGTGTGTGCCATTCTGTGAGGACTCAGACCGGACCCCCGGGTCACGTAACTGAATGTGAAGCACAGAATATTTCTCTTGAGGAAGAAGTTCTTACTTTCTTTTTTTAATGCTTATTTATTTATTTTGAGAGAGAGAGAGAGAGAGAGCGAGTGAGCATGTGATCAGGGGAGGAGCAGAGGCAGAGGGAGAGAGAGAATCCCAAGCAGGATCCACACCATCAGCTCAGAGCCTGACGTGGGGCTTGATCCCACGAACCATGAGATTGTGACCGGAGCTGACACAAAGAGTCGGTCACTTAACAGACTGAGCCCCCCAGGAGTCCCTCTTCGAGAAGAAGTTTCTAACGGCCCAGGTGGCTGGTCGCAGCTGCTCATGAGATAATGAGCCCACCGTGGTCAGAGGGGTTCCAAAAGACTAGCTAAACCAACAGCCCAACTTTCATAAGTGGGGAAAGGATCTGAACAGATGCTGCTGAAAGTCAGTTCCATGACGTCAGATAAGCATATGGAAGACGCCCAAGGCCATCGGTCGTTAGGAAAATGCTCTGCAGGACCACAAGGGGACAGGGCTGCACACCCCTGCGACAGGGGGGGACGCCGACCAGCCAGGCGCTGGCCGGTGAGGAGGGACGGGCACTCTCACTCTGGAGGAGGGAGAGCAAAGTGGTCCCTCCACTCTGGAGGACAGCTGGGAAGCGTGTTCTGAAGTTAACCGTTTGGTTACCATGTAAACAGTAACCCAGCTCTTAGGTATTTACCCACGTGAATTGGAGGTTTGTATCCACACAAAACCCACACACAGATGCTCATAGCACCCTGTTCTGAGTGCCCAGACCCGGATGCAGCAGATGTCCTTCTGCAGGAGAATGGACAACCAGGCTGTGGCCTGTCCACATGGCGGACCCCTCTCACCAGTGCAGGGACGAGCCACGACCGCACGGCAGCAGGGTGGATCTTAAACACGTCTTTGCGGAGTGACAGGCGGACCCGCAAGGCTCCATGTCGTGTGGTCCCATTTATACGGAGTTCCGGAAAAGGCAACACTATAGGAACAGAAAACCCATCGGTGGTCTGGCATAAGGGCGGGATTGGGTTCGGGGGGACAGGGAAGATAACTTCCTGGGTGATGGAGGTGCTCTGTATGAGTCTCGGGTGGGGGATACGAGAGTCCGTGGGTTTGTCAGGACCCGCAAAACTCTGTGAGCTTTGCTTCGAGACACGTGCGCTAATCAGAGCGGGCGGGGGCCTGAGGACGAACTGAAACTAACTGTATTAAACGTGTGACATAAACCTGCTGTAGGGGTGGGGAGAAGAGGAAAGGGTGAAGGTAACTTTGGGGAGGGTGTTTTGATCGCACGGCAGAAAGGTAAAGACGCGAGCGTCCTCTATACTATTTTGCCGTATGTTGAACAAGTGAGTAAATAGTAATGAGCGTGGGACTTGTCGCTGTCTGAGAAGCAGTTCTACTTAAGCAAGAGAGAAGACTAGAGTGCGCTCTGGAGCTGTAGCCTATGCAGACACCAGAAAGACACACACACGTGTAGAATCGAGCCCTGTCCTCAGCCATGGCTGGAAGCAGGGACACCCCAGTAGCAGTGAGCACACCCACTGCCCTGATCTTGGCTTCTAAGTACCGCAGGCTGGTTAGAGGGAAATGGCTGATTCCAGGGCAGGGAAACACAAGGTGAGCTTGGGGGGTGGGTCTAGGAGGGCCACAAGTCCAGTAGCGCTACACAGGTGGGAGCTTGTCCAGAGACGCAGAAGAGGAGGAAACCGCCCCCCCCCCCCCACCAAAGCTACCCTGGTAACCCTCCTCCCTCTGCCTGCCTCACACACCTTCACACCGCAGCTGCTGGCCGGAGGCTCCCACATCGCTAACTGAATCACATCACTTCCCCGCAGGACCGCATGGCCTTTCGGAACTCTTTCTAAGTCCCTATGTGTCTCTACTCTGCGCACCCCGGCCCTGCCGTGCCCCGGGCCTCTGCTTCTCTCCTCTGCCCTCTCCACGCTGCCGTGTGGTTGCACGTAGTGTTCATTTCCAACAAACGTGAAGGAGGGAAAAGAGCCGTGGTGGCAGTGGAGGGATTGGGCAGACACCCCCTCAACCGTGGGTCAAGGCTGCTGTCACCGTCATGACGTCTTAGGCATGTGCCCCAACGTGGTGAGATACAAGGTCACCACACCTGTGTGCTCTCCCCCCAAGACGAGTACACCAGCGTAATCAGGGGAAAACATCAGGAAAATACACGTGGGGCGACATTCTACCAAACACGGGACCAGAACTCTCCAAAGTGTCCAGGTCACGATCAAACGAAAGACAGACGTGCTCAAGACCGGAGGAGACTAAGGAGTCGTGATGCCCGAGTGAACGTGCTGTCCCGGAACAGAGAAGGACATTGAGGGAAAACTGGTGAATCTTGCATTTAGCTCACAGGCTAGTATCAGCACAGTGCGAGGTGCGTGGCTCACGGACTGCCGTCCGTGTCAGTGTGTTAGTGTCAGTACATACACCACGAGAAAACGAGGCCGATTTTAACAGACACCAAGGTCAGAGGTGTCGGCATCGTGGGAAGCTGGGCGTAGGCATGTGAGATCTCTCCTTACCACCTTTTCAACTCTTCCGTAAATCGAAAACCATTTCCAAGTACAAGACAAAAAAAGTAATAAATCCAAAGCTTTATTTCAGTGTCGTGCATCTGGGGCCGAAATAGCCAAACTGAAAAGCCACACGGACAAGTCCAGGCAGTGACGCGCGGAGGACGTTCTATGGGGGTCGTTGAACCAGCTCCTTGCGGGCCCGCGTTGCTGGACGTGCAGGTCCCTGTGGGACCGGACGCAGATCCTTCCCTCTCTGACCTGTGCACCTTCTCTGACCACTGACCTCTGGTAGGACCACCTGGGTGGCACCTTACCTAGATGCGAAGGGCGCGCGGGAGCCGGATGGAAACCTGCCATTGGTAAATCCACGTGCGGGCTGGAAAACCCCCCGGACATGGATGTCCAAATCTGGGGTTCCCTCTGCGTGTTGGCCGCCTTTCCCTGTGGTAGGTCTGGCCATGATTCCAGCACAGACAGATGCTTTGGGGCCTCTGGAGGCGGCTCCAGATGCTCCTGGACCAGCTCCCAGAAGATGCTGTGGCCACAGAGACTCAGGCTACCTCATCCTCTTGGAGATTGTTCATCCCGTGTCTTCACTTTGTTGAAGAAAATAACTTCATGCAATGAAATCTGTACTGGGCCGACGCCTCCCCGTGTGTCAGGAGGCACAGCTGTGTCCCTGAGACCCCGAGCAAGGCCGAGAGAAATGGGGAAGTGTGAGAATGTGGGTCGGGCACCCGCCGGCCATACACCTGTAAGAGCCGTGGTCCTCTGTTGTGGTTCCCTCTGCTGGGGGGTCTCTGAAGGCCAGACGAGATCTGCTTGATCTGCAGGAAGCACTGAGCCAGCCTGATGTCGAGGGGCGGCCACCACGACCTTCGGGTCCCCTGCTTTGTGATGTGAGCCCAGCGTCTTCCCAGAGCTGACAGGCCCAAGCTTTGCTGGTTGTGTATACAAAACAGTGCAGGATTCTGCACCATAATCCCTAAACCTATAATGCTGATGTTCTGATGTAAAAGGAATATTCTCTCCCTTGAGATAGAACGCCATCAAATGCCATCTGTGCCGCCTGTAATGTTAGCCATAAATTCTGGTTGTATTTATCAGGATTTGTTTTTCAAGATGGCTAATTTTAGTCTTGAATTCAACCGCACACTAATTTCCTTGTTTCTTTCTTGCTGAGAAATCTGATATAACAGCTCCTCATAGAAAGGGTTTGGCAAGTTCCCAAAGCCCCGCAGCCTCATTTACTTAGAGAGACGTTGTTTTTCCTCTCTCTCTTCCCCCCACCCCTTCTTGTTTTCTCAATGTGGTTAGAATTCAGAGCAGCTGGGGAGAAAGCAGGGCCCTGTTTGCCGAGGCTCCGAGGCCGCGGGGCAGGTGGGGGTGTGGGCCGTGGGTCCCCTGTGCGGGAGCCGCTGGAGGGGCCCCTCCGGGAGGCGACGGGCAGGGAAACAGATTCTCCAAGCCCAGCCAGTCCCCTGGGCTCCGCATCACACCGTGGAAAACATTTGGAAAGTTTCCTTCATTTTTCCGAAATAGCTGAAGTGATGCATGGGGTTGGCTGAAAGTCTAAATCTAATTACACTAGATAATACGGAACAGCCCGTCGATAGGGAAGAAATTGTGTGATGAAAGCTTTTCACAGAAAGGCACTTAGCCATGAAACCTGCACACACCAGTACATTTTATTTAGAGTGACCACAATATGCACCTGCCATTCTAACCCCACAGATTACGAGCTCTCGGGGCCGCACCGTGTGTCGGGTGGAAAATTTCAGAGGCCTACAAAGGAACCTTCCTCCCAGCCTCTCCTAAGATGCAGTCTGTCCGCACCAGGGTCGATGTGGGGAAGACGGGCCCTCGGGCATCTTAGGGGGACCCTCTGAGCCCAGAACACAGACTGTGGGGCTCAGGATTCTCTCAGAGGCCAGATTGTGTTGACATGTGTTCGTTGGGAGGAAACATCCACTTCCCCGTTAAGCTGAATCCAGCTGCTTGGTCACAGCCGGCCAGCTCTGTAAGAGTCTCGCTGGTACCATTTTATGGTCAAGGCTCGAGAGGTGGACAGCCTGCCAGGGTCACCGGAGCTCAGAGCCCACACCTGTGCCTCAAGCCCCAGGGTCCTGCTCCCCCGGCCCCCGGCCCAACGGCACCAGGCACGCACGGGGTTTCAGCCCTCGCTTATCAAACGTATCAGTGGGTGTGCTTGCACTTCCTTTTCACGTCTTAGAGGAAAGGCGTTGTGTGCCAAATCCAACAAGTGGCGGAAAGCCTTTCTGGCTTAGTAAACACACAAACCACATGTGCGAATTCGTAGCGGCACGGTGTCCGTCCGTCCATCTGCAGCTGATGCCGACGGGCTCTGGTGAGGCTGGGGGACCGGAGGGAGGGGTAGCTTGCCGCATCTGAATGCCACCGGGACGCCGAAGGCCAGACACGAGAAGCAGCGTCCCTCCCCGGACGCGGGGCCCCAGCACCGCACGCAACAGGTGTGGCTTCGTGTTCCCAAAGCCCCGCGAGGCCGGGTGGCTTCGGGCTGCGGGAAGGGTGGAGCTGGAGTGACGAAGGGCTGTTGAGTCCACGGCGCCTGAGCCCGGGTTGCCGTACCCAGACGAGGCGAAACCTGTGCAAACGACCCACGCAAAGTGCCGGGCTGGACACGGTGGCCGCTCTCCAGGCCAAGTGGCGAGGGCTAGTGCGGGGACGGCCGTCCGTCTGCTCCCAGGGGGCAGCTGGGGCTCGGCGTTGTCCCCCAGGGCAATCTCGGCACAGAGGGGGACACAACACCGGCCCTCGGGGTCTCCGTCCGGCTCTGAGCTCCCCCCCCCGCCGCCCTCCAGCGTCCCGAATCCACAGCTGCAGGAGCTCCCGTGTCCTGTGCTGGAAACGCCCTGTGTCACAGGGACGCGGCACAGGCCCTTGCCCACGGCGGGAGGGCGTCCGGCCCTTCGCTCGGGGCTGTGGCCGGGATCGCACAGATGCAGGCCGTGTCCCGTGCTTGTGTGGCACCGTCCACCCGCGGTGGGGCCGGGAGGGGCGCCGTGTCCCCGCAGCCCCCGCGCAGAGGGTCCCCACCCTGGGGAGGGGCACGCGTACATGGACACACACGCTCGCACACACACGCTCGCGCACACAGGGGCCTTCGCTGTGGCATGTGCGACAACGTCCGTCCATCGTGGGCCTTTTCCTTTAAATCTGGACGCGGTCTCTGGCGTGAAGCCACGCGTCTCCCCACGTGCAGCGTGTGGGCAACACAGCCCTCCCTCCTCCAGTCTCTCTCGTGGCCCCTTGCGGTCTTCGATCCATCCGGAGTCATGACTTCGCACACAGAATGGCGCAAGGGTCCTGAGGTGCCCTTGGGGACCTGCAGGGATAGGACCTCTTTCCTGGGGGATGTTAGTGCCTTATCCTCCGTCCAGTGCGGTGAAATCAAACATGCCCCCCACCCGTCTGTCCTTCCCTAACCTCCCTCCCTCCCTCCTGCAGCCCGTCCATCTGTCGTCCGTCTGTCCGTCCACCAGCTTGGTCTTAGGCTCTGAAGGTGTGGATTCTGGGCTGAGCCGTCTGGGCTTTGACTCAGGCTCCACGAGATACCGGCCTTCTGTCCGTCCACCCCCGGATGTCCGGTTCCTTGTGGTTTTGATTCTGAGTGAACTCGTGGTAAGGAAGCTGCCTTCCCACGGAGAGCAGAGTCTGGTCCACACGCTCAGAGACGCCCCCACTGTGGTGCCAGGCCCGTCTTAGCGCCAAGGTGGTCGTGGGAGGCACGGGGAGGCTGTCACCGGGAGGGAGGGGCAGCCTGGCAGAGGAGTGGCCAGGGAGCAGCCTGTGAGCCGCGAGGGGAGGCTGGGGGGTGGACGTGGATGCTCCGGGGGAGGCGGGCGGTGGGGATGTGGTCCCGCGGTGGGGTGGTGGGGGGGTGGGCGGCTGCCTCTGCCCGGTGGTCCTGCCTTCCGGCCTCTCTTCCGGCCTACGTGTCTGAGCATCCAGGGGGCCGCCTCACTCACGTCCCGGGGTCGTGCGGGCCTAGGTTCCGGTCCGGGGTCCTGTTCTGAGGGGGCGACCGCACCCTCTGGGCCTCGCCCGACCTCGCTCCTCGCGTGTCAGACTACTGCTCGTTGCTGCTCCCAGGTCCTGCTGAAGACGCCGCGGAGCGACGCCCTCCTTCGGCGAGGGTTCGTCAAGCTCGGGAAGTGCCTCAGGCCCCGCCTCCGTGTCGGGGGGACAGCGGTGGCCCAGACGAGTCCCCGCGTGGATGGAGGCAGGCTCTGGAGACACGGCGGTGCAGGCTCAGGGGCCGGTAAGTACCATCGAGAGGAACGCGGGCAGCGGGGAGCCGGGGGGTGATGGCCACTCGGACCTGGAGGTGTTTGCAAGGACCTTGAACGCGGCGAGGACATGAGCCGGGGGACGGCTGAGGCCGGCGCAGGGCCGTGAACGCCGGGGACGCTCGGTCGCCAACCGCGCCTACGCGGCATCTGTCGGCCGCTGCTAGAGCTGACAGGAGAAGACATGCTAGCCAGCAGCTACCATACTTCCCTCCCAGAATCTTCTGGAACACAAGGCTCTGAAATTCAATAGCGCTGCACTTCGTGGTGGGTCGCGAAACTCTCCGTTTCGCTCTGAAAACGCCGTCGTGTTCTCTCCTTAACCGCAGTCTTACCGCAGGTTCACATCCTGGTGGGTCAGGGGTTTCCTCCTGCGCGTCAAAGGCCCCTCTCCACGTCGTCCGGCCTCCGGGGCTGCTGGGTGGAGCCCGGGTGGACCCCGTCCCGCCTCCGCGGCTGTGGCCGATTGGGCTGAGCGGGTGGCTTGTGGTTTCACCAGGAGGAGTGCGGTGTGGACTTCCGTGACTTATCCTCCCCGGGGCCCTTGTGCTTCTCGCATGTGGCTTTGCTGGCTCCCGTCTGCTCCGGGCGACATGCGGTTCCCTCTGTGTCTTCCATTCGGACGCCCACCCCTCCCTGGGGCCCCGACACTC
Source organism: Puma concolor (assembly GCF_028749965.1). Lineage (NCBI taxonomy): Eukaryota > Metazoa > Chordata > Mammalia > Carnivora > Felidae > Puma > Puma concolor. The sequence continues at coordinate 1,211,607 of NC_141673.1, forward strand.
GTCCGTCGGTCTGTCCGTCTCCACCCGTCCCTCAACCTCCCTGGCTTTGCCTGCATTCCGGTCCGGTTGGCTCGGCTTCTCTGGGAAACTTTTGGGTGAGGCTCTTTCGGTTTACTTCCGTCGTATTGAACAGACTCTTAAATTTCAGTACTTATGTTTTGAACTCCTCCTAGAAGTTCTGGTTCATTCTTTTACAGACGCTCTTCCGGTTCCGACGGCCCCTCGTCCCCCTCGCGTGTTCAGCTCTCTCTCCTCCTCTGAACTTATTAAGTGTGCTTATTTAAATTCCGAATTGGACTTCCAGTGTCCTCAGGCTTTGCTGGCCCGGTTTTGCATTTCTGTGTCTCCCCTGACTCACTCTTCGGGTGGCTTTTCCTTTTATGAGTTTTGTGATTTTTAATTATAATCTCGTCCTCCCTTGAATAATGTGCGAAGTACAACCCTCCAGGCACCCCCACGCTTGCCTCTGCTAATTGCTTAGTGCCAATTCAGCCCTCTTTAAACATTTTTTTTTTTTTAATGTTTATTTATTTTTTTGGGACAGAGAGAGACAGAGCATGAACGGGGGAGGGGCAGAGAGAGAGGGAGACACAGAATCGGAAACAGGCTCCAGGCTCTGAGCCGTCAGCCCAGAGCCCGACGCGGGGCTCGAACTCACGGACCGCGAGATCGTGACCTGGCTGAAGTCGGACGCTTAACCGACTGCGCCACCCAGGCGCCCCAAAAGGCAGTTTTTTAAAGAGCAGTGTTAGTTCAGAGCCAGGCCGGGGGTAAGGAGCAGAGGGATCCCGTTTCCAGGGAACCCCCCCTCCCCCGGGGCCCCGCCTCCACCAGCCTCACCAGACGGACGCTTGTCACAGTCGAGGGACCTGTGGTGACCCCTCACCACCCAGAGCCCCGGTTCACACTGGGTTCATTCACTCTTGCACGTTCCCGGGCGGAGACTTCATCTCGGTTTATTCCGTTTCACTCAGAGCCTTGGCTGAGAACAGCCACCATTTCCTGTGGAAACTCGCCTTTTTCCGGTTCATGCCCCCTGGTCTCGTTTTGTTTTGTCTTGCCGCCGTTTGGGCGTCCCGGCTTTTCCGGGGTCTCATCCTGAATCCGAACCGGGAGGGCCCAGACCGTGTCCCCCGCCCCAGCACACGGCGGAGCCCACGGGACGCGGAGCTGAGCACGGCTTCCCGCCGGCCCTGCCTTCCCGTGGCACTGACGGCGGGTCCCAGGCTATCCCCGTCACTGTCCCCGGACCCAGGCCGTTACCTGACCCCCTTGCTGGTGGAGCCCTGACTTTACAAGGGGTGTTAACACCGGATCTAGCATTTCAGCTTTTCTGAACCAGAAGCGTCTCTCATTTTATGTAGCTGTGTCAACATGGCTTTCTATTTCTCGTGCGCGTGTGTGAGCGTGCATACGTGTGTGCACACACGTGTGCGACACATAGAACACGGATGAGATTCCCTGTGGTGGTGGGAGGCCTTTCTTGGTACAGAACTTCCAAGATTCGTACCCTCTCTTGTCCTGTTTTTGCCGAATCCGCCCGCGACACAGGATTTCCGGAAAGAAGCGCCTGACTGGTAGCCCCCACCCCAACCCCGTGCCCTCGGTCTTTCCGGTGGCTCCCGGCCCATCCTTTGCTCCACGGCGGATAATTCTGGGCAGGACGAGGGCGCCTGGACAGCTCTGCTCATTTTGGCTCTGGAGGCATCTGCGTGAGGCTCCCAACAGGCATTGTAATCCTGCCGTCCTGCCCTTAACAAGGAGCCTTTCTTCTCGATTCTATTTTTAGACGTGATACGCTCCCACACTCCACTTGTTTGCTAAATGAACTCATTTTTAATCAAAAATCGCTACCATTAATTATCAGCTGTGCAATCAATATTCGTTTCAATTCAGCAGATAAAACTCCCTCTCCCACCTGACTCACACACGCCCCAAAAGGAAATTTATTTTCATCAGGGTTCTATGCATCATTAAGAGGTAGTTTGTCTTATTACGGCCTGTTATTAATGTTCAGAATCCATTTAATTTCACTTTTAACTGACTGTAGCAATGAGATAATTGATTTCATCGGGAGGTGGAGGGGCCGCGACGGGGGATGGGAAGGTGCAGGAAGCAGGTCCTCAGTCCCAGGAGAGCTGGACGCCGGGGCCCCTCCCACGGGGGCCCTCGATGGAGCCTTCCCGCCTCCCGCCCCCCACCTCCTGCCCCCCCCGCCCCCCCCCCCGCCTCCCACCTCTGCCTCCCCCCTCCCACCATCTCTGGCCACACCTCCTCCCGACTGGAGGGGGGTGGGGGGGCAGCTCCGGAGTCTGAGTCCGAAGGGAAGGAACGGGAGAACCGAAGCGGAAGCCACGCTCGGCCCTGCTCCAGGCAGCCGGGAGGGAGCACACAAGGGAGAGGGACAGAGGTGGTGGCCGTGACTCTCCAGCGTGGGGCCCTTCGGTGTGGGGAGCGCCCGCATCAGGAGCACCACCCCATGTACAACGGTGTCACTGCCCCCCCCCCAACCCGGCTGCGGGAGCTTCGTGAGGAGCATTGCCCCTCTGTCTGCACCACCCGGGGGGGCAGGACTGTGTGCGTCCGGAGAAGACCATGCCCACAGCCGGTGGTGGCCTCGAAGGTCTAGACGCAGACCAGGGCGTTCGGGAGCCACTGAAGAGTCATCGTGAAATGCAGAGTATCTGACGTAAAGGTAGTGGGGTTCCCAGGCTGGACCACAGAGCTAGTCGGCTCCTACCGCAGCCGGAACACTGTTCTCTGCATGTAATAGGGGAAAACCATATTTCTGGGATTCTCCTAAAGGAAGTGAATGGGAAATAGTCTTCACAAGATATCCGGTTGGGAAACTCACTGCAAACACAGCGCCCACGGCCAAAGGAAAGTATCTGCCGCCCAGGTAAGCACCTACCGATGACTTCCGTGTAGGGAAACAGCAGTGAGAAGCCAGCAAACAGATAAATACTCGGGGGTCACCTGACAGAGGATGAATATACTGTGCGTGGGAAACGTTTCTACAAATCGAAACAAGGTGATGACAAAAGTTGCACGACGGCCCAAGGAAACAAGGTGGCAGTTTAGGAAGGGGCCACACAAACGGGCAGTGGCCAGCCGGGGACGCCTCCGCCCCAGCAGCACGACCGCGCACGGGCAGGGCCACCGGGCCCAGTGTGGCGGCTTCACTCCAGACGAGAAAGAGGAAGCGAGAGGGATGCCCGGCCGCCGGCCCTGCAGGACCCTGAGCGGGAGAGTTCAAGGGACCTTGTTCTCCTGAGCCACGGGACACACGTTTTGTCTCCTCCAGCAGAGCCCATCTGGGGATGGGAAACAGGAGCAGGTAGGGCCGGGGAAGGGAGGCGGGCTTCACGGCAGGGGCCTTTCGGGGAGCCGACCGGGGGTCCCACTGAGTGCACCTAGAGGGTTTTCACCAAGCGAACATCTGGCAGCCAGACAACGAGCTGGGGGCATCTCCGGCCCCGCCCAGACGTGACCCGTGGCATCGCCATGCCTGCCCTCGCACCCGTCCGTGGAATCTTCCAGTTTGTACCCTCGGTCTGGCGGCTTCTGCGTCACATTCGTGAGGTCTGTGAACGCGGTTGGTGGTGATTCCTTGTGGATTTTGGCCACAGGTCGTGGTTCACGGAGGTATTCTCTTCTCTTGTCCGCCGGCCTCTGCTGACTCTCTGACAGCCGTGTGCTAAGGGACACAAGTTTTCCATTTGAATGTTTGCCAATCTCTACCTTTTATTTGTGGTGTGAGTGCTTTTGGGGGCCAGGTTAGAAACCTTTGTCCAATTAAAGGTCAAAGGTTTTCGATGTTTTCCTCTATAATCTTTTTGTTTTGTTTTCTCTTTTACAACATTCAGATCTACAATCCGTGTGGAAATAATCATTTTACAGGATGATATAGGGCAGGAGTAAGGATTCACTTTCTTTCCCCCGATTTGATGGAAACACAATTTGGCAAGACCACTCCACAAGGTCCCCTCTGTCCTAAGCGGCCACGTATGGGTGGTTGGTTCTGGGCTCTCCATCCATTACTGAGACGCTTTTCGATGCTAACGCGGATGCCAAACAGCCTTAATTGCTATGGCTTTCTAATAGGTTACCTTCCATTTCTGTTTGCTGAGAGCTTTTAACGTGAGTAGATGCTGGGTTTTATCGAATAACTTTCTGCATCCTCCATTAGGATTGTGTGAATTTTCTCCTTTGCTGTCAGTGGGGTGAATCACATCAATTTCTTCTTTTAACGTTAAACTACCTTTGCATTTCTGGAATTAAATCTGCTTGTTTGTGATGTATCCCACATTTTGCAAATTGCCGAACTCAATTTACTAATGTTTTGTTTGGGACTTTAACTTCCATGCCCACGAGTTGTTCTGTGGTCCTTGCGCATCATAAATTCTTGCCAGGTTTCGGTGTCAGGGCCGTGCTGGCCTCCTGACTCTGGGATGTGCTGCCTCTGTTCGTACTTCTGGAAGATGTGCCTGTTGCTACTACCCACGTTTACGTGATTAGACGAACTTGTCAACAGAGCTGTCTGGGCCTGAAGGTATTTTTTTGAGAGGTTTTTCACTGCAGATTAAACTTATTTGCTAGACATTTAAGGCTTTCAGATCTTCTGTTTCTTCCCATGTCAGCTTTGGTAAATTGTGCTTTTTCTTGGGGGTGGTGGGGGGATCTGTTTCATCTAAGTGGTCAAACTGGCTGGCATAGTTTCCTTTTAGGACTTATTTTATGTCCCCAGGATCTGCAGAGGTATCCATGGTAACATGTGCATTTTACTTGTACATTTTTATCGATCATTTTAATAGGACTTTTCAAAAAGCTAACGTTTGTCTTGGTTGATTTTCCTGTTGGGCGACTGATTTCTATTTCCTTCTCATTGCCTTCCCTGAGTCTAATTTGCTGTACATTTTCCAATTTTGGGGGATACAGAGCTAGACTATTGACTTTTAGCTTTTACCCTTCAGTAACATAAGGGCTTCAGGACCTACACTTCCTTCAAACTATTATTTCAGCTGCAAATAAGTTGTATTGGTTAACAACAAGACAATAGGCCCGAAGGAGTGGCTTATGCTGAGTGCCACGTCACCAACATAAGGTGACATGACACCAACATAAGGTTTGGCTCCCCCTGAAACGGAATCTTAGGCTGGTCGGTCGGGAACTGCCTGGTCGGGACTGGTCAGGACTGGTGAGGCTCCGCCTGCCGGACCCCTGCCCGCCGCCGCGGAAAGCGAGCTGGGGAGAGCCGGCCCCCTGTCTTTCCCGGGATAACTCCCTCGTGCCGTGCCCGCTGCCTTCTGGCTGTGGGAGTCCTTCGCGTCGGACAGCTCCTCGGAGCCCCTCTGTCCGCTGCCTGGGATGCTGCCTGGTTCGGATCATGGACTCCAGCCAGTGAGACCTTTACAATGTGCTCAGCTGAGGGTTTAAACACATTTCATCATCACGAAGCTGCTTGTTTAAAATGGTTTCTAGGGGCGCCTGGGTGGCGCAGTTGGTTAGGCGGCCGACTTCAGCCAGGTCACGATCTCGCGGTCCGTGAGTTCGAGCCCCGCGTCGGGCTCTGGGCTGATGGCTCAGAGCCTGGAGCCTGTTTCCGATTCTGTGTCTCCCTCTCTCTCTGCCCCTCCCCCGTTCATGCTCTGTCTCTCTCTGTCGCAAAAAAATAAATAAACGTTAAAAAAAAAATAAAATAAAATGGTTTCTAATTTCTTTGTGACTTCATGGAGCAATGGATTATTTCGTAGTATTCTGTGTAACTCCCAAACAGGTAAACATCTTCTACAAGTCTTTACCTCATTGATTTCTAGGTTACTTCTGTTGTGGTCAGAAAACACACTTAGAACATGTGAATATTTGATGTTTACCGAGACATCTTTACGGCCCAACATGTGGCTGATTCTGTAAAGGGCCAGATAGCAGCATTTTAAGCATCAGCGGCTGCATGGGCCTCTGCTATGTAACTCTGCTATTATTTTGTGCAAAAGCAACCACAGAAAATATGTAAACCAATGTGTGTTGCTGTGTTTCAATAAAACTTTATTTATAAAGATTTTTTAAATGGATATTTATTTTTGAGAGACAGAGACAGAGCACAAGCAGGGGAGGGGCAGAGAGAGAGGGAGACACAGAATCCGAAGCAGGCTCTGGGCTCTGAGGTGTCAGCAGAGAGCCCAATGTGGGGCTCGAACCCACAAACCGTGAGATCATGACCTGAGCTGAAGTCGGATGCTTAACCGACTGAGCCCCCCCAGGCGTCCCTCTGTCTTAGCATTTTAAAAGTCCACAGAAAAATAAGTGAACACATGTACTGTCGAGAACAAAATCCACAGGTGTGCTGTGAAAGATACAGGGTGCTGGGGTGCAGGGCCCAGGAGGTGCCCACGGCGGGTAGCGGCGGAGCGAGCAGGTGCCGAGTGGAGGGAAGCAGACCTCCGCTTGTGTCTGTTCCCACGGCATCACCTGGTTGGTCCCGGGACTGACCCTGGACGGAGCCGTCCAGCAGGATGGGCAGCTGGACCGGGAGGCCCGTCTGCACCAGAGGCCGAGAGCCAGGATGAGCGGGCACGTGGGGAAAACGCCACAAATGCTGTCGTTTGCGGTGAAGAAAGACACAGATCAGTGCAAACAGGCAACGTCTTCAGGGAAAAACTATGCCCCGAAAGACAGAAGCCACACTTAATGGGGTGGAACACAGAATAAATGATGGAAGGGGTCCCCAGGGAGCAGGAGGAGGGAGAGGGGCCCTCTGGGGGTGGGGGGGGGAGATGGCCCTTGGGGATGTGGTAGGGTGGGGGGGGGTGACCCGGAAGGGGAGAGGGAGAGGGGCCCGCGGGGAGCAGGGTGCGGTGGCCCAGGCCTCGGGCAGCGTGGGCCGGAGGGAGGGACGGGAGCGTCCGGGGGCCCAGGCTGCTGGAGCCGCCCCAGGCGAGCCGAGGGCCAGAGCGGCCGGCTCCCAGCTGCGCCTTCCCAGCCTTTAGGGAGAGTTCAGGGCAGTGCCGCTCAGAATGTCCGAGTCTCCGGAAGAAGACAAAGCCCCCGATTTATCTTACAAACCCAGACGGATGACGCTCTCAAAACCCGAGGCATGCAAAAACCTCAACGTGAAACGCACGACCAGACGCACCGACAGCCGGGTCCCGCCCCGGACGACCGTCTGCAGATCGATTTAGCGATGGAGCGAGACACTGACACCTCACAATTAAACCAAGCTTCGCCAGCAAAGCGCACGCCGTTCCAAACCCGAAAATCTATTAGCACGATCCATGTAAATCCAATAAACTGAAGGAAAACCTTATTATGAACGGATTCCGAATATCATTTCCTGACATTAGCGACTTTTCCCAGCAGAAACTAGACCAAACGGAGGAAGGGGACAGCCTCGCGCACTGACTCCACTCGTGAAATGCCGGAAGCATCTCCACGACCTTCAGAACGCGGCGATCTTCTCTCCGCTCCAGCCCCGGCTCCCCGGGGGCTCCCACCCCGACGCACGTGAAGAAGCAGGCCCGACACACACAGTGTCACACTGTCACCTCCGGCCGAGGGACGTCTGCGCACCTGGAGCCCTCGCGTGCTCTGCAGGGCGCGGCCACGGTCGGGAACGGTGAGCGGCGTGGCCGCAGACGTGGCCTCCTCCCATCCCACAGGCGGGGCCGGAGCTGAGGGCGAAGGTCAGTCACGTGCTCACACGCTCATGCACACATGCTCTCACGTATGTGCACTCACATGCTCACACATACAGGTTTACACACTCACAGTGCTCACACACATATAGTCTCACACACACTCACGTGCTCTCACGTGCTCACACACACACTCACGCTCTCGCACACGTGCTCACACAAGGCTTACACACTCAGCGCTCACACATACACTCTCACTCTTGCACACACGCTCACACTCTTGCACACGCGTGCACACGACTCACGCGCTCACACTCTTGCACACGTGCTCACACTCTCACAAGGCTCACACACTCACAGCGCTCACACACGCTCACACTTTTGCACACGCACACAAGGCTTACAGTGCTCACACATACACACTCACACTTCCACACACACAAGGCTTACACACTCAGTGCTCACACACATATAGGCTCACACACACATGTGCTCTCACACGCTCATGCTCTTGCACACACGCGCACACAAGGCTTACTCACAGTGCTCACACATACATGCTCACTCTTGCACACGCGCTCACGCTCACACACAGGCTTACACACTCAGTGCTCACAACAAGGTTCCCACGCTCACACGTGTTCTGACACGCTCACACAATCCTCTCATGCTCATGAACACATCCTCACACATGCTCACATACTCAACACACACAATACGTGCTTGCACACGCTGACACACACACACACACACACACACACACACAGGCCACCACGGCCAGGGGACACTGTGCCCAGAGCTTCCGGAGGGATCCGCCCACCACACCCGGATCTCCGGGTCGGGTCTCTGGGACTCGAGAGACTAGAGTTGGGTTGTTTCAAGCCTCTAGGGTGGGCACTTTGTCACGGCCGCCCCAAGCTGGTCCCCTGGTCGGGTGCCCTCCGGATGCCACAGGGGCCGTGAGGGGGGTAAGGATGGCCCCGGGGGACGTGAGTCACCGCGGGCTCGGGTAGGCAGCGGCGGGCCCTCACCGTCACCGGTGAGGCGACCTGGCTCGTCCACACCTGTCTGCTTGTGCTCCGTGCGCACGTGGAAGAAAACACTATTGCCGCAGCCCTCGGGCCTGGACGCCGTCGTGGAGGACATCGCAGTGGGGGCCGTGGCGGGGGGTGCTGTGTGGGGGTGCTGGCACCGTGGGGGGGCGTGCCGTGGGGTGTCGCGGTGGGCGCTGCTCCCCCAGACACAACCTGTCTGGCCGTGAAAGCTTCTCCTGCACCCGCGTGAGTCACCCGGAGGTTTTCAAGCGGCAGGTGACGATGGTGGCGATGACTTCCTGGTGGGGACGAGCCGCACAGGGTGGCAGAGCCCGCGAGCCCCGTCAGCCTCTGGTCTTTGCTTAAAGTATGAATGTCTCCCTCTTGGTCCCTGCCTCTCTGGGAATTGCTTTGTTTAGTCTTTATCCAGAGAGACACGGATTACACCTAATTAGGTGTCATCCCTGCCCAGGATTTAATTGCAGTCTCTGAATATTTTGCCTTTTTCGAGCGGTGTGCGAGCCTTTAATTACAGTCTACTGACGCTGGCCTTTCTGTCAACAATAAATCAGCCTCTGGCCGTGGTGCTGGCTCGGCCTTCCCTCGGGGACCGATTTCTGGAAGCCACACCCCCCCACCCCCCACCCGGCCTTGCCTTGGAGGTCACATCCCTAATTCACTGAATAATTAGATCTCCATGACAATCAAAGAGGCCGTCTGTGACAGCCACCAGCCACGGTGACGGGGTGGTTTACGATACCCACACACCTTGACCACTTTTTATGGATGTCTCTTTATATTTTAATGAAAGAAAGGCAATTAGCTATAAACTGATTACTAAGAACATAATCAGGGTCATTTCTTTGCAACAAATCAATCAACAAAATGCTAATTACAGACGGTCTTTTAGGCCCAGATTAATCTATTAGTAATTAAAGCCAAGTGCAAATCCAACCTTGATCTAATTGTCGCCCAAAGGCACAGATGTCTTTTTGTTGACCGATAAGATGCTGTTATTTCACTTAATGTAGGAGGAAAGCCTGTCAGTCGTCTGGGACAGTCACAGATGTGGTGACATTTTTAGGGAGGTCTTTGGAGGAAAGCGGAAGCGGACTGATGCTTTGAAAGATGGGATCTTTTTCCCGATGCATTTATAATTTAATTTGCATTTTTATTATGTGTATAAAAGGCGCTTTGCTCTGAATGCCCAGGCCAGGGCTGGTCTCCTCCCCAACGGAGAGCAGGTGTGGGCACTGACCCCGCGGCTGGACGTACCCAGTCAGCCCCTGGGAGAGCAGCCCCCTGGAGCGCCGGCCGGGAGGGCCAGGGTCTCCAGGGAGGGGGCGCCGCGGGCTCACGGGGGTCTTCTGACAAAGCCTTCGTGCTGTCTTGATTTATGACTTCAGAGCTAATGTGGGTTGAGTTCACTTTCCGAGTCACAGAAGGAAAGTCCTTGGAGGCCGATAGGAGCGGCCGGAGAGCCAAGGCCGGGGCCCCTGGGTGCGGGCACCAGGGCGAGGCGGAAATCATCGGGGTCCTGACAGCCCGGTCATTCATGACCCGCCACCGAGGGTCCCGCCGCCGACAGGACTTGCCTGACGGGATCCGTGTGGGGAGAATCGCCTGCAAGATTGTGGGCGCTCCTCATGGGTGGGGCGCGTCCTGACCTCTCCGCCGTCGGCCCGGGCCCCTGGGCGTCAACGGACGGGAGCTCGCGGGGCAGGTCCTTGCAGACGCGCTCGAGGGCACCGGCTTTCACCCCACGTGCGTCTCTGTTGGTTTTTCTCTGCGGGGTTGCTGGTGCTGCTGGTGGTGTGTTGGGTGCTGTGTGTTCGGGAACCGCGCTCGCGTCTCCTGGGATCGAGGGCCACGGAGGGGCCGTGAAGGGTGGAACAGACACGTGTGTGCACAGCGGCTTCTCCCAGGAGACGGACCAGCGCTGACGTGTGGGGCGCTGGGTGTGCTGAGTGCGGATGACGTCGGGGCGTGCTGTGGGCTCTGTGGCCGGTGACAGAGCTCAGCCTCCCTGGTGGGACCGTGGCCGGTGTGGAGTGTCCACGAGGAGTGGTTAGCTCATCCCGGCTGAAGGCCGGCGTTGCCCCTGGGTCCGAGCTGATGGCGGGGACAGACCGGGAGGCAGGGAGGGCAGCGCTGGGGGTTTGTTCCCTGGCTTCCTAGGGGACTCTGGTGACAGGAGTGCCAGCCTCCAGGTCCAGGGCTGTTTTGCTTCTGGTCATTCCTGTCCCCGTGGCTCCGTTCCTGTGTCCTCGCCTGCCCGTGTGGACGTCACAGGGGTCAGCAGCGACCCACAGGGCCTTCCACGGCCAGAATAGCACAGTGGACGCGCCTGGTTCCAGGGCCACCCACGCCGGGGGCCGGGAAGAAGCACCTGGGGTCAGGTCAGCAGAGAGGCCGAGCGCACGGTGAAGCCCACGCCCTGGAGAGCCGGCCCGCCTCCACCCGCGTCCTCCCCGCGCGACACGGGGCCCCGATCTCACCCAGCAGTGGGCATGCGCCAGGCTGTGGAGCCGTCCCCGGCGTGGCCCCGGGTCCCCGGGGGTCTAGGGTGCCCCGCGGACGAGCATTTCTAAGTGATGTCCGTGCCACGTGCCCTGTCAGGGGATTTGTCCTGACAAGGCGGCTTTGGCGGCTTGCTGGGCAGCGAGCGGGGGCAGGGGGTGCAGGCCACACGGCCACTGTCAGGGCCCTTCCCGGTCCCCTCCTTCCCCACGGCCTCGGGGACCCAGGAGGGGATGGGGTGCAGCTGGGCCTCCACACGCATACATCCCAAGTGACACACCCCACCTATTGCTCACACCGCCCAGCACGACCACACAGGCGCACTAGCCGGGGAGGCCTTGGTTTGGGGCGGGGACGGGTGCTCTGCCCGGGTGGGGGTGTCGCTGGTGCCTTCGCGTGCCATCTGCTACCGTCTCACAGGCAGGCGCGGCGTAAGCAGAGCCACACAGGCTCTTTGGGACCCAGCGCGTCCCCGCCAGGGCGGCCAGAGCCGGGTCGGGCAGCAGGGGAGGGACAGCCTTTCCCTGGGACGCCATCGGTCTCCAGGCCCCGGATGCGGTAACTCCAGAAACACGCCCCGGGGGGAACGTGGGACCCCTTCGGTGCGGGACAAACCCCGTTGTAGGGGGGGCATCGGACACACGCAGCTCGTGAAGCTTGACCCTCCCCGTAAGCCCGTGAGGAGTAACTGGGCGTCCCAGGACCAGTAAGGGGGGGCGCAGAGAGGTGGCGCCCCAGTTTCCTTGACTGAAAGGGGGAAACTGGGGCCCAGAAAGGGGAGATGCTTCTCCGAGCTTCCTGGTCAGTGAACGCCAAGGCTGGTCCTTGCTGTGCACCTGCCCTGCCCACCCGGCTCAGTGTCCATGGTGGTGGTGGTGCTGGTGGGGTGAGGACGTGGGCCGTGCGTGGCCCCGTCCGGGTGGGGGCTTCATGTCCGCCGTCCTGTGCGCGGACGGTCTGCAGCTGCGGGTGGTTTCGGGCTGGGCAGGGGGTGGATGCTGCTATCCTTGTATCAGAGCTAAAGGCCCTTGAGGTGTGAGGATTGAAAAAACCCCGGGAAGAAGTGGAAAGAGTGATTAATCAGACAATTAGCATTTCAAAGGCAAGGGGTTCTGAACAGAGCGGCCTGAGTAACGGGGAGCGGCAGGCCCGGGCGCCCCAGGACTCCGGCCGCCACACTCACTTAGGAAAGCAGCTCACAGCACAGGGACGCTGGAGTCCAGGGGTTCAGAGTCCCCTCCCCCCGCCTCCGGGCATCCGGGTTCCTCCAACCCCCCATGTGGCGGCCAGCTGGCCCACTGGACATTCGGGCTGCAGCTCCCACCAGCCCAGCGCTGACCGGCTCTGGGCATCGCGACCCCATCCGAGATCCAGGGAGCGTTCTGACCGGCTCTCGATAGCACGGTGCCGTGGGGTTGTGCTTCCTTGTCCAGGAGACCAGGAGCCGCACTGCACAAACGGAGCACTTGGTGATGCGAGGCCAGCACGGGTCATTCCGGGACCTGCAGGGTGTCCCCTCGGATTCCTCTGTCCCCAAATCGGCCAGCTGCTTGAAGGAAAGCCAGGGAGAATGTACAGGACTTGGCCGTGACCAGATTTCAACAGGCCAAGCAATGAGTCGTCAGCTTGTTACTTTATGTGTGAGATGATTCACACGCATGCGGTTGTCATCTGTAATAAACAAGATGAAAGTTTTTGCTTAACAGCTGCTCAGAGAGAGCCCTCGGTCTAGAAACTGAGGAAGGAACATCTTTCATGTCACATAATTAGTTTCTTTTTCCACCTTTGATAAACACCCGCATTTAAAATGTGTTCTGCAGAGCCGCTCCGTCTGGTGCCCGAGGGGGAGGGGAAGGGCCAGCCCGGCCCTGCCGTCCAGCCTCCTCCAGGCGCGAGGCCCGCGTGCTCGTCCTTCACCGGAGACCCGGCCCCGTGGATGCTGGAGACCAAGGCCCCAGCCCTGGCCCAGGGCGGGGGTGGGCGGGGGGGGGGGGGGCGTCTTCTGCTCTCCGGGCCCTGCCGCAGCTCAGACCCCTGTGTAGACAGGGCTGATTTCATGGAGGACGGCACGTGCCTCCCGCCTTCGTCCTCTGCCTGACCGCTGGCTCTCCCGAACAGTCGCAGGGCGGCGTCCCTCTCCTGTCCCCTAAGGGCCTCCTGCCCTCCCCAGCGGGCAGTTCTCCACAGCGTTTTGTGGGCTCGCCTCCCCCCGCCGACCATGTTGAGAGGGACCTCCGGCCCCTGTCAAGTTCTCGTAAATGTCCAGGGGGGCCGGCAGCCTCCACCACGCAATGCAGTGAGGAAGGGTCTCCCTGAGCTATGTGCCAGCAGGGGGCCCCCGCCATGACCATCGTCGGCCAGGGGCAGGTGGCCGAGGCCGCACGTGCGGGGAACCCAGCCTGTGGTCTGAGGACGTGTCCCGGATACAGGGCCATTGGGGTCAGCGTGGAGGGTCCTGAGAAATGGGTCTGGGGTCCCCGGTGGTGGGCCGGGCGGGGGCTCCGCTGAGTGAGCAGCTGGGAGGGTGGGAGGGAGACCATGGTGTCGGGGCCTCTTTTAGCCCATGACCCCAGAAGGAAGGACGGAGCCCAGGGCGAGCCCGGCCCCGGAGCGGCACACACAAATCCTGACCCCGCCCCACAGAGCTGCCGACAAGACACGGCTCGAGGTGGAGCCCGCAGCAGTCACGGCCACGGCCCCACAGCACAGGTGCACAGCGTCCCCGGGCAGGAGACCCCTAGACATGCGCAGAAACGGGAAGACGTTGCCTACCGCTGGAAAAGGGAGCCAATGGAGACCGAATCCCGGCACGGCGCAGATGTTAGAATCATCAGACAAAACTCCCGTCGCGGTTATTATAAATACGCCAGAGAAGTTAAAAGGAAGCGTGTTGGGACACGGAAAGAGAGGCGTGGTCTGGAAGAGCCTCAGCAGAGCAGAGCAAACCGTAAAAAGCAACCAAACGGCTACCGTAGACCCCAAATCTACAAATGCTGAACCAACAGTCCGCCAGCGGACGGGCTCAGCGGCAGGTTGGGGTCGCCAGGTGGAAAAGCCCGTGAACTTACAACGCACAGAAATGATCCCAGCTGAAGAACGACGAGGAGGAAAGCCTGAAGAAACGCGCGGGGCCCGGCGGGACGCTGAAAGTGAGGAAATGTGAAAATCTGGGAGGTGCACATAAACTGGGGTTTGGAGCCGCGAGCGCTTGTACTGGAAGACGCGGAAAGATTTCGGGGTCTGGGTTTTCACCATCAGCAGATACGTGAAGACAAGGGTGTGCATAAGTAATAAAAAGGGGCCACAAGCCGGTGACAGATGCAACACGAGTAAACAGGAAAAATCTGTGTGAGTATTAATAAAATTCATACATGCCTCACAGGGCAAAACGCGACTCAGGAAGAAATATGGGTTCTGGAGAGCTCTGAATCTACTAGAGAAGACAATAGAAAACCTTCCCCAAGTAAACCCCGCATCCACAGGAATCCCAGAAGAAAAATGTCGGGCAGAAATAGCTCTGCTTCTCCCCCACCGGGCCAGCAAATGGAGAGGAGGGTAACCCTTGCTTTAGCTCTCAGCACAGCCCCGCCCTGTCCCCCGAGAAAGGGGACCGCAGAGTTCCGTCTTCTTCATGAACACGGATGGAAGCGTCCTCCACAAACCACGCAGAACCGGGATGTGGCAGCGAACAAAGGTATAGAGCACCTCATGGCCAAGGATGCTTCGTCAGGAACGCAAGGTCGGCTCCGTGTTCAGAAATGAACCGAAGGCGTTTTCCTCATAACAGAAGAAGAGGAAAAAACATAAACTCTTACTAATTGATGTAGAAAAATCATTTGGCAGCCCTTAACATGTAATTCGTGATTAAAAAAAAAAACCTCAGAAACATAGGATGGAATGAAATTTTAGCCTGAAAATCACTTATACCTCCAGGTAGTACCTTCCAGGAGGTAACACCTTCCAGAACGTAGCACCATCCAGTTATCGTGGTAACAAGGTCAGCAGGCAAAAAACGTCGCGTTAGTGGATATAAGCAATAAACAATTGGAAAGTAAATTAAAAAAATCCATTCCTGGAAGCAGGAGAAAATACTCGGGAACACGTTGGTGCAGGCTGTCCGAGATGCCTCTCCGAAAGTGACAGTGTTTTGCCGAGTGAAGTCAAGTCAGATCTCCAGAAAACGTGGAAGCTGTATTTACGGGTCGGGAGACAAGTGTTTGTGACAGAACTGTTCCCTCCAAATTAGTTTATCCCAATGGCCCTTGTATGAAAAAGCAGAAACTGGTGAACTGGCTCTAAAAAACATACCGTCCTTCCAAGGACCCGGAGTAAGGAAACCATGCTGAAAAAGGAAAACTTTGTCATTCCGTTCATGGGGATGTTTCACTGTATTTTGTACAGAAATTTGTAAAGTTTTGCCTTCTTTGCCTCAGGCTACAGTTACGTGGAACTGCTGACGTGGCAGGTGTGGGGCTGCCGTGGGCCATTGGGGCGGGACACTGTGGCAGGGGGACGGCAAGGACACCGGGAGCCTCAGTGGCAGCACAGGGGCCCCTTCCGGGGGCTGGTAGGTCTGACTCAGGATTCGGGACGCTTCCTCCTGCAAATCGCATCTTAAATAAGAGGCTCTGAGAGTCACCGCAGAGGGAGAAGGGGGCTGGGGGTCTCGCGGGGTGTCCTCAGGGTTAGAGTGGGTGGCATGTGATGTCATTGCACCCAGTGGCCAAACTTGGGACGGCGGGCAAATGTCGTCTTCCGGTGTCCCAGGGGGATGGGAGGGTGGTGACCCCAGTGTCCCTTCGACCTCAGGCCTAATTCCTGCTCCCAGGTCTGTTTGCCTTTTCAGAGCGTCACTTGTCCCAGCCACGAGCTTTCTACGATGGCACTCGGGACGACGCTTCCATGTGTGGGGGACTGTTCCTGGGCTTCCTGCTCTGACCTCCTCAACTCAGGGTCACATCACACTGCCTTGATTTCTGTGCGAAATGATGTCCCTGTCACCATCATCCTGCACGGTGTCCCCATCACCCCTTCCTGTACAATGTCCCCATCACCCCACCCTGTACAGTGTCCCCATCACCCCCACCCTGTACAATGTCCCCGTCACCCCCACCCTGTATAATGTCCCTGTCACCCCCACCCTGCACGGTGTCCCCATCACCCCCACCCTGTACAATGTCCCCATCACCCCTTCCTGCACAATGTCCCCGTCACCCCACCCTGTACAATGTCTCCATCACCCCCACCCTGTATAATGTCCCCATCACCCTCATCGTGTGCTGGGCAGTTGGACCACGGCTGTTTCTCGACGCTATGAAAGTATCACCCGGCTCCAGGAACAGGCTTTTCTTGGTCACGTGCAGATGAGGACACTGCCAGCTCTCTGGCGTCCCCCAGAATTCAGCCCAGTGCTGCCTGTGGGCCCAGCTCACCGTCAGTGTCCCGAGCTCACGAGTTGCCGCTGGGACGCGCCTTCCCTCGGGCCCGGAGGAGGGACCTGGGGGCCCCGCTGGTGGGGCAGCAGCTGGAACTGAGATCGACCCTCACCTCCCTTCACACTTGCCCTGGAGGTGAGCGCGGGAGTGGGGGGCCCAGGCCGCAGACAGGAGGGTGGGGCCGGAGCGACGGCTAGAGGGTGGGGTGGCGTCTCTGCAGTGCCGGGGACCCTGATGGGGGGGGCTGGTTGTGGAGGGACACAGGCGACTCTCGTCTCACTGTGGGACCATCAAAACGTTTGCCAGAGGACGGGCCTTGGCCGGAGAGCACGGCTCTTGAGCTCAGACCCTCTGGTGTCCGTGCAGCCGGGAGAAGGGACGGTGCGTCTCACAGGAGGTGGCTGTGTGGGGCCCGGGGGGCCGTGCGGGGTCCGAGGAGGTGGCTGTGTGGGGCCCGGGGGGCCGTGCGGGGTCCGAGGAGGTGGCTGTGTGGGGCCGGGGGGGCCGTGCGGGGTCCGAGGAGGTGGCTGTGTGGGGCCGGGGGGGCCGTGCGGGGTCCGAGGAGGTGGCTGTGTGGGGCCCGGGGGGCCGTGCAGGGTCCAAGGAGGTGGCTGTGTGGGGCCCGGGGGGCCGTGCGGGGTCCAAGGGGGTGGCTGTGTGGGGCCCGGGGGGCCGTGCGGGGTCCAAGGGTGGCTGTGTGGGGCCCGGGGGGCCGTGCGGGGTCCAAGGAGGTGGCTGTGTGGGGCCGGGGGGGCCGTGCGGGGTCCGAGGAGGTGGCTGTGTGGGGCCTGGGGGGGCCGTGCGGGGTCCAAGGAGGTGGCTGTGTGGGGCCCGGGGGGCCGTGCGGGGTCCAAGGAGGTGGCTGTGTGGGGCCCGGGGGGCCGTGCGGGGTCCAGGGCGGGGGCTGTGTGGGGCCCGGGGGGCCGTGCGGGGTCCAGGGAGGTGGCTGTGTGGGGCCCGGGGGGCCGTGCGGGGTCCAGGGCGGGGGCTGTGTGGGGCCCGGGGGGCCGTGCGGGGTCCAGGGAGGTGGCTGTGTGGGGCCCGGGGGGCCGTGCGGGGTCCAGGGCGGGGGCTGTGTGGGGCCCGGGGGCCGTGCGGGGTCCAGGGCGGGGGCTGTGTGGGGCCCGGGGGGGCCGTGCGGGGTCCAAGGAGGTGGCTGTGTGGGGCCTGGGGGGGCCGTGCGGGGTCCAAGGAGGTGGCTGTGTGGGTCCAGAGGGGGGCGTGCGGGGTCCAGGGCGGGGGCAGTGGGGGTGGGGGGGGCCGTGCGGGGTCCAGGGGGAGGTCATGCGAGGGGTGGGGTCTGTGCACGCTCCAGCTCCGCACGCCGGAGTCACACAGCGTGGGGTGTCATGTGTCCCTCAGTGACACTGGCCACATGAGCTGGCCCGATGTCCCCGGAGGGGACGGTTCTGCCTGTAGGTGCCGCCCGCCTGGGCCCTCCCTGCACACACATCTCCTTGCACACCGCACACCATGGACACCACACCCACAGCCCCCCCACACACACACGCTCCGTCACTCTGTTCCAGAAGTTTCCAGCTTGGGTGCGTCTGCTCCCCCAGGCGCCTTGGTGCGGCTCCCAGGAAGCCCGTGTGTGCGACACATACTCCCAGTCTCAGCCGCGAGCGTCGAGGGCGCACGGTGACTGCGGGGACACGGCTGCTGCTCCCGGCGGGCTGGCGCCCTTGCCCCTCACCTGGGCTCCGATGCCGCCGCCTGGTGGGTTCACGGGTCTGAGTCGGGGCTGAGGATGGGATGCGCGGGGATCCCAGAAACTGTATTTTCTTCCCTCCCTTTTCACAGAGGGAATTAAAGGTTAGGCTGATTTTACTTTTTCCGAGAAGAAGGATAGAGAGAAGGGCCTCGCTCTCTTTCTGTGGGGAAATCTGTCCCCGGGACGGAGAGACGTGTGGCGTCTCAGGGGCTTTTCCTCGGATAAGAAGCTGGGAAATCTTACTTCCAGAGTCTCAGAGGGACTCTTCCCAGGTTTCTGACGGCTCCAGCTTTTCCTGGAGACTTGAAAACAAACCGTGCAAAGCAGCAAAGACAAAAGATGAAATAAACATTTCTAACATAGGTTTTGTATAATTGAGGTATTATTACTTCAGAAGCCAAATTCTATATTTATCTTGCTGATACGGTTAAGCAAAGATTAATACAGGTAGTTTCCCTAATGTCAGCAAGTCCGTGGGGAGGAGGTATTTTTATACACAATGGAAGGCAATTCTAAAGACCCATTTAACAAAAGGAATCAAAATCTAACAAGAATGGTCTCAGTGACACAGGGTTAGACTTGGTCCTTGCACGTAAGTGATATGACTCCCCGCCCTCCCCCCCAAACTACTCTGGTCTTTCATATCGTGGGACGTCATCACCAGCAGGAGGTTACAAAGAGAACAAGGAGAGACTGGGCGACTGTCCCTGACGATCCTTAGCTGTTTCTAGACCTGAACCAGCCTTATTTACAAGCAAGACCCTGGTGAAACCCAGGCTGTGGGTTCCGCTCCTGCTTTGATGTTTTGATGGGCATATGCCTAGAAAGATTGTAATTACGGGGTAATGTAAATGTGGGCTCTGCCTTTTGGGGAGCCAAGTTGCAGATGCGTTTCCTTCCTTCTCTGCCCTACGCTCTGTCCCGTGAAGGAGTGTTGTGTGTGGGCGGGCAGGGCCGAGTGAGGGGGGCGCAGGCTGAGGTCCGGAGCAGCGGGTGTCCCGGGCAGAGGAAGGGCCCTAGAGGGCAGGGGCGGGCAGTGGCGGGCGTGCTCACAGAGTCCACAGTGTGGATTCTTCCGGAAGGCTTGAGGGGCAGCTTGTAAACGGCTCTTTCGTCCCAGCTCCGCCTTTCCGCTCTGTGCAGAAGCCGCGAAGCTGAGCTCAGCAGTGGAGAAGCGTTGCAAGAACAGTGTTCTGGAGCCCGTGGAGGTGTGGAGGGCGCGGGGCCGCGGGAGCCCCACAGGGAAGGTGCGTGCGCCTCAGCCACGGCCACGGTGCCAGCCCTTCTGGGACGGCCCCCTGCTGCCCATGTCAGGTCTGGACAAGGTTGGCCGGGAGAGGAAACGGCGTCCCCAGCGTCCCCAGCGTCCCTGCGATGGTTCAAAGATGATTTCGACCCTCCTGACCTTCCCTCACCCTTTTGACGAACCGGGACTGCGTCCCCCGCCCCACCCCGCCCTCCCCCTGCACCCCCTCCCTCTACCTGGCACCCTCCCTCTCTGAAAACTAACCTCCTACCCAGCACCCTCCCTCCCTCCTCCCTCCCTGCACGCTCCCTCCCTCCCTCATGCTGCACCCTCCAGGCCCCCCTTGACTCTGGGATTTTAATTCTTGCGAATAAACTTCTTCTCTGTTCGATGCACACGAGGCAGTACATTTGGGGTAAACGTAAGTCACAAAACATTATGATCAAAAATTATCTCCGTTTTTAGGTCAATAAATTACCTACATAAATGAGGACATTATCTCCACTCCCCTTCAGTTCAGGTACGCGTCTTTCCCGCTGACGTTTTGTGTGTCCTCCGATTGGCGTCTCCGCATCCCTGACTACCCATAAGTCGTCACCTTTTGCAGTTTTTATGGTGTCTTTTGATGTACAGATGTTCACATTTTAATACAGTTAAATTAATCGGTGTCTCAAGTTCCAGTCGGTGTTTTGTGTTGGTTTATTTGCTTTAAGCAGCGGTTCTCTGCCCGGGAAGATTTCCTGTCATATTCTCAGAATTTGGGATCCCCTTTCACAGGCGCTCACCAGCGGACAGGACACTTCGTCCTTGCCGCTCCCTGGGGTCAGGTCCCCTTTGCTGCCTGTGTCCGGTCGGCACCTTTGTTGGGTTACGGAAGATTTACTCTATCGACGTTTTTCTAAGGGCTTTTTGCAAATCATGAATAGTGGATTTTGTAAAGTACCCTTTTGCATACATTGAGACAATTATAAGGTTATTATTTTCCCTTAATAAGTAAACCTGCCGTGTGACAATTGTGTATTTTTCCCAAGTAAAACCACTCTGGCACATCTTGGTTTTAAAAAAAGCGTATTTTTTGTATTGATTACTGGATAATTCTACTAATACTTTGCTTGGGGGTTCTAACATCTACGTTCTGTTTTGTAACAGACTCACATTCAGCCCAACTGAAGGGTTTGGGGGGTAATTATTCCTTTTCTAGTCTTTGCAACAGTGTTTATCAGTGCAGGATGGCCTGTCCCTGGAGGGCTGACGGCATTTACTCCGCAAACTGCTGGGATCTGGTGTTCCTGAGTCACAGCACATTTATTCACTCTGCATAGGACTGTGAGAATTTCTGTTTTTTCTCCAGTTTTGAGGTTTTTGAGAACTGTATTGAAGTTTTCAAGTGCCCCCTGCAACCTTGTCGCTCTTTCCCCCTTCCGGTGTTTGCTACGGTGAGCTGGTCTCCCGGTCGGCTGATTGAGATGCTTGATCACCTCTAACCTGCTCTCCTGCCCTGTGGCCTCACCGTTGACCGGTGTCTCCACTGCGCTGTCCTGCCCCCTGTGTGTTCTTCCTCCAGAGCCCCGCCAAGCACTTCTACATTCCGTTTCTCTCATCGTGCGGCTTTGTGTTGCCTGCATTTTGGGTGTTCTGCCCCCTAGGTCTGCGTCCTGAGCCCTTCCCCAGGGCGCCCCTTTCCAGGATCTCACGCGGGCTGATCTGAGGTACATCCACGGCCAGGTGTCTCTCAGTTCCCCTGTGCTGTGAAATTTAACCCTTCGTTAGCAACGTGTTTCACGTGTGGGTAAAAAATCACGTCTGATGAAATCGTCCGTCCTGCTCGCTCTTGGCCTCACGCCCGCATGCGTTCCCGCAGACACCCCTCCCCGGACGCGATGTGATGCCCCCCCTCGTGATTCCTGCCGACTCTCGGGCACGCAGGCGTTTCTTCGTGCGGAGGGGAGTTGTGGACGGGCCACGAAGGTCACACGGGGAACGACCCTGGAGAGAGGACTGTGCTGGTCTCATGACCACCTGGGCCGCTCCCGCCCTCCCGTGGGGACACCGCTGTGTCAGGAGGGCTCTGCTCCTCCCGCTGCTCCGCGGCCGGGCCCGGGCCGCGTCCCTGACGTCCCTCCGGTGGCCGCCCACTGCCCGCCATTACGGCCACCTCTCTGCGTGGCCCGCTCCCCGCTCCCTCCCTCCCGGTCCTTGGGGGGACACATCGTTTCCGGGGAGCCCACCTGTGACTCTCCTGTGACCAGTGTCTCAGTGGTGAGGCTTGTCTTGCAACCCAAGACCAGGCTTGTCCACAGGCCCGAGTCCCCTTCTGTGGCAGTCCGCCCCGCGTCCTGCCCCGAAGCCCGCGCACCCTCGCGGGCGACTCGTTGGTGAGACCCTCAGATGCGCAGGCGAGCGTGGGGATGCGCACGGCGCCCTGGGGGGCTTCGCGGCAGGGTCCTCAGGGTGGCCGCGGGGGACTAGTTGTGACCCGCGTGGGTGCCGACTGCTGCCAGAGTCGATTTCTCGTGATGGGACGTATTCTGTGTCACAAATGAGCTCATGTCTTTGGACGTCATGCCAAACGGTCTCAGCCGCGCACCTGAATCAGCTGAGTTCTGCTCAGTAGACTTAAGCTTTCGTTGGAATCACAAGTACTTCTGAGGTCATTGATCTTGAGATGAGTTTTTGCTGACCGTTCTTTTGGCAAAATGGTTGTAATGCAGCGATCGGGCTTTTTAGTGTAAACAGGGTGATGTGAGATGTTAATGGGTCTGTCCCCTCTTGGGATCCGATAACTCACATCAATATTATTTCCAGCGTCCCTGTCCTTGGCGTGTGTCCAGTGATGTGCGGGCTGAGCTGTGTTTTCCAAAAGCCACGTCGACGTCCGACCCCGGTACCTGT
This sequence comes from Puma concolor, assembly GCF_028749965.1. Taxonomy (NCBI): domain Eukaryota; kingdom Metazoa; phylum Chordata; class Mammalia; order Carnivora; family Felidae; genus Puma; species Puma concolor. The sequence continues at coordinate 1,234,079 of NC_141673.1, forward strand.
GCACGTGAGCCGGGGAGGGAGGGTCTCTGCCGATGCGATTGCGTCAGGGTCACCCTGGATCGAGGGGCCTGAACCAATGGACCAATGGCTGGTGTAAGAAAGGGGGACGTGAGCGGACACAGGGACACACAGAACAGGAGGGGACAGAAGGCAGGCGGGCCCCAGGCAGAGGCCGGGGTGCCGTGTCTATGGGGCCACGGGGCATCGGGAGCCGGGGGGACGGCAGGGCCTCAGAGGGCGGGGTCATCCACACCTGGGTCTGGGACTCCCGGTCTCTGGACAGAGGGACTGTGAGCTTCTGCTGCTGACGCCTCATGTGAACCTTTGTTCCTGCGGCTCGGGGGACCCGTCCTCACCGCGGCGCTCTCTCCTCGGCTCCGTGCACCCGCGAGGGGAGGCGCCATGGCAGGAGGTTCATCGGTCCAGCTCGTCCCTGAGACGTCGGCGGCCGGAACAACTTCCCTGTGGACCCACACACTCGTCACAGCTGCCTGTGCTTCTGTGACCTGTTTGTTCAGAGAGGTCTTGGCTTCACGTGAAGTTCTGCCACATGCTTCGGCAGATTGGGGTTTTCCCCCAGAAAATCCCTCTTCGGGCGCCCGGGTGGCTCAGTCAGTTGAGTGTCTGACTTCAGCTCGGGTCATGATCTCGCTGTCCATCAGTTCGAGCTCCGCGGCAGACTCTGTGCTGACGGCTTGGAGCCTGGAGCCTGCTTCGGATTCTGTGTCTCCCCCTCTCTCTGCCCCTCCCCTGCTCACGCTCTGTCTCTCTGTGTCTCAAAAATAAATAAACATTAAAAACAAAAACAAAAGAAAATCCCTCTTTGCGTCAGTTCTGGTGCTTCATCTTTGCGAGACTCGGAGGCCGCTGCCCACGTGGCCCCCAGGCCACCGGCGATGACAGTGCGTCCACACCCGCCCACCACGCGCACTTGTCCGGCCTCCGTGGGGCAAGCAGACGCTCCGTGTCTTTGCTGTGAACAGACGGGAGGAGCGGCTCCCTTACCAGCCACGGGGCGCCACACGTGACTTCCCCGCGTCCACGTCCCCACATCTTCCGCACGAGATGGACACAGTCGTGTTCAAATCTCCAGCCGGTTTGTGCAGCATCGGGTAAGGCAAAGTCCACGACGTGAGACCGCTTTGGCCTGTGGCAGCCATCCACGGATGGCGATTTGTATGGACGTGTGTGTCCCATACGAACGCATCTGGGTCTCATTTTTAGTCTCATAAATCCAGTATGGACACTAAGATCATGGCCATAACAACCAAAAAGACCCACCTTCTGGGCATTGACCCGAGTGGGTTTGGAGAGAGTCTGTCTGAACCAGGACGGTGGCCGTCTTCCCAGCAGGCTTCACGCTCAGTGCCCCCAGGTGCCCGTTTCTGGGGTCACTGCAGGGCTGGCGGGAGGGTCGATGTGCCGGGACCCCAGGGCTGTGAGGCAGGGCATGAGAGAGCGGGGCTGGGCCTGGGGCAGGCGGCGGGGGTCTTCGGGCAGCTAAGGCCTCTCGGGGGAGAGAACCGGGGCTTTCTCATGGTGACGGGGCTCCTCGTGTGGACTCGGCCTCGGCTGGTGCCCAGCAGCCCCGAGAAATATTCTAGAAGCGTCTCCAGGACGAGGTTCATCGGGGTCCCGGCACGGCGGCCCTGTCTCCAGCTAGCTTCGGAGAGGTGCACGCGTCCACGTGGAGGGACGTGGCTCCAGTTCTGAGCTCCCGGGCCCTGAGTCCAGCCTTCCCCCACAGGAACTGGACGCGGCGAGAGGGGGCAACTGCATGGTCCCGGAAACGGGCCTGTTCTTTCCGGCTCCTCCGATCCCCTCGCCCGCCTGCTGCACACACACCCCAAACAGAAACAGCAGCGACGGGATGCGAACTCTCAAGTTAGCGTTTCTGGGGATTTGACGGTCTAAACACAGCCCCAGTCGTGCTTGCCACCCCCCCCCCCCCCCCCCCCCGCTTTGTGTGCAGAGCCCGAGGCTGACCCGGCTTGGGGGTGGATGTCAGGCTCGGGTGAGCTGTCTCCCCGACCACTTAGGTGGGTGAGGCTGCAGCTCGGGGAGCGTCGCCGTGGGACAGGCTGAAGGTGGTCCCCGCACAGAGCTGGCGACGTTCCTGGAGCAAAGAGGCACTGGTGGGAAGTCCACGGGCTGAGCAGACTCCGGGAGGCACCGGGCAGCGTCTGGACCCCCGGACCTTCCTGCCCTACAGTAAGCAGCCTGCTCTTAGCCTCAACGCTGCGCTCACTGGCCGCAGGCATCGCGTTTTCAAAGCTGCAAGATCCTTCCCCACGGAATCTTCTAGGCCACCTGGCATGGCATCCTGAGATGACATCATTCTTGCCGTCCGTTCGAGCAGGGACGCAGATCGGTGTCCGGCTGTACCCGGGACACCACAGGGCCCCGAGCTCCACGTCCGGCTGCAATGGGGCCACGCGGGGGGCTCCTCCTTTGAAGAAGAGCTTGGCGGAGGTGGGCGTCTGGCCTCGATGAGGAAGGACGTGCGGGCATCCGCTCGCGGGGGGTCGGGCGCCAGCTTCCGCTCTGGTGATGGGGAAGGGACCGGGTCCCTCTGACCGGGCTGGACGGCAAGTGCTGGGTGCCGGCCATACACATCCCGGGGGCTCCGTGGCCCCGTGCAGCCACGTCCTCCCTTGGTGACCGGGTTTAAGAACCTCCCGCCAGCATGGGAAGGCAGGTGAGCGGCTGCACTTGCCGGAGAGTTCTGAGCACAACACTTCGGGCCGCTGCTGCAGTTTCACGGACCATTAACAATTTGCTAATATTGTTTTAGCTTGCAAATTAGCGAGGCTCCACGGTTCGGGAACGTTCCGTGGCTGTCATCAATCAGATGAACCTCTTCATGCATGAGATGAAAAACGATTTCTAGTCTTTGAGGCTCACACGGCAATTACGGAAACCCAAAGTTGGGGGGAGGGCTTCGTCCCCCCGAAGTGCTGTTAGCGATTCTATTAACTTGATTTCTTGACTCAGAAGAATGAAGCCACAAGGATCTCAACTCGGGGACTTGACAGTTTCAGTGGCGAGGAAACTGGCAATCGGGAGCGGCCGGGAGAGCCTGGGGTGTGAGGAGAGGACGGCGGGGAGGCCGGGACACCAGGCGGTGCCCCGGGGGCTCCTCTGAGGCTGCAGACAGACTTGGAAACCACCTTGGACCCCAGCCTCCCGACGGCGGGCACCGGCAAGATGCTTCTTAGTGGTCTCGTGCCATTTTAATTTGGCTCACGGTCCAGAAAGGGCGCTGGGCCGCTGGCCGCCGGGGTTTGAACGCTGGCTCCGACAGTCAGAGACACCAGTACCCTTGTTTCCACTGTTACTGGTCCTGTAGGAAGATGCAGCGTCTTCAGGCGACAGGTCGAGCCGTGGCCGCTGCCCATCCTGGCCCGGGTGGGCGCCCTGGGCCTTGGGGTCCTGAACCTGGGTCAGGGACGGGTGGTCTCTCCGGCACCTTCAGGGATCGTGGGTAGTCCCTCACTTGGCGCTCCCGCTCACGCTAGGAAGAGACCCCACCATCGTTACTCCTTACGAGGGCCGGACTGTGTCCCCCAAATTCTTATGTTGGGGCCCTGACCCCCCAGACGTCGGGACGGGACCGTGCTGGAGACAGAGTCTCTGCAGAGGCGATGAGGGAGAACGGGGTCACGTGGGGCGGCCCCCTGCGACTGGCGTCCCTGCGGGAAGAGGGACTGGGACACAGACACCCAGGGACGACCGTGCGAGGACACGGGGATGGAAGGTGTCTGCACGTGAGGGAGGGAGGCGTCGGGAGACCCGGCGCTGCCCTCGGATTTCAGGACCGCGAGGCGACGAAAATCCGTTGTTGCAGCCGTCCGTCTGTTGAACTGTTGTGGCGGCCCCGACTCAGAGACGGGGGCACAGGAGCCCCAGGGGTGAGCAGCCGCCAAGCTTCCGCATGCCCGAGGGGCTGAGCTCGGGTCCCAGCCCTGGCGGCGAGGCCAGAACCTCCGCCCCGGGGACAGGCTCACTGGGCTCCGACCTCAGACGTGCGGGTGCTGTTTGCAGAGTGTCTGACTTCCCCCGCCCCGTTCCCGCCTGTGGTCCCGCAGAGAGCGGCCAGCGATGGGCACCGCGGGGGGCGGGGACGCATGTGGGTCTGGTCCCTGCTCCTGCCCCCTGCCAGCGCCCCGAGGGCTCTGCCGGCTCACCTCACCCTTGAATCATTCCCCCTTGTCCTCGCTTACTTCTTCTGGGGCCGAATCTCCTTCCTGATCATTCACTGTTTTTCCTCCCCCCTTCCCCCTTCCCCTGTATTTTCTTCCTCTCTCTCCGTCAGTCTTTTTGTTTTTGTTTTAATTTTTTTTTAACATTTATTCATTTCCGAAAGACAGAGAGACAGAGTGTGAGCAGGGGAGGGGCAGAGAGAGAGGGAGACACAGGATCCGAAGCAGCTCCAGGCTCCAAGCTGTCAGCACAGAGCCCGACGCGGGGCTCGAACCCACCGACCGTGAGATCATGACCTGAGCCAAAGTCGGACGCTCAACCGACTGAGCCACCGGGTGCCTCTCTTTTTTAAATTTTTTCAATGTTTACTTATTTTTGACGGGGAGGGGCAGAGAGAGAGGGAGACAGGATCCGAAGCAGGCTCCGTGCTCCGAACTGTCAGCGCAGAGCCCGACGCGGGGCTCGAACCCACGAACTGTGAGATCATGACCTGAGCCGAAGTCAGATGCTCAACCAGCTGAACCCCCCAGGTGCCCTAAGTGCTTTTAAAATAAAAAAGACCCTCCCTCCAAAATGTATAAAATATATTATTTTACTCTGGATCTTTTTTATAACCAGGTCATTAATTCCCCGAATGTAACCTGTATTCAGGGGGATCGCCCCCACCCCCACGGCGTAGCCGCCATCACTTAACGAATAACCCGTGGTTCGGACGGGACTTAAAATGACGCCCTTGTAATTTCGACAAAGCCAGACCTATCGACTTTGGTGATTTATTTGACAAACGGTACACGGCTGCCCTCTGGCCGGTCAAGAGATGGACGCTTCCTGGGTACCCGTCCCGTGCCAGCTCCACTGCACGCACTGGGCCCACACAAGGCGCCCCCCGCCTGCCTCCTCTCAGGCCAGCCGGGGAGGCAGCTGGGCCGTGGTCAGGACAAGCCTCTGGCGGTAGGGCCAAGGACTGACTAGGGCCCTGGGGTCCGTGCTGGCCAAACCTAGGTCCTGGTCTTTTCCGGTTTATGTTTATACTAACATATCTGAAGTGTGTGTGTATATTGCACATAAAATCTTCTTTGGCAATTATATGATTCTTATATATTTTTATAGAATATATATTGTATAAAGTGCACGTCACATATATGTAATATAAAGTACATATTATTTATCATATATAATATAAACACAGTAACATTTTACATATAATATAAAGAATATAGAACATATTTTATTTTATATAATACTGTGTATACTATAATATATAATATTTTATTTTATTTTTATTTATTTATTAAAAAAAATTTTGTTAACATTTATTTCTTATTGAGAGTCAGAGAGACAGAGCAGGAGCAGGGGAGGGGCAGAGAGAGGAGGAGACACAGGATCCAAAGCAGCTCCAGGCTCCGAGCCGTCAGCACAGAGCCCGACACGGGGCTCGAACTCACAGACCGTGAGATCATGACCTGAGCCGAAGTCGGATGCTTAACTGACCAAGCCACCCAGGCACCCCTAATATATAGTATTTTATATGACATAATAGGCTCTATTATATTATAGCTTATATTATATATAGCATATATGTATTATAATTATATAATATATACTAAATGTATTATATAAAATAAATTGTAATATATTCTATATCCTTGCAAGTATCTAAACAATATTTTTAAATATGTGTGTGCATCTCGTGTGTGCATACGTTTTATGTGTGTATACACATTTCATGCACATTTTACGTGTGTATGCATTGCAAAGGGGTGAGACTGCCGTCTGATGATGGGGGTAGTCAAGAGCACAACCCGGGGAGGGCCGCGTGGCCGGCAGAGGCCGTGAGCACGTGCCGGGCCTTAGCGACTGCCACGGTCCCAGGAGGCTGAGCTGGGACTGGGAGAGGTTGCGGGCACCGGAAGGGACAAGGGACACATCGGGTGGGCGGGGGGGGGGGGGGCCGGAGAGGAAGTGGCTGGGTCCAGACGCGCACCTGCAGCACAGCCAGAGGGAGGAGGGCGTCCGCGGGGCCGGGCGGGACGTTAGCTGGGAAGTGGATGCCCCCCTCAAGTTTACGCTCAGGTTGCAGTGGTGGCGGCGGTTAGAGGTGGCGAAGCCCAGGGGTAACTGACGGAGCCTGGAACCCAGCAGCAGCTGAGATCCACGCAGGGACGCCCGAGGACAAAGGAGGCACCTGCGTTCATGCCTTCAGATTGGGCTCTATGGATACGACCGCCTCAACAATCCCTGAAGGCAGAAACTATAATTAGTATGATGGACATGTTAATTGTACCTTTATTGAAAAATTAGGGGCGCCTGGGTGGCGCAGTCGGTTAAGTGTCTGACTTCAGCCAGGTCACGATCTCGCGGTCCATGAGTTCGAGCCCCGCGTCAGGCTCTGGGCTGATGGCTCGGAGCCTGGAGCCTGTTTCCGATTCTGTGTCTCCCTCTCTCTCTGCCCCTCCCCCATTCATGCTCTGTCTCTCTCTGTCCCAAAAATAAAAAAAAAAATAAAAAAAACGTTGAAAAAAAGAAAAAAAAAAGAAAAATTAAAAATGTAAAGTGTGTGATCCCGATAAAAATACTCTGGTAAAACCATAAGGAAGGTGAATATGTTGGGAATGTCTTCTCTCTCTCCACGTCTTGAAATTCGGTGAAACATTTAACTTGGCTCAACAGAATTTAGAAACTTCTGACTCTGTGGAGGCTCACGGGGATGGCATGATTTTGATAAAAATATTTGTGTGGAAACATCCGTCCCAGAAAGACGGCGTTTCCAGGGCTGCGTCGCGGAGGGTACGCACTCGCGGGGTCTTTCCCAAGGACGCGTCTGGGGCAGCGAAAACATCCAGGTAGTTACGGGCAAGAATGAGTATAAATCATTGACAGAGGAGTTTGTGGTTCACAACGATGGTAGCTGGACTGATGGAGTAACTAACGGGGGACGGCGGGAGGCTCGTCCTTGGGGTGGAAAGTAGTGTGGTTACTGGATGGGGTGGCAGGGGTGCATGGGCACCGAGTTTAGAGGCGAGTCTTACTTTGTTGGTTTCAACTTTTTATTTTGAAATAATTTCAGACTCAGAAAATGCACAAGGGAAACTTAAGTCTATAAATTCTTAAAAAAGAAACTGAGGAAAATATGGAATCATAAATGTCTTTAATAAGAACAAGGAGGGAGAGTAAAGAAAGAAATTACAGGGGCGCCTGGGTGGCGCAGTCGGTTAAGCGTCCGACTTCAGCCAGGTCACGATCTCGCGGTCCGTGAGTTCGAGCCCCGTGTCGGGCTCTGGGCTGATGGCTCAGAGCCTGGAGCCTGTTTCCGATTCTGTGTCTCCCTCTCTCTCTGCCCCTCCCCTGCTCATGCTCTGTCTCTCTCTGTCCCAAAAATAAATAAATGTTGAAAAAAAAATTAAAAAAAAAAAAAAGAAAGAAATTACAGAGGGGCGAGGTAGAGGGCAGAGAGTGACAACGTCCCCCTGAAATCCTAGCTCCAAGGAGCCCCACTGTTTGTCGATGCTGTAAAGACAATAATGGAAAAACCAGCATTGAAACAGCAACGAGAGACTGTTCACGGGAGATACACTTTCAATCAGGACACAGGAAATTTGGGAATTTATAAAAGAGGAAGGAAAAAGTCTGTACCACGTAAGCGAAGGAAAACTGGACGGCTCCACAAACGTGAAGGTGAACTTTGAGGCCAAATACGTATTAGAGATACAAGGGGCAGTTCACTGGGGCGCCTGGGGGCTCAGTCGGTTCGGCGTCCGACTTCGGCTCAGGTCATGATCGCGCGGCTCAGGGGTTCGAGCCCCGGGTCGGGCTCTGTGCTGACAGCTCGGAGCCTGGAGCCTGCTTGGGATTCTGCGTCTCCTTCTGTCTCTCTCCCTGCCCTACTCGTGCTCTGTCTCTCTCTCTCTAAGTAAATAAACATTAAAAATTTTTACAAAAAGGAGCAGTTTATTCCCATAAAAGGGGCAGTTCGACAGGAAGTCAGACGACTACTCATTCCTAAGGATTCACAAGCTTCTAATTTGTAAAGAAAGAAGCCAAATCTGTCACCTGCAGGGATGCTCCCAGGCCCCCTGGGACACTGCTGGGAGGAGTCAGTGTGCGGTCAGTCCCCCCCCCCCCCCCCCCGGCGACCCACGGCCGCGGCCCACCTGCGCGCACCTGTGCCGTGCCCGGAGCGCGATACGCACGCTCTGGGGGACCGCTCACGTCGCCTGCTGGAGCCAGTCCCCTCGAAGGGCCAAGGACAGAAACCAGAACGCGGTCCCCTCGGTCGGGTCGACCGGGAAGGTTTGTGACCCCAGCTGTGACCCTTCCCCTGGCCACGTGTGCCCCTCTTCCGAGGTCGGGAGAGCGTGCGTGATGGGTCAGCCAGGGCGTGCCCTGGGGTCCACGTCTCCGGTCCCTCCCCTGGCGGTGCACGGTTTCCCCATGAGCGGCCCTGAGGCGGCCGCTCTGGTCTCCGCGTGCTCGGCTTCCGGAAGAACTGGCTTAAGGACGGCCTTGTTTTCTGCGCCGTGAGCTGTGCGTTGGGGACGGTGGCTTCCGTCTCCGGATTATATAGCTTGGGATTCAGCTCGGAACCTCGCTGTGTCCCTGGACAGGTCAGCCGGTCTCCGTGCTGGAATTCTGTGCTCAGTGAGGGGGAGGTGGTCGCCCCCAAAGGGCCTGTGAAGATGGAGGCACGTGAGGTCCCCCAAAGAGCGCCTGGCGTAGAATAACCACAAACGCAGGTAAAGGCTGCTGTTTTTATTATGATTTATCAGGCGTCGTGGCCGGAGCGGGCGCGGGGGCCGGACCGTGTATTCAAAACGCTGAGCACAGGGTCTGAGGCAGAGGAGGGGCTCCTATGTCGCATATAAATCACATCGTGAGTTATTCAGTGGAATGAATCTTCTTCCTTTTCATTAAAGATCTGCTGGGTTCTGTGCCTCACACCTGGACCCAACACGGGGTCCTGGATGCCGGTGCCAGGATCCGTTGGCTGCGGAGCCCACGGAGACACGGACCCCGGAGACCCTGGCCCGTGAGTGGGGACCTCCCCGCAAAGGTTCGGAACCCTGGGCAGGGTTGGCGGCCGGCAGCTTGGGAACCACACGTGCCCTGCCCGGGCGACTCAGTCCCAGGGGGTCACTTTCTGGTATTTACAGTCAAGCTATGTCCCCACCCAGCAAGCAAAGCCCAGTGATTTTTCTCAAATTACCTTTGGATAACATATAATTAGTGCATTCCCATTGTAGGGCATTTGGAAAATCCACACTCATAGAAAATGCAAATTGCCATCACACGGTTCTGTCCCCCGGGGGCAAATCATTGCTAAACGTTGGGTTAATCATTTCCATATTTTTTCCTTCACAAAGTTTATGTCACCGAGGGCATGAAACATGAAATGTTTTTTTTATCTGGTCCTTACTCTTCAAATTCATAAGGAAAACACTGAATGCTGTTCTTTAACTGGAGACATTCCCACCCCGACATCAAGAGGGCAGGTGGACAGAGCCCACGTCCAGCTCCTGGCCAGACGCCCACAGCAAGCAGAGTCACCCCCGTATGTCAGTGCCGGCCGCCCGCCCCGGGGCGCGCTGGCCGCACGGTGGCCCCGCCACGCCTGTGCCTGCCACGTTCGTGCCCCGATCTGTGCCCGGGGTGGGTTCGGGGGGCTCCCGGAACGGCGGGATGCGGGGCGGTTCGCCGGCTTGGGACCCGGGTCTGGGGGTGTCCCGCTTGCCCTCTGCACACTGGGGGGCGCTGACACGTGCTCGTTACCCCAGCAGGAGCACACGTGCGAGCCGGCCCGGGAGGAGGGACCCGGGAGCAGGGCTGACCCGTCACGCCAGCCTGGGTCGGCAGAATAGCCCATGTGACCCGCAGACGAGAGAAAGAGCAGGGCGTGTTCTTTGCGCCACTGTCCTGGGAAGGTGTGTCGTCGTGTAGAAACACCACTGACACAGCCACTTCCCAGGTGGGCGGCCACGGGGGTCACGGAATCCCTGTTTTCTCACCCGCAAGGACGGAGACGGTCATGGCACCCAGTTCGCGGCGCTGCCGTGGAGTGTACACCGCGCAGCTGGCAGAAATGATCCGGTGCTGCCCGAGCGTTGGCTACTCCTTGTTTGTCCTCAAAGCTTTCCTTCCGTCCGTGGTCCCCGTCACTGTTAAGTCCCCACCGTTTCCCGCTGAGATCCAGCAGGATGCATTACACTCGCCTAAAACTCCGGCTCTGGGCAAATCCCAGCATCCGTGGTGGTGCCTCACACCCTGAGTGCCTCCGAAGGAAGTGGGGGGGGGGCTGGGGCCGGCATCTCGGGCAGGTGCTGATGGCCAAGCTCAAGCGGGGACCCAGGCGTGGCCACGCCTCGCACGCCCTCCTGGCTGGCCGGCTCGGCCACGCTCCACACACAGCCCCTTCCTCCCCCGCCCCTCCCTCCTAGCGACGGCCTTGCTTTGTGCGTCGCTGACAGGCGCGTAGGAGCTGCTCTCACGCCTCCCGCCACCAATCCCCGACACCCAGCACCGTCCCCACGGTTTCCTGCTGTGACGCAGGAGAGTCCCTCACCCGACCCAGGTTCCGAAATCTCGGTCCAAACCCTTACGAGTCTTTGAGGATTTCACCCCCAGTGACGTTCTCACTTCAGCGCGTGCCTCCCTTCCATCGGCTCAGAAACACGTTCTAGGAAGGTCTACGCTCAAACCAGCCAGCCAAGGAATGAAGCACACGTGTGTCTTCTAAGCCAGTTCATCCCCGGGCGGAATCGTCTGCATTCTCCGCTGCTCTTGGAGGGACAGGTGACAGGTGACGGTCAGGACGGCCCGGGGCCCCGGCCGTTGGATCTTTCTGAAACTGGCGTTTCTTTGTTCTCGAGGTTGTGCACGCGGAGTTCACAAGCCAAACAGCCACTCAGCTTCCTCCCGGCCACACCTCGCCCCTTCCCGATTCCGCCTCCTGGCACGTCCTTCTCACCCCCTAAGCTGTCGCCCCTCATTGCCGGGCGGTTCCTGGGTTGTCACTGACACCGGACACCCAATGAGGTCAGCTCTGCCGTCCTGGTGGCTTAGAAACACAGGGTCTGTTTCTGCTCCGGGTCAAGTTCAGGCAAGGGGCTCCCGGCCGGCGGCCAGCGGCCAGCGGCCAGCGGTGGGACTTCCCTGGTGATGCAGGGGGCCCCTGCTCCCCCCTCCCAGAGCTCTGCCCCTGCACCCAGGGCCTCGGGGACCAGCTGCAGACGGGCAGACGGGGCTGGACTGTGGAGGACCCTGCACGGAGCCCGTCACAGCCAGGCCCGGAGATACACATTTCCACTCTGGCAGGTGGGGTCACAGGACACGTGCGGGGTGGGAACCCTGGCAGATGTCTCACCCCGTGCAGGTGCGCGGCTCATTCGCTCCTGGTCGCCAGCCTCTCACGCGTATGTCCAGTGGCCCTTGCCGGCGGCCCCGCCCATTCGGGAAGAACATTTACTGTAAATCGTGAACATCTCATGAAGTCTGGATGGGGGGGCGGGGGCCCTGGATGGATGCACCGAGTTCCAAGGGAAGGTATGTCTCCCACCAGCCCCTGGACACAGTGGCGAATGCAAAACAGAAGCTCGGAACCCTGTCACCTTAGAATGCAGGGGTGATCATTATATATATTTATTTTGAGAGAGAGAGAGAGCACAGGGGAGGGGCAGAGATGGAGAGAGAGAACCTTTTTTAAAAAGCTTATTTTATTTATTTATTTAAATTTTTTTATTTTAACATTTATTTATTTTTGAGACAGAGAGAGACAGAGCATGAGCAGGGGAGGGGCAGAGAGAGAGGGAGACACAGAATCGGAAACGGGCTCCAGGCTCTGAGCTGTCAGCACAGAGCCCGACGCGGGGCTTGAACTCACGGACCGAGAGATCACGACCTGAGCCGAAGTCGGACGCTCAACCGACTGAGCCGCCCAGGCGCCCCTATTTTATTTATTTTTGGGAAAGAGAGTGTGAGTGTGTGAGCGGGGGAGGGACAAAGAGAGAGGGAGAGAGAGAATCCCAAGCAGGCTCCACACTGACCACGAAGCCTGATGCAGGGCTCGGTCCCATGAACCCTGAGATCACGACCTGAGCTGAAACCAAGAGTCGGACGCTTGACCGACTGAGCCCCCGGGCGCCCTGACATCTCGTGTGTCTCTTCATGCCTTCCACTGGCAGACGGCAAACACTGGAGGAGGCTGCTCTCGTGAACCTCCCCGAGGAGAAGTCTTTGTGCCCTAGACCCCGGGACGCCTCCGGCCCCTGGGAGACCCCATCACTGCACGGAGCCCCCTGGAGCCCGTGTCTGGGGCCCCCTGGAGCCCGTCCGAGAACACTGGTGGCCCCAGACTCGGGAAGAAGGAGCAGGGACTACACGCCAAGTGTCCCTGATGTCCCGTGCTCGCCACAGACACAGGACACCAGCCACGCCTCTGGAGCCCGTGGGCAACGGTGACCATTCTCCGAATTCATGGGCCCGACTTCCTCCGAAGAAACCCAAAGGCAGTTTTCACTGTAATTTTGACAAATCCACTTTCATTTCCAGCCATCTCCTTGAGAATGAGTCATGATAAAGGAGACAGAATGTTCTAGATCCCAAGAAGACCTGGGTGTGGGTCCCGTGTTTGTGGCAGCAGGGTGGAGCCTCGCCGGGCCTCAGTCTCCCCGCACTGGTGACCCCGGGGAGGTCCTGTGGTGGCCGCTCTCAAGGAGTCCGGGCGTGGTGCGCCGATGACGGTGACGGGGGCAGTGTGGCGCGAGCCTGGCCACCTGTGCGAACGGCCACCCCTCTCGGGGCCGCTGTCGCTGAGCCACCCTGCAGTGAGGGTATCCCGCTTCCCTTTACTGATACCCCTTTGTACCTGAGCAACAAAATACAACCGTCCATCAGGAAGTAATCACCCATTCTTGTTCCTTTCCATTAAAAGGGGCATTTCTCGTCTGCCTGACACTGTGAGTTACGGGCCATTTCAAACTCCACTCACCGCTCCAAGTTCATCTCGGGGCGTCCCCGGAGCGAGACGGAGCGGGAGTGCGAGACCAGGGCCCCAGCTGCACAGGGTTGCGCTTACTCATTCTGACCCTCCGTAAAATGAATAAACGTGGCTCCCCGGGAGCTCTGGGCGCTTGGAGGACGATCTAATTTACTCGGGAGGCGCCGTTTCCCCGTGGTGGTCCCCGTGTAACACTCGTGACCGATACCGTCTGTCGCATTTATGGGGCCAAAGAGAAAAAAAATGGTAAAAATAGGAGTCATGTTGTAGGTTTCCGGGTTGTGAATATTTTACAGTTGTATTTGTCAGAACTTTAGCTCCGAGGCTGCCGACCTGGCCGTAGCAAGTGCTAACCCGTCTTGATTCATGACAAGAAGGAACGCGGTGGTTTCCAGAGTCGGGCACCAGGAATCCACTCTAACTACTATTCCCTTCTCTCTGCATTATTTACAGGAGGCTCCGGGCCAGCCCGGAGCTCCGCGAAACTCCATTTTGGGCAAAGTTTGAGAAAATGCATCACGGTGGCAAAACTTGCTTGCATAAAATCGTGTTCACTCAGTCTTCAGGGTACAGAGCACAGCTGGCTGGTGGACACACAGGCCGACCCGCCCTTTCCTGCACGCAGGTGTGCCCCCAGCTCCCGCCCCAGCCCGGCCCCCGCAGACCCCGGCCCGCCCCGTGTTGGTCCCCAGCTCCAGAGGCACGCCGTCCCCTTGCAGGAGCCCCTGCAGCATCTGATCCCGAGTCCCCCAGAACTGGACGGGCGCCTACGACATTCAGGAATAAGGTGAGTCTTTAGGGCACAGGGCGTGTGAGGAGGGATCTGACGGGGAGGGGCTGTGTGCAGACGGCCCGACTAAACAGCGCCCAGGGGTTCACCAAGTCCCTGTGTCCGGGCGCTGCCCGTCGCAAGGCTACGAACATTTGTGGAGCCAGACTGGCACCAACATCGGGCGTCCCAGGCTGGGCCCGGACCCCTGGGCCTTCTGACCCCGTCCCCGTGTGCTCCTCAACGCCTCGCCGCGGGACCCGGCCTGACAGGTGCAGGGGGCTCCAGGGGGACTGAGGCCTGAGCCTGGGCCGCTTCGCGGGGAACTGCTGCATTTTGGTACTTACGCTCTGGGGGGGGGCCCAGGTCCACACCCGAGGAGGCACCTGATCGCAGCCCCTGCCACCACTGGCCTTGCGGGGGGCGGGGGTCAATGGTGGGCGACCCTGATTCGGTCAGAATCATGTCAGCAGTGGGGTAGGGGCGGTGATGAGCCTTCCCTGTAATACCTTCTGTCCCCTCCCCTCTCTTCCCTTCCCCTCCCCTCTCCTCCACTCCCCTCCCCTCCCTTCCAGTCCTCTCCCTTCTCTCCTCTTTCTGTGAGACTTCTGTCTCCTCGCCTTCCCTCCCCTTCCCTCCCTTCCCTTCCCTCCCCTCCCCTTTCTGTGAGACTTCTGTCTCCTCCCCTCCCTTCCCTTCCCCTCCCTTCTCCACTCCCCTCCCCTCCCTTCCCCCCTCCCTTCCCGTCCTCTCCCTTCTCTCCCCTTTCTGTGAGACTTCTGTCTCCTCCCCTCCCATCCCCTCCCCTCCCTCCCCCTCCCCCCCAGCGCTACGCTTCCCTGCATCAGAGCGTGGCCGTGTTTCTGCTTCTTTTATATTTTCCACAATTCTGGTGTATCTGGAGCAGGGCAGAGGGTCCGTCCACGTGCGTCACGCTCCCTAAGAACGTCTGCTTCCCTCGCTCACAGGGACAGCCGTGTCCCTTTCCCGGGTGTGGACCCAGTTTGCCTCAGCGATGACCAGGCTATCTCGCCTCCCTGTGTATTGCACGTTATGTGACAATCCGATGATGGGTTAGTAGCAGCCTGGGAAGGAGGGCGCCAGACGCCTTTGCTTCGATATCGAACATTCGGGGGAGCTCCTCCTGTGTTTCCTCCGCCGTGAACGCTTCCATAAATCCGTCAAGGTCCGCCTGCCTGCTCCACTCAAAGAATTACAAAAATGCACTCTCGGATCTGAAGGGGAGCTCGGCCGATCCCTGTGCAGCACATTCCTGAAGCTGCACGAGGCAAGAGGCACCGACGGCGGCTGGTCGGACACGGGGACCCACGGCGGGCAGAGCGGCCACGGGCACCTGCTCACGCACTTGAGGACCCAGCAATGTCGAAGCCGCCACTCGGTGGCCGAGGTGTGGTCCACGGTCACCTCCTGCAGCTACGGGACGTCCGCTCGGCATCCGCTCACCGCGAGAGGACTCACTCGGGCTGCCCACGGAGCGAGGGGCGGGACCGGCGGCCGTCGCCGTGGGCGTATTGGTGGTGGTCTCGGTGGTTAGGGGCTAAGGCTCGCGGCCTCCGGACGGAGAACCCAGCAGAGGAACGGACGCTGCGCAGTCACAAGGGAACAGACCCGGGCAGCAGGCGCCGCTCACCGTCAGAGAAACGCAGACGCCACAGCGTGGTCTGCCCCACCCGTGCTGGCATGTCACGTGGCAGGCCACAGGTCCCCTCGGTCCCTGCCCCCGCACCGGCTGCTGCGTGGTCGCCGCCCCGGCCACGCGGGGACGCAGGTGCACACGTTCGCCTGCACGCTGCCGACTGTGCTCGACGCGTGGGCGTGGTTCGTGGCCCGTCACCTGTGCTTCACCACAGTGAGAGAATGTGGCGGACATTCTGTGGCCGGAACACTGAATATGAAGTCGCGACAAGATCTGTGGATAGCTGCAATCGCCGAAGTTTCGTGACCTTGTGACAATTCCTTTCACAGATCAGCAGGTTGCAGCCTGTCCCCCGTGTCCCCGAGGGGCTGCTCTGAGGACCTGCTCAGTGAGGCTCATAGGAATGGACACCTGTGTGTGTCCTGTGGCTTCTGACTCCTGCCCTCGGGGCTGGGACGACGGCCTGTCAGCAGGGGCTGCTGCGGTTCTCGTAGCAAGCGGGCAGCTTGGCCTTGTCCCTGCTGAGGCCAGCGGGGACATCCCTATCCTCATGGCTCCCATCCTGATGGCCCCTGTCCCCACAGTCCCTGTCCCCATGGCCCCGTCCCCACGGCCCCCGTCCTCACAGCCCCATCCCCACGGCCCCCATCCCCAGGGCCCCGTCTCCACGGCCCTGTCCCCAAGGCCCCCGTCCCCACGGCCCCCATCCCCACGGCCCCATCTCCACGGCCCCATCCCCACGGCCCCCATCCCCAGGGCCCCGTCCCCACGGCCCTGTCCCCAAGGCCCCCATCCCCACGGCTCCCTCCTCACAGCCTCCATCCCCGGGGTCCCATCCCCATGGCCCCCATCCCCACAGCCCCGTCCCCACGGCCCCCATCCCCAGGGCCCCATCTCCACGGCCTCGTCCCCAAGGCCCCCGTCCCCACGGCCCACATCCCCAGGGCCCCATCTCCACGGCCCCATCCCCATGGCCCCCATCCCCAGGGCCCCATCTCCACGGCCCAACCCCCACGGCCCCGGTCCCCAGGGCCCCGTCCCCACGGCCCCCATCCCCAGGGCCCCGTCCCCATGGCCCTGTCCCCAAGGCCCCCATCCCCACGGCTCCCTCCTCACAGCCTCCATCCCCGGGGTCCCATCCCCATGGCCCCCATCCCCACAGCCCCGTCCCCACGGCCCCCATCCCCAGGGCCCCGTCTCCACGGCCCCGTCCCCAAGGCCCCTGTCCCCACGGTCCCCATCCCCACAGCCCCGTCCCCACGGCCCCCATCCCCAGGGCCCCGTCCCCACGGCCCTGTCCCCAAGGCCCCCATCCCCACGGCTCCCTCCTCACAGCCTCCATCCCCGGGGTCCCATCCCCATGGCCCCCATCCCCACAGCCCCGTCCCCACGGCCCCCATCCCCAGGGCCCCATCTCCACGGCCCAACCCCCACGGCCCCGGTCCCCAGGGCCCCGTCTCCACGGCCCCGTCCCCAAGGCCCCCGTCCCCACGGCCCCCGTCCCCACAGCCCCGTCCCCACCGCCCCGGTCCCCAGGGCCGGAACACCCCATGAAGTCCAGTCTCTCTCCTCATGCGGTGTTAACAGAACTCTACTCAGACCAATTCACTCTGTTTTCTTTTCTCATTTGCTCGAAAGAGGAGAATGAGTCCAGGGCCCCAGGGCCTCCCCGGCTCCAGCTGCTTCCCCCAGGGTGAGGGGGCCGAAGTCACGCCCGCAGGTTGAGTGGGTGGGAGGCCGCCTGGCGGGAGGGCTGTGACTACACCCTGTGCCTCGCCCCAAACCCCGCCTTAGGTCCCCGCTTGGACGGGACGCCGTGTCACTGCCAGCGACGAGCCTCCAAGGCTTTCCGCCTTCATTCCTTCCAACAAGAAAATACCACTTTTTTCTTGTTTCTCTCTTTCGCCTCCTTTCTGACAGATTCCCGAACTTTGCTGTGCGTCTGGTGTGGGAAGCGTCTTACCCTCCATCTTTCCTGCTGGTCATCCTTAATTTTCCTTTATTTTATTTATTTTTTTTTTCAACGTTTATTTATTTTTGAGACAGAGAGAGACAGAGCATGAACGGGGGAGGGGCAGAGAGAGGGAGACACAGAATCGGAAACAGGCTCCAGGCTCCGAGCCGTCAGCCCAGAGCCCGACGCGGGGCTCGAACTCACGGACCGCGAGATCGTGACCTGGCTGAAGCCGGACGCTTAACCGACTGCGCCACCCAGGCACCCCTAATGTTCCTTTAAATACGCCCTTGAGGACTGACGGCTCATGAGCCGCCAGCTGCCCTCCCCTCGCTGGGATTGCAGGTGAAATCTAGCCTTTCACACGCGATCCTTCTAAGCCTCTGGTACCGGCATTTGGCTTTTGTTTCAAGAATGATTTACGACAGCTGTGTTGGTTTTGAATCCCCTGTTGAGCCCGTGTGGGATCCGTTTGGAGACCGGAGGCTCCCAGGAAGGGGGGCGTGGCGCTGTGCACCTGCTCGAGGCGGGGGCCTGGTGGGGGGGGGCTCAGGCTGCAGCTGTGCCTTCGGGGCCTGGCCCAGCCTCCCTCCCCGCCCTCCCGCATCCCTGCTCCTGAGCCGCCAATGAGTCCACTTGTCTCTTTTTCCTGAAACCATCCACCTCATCACATCGGATGCCTGAAGACTCACTTCGTTTGGCCTTATTTTCTCCTTTTTTTTTTCTCCTCCTTTTGAAAAGCATCCTCGAGTGTCCCCGAGTGGGGAGCGTGGTCACCTGGGTGCCTCCATATCAATGCGGCCGATGCCAGGGCCCCTTCCTGGGCGCTCCTGTCTTTGGGTGGGCACCAGCATCCAAACCCTTGCCCCCACCTTCCTCCTGCACAACTGTGGGCGTTGTGCCCCCGACACACGGGCTGCGTGTGAGCTGAGCCCTCCCGCTGCCCGCTGGGGGGCTGCTGTGGGGAAGCCGCGATGCCGGACCACCTTTGGCCTGCCTGGGCCTCCTCTCCAAACCCAGGCCCTCAGCTTTCCCGTCTGGGCCACAGCCCTCTTTTAAGGGTCCCTCCCCTGCAGGGAGCCTCCCGGCTCTGGGCCCCAGCAGCCCCCCAGCGCTCTGGCGGAAGGTCATCACCCCTCCTAACCTCCTGGGGCCCCGTCTTCTTGGCACGGTTCCTGGTTGGCGCCCAGCGACTTCCTTTAGTTTGGGTCCAGCTGCTGCCTGTCAAGGAGTTCTGAAGCAGGTGACAGGTGTGTTCGTTCCCCAGGGCGTTGGTGACAAACTGCCACAGGCCAGGTGGCTGGAGGCGGCGAAGATTTATCTCGCACAGGCTGGAGGCCAGAGAGCAGACATCCAGGCGGGGCAGGGCCGTGCTCCCTGCCGAGGCCTCAGGACGGGCTCTTCTGGCCTCTTCCGGCCTCGGGTGCTCCTGGGCCGCGGCCGAGACCCTCTCGGCCTCCCTCATCACGTGGCCTCTCCCTGCCAGTCCCCGTCTCTCTCCTCTCATGGAAGGACTCCAGTCATTGCATTTAGGGCTCATCCTGGTCCAGGATGGTCTGATGTCAGGTCCCGTAATGTACATAATCACATCTGTTAAACCTTGGCGGGGCTTGGACACGTCCTTCTGGGGACCCAAGAGCACCCACCGCATCTTTCTTCCCAGAACCGTGTGCCACACACGCGTGTCCGCCTGGAGCTTCAGCGTCCAGGGTCGCGATCGGAGTGTGGGCGGGGTGCCAGCAGGGGTCCGCAAGAATAGATACGACAGTTGTGCTGTGGGAATGTTGCCTCCTGCAGCCTGGCCCGCCGGGATAGGAGCTGTGTCTCCCAGGTCACATCAGCGTGGAAAACCGCCCCCTGTCCCGACCTCCCTGGTGACCCTGGAACCCAGAGTCTGAGCAGATGGGGCCCTGTTCACGTCCTGGCAGGTGAGCGTGACCGTGGCCCCGGGGCTGCTCCCTGCGGGTGACTGGTGAGCCCGTGTCACTGCCGTTGGCCACGGTGCTGACACCCTCCAAGCCCCTGTGACAGGCACAGTGACATTTCCGTAGCTCCAACTCTGAGAACCAGCACGGGAGGAACGGTCCCAGCACCAGCCACTTGACTAAGAAGCACGTGGTTGTGGGTTGTGGCTCCACGGCTGTGGTGACCCTGCTTAATCAGTTTTTTTTTTTTTTTTTCAACGTTTATTTATTTTTGGGACAGAGAGAGACAGAGCATGAATGGGGTAGGGGCAGAGAGAGAGGGAGACACAGAATCGGAAGCAGGCTCCAGGCTCTGAGCCATCAGCCCAGAGCCCGACGCGGGGCTCGAACTCACGGACCGCGAGATCGTGACCTGGCTGAAGTCGGACGCTTAACCGACTGCGCCACCCAGGCGCCCCTTAATCAGTTTTTTTAATGAGAGTGCGAGTGGGGAAGGGGCAGAGAGAGAGGGAGACACAGAACCCGAAGCAGCTCCAGGCTCCGAGCCGTCAGCATAGAGCCCGACTCGGGGCTGGAACCCACCAACTGTGAGATCATGACCTGAGCCGAGGTCGGATGCTCCACCGGCTGAGCCACCCACGTGCCCCCCACTCGTTCCCTGTGATGACTGTTCACGATCCCCAGGTTCCGAGAGTACGAGGTGTGTCCGTGACTCAGAGCAAGAAGCTGTATGTCCATCGGCAAGCGCGTTGTTGACTAGGGTTTGTGGAGGGAGGTCCGGGCACAGCGGGTGGTGAGGGTCACGAAGGACGTGCCCATCGCGGGGTGGGGAGGGCAGGGGAGAGAGGCAGAGACCCGGAGCACAGGCAGGGCCGGGGTGTGCAGAGTGTAGACACATAGGGACTTGGAAAGAGTCCCGGAAGGCCATGCGGCCCTGCCGGGAAGTGACATGATTCAACGTCAAGCCTCCCGCCAGCAGCTGTGGTGTGGACAGGGTGTCTGAGGCAGGCAGAGGGGGCGGGTTATCGGGGTAGCTTTGGGGGTGGTGGGAGTTTGCGACAAATGAAGACAGATGAGGCAGAGATAAGTGACCAGCCAGGCATGTCCAGGAATCACGGAATCACGAGCGGGTACAGGCCCAGGAGCACAGAGGGGTGTGGACCCTGGAGAAGTGCCCTCGTTAGGGTCTCCTGGAGCTGGTGGCCAGCCAAGCGGTTCACTAAGGATTTCAGTCTATGCATCGTGTCTGAATAAAGAGGTCAAGAAGCCCTTTATCAATAAGACAGAAGAAATAGATAAAATAGACAAACCCACAGCAAAACCAATCTTTTGCTAAATTGGCACAAATAACAGCAAATCCAAATTGTTTCAAACCTAACAAAGGAAATGATTGCCCCTAATCACAATCCTCAACATACACACGTAAACACACACACTTTAGCTCAGTGGCCTCACGGGTGAAGTATTATAACTATTTAATAGAAACTTAAAATTTTTTTTTTATTTATTTTTGAGAGAGAGACAGAGCGTGAGCAGGGGAGGGGCAGAGAGAGAGAGAGAGAGGGAGACACAGAATCTGAAGCAGGTTCCAGGCTCTGAGCTGCCAGCACAGAGCCCCACACGGGGCTCGAACTCACGGACTGCAAGGTCATGACCTGAGCTGAAGTCAGATGCTCAACCGACTGAGCCACCCAGGTGCCCCAAGTATTCTAATTATTTAAGAGCTTAAGTCTGTTCTAACCAAACTGTTCCAGAGATTATAAAAGGAAAGAACTTTTCTCAACTCGTTTAGGGAGGGGGCCAGCATAACCTTGACATCTAAGCCAGGAGGATTAAAAGGGAAATTTATAGAGCGGCCTCTCTTACAAACATAGACAAAGAAATCCTAAGCAAAATACTAGCCAACTAAACCTGAACTGAACACATATAATGTGATAAATGATCGTAGCCAAGGCTGGCTTACTCCAAGAACGTGCTATGGATTAACACTAGAATATTAGCTAATATCCTGCTTCTGGTTCAGATATACAAAGTCACAAGTGAGCATTACGCAGTAATAATGAAAGCATTCCAGAAACTTGAAAATATATATGTCAGAGGGAAGAACATTGGAGTCGAGGACTAAAGCAACACAAATGATCTAAAGTCCAGAAAGTGAGGGATCAGCGCTGGCCCTGCTCCTGGTGGGGCTGTGGGGGCAGAAGGAATCCCACAGGTGCCTGCAGGAGAACCGGCCTGGCTCTTACAGACTCTCGTCAACAGCCGTCAGGCACCAGATGGCCCCTGGATGATGTGCAGCGGCGGGGGCTTCTCTAAGTACAAGTCAGATGCTGTCAAAAGTGGGATGCAGGGCAGGAGAGCTGAGGGGCCCCCCAGATCCTGAGCGTGGTTGGGGAGGGGTGGGGTCACTGAGGGGATCCCAGAAGCTGAGCATGGTTGGGGAGGGGTGGGGTCACCAAGAGGACCCCCAGATGCTGAGCATGGTTGGGGAGAGTTGGGGTTGCTGAGACAAATCCCAGATGTACTCCAGGCCTCCAAATTTAACCGGCAGAGAAAGGGGGAGGGGAGAGCTGGTAAGAATCCCTTTAAGGAGTTGCAGTGGGTCAAGGTGTCAGGAACATGAGGGCGGTGCCCACACAGCAGGTGCCAGGGCTGGGTTAGGACTAGAGGAGAGCCCTAACTGGGGCTGGGGTCCCCAACAACCCAAACACAGGCCACTAAACCCACGTTAGGAAAAGATCATCCACAGAGGCACAATTCTCTTTAATGCTCACAGTCTAGACTCTGACAAGGGACTTTTGTGATACATTCTCTCAAAAAACTTGAAACCAATGATTAACTGATACCAAGCCCAGAACCAGCTCAGCTACGGGTGAGACTTTCCTCCCAGTGTAGCCGCCTGGCATCGGGACCGTGCCTGTCCTGGATGTGACTATTAATGACTGTAGTCCGGGCCATCCTATGGGTACATGTCCAGCACGGTATTGAGAAATCATGTGCACACACACACGGAAACGTGGCCCGTTTTCAAGAGAGGAAACAGAATAACAGAAGAGCCATGCAAGACTGCCATGTTGAGTCATCAGAAGGGATTCTGAAGTAATTAAGTTAAAAATGCCCAAGACCTAGTGGAAAGATATATGCTAAGAATGACAAAAATGAAAAATGTATAATACAGAGAACAAAATCATCGAATTAGAAGGCAGATCAATACAATAGATTTAAATTAAGAGAAATGCAAAACAAGTTTAAAAGAAAAAAAACCCACACATTGGAGACAATATTAAATGGCATAAAAATACAACTGGGGACTCAGAAGGAAAAGATAGAAAAAAAGTGGCCAAAGAAATATTTGGAAAGATAATTTTCGAGATCTTTGCAGAGTCAGTGAAATGCATCGGCCTGCAGAATCAAGAAACTCAACCCCGAGCCCATCCCCAGGTGGGGATATAGGTCCGTCCCAGCGAAGACGCTGTCACTCACAGACAAGACCGGAGTCACCGACAACCAGAGACAGGTTTACGATGGAAAGAAGAAAAATGGCTTCTCGTCAGAAACAAAGAAGGTCAGAAGTCAATTAAATGACATCTTTAAGGTCCTAAAATAATAAAAATTGTTAATTTGTAATTTTATAACAAATGGAAATGTCCCATAAAGATCGAGGAGAAATAAAGACATGTACAGTCAGCTGTGGAGAGAGTCTGTCTCTTCCCGGCCTAACCAGCCAAACACGCTGGGTGAAGGTCTTGGGGTTGGAGAGAAATGACACGACACCTGTGGGTCCGGAGCTGAAATGGGACAGGTCTGACCTCTCTTTCTCACACACATTTATATATATTTGGTATGAATATGTAAGTTCATACATCTTAAGGAAATGATTATTTAAGGCAGAAATAATCGCCACGTGCTCTGAAGCATGTTGGGCTCCATGACACAGCCACGAGCCACCGGCCAGGAGGTGGTTGAGGGGAACAGGCTGCCGTCAGGCTCTTCCCCAGTTTGTGAGACAGGACAGCATCCTGGAAGCACAGCTACTGAGAGACGGAGCCAGTCTCTGTGTGAATGTCTGAGCACAATACAAGAGTAGTTAAAGAGGGGGCGCTGGGGTGGCTCAGTTGGTTAAATGTGCAACTCTGGGGCTCAGGTCGTGATCTCAGAGTTCGTGGGTTCGAGTCTTGTGTCCGGCTCTGTGCTGACTGTGGAGCCTGCTTGGGATTCTGTCTCCATCTCTCTCTGCCCTCCCCCTCCCGCCTCTTAAAAAAAATAGCTAAAGGAATAACAGAATACTAAAAATAAACGTTGATGCAGAATAAAGTGGAACAAAAATGGAAGTGAACCAATGTTTGACAAACTTCAGAACACGAGACTTGACCTCTCTCCTAGCAGGATCTGAATCCAGTCTACACTGGCCAGGCACTCAAAGTGAAAGTTAACTGCTGTGAGGTGGGTGCAGAACAAAACAAACACAACAAAGTCAAAGACCCACTAATGCTTCCCCCTAGAGACAGACTTCACTGTAAGATACAGGACAGATGGATGGACGGACGGGAGGCGGAGGGAAGGGGACCCACACCAAAACCGCTGAACTGCTACCAAACAGCAGAGTTTAGGAGAATGAGTTTTACTGGACACAAAGACGGGTGATTTTATAATGGCAAAGTGATAAATTCACTGAGGAGACATAATACTAGGTAAGTACTGGCCTAGCAACAGAGATTCAAAATGCATGAAGAAAATTGTCAGAAACGAAGACAGAAATGTGCAGATACCCAACCATGACCAGCATGAATATCACCCGTCTTTCAATTACTTGAACGAATAGGGAAAAATATCTCTGTAGAATATTAAAATAATTACCAACCAACGTGACTTACTTGACCTTGATAGAACCCTCTCTCCAGCCATTCAAAATGCATGAAGGAAATTGTCAGAAACGAAGACAGAAATGTGCAGATACCCAACCATGACCAGCATGAATATCATCCGTCTTTCAATTACTTGAACGAATAGGGAAAAATATCTCTGTAGAATATTAAAATAATTACCAACCAACGTGACTTACTTGACCTTGATAGAACCCTCTCTCCAGCCACTGCAGGATGTATGTTCTTCGCAAACACACATGCAACATTCTTTAACATGGACCCTATCTGGGCTGCAGAAATGGGCACCGACAGACACGAAGGAATTAAATACAAAAAGAACGCACAGAATATATGCTCTAATAATGGTTTGAGATTGGAGATGAAAAATGATGAGATACTTAAATCATACACAAATATTTGGAAATTAAATCTCCAACTGCTGAACACAGCACAACTGGAAAAAGAAACCATAGAGGAAATGAGGTCATATTTTGCATGGAATCATAATGAAAACCTAACATATCAAAGTAAGTGGTATGCAGCTTTCAGAATTTACAGGGGAGTTTATGGCTTATATTTTATAAAATGGTATAAAAAAATAAACTATGATCCCACCTTGCAAAAACACAGTAAAAGAAAAGCAAACTTAATCAAAACTTGGAGGAAGAACTGATCGGAACTAAGATCGGAAATAAACACACCAGAAGTAAACAGAAAAAAATCAACAAAAACAAAGGGTGACTCTTTGAAAAAAAAAAAAAGTAATAAACTTGTAACAACACTGATCGAGTGCATCAAAGGGAAGGAAGGATAAATTGCCAGCTTCAGGAAGCACAGACATTACATGCTTTGGAGGTTTGGTGAGGGGAAATTATCAATTACTTATGAACGGAACCTTAACAACTTTGATGAAACAAAAAATTCCTTGAAAAATACAAAGTAGCAAACTGCACGCAAGAAGAAATAGAAAATCTGAATAAACCTATGTCTATTGTGCACGTTGCATTCATAATCAGAAATATTCCCAAGAAGGACATTGCATATTCCCATGGCTTCATCAGAGAATTCTACCCAACATTTATTATCAATGCCAATATTACACAAGCCCTTTCATAAGTAGCATATGAGGGACCCAGGTGCTGGCAAAGGAGCCATCAAGGGTTGAAACTGGAGACCCAACATCGCTTGTACACAGAGATACAGAAATACCTAACGAGACATGACTATTCAAATCCAGCAACAGATGAGAAGATTAAAACCGTGACCAAGTGGGTTTTATCCCAAGAACACAAGATCGGTTTAACATTAAAAAATCAAACACTAAAAAAAATTTAAAAGGGGTGCCTGAGGGGCTCAGTCATTAAACACCGACTTCGGCTCAGGTCATGATCTTGCAGTCTGTGAGTTCGAGCCCCGTGTCGGGCTCCGTGCTGACAGCTCGGAGCCTGGAGCCCACTTTGGATTCCATGTCTCCCTCTCTGTCCGCCCCTCCCCTGCTCATGCTGTGTCTGTCTCTTTCTCTCTCTCAAAAATAAATAAACATTAAAAAAAAAATCAATGTACTACCTCATGTAGAGAAGAGGAGGAAGAAACAGATGTGATCATCTTCATAGATGCAGTAGAAACATTTGATGGGGTTCAGCAGGCCTACGCAGTGAAATCTCTCTGCAAAGTAAGAGTGTGAGTGTCAGTGGATCTCCAGGTCTGATAAAGGGTATTTAGGAAAGGCCTGAAACTAACGTCTTAATTAACTGTAAAACGCTGAACGTGATCCAACAGTTCCATTTGTGCGTTCACGCCCCAAAGAGTTGGAAGCCGAGTCTTGGAGGGATATTTGTACGCTCGTGTTCATAGCAGCTCAAGCATGGAAGCAACCCATGTGTCCACCCGTGGGCGGATGGATAAACTGATGTGCCCCATCCAGACAACGGGACAGAACTCAGCCCTCACACGGAAGGCAAGTCTGACACCTGCTAGAACATGGGTGTGATGGGACCTGAGCCAGTCATACACACATACACCAGATTCACGGAGACATAGAGTAGATGTTGGTGCTGGGGGCAGGGGAGGGGGCCGGGGAGTCAGTGTTCAACAGGACAGGGTTTCATTTGGGAAGACGGAAATGTCCTGGAGACGGATGGTGGTGATGTTTATACCTTAGGAACGTACACAGAACCCCTGACTTGTACACTTAAAAATAGTTAAGATGGTAAATTTTGTTATGTGTGTGGAAAAAAAATCCAGGAATAAATTTAGGCTATCTACTTCTTCTATTCCTGCTCAAAAATTATACTGGAGGCTCTTATGAGTAAGTTAAGATGAAAAACAAAGAAAATAAAAAGACAGAGAATTGGAAAAAACAAAGTCTACATCTTACAGCTATTGGCAAAATGACTGTGTACACAGAAAGTCCGCTAGACAGAGTGAGTCCTCTCCGCGGGGCTCCCGGATACGATTCTATCGTACGGGTAGCGATTCCACTCCAAGCGATTTGCCTGCAGAGACGTGAGTAAGGATGATTATGGTGCATTATGCACAATGGCCCCAAACTGAAAATGGCCAAACAGCCAGTCAACAGGAGAGCAGATGAACAGCTTGAACAGCCGTACCACGGAATATTCCTCAGCGATCAGGATGGGCGCTAGCGTCTGGGATACAGCTGCACCGACACATCTTTAGACACATCTGGCGGAGGAGCTGAGGTGAGAGTGTGCGACGCCGTGTTCCCATCTTACCAAACTCGGGTCTTACCAAACGGCGTGTTCCCGTCTTACCAAACACAACTACTGTATGGTGGCAGAACCAGTTACCGGGGGTGGTGACATATGGAAAGGGACGGGAGGGAACTTTCTGGAAGGATGGGAGTGTTTTATATCTTGTTTTGGGTGCTGGGTACACCAGATGTATACCCTTGCTAAAGCCGACCGAGCTGAACATTTAAGGATTTTGTGTTTTTGTATGCCAGCGGTGTCTTTTATTTAAAATTTTTAGATGTTTATTTATTTTTGAGAGAGACAGAGCGTGAGTGGGGGAGGGGCAGAGAGAGAGGGAGACACAGAATCCGCAGCAGCCTGTTGTACCTTAACTTAAAAAAAAAAACAAAAATAACTTAATGTGCTTTACCACATTGATAGAAAAAGCTAAAAAAATAGTCACTTTAATCGACGCAGCATACAGCATTTGGAAAACTTCAATGTTCATTCACGATAAAAACTCTCAGCAAAGGGAAGGGAGAACAGAGCCTCCTTAGTCTGAGCAGAAACACAGGAAATGACGAAACTGGAAACCTTTTTACCGGAAACTGGGGTTGAGAAAAGGAGGCTTCACACGGCCTAAGATTTGTAGACGGTGCTGCAAGGCCGGGGGTGAGAACTGAAGTGTGGGGATCGGAGCAGAAGAAACGAGACTTGTTTGAACGCAACACAACTGATGACGTAAAGCTTTGAAAAGGTCACAGAATAGTCATTAGAATTAATAAGTTACATTTACCGCGGTTATTGGAACAAGGAAAATATCAGGTTTGTTTTTACAGAAAAGCCAACAATTAGAAACGGAGTCTAAAGGACGTTATATATAAACAGTGTCAGAAATATTAAACACACAGGGATAAATCGAATGAGGAGTGTGCGTGACCTCTGAAGAGAAAATGTTGCGAGAGAAATCAGTCCAGGATCCACGGAGGGCGCGCATGGCCGCGGTGTGGCTTCTGTTCCGCCTCCACCGGAGGGGGGCTCTCGGGCGAAGGGACGGAGGTCACGGGGCTTGAGGTGATGAGGGTCCTGGAGGTCTCGTGTTTGGGGGCGGCAGAGCCACGCTTCACGCCCTGCGTGGGAGGAGAGGTCAGGGGTCGAGGACACGACCGATGCGAGTGTGTGGAGCTCGGTTCACCTGCTACAACGGGGTGAACGCTGACTTGAGGTCTCGCACGGGGCCCGGGGGCCTGTCGCCCCTTCCCACAGCAGGACACCCAGCAGAGGGCGTGGCGGTGTGGGAAGACCGTCACTGTGGGTTTGGAGGTGTTGAGTGTGAGGCGTTGGTCACCCCGCTGAGCGGAGAGGAGCCGAGGGCGGCTGGTCCTCCCTCCGCCCGCCTCGTACCGGTTTGCAGGGGGAGCCGGCGCCCTGCCGTCCTCACTGACCCGCAGCCTCGCGGGTTCCGCTCTCCAGTCTCCGGGGCCCTCGGGGATGAGCCCGCCTTCCTCCCAGGCCTCTTTTGCCGCCACCCTGCGCTCTGGGGACGCGGCCCCCGGGGCTCCATCGGGGACGCGGGCATCCGGAGCGGGCACCGTGGGGGCACACGTGCCGACGAGCACCATCTCTGCGCCCCGGGCTCCCGGAACGACTCGTAAGCGGGTTGCTGTCACACGTGCCCAATTATTTAGGGGACGGTTTAGCTGGACTTGTTCAAAGGACGTGCGATCTGTTATGTGGCCACTGCCGGCTGCGACGTTCCCTCCGTCCCCGAGTGCTTTCGGCTGCTGACAAAATGAGGTGAAATAACTTTCTGTTCCCTGTTAATAACGTTGTGGGGACGCAGAATCGACGCTTTTAAATATTTCGGCTGTACCCTCCACCCCCCCCAAGAGATGGCGAACGTCTGGCGGCGGGCAGACTCGCGACCTGGCCGTTAACCCCTAAGACAAGTGGGCTGGGGGCTCCCCCGCTGGGGCCCGGATCCTCTGAGCCGGTGCGGGAGGGGTGGGGGCACGGCCCGCTGCCCGGGGTCCTGTCTGTAACGCGGGGAGGGCACCTCCGTGGGGCGTGGAGGTCAGCCGCGTGCGGCGCAGTCTGGCCACCGCAGGCGCGTGTCCTCTGCACTCCTGTCGGGAGCTGGGAGCCCACCCCACCCGCTGCACCGCCACCGACCAGACAAGAGACAGAAGGTGGCTACGTGTCAAGCGTGGTTTTTCCAGAGGCTCCGTCTGCCCCGGATTACGCCCGAGCCGCTTCGACATCCCCCAACCGAAGACCTCGGCCGCCGCCGAAGACCTCTCCTCCGTCACCGTCAATTCCGTCCTCGTGTCCTGTGACCCGGGCGCTTTTGTCCAATCTGGACGAGCAGCAGCCACCACCGGCTCCTGTCCCGTCAGGGGCACCACGGTGTCCGTCTCCCTCTGGCTCTTCCTGTGCCTCACCCCCCTTCTCGTTGTGCCTCGGAATCCTCGTGTCACTTCTTGCGCTCTGCCCACCGCTGCGCCGCCCGTCCCGCCCCCGCTCTGCCGGGAAGAGGCCGAGGGGAGGGAGCCGGCCTGCCGCTCTGGAGCCCCGAGTCCTGTGACGGGAAAGCGGGAGAGCGCGTGGTTCTGGAAGGGGGTGGGCGTGCAGGGTCGCGGCCCCCGCACTGGGGCAGGTGAGTCAGAGGGGGCGATCAGCCCGGACACATCTCCGCAGTCTGATGGCAGCTCCCACACGCGCACGTGGACGTCACACGTGTAGCTCACGCCCGCCGTGTCCGGCTCGTGCCCACGACTGATGGTGCTCCCGCCAGGCCGTGGGCGACACTCACCGGCCACACCTTCACTTCGGACGTCACTGTCACCTGCTCAGCTATTGGAGAAAGCCACGCGATCATCCAGGGCCAATGACAGGCCACGCTGATCGCTGCGGTCCCCCCCGCCCGCGACGGCCGACCCTCCCCACCACCCGCAGCGCCACCCCCCCACACCGGCCCTCCGGCAGGAGGGTCTCTCGACCTTGGCAGCGCCCGCTGCCTTCACCCCTACCGTCCTGGCTGCACACCCATCCCCTGACCTGGTCACGTACCCCCTTCGCTGCGGGTCACTGCACACTCCCCAGCAACGTAAACGTGCCCGAGCTTCTCTCATCGGGGGGAAAACCAGGCCGGCAGACACACAGGTGATGACGAGGCATCTTTGCCCCAGGGGAGCCCTCCGTGTGCTCCCCCTGCCGGACGGGCCGTGCAGGGCTGTGCTCACCCCTCTCGTGGCCCGGAGTCCCAGGCCTGCCTGTCCCCTCTCCCACCGCCCGCCGGTCACTCGTCTTGCCCACCTGGCCTGCAGGATGCTACTGTTACTGCTTCGTCCTCTGTGCGGATGCTGGCGCCGATCGCCACCCCCTCCTCTTGGAAAGCAGCGGTGGCCAGGGGAGGGGTCCCACGCTCTGCGCTTCGACCCACGTAAACTTTACCTGGCGCGTATGGATTTAAAGTAATTCACGGTGTGCGTGTTCTGTAAATACGATTCCCGTGCACTGCCTGTGTGTGGAATGTGAGACGGATTCAGGGGGTGAAGGCTTGAGACGATCCCGGACGGAAAAAAGAAGCCCAAATAATCCCAGCGCTCAGGAGAGAAAAGGCTTCCCACTGTAATTGTGAACGAGCATTTGCACTCATGTTTCTAGTATAGATGGCTAAGAAAAGCTACGAGTGTAGTTTTAAATCTTCAACAGCAATGAATTGGTGAGAATGGTAAATGTGATTCCATAACAATAATAGGAAATCTCATTTTTATATTAGCCAGATCAAGAAAATGGGATAGAATACGTTTAAGGCATTAAGTTATGATGAAACATTTTGCTTACAGGGGGGACTGGGTTACTCGCTGGTTAAATTAGTGTATCTGGGATGCCTGGGTGGCTTAGGCGGTTGAGCGTCTGACTCTTGATCGCAGCTCAGGTCCTGATCTCCCAGTTCGTGAGTTTGAGCCCCACATCAGGCTCTGCGCTGACAGGGAGGAACCTGCTTGGGATTCTCTCTCTCTCTCTCTCTGCTCCTCCCCCTCTCTCTGTCTCTCAAAATAAGTAAATAAACACTTAAAAAATTAGTCAGTGGGGGCGCCTGTGTGGTTCAGCCCGGTGAGCGTCTGACTTCGGCTCAGGTCACGATCTCCCAGTCTGTGAGTTCGAGCCCCACATTGGGCTCTGTGCTGACAGCTTGGAGCCTGGAGCCTGCCTCGGATTCTGTGTCTCCCTCTCTCTCTGCCCCTCCCCTGCTCGTGCTCTGTCTCTCTCTGTCTCTCAAAAATAAATAAACGTTAAAAAATAAAAAAAATTAGTGTACTTAGTGTACTTATAACAAGACCTGGTAAAATCTGGGCCTGTACAGGTGTTAGCTGCCATTGCTATTATGAGACTAGTAATATTTATTCTTTACATTGTTACTTGCTAAGTGGGTCAAAACGAATCCAATGAATTAGAATGAACTACACTTAGGAAAACTAAATCAGTAGAAGCAGAAAAGGAAATGAAATGGCAACTGGAAAGCATACTGAAACTGTATTCGGATGATTTCTGGATGTCGTTGGCCTCCTAGAACCCCCGGACCTCTCCTCACCTGTCGTGCCCGCTTGTCACTGAGGTTCCGGCAAGAAAGGCAGAGGCAAGGAAGCCTGAGCTGCACAGGTGTGGTGGGATCACTTACGGTTTCTGTGCTTCGGAGAAAACAGTCTCACTGAAGGGCAGGATGGAAACACAGAGGTCACGTCTCACCCGGGAGGCATTCCACAGGTGGGTGACATCAGGCTGGAGCTGTCCCAGCCCCGACCTGACCCGGGTCCCAATTAGTGGACGTGACGGTCCCCCACCCTACGGAGGAAAGAGCATTTCCTCTGCGGAATCATGCACTCTGTGTGTGACACACACTATACACGTAACACCCAGGATACTCTTTTTTCTCGGGAGACAAATGGGGAAAAGGCCATTGTGACCAACAGGTGAGAGAGAGAAGCGCCCGAAACGCCAGCGATGACCAGGTGCTGAGGTCAGCCAATGAGGCGTGGATGACAGTATTTATAAATATGAAGAAAATACAGGGAGATTGTAGTAACATGGAAAAAATATGCATAATTTCAGCATAGAGTTAGACTTTAATAAAATCCTCAAACGTTGCCTGAGTTGTTCATATTAGCCACTCTGGTATGAGGTGGTATCTCATGGTGGTTTTGATTTTCAGTTCCCTGACGATGAGCGACGTTGAGCTTTTCATGTGTCGGTCGGCCATCTGGATATCTTCTTTGGAGAAGTGTCTATTCATGTCTTTTGCCCATTTCTTCACTGGATTATTTGTTGTTTGGGTGTTGAGTTTGGTTAAGTTCTTTATAGATTTTTGGATACTAATCCTTTATCTGATATGTCATTTGCACACATCTTCTCCATTCCAGCGGTTGCCTTTTAGTTTTGCTGATTGTTTCCTTCTCTGTGCAGGTTTTTATCTTGATGAGGTCCCAATAGTTCATTTTTGCTTTGGTTTCCTTTGCCTCCGGAGACGCATTGAGTAAGAAGTTGCTGGGACTGAGGTCAGAGAGGTTCTTGCCCGCTTTCTTCTCGAGGATTTTGATGGCTTCCTGTCTCACACTTAGGTCTTTCATCCATTTTGAGTTTATTTTTGTGTCTGGTGTAAGAAAGCGGTCCAGGTTCATTCTTCTGCATGTCCCTGTCCAGTGACACGGCCCCTGCTTGTTTGGGACAAGGACCCTGGTGGTTGAGGCCTGGAAAACCCAGCTCCACTGTGACTGGATGATGGGAAAGCGTTTCCTGGGGGCTGGGGGCGGGGGAGGGGTAACCTGCCTGTTTGCCTCCCAACCCGGAGGGAGGCAGGTGCAGGCTACTGTGCTCAGCGGCGTCATGGCCACCGTAGGTACCACAACAAAGGTGCCAGAAGAGAACACATGAACACCTGTTCCCTCCACGGTGTCCCCTCTTCCCCCAAAGGGAGGGTGTGGTCCCTTTTGGGCGTTTTCGGGCAGACTTTGCAGAGCCAGAAGGAGCCTGTGGGGTCCAAGCTGCTCCAAGGTCATGACGGGCGTCCAGATGAGCTCTTGGGGCTGGGTGCCATATATCCCATATATCCCAGCCCATATCCCGAAACACCTGCCGTCTGCAGTTCCCGTGGTTTCTGCCAGCACCCCTTTCCACCCTCAGGAGCGCCTCGTACAGGATGAGCCAGTGGCCTTCCGCCCGGGCCCCTCGCGGCTGAAGGTCCTGCCACCTCGGAGTTTCCCAAGGTCCTTGTGGGGTTTCGGACGTGGCCAGAGAAACCCAACCAAGACGCCTTCTTGCTCTGAAGTCCTGGCGGGGCTGGTGGACGCTCCCGCAAGCAGGTGCCTCCCGGGGGCGGCGAGGGACACCGAGGACGAGCGGGACCTTGGAACGACGGACGGGCGCCTCTGGCTGAAGGTCCGCTGGAGCTCGTGCTCGGTTGATGTGGGATTGCGTGGTCTCGACCCCACGCAAGATGACACGGGGCCTCCGCTCCCTCCGCGGTGACTCGCAGACCCTAGAGGCCTGGCGGGGGCGGGCCTTGCTGTGGCAGCAGGAGGGCGGGGCTGGGAGGGCTCTCAGCGAACCGACAACGAGCAGGTCTGCAAATCTTTCTTCCGCACGGTGAGAACGCTCCGTCACGCGTGCGCAGTGGGTGAGGGCCCTCCGTCACGCGTGCGCAGTGGGTGAGGGCGCTCCGTCACGCGTGCGCAGTGGGTGAGGGCGCTCCGTCACGCGTGCGCAGTGGGTGAGGGCGCTCCGTCACGCGTGCGCAGTGGGTGAGACCGTGCCCCGCACGTGCATGCTCGGTGTGGTGAGAACCAACAGCTTGTGTGCAGGTGAGTCCGCTTTTCTCTGAAAACTACCGAAATGGTCAGTATTTTTCCCGGGGACCTTGTCAAACGAAAGTGAATAAGTAAATTAGAAAAGAGCACAGGCTCGGCCGACCCTCATTTATTAACCAAGAAACAGCTTCTGTCTCCAGGAGCAGAGCATCGTGGGCTGAGATCAGAGCAGGGAGCTCAGGTCGCCCGCTGCTTCCTGGAAACAATATGCTTTGAAACAAGGCATCTGCCTTTCCAGCTACAATGGGAAGGCTTGCATTATTGAAACCTGCTTAATAATTTAGTCTGAAATAAATTTGCAGCACAGAGGAAAGTGCCCCGTGCACCAGCGCAGTAATGAAATGCTGCTGAATTTGAGTTTGGGGTGTGTGTGTGTGTGGACGCCCATGCAACCTGATGCCTTGGTGGTCACTGAGCAGGGACTGGAGATGAATGCCAAAGCCAGTGGCCCGGACACGTCTCCTGGATCCCACGGAGCAGAGACTGTGTGAGCTGTGTCCCTGCGTGTCCTCCAGGCTGTCTACAGGGATTTCCTCCACCCAGCACCCACTACAGAGACCGCAGGCTGCCACAGGGCATTGGCTCAGTGCTCTGCCTGGACAGGGCCTGCCCTGGGATTCTGTCTCCCTGCACACCACCCAGTTCTGAGACCTGGGGGGTCCTCCGTGCCCCCTACCCGCATAGCAGCCCAGAGCTGGTGATGGCAGCCCTTTCTGGGAGAGGATCCTGGGCCGAGATCGGAGAAGGGAGCCCAGGTCGCCCAGTGTTTTCTAGAAACATCCCTGTTGGGGTTTTGTGCAGCCCGGATCACAGCCACCCCCACTGGTCCGAGTGACCTGTCTGTCCTCCACAGGCTGCTCCTGTTGTTTCCCAGAAGCCTCTCTTTTCAGACAGTGGTGCCTGTGCCGTGCACTCAGGCTTCCTCTGACTCTGCCGTTGGCCCCCGGCCCTGGACACCCTTCTGCCAACCATGCACACGGCTCTGTTCTGCCTCCCTCGAGAGACTCCCAGATCTGAATGGCTGGCCTAGACTCCCTGTTCCTGAATGTCACCCGAACGGAAGCGCAGGGCGTTCAGCGTCCTGTCCTCCACTTTTCTCAGACGTCCTGCCGGGAAAGGAAGGCTCATTTCCCCGCGGTCTTGAGCCCTGGTGTGTGCGTGTAGGTCCAGGGCTGGGAGACAGGCCTGTCACTGCAGGCTTGCTGGCCTGGCCGTGACCATGATAGGCTCTTGAGCCGGGAAGCTGAACTGTGACCCTGTGCTGCGTCGGTTTCTCATCCGTCCTCTGCTTCAGGGAGCCCACCAGGAGAGGTGGGGTATGGGTCCAGGCGAGGGTCCAGGTGAGGGCCCAGGCGTGGGTCTGGGTGTGAGTCGGCGTGGGTCCAGGCGTGGGTCCGGGTGTGGGGGGAAGCGCTGAGCTCCCTGTGTATCTGGGCGGCCAGCACGGCTCGGCAGGGACAGTGCTCTTCGAATGATGGAGGTGGCGATTCTGTCGTCCCCCCCCCAAGTCCGGCCCAGGAGAAGGGGTGATTTGTTTTTTCCAGCTCTAAGCAGCAACTTCCAAGTGGTGACTCCGGGACCCAGGTTTTCTTCCATTTTAAGGCTCAGCCAGTCCCCAGCGTCTCTGAGATCCTCTGCCGGGTCCCTTCCATCTGCGAGGATGCCCCGCAAACAGCAGGGATTGGGGCTCCCTCCCGAGCAGCTTGGGGCCCAGCCACTGTGGGTGAGGACTGGAGACATAGGTTAATGAGGAAAATCTGGGGCCCACGGAAGCCGACGTGGGAATGGTGGCAAATCTCCTCAGGCAGTTCCACAGAGTGGCCGGGTGGGAACCTGAGCAGAGACCCGCAGGGCCCCCCGCAGACAGCCCAGGGCAGACAGCTGCTGTGTCTCACATGGTGAGGGCTGATGCGCCCCAGGAGGTGCCGGTTGGGGTTACAAGGCGTGTCTGCCAGGGGCACACGGGAGGGGAGAGTTGCTTTTCTGTGGGGACCCGGGGAGGGGGTGGCCCGTCTCCCTCCCAGTAATATGGCCAGAGGGCTCCTGGAGGCAGGGCTGAGTGGTGGGGGGCTCCCCTCGGAGGGACGTGAGGTCCTTCTCGGGGCGTCTGGCAGCCAGAGTCCCGCTGGGATAGTTGGAGCTGACCCTGCTGTCCCGCGATCGTCATTGTGACTGCACAAAGCCAGCGGCTCCCGGTACAGAGTAGTGGTGGCAGGGACGACCGGCCGGGCCGCTGGAAGCTGGTGCGTTAGCTCGCCGGGACCTCCACCAGCAACTCGGGGCGGGGCTGCAGGGGGGAGGCGAGGCTCTCAGAGGCGTTTGCTCAGCATCAGGTGGTGAGGTTGGAACCGGGGAGCCTCAGGTCCTGGGGGCTGTGCGGGAGGGGGCCTTGGTCCCAACAGCCAGCGTGAGACACGCAGCAGGTGTGTGACCACAGGTGCACGGCTGTCGGAGGGCCCGGCCGGGCTGCAGACGAGAGACGGTCGACCTCCGAGCCTCTCAGCTCAGCACCTGGACAAGTAAGCGGGGAATTCTGGAGGGTCGGGTGGGGGGGGGGCATCCTGGTGTCCGAAGAATCAGAGAACCTGCCCAGGATGGGACGGTGGGTCTGCAAGGATGGGGCGAGTCCTCCGAGGAGGGTGTGGTCCTGTAGCCTGTCCGGGGCAGAGGGCACACTGGATGGGGAGAGGGAAGCGGCGGGCACAGTCAGTGCCCGGATCCACTGGGTGTCTGGGGAGGTACAGAGGCCTTGTACCCACGTGTGCATGCGCAGGGCTTGGGGTTCTCCAGTGGCAGAGGGGAGCCAAGGAGAGATTTCCACCGGGGAGAATCATGGCCAGACGGGTATCCCGGGGCGGATTGAGTATCTTGTGAACATTAGGTCAGAGCAGAGCCAGAGAGCAGGACTGCAGGGGGAGACAGCGGCGACCGCGAGCTCGTGCGGGAAGTGGGGTGACCAGGGTAGGGGAATCTGGAAGCTGGACGTGAGGACGGGGGGAAGAGAGGGCGGGGGCTGGGGGTTCTGTCTCGGACAACGGGACAGATGGAGATCGTGTCGGTGACCTGGGGGGTGCAGGGAAGGGGGGGCTTTGTACGTGACGAGTGTCAGACGCTTGGCAGGAAGAAGTTGAGACCGATCTCGAGCGAACGGCGGAGCCCCGGTGGGCTCTGTGGACACCACCACCAGGAGGACTTCCTGGTTTCCAGCTGCTGTGTGACGCACACGTAAGTGTTACAAACACAGGCTGTGCCACGTTTTGTTCATCCGTTCATCGGTTAACGGCCGGTTGGCCGTTCCCGTCTTTTGGCCGCTGGGCATAATGATGCTGTGAACACGGCCGTGAAGTTGTTTGAGCACAAGGGACCGTTATTCAGCCGTAAATAAGAACAACGCTCGGGACACCTGCCACCACACGGCGAACCTGGAAAAATGCTCGGCGCGTGAAGACCGTCACAAGGGCACGCGTTCCGTGCGATTCTGTTCCTGTGAAATGTCCGGAACGGGCCAACTCGAGGCGACAGAAGCCAATTCGTGGTCACCAGGGGCTGGGGGGGCGGGCAGCGGGGGTGACCCCACTGTGCCCAGGCTTCCCCTTTGGGGAGATGGAATGTTGAGGAACTAGACGGTGGTGATGTTGGCCCAAAACTGTGGACGTACCAAGTGTCGCTGATGGTGTGTGTGTTTCACACAATGAGAGCAGTCGTGCTGCGGGTCCTGGTTTCTGTGTGTGTGTGTGGGGGGGGGGGGGGCGCTCACGCTGCAGTTGGTTCTGGTGAGTTTGGGTTTTAGGAACGTGCTTCTGGGCGCATCACAGGCACGTGACGGGGGCGCGGGTCCCGCCCCCACTCTTTACAGAGGCCAGTGTCTGTCTGGGAGCAGGACAGGTCACGTTCAGTTATCCCCGACTCCAGGAAGCCCCCCTCCCGGCGCGGGCAGGCCGGTATCCAGACAATGACGTGTTGAAACGGGAGCCAGGGGCGCGGGGGGCCGGCCTGCATGCGAGCATCAGGACGCTCAGACTCGCCAGGGGGATGTGACATTTCTGGGGGCGTAGATCTACCCGTGAGTGTCCTGTGTGTGGGCGGACAGCATGGAACGCCGGGGCTCGCGGACACAGAGCCAAAGCGCATTATTCAGCCCAATAACTGCCAACCCCGCGCGAGGCGGGAAGGGTAGCTGGGTTTCGGGATGCTCAGAGGCGGGTGCCAGCAGAGCGGGCTGTCTGGCCCGGCTGAGGGAGTCACTGCCTCGGCTGGGGGCCCGTGAGGTCCCTCCCCTGGCCCTGCTCTCACCTGTGCCCCCGCGTCCAGGTCGCTGCTTCCAGAACCATCCTCCTCTGCCAGCCCGCTCCCCTCCTCCCTTCAGTAGACGGGCCCCTCCCACACCCTCGCTGCAGCCTGTTCCTCCTCCTGTCCCTGGATATTTCCAGAACGATGATGTAGGTGCTGCTCACCCCCAGTGTGGTCCTGGCAGCGTTGGGCTCTGGGGACACGGGGACACGCACGGGTCACTCGCAAGGCAATCCCGCTTGTACCCGGCATCTGCCCTCTGTCCCTGGCATCACTCTGCCCGCTGATTCCGCAAACCCTTGCTCTCCTCACAGACCTTGACCCGAAGGGCCCTGTCCTCATGCCGCCACGCACCCTGCCGTGGCCTCCACGAGCCCTGCCGTGGCCCGCGAGTGCACATCCTGGACCACGGTGGATCTTGAGCAACTTCAGTTGAGATTTGTGTGGTGAGTTTGGTCTTTTCATCCCATAACCGCAGGGCCCACGTCTGCATTCACGCACCTCAAATACAACAGACCCGGCATCTTCCCACGGTAGAGGTGTGAACCTCAGCCGACCTTCTAGAAGTTTCTGGCTGATCTCCCACGGGCACCAACATGCTCCGAACGTGACCTTGGGGTTTTCTCCCTGAGCAAGGCCATGCCCAGCACCGTCCCCCACCTTTGTCCTGCCCACCGGGAGGCCTCGGGCGGGTGTCCCCCAATTGTCACCTCTTCTTGGTGTGGATCTCACCCTTTCTTCTGGGAGGAGAAGGAGGAGGAGAGAGAGGAAGATGTGTCGTCTGCTAGTGACGTGTCAGGTGACACTGGGGCACTTCACCGCCAGGGTGTCCCCTTGACAGATGAGGCCACCGAGGCTGACGTCCCAGCCCCACCTTCAGCCCCCTGGCACGGATCCACATTTGGCCTCGCGTGGGGTCCGGTGAGCTCAGCGCCCGATAATCGGCGATCGGTTATCCACCGTGTTCGTTTGCTAAGCTGCTGTAAAACTACCACAAACACGTGGTGAAGGGACCAAGAAACAAGACGCATCATCTCCGGGGGTCAGAGGTCCGAGCTGGGTCCCTCTGGGCTCGGGTCTCCGTGTCGGGGGGTGGGGGGGCGTCTGTCCGGAGGCTCGTGTCTGCAGCTTCTCGGCCCTTCCTCCCCTCCTCCACCCTCGGGGCCGGCCGCCTCCACCCTGGGCCTGCCGGGTGGTCCTCCTCACGAAAGGACCTCGCTGGCCTTTGCCCTGTAACCTCGCACTTTCAGAGACTCTGGTGGGAGGGGCACATCCCGGGCTCTTCTACCGACCAGCTCAGCCCAGCTCCGACAGGTGGGCGAGTTACGAAAAACAGCTTCTTTGACGATGTCGTTAGAGATTGTTCCAGTGACGTCGACCCGTGGAGTCCAGGCGGGGAAATGGAGGGTAATTCACGTTACAGACAGACACGGGACGGGCACAGTCGTGACTTTGCAATATGAAGATGTATTCAATAATTTTGTAAATTTAATCATTTCATAAAACACCAAAATCCCCTTCGGCCACTGCCCACAGCACCCTCGTCCCCTTCGCCCACGGAGAACCTAACCACAGGGGTCTGTGCCGCTGCCCCCGCTGCCCCCCCCCCCGACTCCACTCACGGAGCTGCTTGTTACACCCGCGAGTCCCTGAGCTTCAGACCGAGACCCCAGATTCGAGCACAACCCGTGTCTCATGTCCCCCACGGGCACCCAGCCCCCGTCCGCTTCCTGTCCTGCCCGTGGAAGGCCGGCCGTCTCCCCAGCCACCCGAGGACCACGTCCTGCTCTTAACCCCCATGCGCAAGCCATGCCGCCCCCCACCTGCACGCTGGCGATGCCCTGCCGGGACCTGAGTGCCGGAGCCTGGCTCTGCACAGGGTCCAGCACCTGTACGTCCCTCTCTGGACTCCCTGACGTGTGTTCGTCAGTACTTACGGAGCACAGGGTGGTCGGGGCATTGGGGTGTGCAGAGGGAGCAGACCCTGTGTTCGCAGGGATGTCAGGGGGCCTCCCAGAGAAGGTCACGTTTGTGTCTTCAAACGTTTGTGTCAGAAGGAGGTGGGCGTCAGCATCCCAGGCAGAGGCTTGGTCTGGGCAAAGGCCCTGGGGCGGGACTTGCCTGGTGAGAACAGAAGGAAGAGAGTGAGAGACACAAGGTCAGATCTCGCAAGACCCCGCAGGCGAGAGACATTCCCTCGCCTGGGGGTGGGGGTGAGGGGCGGAGGGGGAGGGGTCTGGGTTTCGCGTGACAGGCCCTCTCCCCTGTGTTGTGGAGCCGGGAAGCCCAGACCTTGGAGATGGCCCTGGGGTGAAGGTGCTGGAAACAATCAGTGCCTGGATTCTGGGTGTTCCTGGAGGCTGAGCCTGGTTTCCCGGTGGACTGGATGTGGGGGAAAGCGGGGGTCCCACGAGACACTGGGACTCTTGGCCCCACCTCTCACTGAAATGGGATTTCTCTCCTCGTCTCTGTCCTGGGGGCAGCGCTGAGGCTCGCACCCAGCTGACTGTAAGAAGCTGTGACACGTGGCCAGGTGAGGGGTGAGTGAGCCTCGGAGGAGGAGGCTCTGACCTTCCCCGGGCCCCTGAGAACCGGAGTCCGGTGGTTTGGGTCCCTTTTCTGCGCATGGCCTCCCTTTCCTGGTGTCGGGCAAGCGCCAGCAGTGGGGACTCGGTGGGGACACTGCAGGCTGTCCCCTCGTGGGGCAGGGACGGCGAGCCCGCATCAGAACTCGGGTGGTGGATCGCCGACGACACTCCCGGGCGCGTCCAGAGTCCAGACGTCCGCCGTCGGGCATCTGGGGCCGAGGCCCAGCCCTGAGCGGTGCGGCCCGGCAGGGAGGAGGCTGGTCAGCACCGAGCTTCCCGCGGACCCCGCGGACCCCACTGCGTGTAGGTTTCACGCACAATTAAACTCTGTTAAGACGTCGCCGCCTTTATGGACACTTTAATTATTCGCTCCTCGTGTCGGAAAGGCACAGACGTTTGATCTGCTGTGTGCGCGGGTCACAGGCGTGAGCAGGAGGTGAGTGCAGCTGGGCAGGACCTCTCCCGTTTGTTTTGTCTGACGATTAAAGACCAATTAAGTAAGACGGCTCCTCTTCGCGGAGCCTCTTGCCCGCACCTCCCCTCATCGAGCGAGGAAACAAAGCCGAGCAAACTCCTTCCACGGGATCCGGGCGTGGCTGAGCTCTGCCCCGGGTGCACGAGCAGACGTGTCCAGCCCGCCAGTCCCACCAGCGTCCCCTGGGGCCGCGTGATCTGGGCTAAGCCCGCAATCAGTGCCTGGCCTTCTGTGCGCCGTTCCTTATCGTGAGGCTTCCTTCAAGCCTTCTGCGGTGGAAACCCACGCACGCGTTCGCGGAAATGACCCGTACTCACCGTAAAAACACGCATCACAGAAACGGGCATAGACAAAAGTCAAACTCTCGGCCGTCCTCTGGGGAGAAAACCGCGGAAGACCACGGGGCACGTGCACTCTTCCAGATGCTGTGAGTGTGCAAACACACACGCACACGCGGGTGAACTGCGTGTGCTTAGTGGTGTAAATAAGGCGACCACGCTCGGCAGACTGAGCCCCCAGGCGCCCCGTCTTGGCTTTATCTCGACTGCTGTTTCCTGCCAGGAATTCCACCGACTCACGTCCTGTTTTCCACCTGTCGTCTCCTTCCCTTTCTTCTTGTGTTTCCTTCGCTCACACGTCCCATCTGACCGTGTTAGCGGGGGTGCAGGTGCGGAGGACCGTCTCCCGTTGAGTTTCTACCTTATCGGTTTTCAGGTTGTTTCTCTACAAAGACAGTTGGTCCAGCAGATTCCTGCTGCTTCCCCGGTTGTTGTGAATCTACTTGCTCTGTTTCTTTCTTTGCTTAGTTTACGTTTTAGGTTTCGAGACAAACGTAACACCCGGATATATCAGGCCACCCTTACTCCCCGTGTGGCTGGTGACGTCCCTGGATTTGTTGATTTTATTTGGGAATTTGAGAGTTTGACCATTTGTGGTTCCTGTTTTCCTCACACGTGAGCGGGTTTCCCCGTTGAAGCCCTCCCCCTGCTGCCCTCTGGGGTCGCTCAGGGCTTTGTGGCACCAGCCTGGCCACTGCCTGCAGCCCGTGGGTCCTTCCGTCTGGAGCTCGGGGAGGCCCCGCACCGCGGCCCTCGTGACCTTGTCCCCCAGACACAGCCTCCACCCACTCACCACACCCACTGTTGCAGGCTTCAGAGATCACACTTTCCTGAGACAGCTCACACGTTCACTGGCTTCTTTTTCCGTGAGTTTTCCTGGTCTCAGCCTCTCCTCGTATGTTCTTACGGGTCCGGCCGTCCTTGTGTTAAGTCCGTCTGTCCTCGCTCCCGCCGGTTACCGTTTCGGTGTCCTGGTGTGGCACTCGTGGACAGTGTGCGTTCCTCGTGGGCCCCAGGTGCCCTTGGAATTTCGGGGCAAGGTCAGAGGGCACGTTCTGGATCAGTCCCTGGTGTCTGGACATCGGTGGGGACACGACCCGCGAGGCAGCGACCACTCCCGACGCTCTCGGTTTCTGCCCTCCTGTCTCCCCCGCAGACTCCTGATGGGCCCCTTCCTCAAGGAGGGGACAGGGGACAGGGGACGGGCATCCGAGGCCCCCTGCTGCTGCCCGGCTGGGACGACAGAGCCCTGGCTGGATTTGTGGTGGATGGAACCCCATGGCTGGCCCTGAGGTCCTTCTTGGACCAGGAGCACACACACCCCCTCCAAGTCAGCACGAAAATGCAGCTGCAGTGAAAGATGGAAAATACAAGCAGGGGAAGCAAACAGAAAAGAGGGTCAACCTCACGGGGGGTGGCGGGGCACCTGGAGGCTCGGGTCCTTGAGTGTCTGACTCTTGATCTCACAGTTCGTGGAGTCGAGCCCCGTGTCGGGCTCTGTGCTGACAGCACGGAGCCTGCTTGGGATTCTCTCTCTCTCTCTCTCTCTCTCTGCCCCTCCCCCGCTCTCTCTTTCTCTCAAAAATAAATAAATAAACCTAAGAAAAGGGTCAACATCAGTATTGATAAACAATCCTAACAAGAGTCATCAGATCTCTGTGGAATTGGAAATCCTGGAATATCAGAAAATCCAGGGTTGACGAGGGACCAGCCTCTTGATTTGCAGAAAGCCTCTACACATGACAGGCCCTGCAAGGGACCCAGAGTCCAATCCGGCTTTATTTTAAAAAAAAAAAATTTTTTTTTAACGTTTTATTTATTTTTGAGACAGGGAGAGACAGAGCATGAAGGGGGAAGGGTCAGAGAGAGGGAGACACAGAATCTGAAACAGGCTCCAGGCTCCGAGCTGTCAGCACAGAGCCCGACATGGGGCTCGAACTCACGGACCGCGGGATCATGACCTGAGCCGAAGTCGGATGCTTAACCGATTGAACCACCTGGGCACCCCTCAATCCGGATTTAGAAGCCCTGCCTCCCCTCCTCTCTCACCCCTGCCCGGCTCTGAGCCTGCAGACGCTGCCTTAGCTGGTGTGCTTCCCCAGCCTGGGAGGACCCCGCTGCCCCTGCTGGGTGCACCTGCTGTCGGGGGCTGCTCCCCATCACGCTGTGCTGGGCTCTTCGTCAAGAACGTACCCTGGCGTCAGTGCCTGGCCGCCGATCTGTTCCTCTCTTTGACAGTTTTGACAGTTAGCATTTCCTCCCCCGATGGCCCATTTCAACCAGATGGTCCGTATTTTGGTCTATAAATGGAGACACCTCCCTCCCATGCCCGTGGATTCGACCCGTCTTCTCTCCGCCCGGCACCCTGCTCGCCGCTGGAACCGACCGTCTTCCCAGAGAAGATTCCGGGACGCCGCCATCGCTGCTCCCGAGCCATGACTTCTGCTTTCCTCTGAGTATTCGTTGGTGTCTTCCTCGTTTCCTAGATTCGATGCTCCTTGTTTATCCTTGTGGTTATTTAAAAAAAATTTTTAATGTTTATTTATTTTTGAGAGAGAGCGAGACAGAGCACAAGTGGGGGAGAGGCAAAGAGAGAGGGAGGCACAGAATCCAAAGCAGGCTCCAGGCTCTGAGCTGTCAGCACAGAGCCTGAAGCGGGGCTCGAACCCACGAACCGCGAGATCGTCACCTGAGCCAAAGTCGGGTGCCCAACCGACTGAGCCACCCAGGCGCCCCTCCTTGTGGTTATTTTTAAACAGAAGTAGTTATGGAAGCAGCGAAATCTGGCCTGCCTGGAGCTTCCCCCCCCCCCCCCCCCCCGAAGCCCTCGGGGGAATTATTTTCTTAGCAAATCACAGCTGCAGATTTGATCCCCGCCCCAACCCAGGGCTCGGAAGAAGAGATATATTTTCTTCTCGCCCAGGTTTTTGTCGTTTTCACTTTCAGTTTGTTCATAATGTCCTCTATAGTTATTTTGACATTATCAGGGAACATTTTCCATGTAATTTCTGATTTTGCAAGTTACTGAACTGTGTCT
Organism: Puma concolor; assembly: GCF_028749965.1. Taxonomy (NCBI): domain Eukaryota; kingdom Metazoa; phylum Chordata; class Mammalia; order Carnivora; family Felidae; genus Puma; species Puma concolor. The sequence goes on from NC_141673.1 coordinate 1,278,728, forward strand.
TGTATACGTGACACGATATATTATCTATTTTTCAAAGTATTTCTAGTGCAATTAAAGCAAATGAATTACTTTTTAATTACATTGTTCTGAACATGTACGATCTCATTTCTGCTTGTTACATCAAACCCAGAAATATATGGGCTACTGTCTCCCATAATCTTGTGTTTGTGTGTGTGTCTCCGTCTTCTTGCATTTATTGGCCTATTAATATTGGAAGTTAAAAATGTTGGTGTTTTGTTTCAGGCATGGCCCTTGTAAGTAGCAAACAGGTACACTTTGTTTTGTTCCAGTTGGAGCAGATTTTCTTTCTAATGCGTATTAGGTCATTTACATTTTGAAAGACTGTTTTCACTTGTGAGACACAGCATGTGCTTGGATATGTACAAAAGTAACAAGATTGTATCTACACTTTGAAACATTAATCATAAAATTAATACCTGTGCAGGGTATCACCCAGCTTGGAAGCATCTGATCGCTTGAAAACCTGTCTCCCACCACACCGCCAGCTCGGCCCTGGAGTTAATGCGTTCTTGAACCTCTTGCTAACCATTGTCTGGGTTTTCTCCACGGTCCTGCTCCCATCAATCCATCCCTAAACATACTTCCTGACCTTGTCTTCCTTGGGTTTTAAATGGAAGAATTTTGTTTATCATTCTTTGACTTGATCCGTGTGCCCGGCATTATTTTTTTTGAGATTCATTCATGTTGAATAGAATGAAGCGTTTTCACTGTCACGTAGCATCTCATCGGTAGGCTTGCTACACTTTGATATTCCGCTGTTGTTGACAGACATTTCGGCTGTTCCAGATTTTGTGCCCATGAAATTAGTGCCCAGCCAGGATGGAATCACAGAGACCAGGTTTACTCTCTGGTATGAAATCACAGACAAGAGCAAGGAACAGACCTGACATATGGGACAACAGTTTTCCAGACGCTGGGAACCAAAGAGGGGCAATTATCACCGAAGGGAGAGACCCGAGGTGGGTCCCAGACAGCTCAGGTGAAAGCCTGGGGAGGGGTTGGGACAGGGGTCCGGTGGAACCTGGCTGCCCCGAGTGGAGCAAAGGGCCGAGGGTCTGGAGAGACCAACGCACGTGGTTTCCCAGGACACGGCCCCCAGAGAGGTGAGGTGTGCAGAGATATGCAGGGACTTATCAAACTACGAACGTTGGGACAGCCTCCTGACCAGGTACTAGAAGGTTCTGCTGAACACGTCGTAAAGCGAAACCCAAAGGATTGAACTTTTCCAAGTACTTCACGTGCACCTCAGACCAATGCTCAGAAATATTTATAGGAACACAAAAATACCTAGCATCCAACACGATAAAACTCATCGTGCCTGGTTTCCAAACAAAGTGCCCAAGCATGTGAAAAAAAATTGAAAAAAAGCACATATAATGAGAAAAAAAATCAATCAATAACCAAAACAATTTTTTAAATGTTTATTCATTTTTGGTTTTTGTTTTTTGAGAGAGACAGAGCACAAGAGAGGGAGGGGCAGAGAGAGAGGGAGACAGAATCTGAAGCAGGCTTCAGACTCTGAGTTGTCAGCGCAGAGCCCAATAGGGGGCTTGAACCCATGAACCGTGAGATTATGACTTGAGCCAAAGTCAGATGCTCAACCAACTGAGCCACTGAGGCGCCCCCAAAGCAATGTTTAAAGGACAAAACTGGAGGGATAGAACTACCTGGTTTCAAGACTTTTATGAACCTCCAGTAACGAAGCTACATGATGCTGCCTTCAGGATACACAAGTAGGTCAGTGGGACAGAATGGAGTCTCGACATAGAGGTAGAGAAGTGGATCCAAGGAGCAGGTGTAGACCTGTACAGAAATAAATAACTGCTTTTAGCCAAAGGTGCAAAGATGATCCAGTAGATTAAAGACGGGTTTGTCAACGAATGGTGCGTAACCATTGACTACACATCACTGTGCAAAAAAGTGAACTTCCCTTTACAGCACGCATCACATGGGAACATGCACCCAGAATGGGTCACAGACTTCTTAAAGGGGAAATCTGAAACTATAAAACAGAGATAAACACGGGAGAAGATATTCGTACTTGGGTTGGGCACATATTTCCTAGATGTGAAGCCAAAGTGTGATTGACATAAGAAAGATTCATACAAAAACACTGACTTCTACTTTTGAAATATACCATTAGCAGCATGAAAATGTACATGACAGACTGAGAGACGATACTTGCAAATTACCCACCTCACAGAGAACTCGATTCAGAATATACAAAGAACCCTCAAAAACCAATAAGGAAAGAAGAATCAACCACAAAAAATAGGCAACGAATGTCCTGGGAATGTCTTTAGACGGCCACTCAGCACAGGGAAGACGCGCCAGGTCATTAGTCGTTAGGGAAATGTGAAGTAAACCCAGAAAACGCATGTTAGAATTGCTAAAACTGAAAACAGAAGGTGACGGGACCAGTAAGTGAGTCCATCCATTGGATGGAACCCCAGTCGGCATCGAGGAGGGAGCTACCGACGCAGGAAACAACGTGGATGAACCTGAGAGCGATTCCGCCGAGTGGAAGCAGCCAGCCCTGAACAAGTGCTTCCCACGTGGTCCCGTTGACAGGAAACTCGAGGAAACGCAGCCTGATTTCCAGTGCAGGGACAGGGTCAGGGATCAGCGTGTGCCAGTGCTGGGAGGGGAGCCGCGGTGGGGTGCGTGTAAGGGAGCACCAGGGGGCACTGGGTGTTGGGTGGCAACCAATTTGACAGTAAATTTCATAGTAAAAAAACAAAGTAAAATAAAATAAAATAAAATAAAATCTTAAAAAAATTAAAAAAATAAAGATAATCAAAACAGTAACAAAAAAAGGAGCCCCAGGAAGCGTGTGGGGAGTTTGGATAGGACTCTGCCCTCCTCCAGCAGGTGATTTCACAGGTGAGCACAACCTCCCCTTTTGAGTTATGTGCACGTTACCTCGTTTCGGCGACACCTGCAGAAAGCTGGTACGGAATCACGGCTCTCAAGACTCTTGGCTGCACCCCCCTCCCCTTCCCCTCATCGTCCTCCTGGGAGTGGAGGAGTCACCTTTTTGCGCAATTAAGTTTAATTTCGTGTGGCTGCTCTTACAAATTTCCATAAGCTTGGTGATTTAAAACAGCCCAAAATTACTCCCCTGCGATCCTGGAGGTCAGGTCTCTCGGGCTGATGAGCTGCGGGTGGCGGAGCCTCTGGGGAGAATCCCTTCCCTCACTTTTTTCCAGCGTCCAGAGCCACCGAGTGTCTTGGTTTGTGGCCCTTTCTCCGTCCGCAGAGCCGGAGACAGCCAGTCGGGCTGGTCATCTCAGGGTGCTGACACTCTTCTGAGTCTCCCTCCACACGCGAGCATCAGTGATGACCCTGCACCTGCCCGGATGACCCGGACCTCTCCCCATTTTAAGCTCAGCTGGCAACTAAAATCACCTCAACCGTGAACGCTGCCCAAATTGTGGTCCACCACGTGGCCTGACCGATGCCTTGGGTCTGGGGACGAGCACGTGGACGCACGCGGGGCCATCGTTCTGCAGTCGCACTTTGTGAGGCAGCAGGCACTTCCCAGGGTGGGGGCCGATCCCACGGAGCGAGTGGAAGCTCCCACCACCTTTGCACAGGTTTCACCAGGCTAGTGAGCGTGAGGCGCTGCCTCGTTCCCGCCTTCCTTTGCTTTCCTCCGACAACTGGAAGGAGCACATTCTCATAGAACTTATGAGCCGCTCTCGTCTTCTGTGATAGTGTCACGGCAGATGTGTCCACGGACCGTGGCCAGCGTTTCCAGAAGCTTTGTGCCTTTCCCGTCGCTGTTGAGCACACACGTTTAATTTTAACGTTGCCAACTGGGTCAGCTTTCGCGCTTTCCGCGTCTTCGGAAATGTCATCGTTCCCCTAAATCGTTAGCGTCCCGAAGACAGTGGCCACCGACTCTGCCTTTCACGCGCAAGTCTGATCCGGCAGTGACGGATTTTATGTGCGCTGTGTGGTGGAAATTCAATTTTAGTTAAACTTCAGACTCACCTGTTCCCTGTGACAATTTGGATTGAAGTTGTGTCAGGTCAACAGACACTGTTCCAGACGACTGACACCTTCGTGCCCCTGAGTCATCCCGTGGGAGTGCGTTATATCGGCCACGCATTCTGTTGTACCTTCCGGTCTTCCAAGGAAGTGACGGTGTCCCCTCCTGTGCACCAGATCCTACATTTATTCGCTGTTTTTTTTTTTAATTTTTTTTTCAACGTTTATTTATTTTTGGGACAGAGAGAGACAGGGCATGAACGGGGGAGGGGCAGAGAGAGAGGGAGACACAGAATCGGAAACAGGCTCCAGGCTCCGAGCCCTCAGCCCAGAGCCTGATGCGGGGCTCGAACTCACGGACCACGAGATCGTGACCTGGCTGAAGTCGGACGCCTAACCGACTGCGCCACCCAGGCGCCCCAGGCATGTACTGATTTTTTTTTTTAAATTTTTTTTTTCAACGTTTTTTATTTATTTTTGGGACAGAGACAGAGCATGAACGGGGGAGGGGCAGAGAGAGAGGGAGACACAGAATCGGAAACAGGCTCCAGGCTCTGAGCCATCAGCCCAGAGCCTGATGCGGGGCTCGAACTCCCGGACTGCGAGATCGTGACCTGGCTGAAGTCGGACGCTTAACCGACTGCGCCACCCAGGCGCCCCATTCGCTGTTTTATAGGCTGTGGTTATCGCAGCTAATTTAAGACAATCTGTTAAGAATCGCCCCGCCGTGCACACATGATGCCCACTTTTCTTCTTTCTGATCTGGTTCTCACTGCACAGCCAGGACCAACCTGAATGGCTCCCCGGGACCCTGCTGACCACACCTTTGGGAGAGGCCACCTCCACGTGGCCACCATCCACGGGGGAGGCGTGTGGTCCTCCTCACAGGTTGCGTGTGTGCATTTGGCACTGTGTCTGCTTCTTACCGGGTAGAGGAGGCACCCGCCCAATCCCAGGTGTCGGAGAACTTTTATCACGAATGAACGTTGAACTTTCTAAGGAATTTTCTGCATCTATTGACATGCCCGGAAGCTGCTTTACCTTCATTTCCTTCATTGCTCAATTCCATGTGTTCCTTCTCCGATGTAACCGGCCTTCCTTCCTTCCTGAGGTAAAGCCCACCTGACCCTGAGTACTTCTTTCTCTATTCGGTTCGCCGGTTCGCGAGGGTTTTGTTTGTGACTCTGCCGTCAGCGTGGGAGGGGCTAGCCCCACGGAGGCGTCGTCTGGTATGGGGGTTCTGGTTCCGCTGGCCTCATCAAACGAACTTCCATCCTCTGAAAGAGATCACGTGAACTCGGAGCCATCTGTTGTTTCATTCCTGGAGGGCGCGTGCGGGCACAGACATACAGAGCACACAGACGTACGTGTGCATACGCAGACCTTTCTAGTATGTGTAAACTAGGCGATTTTTATACAGCTCTGTGTCGACACCCGACTGCACAGGTAACACCCATTTGGAGCATTTAGGGCGTGTGTTATCACTGTATTCCTGATAGCACAGGTGTACCTGGCATACGATATGTGCTGGTTATTACCTGGCGTTCTCACGGTCTACTTTATGCGCACGCGGATTGTATATGTCACTGTCATCACTTTCTTGTCCCTGTGTCCTCCCTTTACGGCTGTTGGAAGCATTCCAGTCCGGCTCATCCCTCAGGTTAACAGTCCCTAGTGACACCAATGCCGGTCTGATGGACGTGGGGTTGCTCCGACCCACACAGCCGATGCTCCCGTGCTCCTGCTGGGGACGATGGTCCTCTCCTCAAACAGCTGTGGCCTCCAAGATGCCTTCGGAAACCCGTCGCCTTGGCCAGGGCAGACCTGTCACGTCAGGAAGTTGGCCCCGTTCTCATCCAGACTTTGCATTAAAAACCCAGCTTTCGGGGCGCCTGGGTGGCGCAGTCGGTTGAGCGTCCGACTTCAGCCAGGTCACGATCTCGCGGTCCGGGAGTTCGAGCCCCGCGTCGGGCTCTGGGCTGATGGCTCAGAGCCTGGAGCCTGCTTCCGATTCTGTGTCTCCCTCTCTCTCTGCCCCTCCCCCGTTCATGCTCTGTCTCTGTCCTAAAAATAAATAAACGTTGAAAAAAAAATTAAAAAAAAAAAAAAACCCAGCTTTCAGCAGACCCCAGACCTCGTAAGTGAATGAATGAACGAGTGATGTGAGGTAAGAAATGCTCAAGCTGGAGGGAATTTTTCTTAGTTGTTCATCTCTGTCAATTGTTGTGACATCCCCAGATGATGACTTCAGACTGTCTGTCACACTGGCTTTTGATTGCTTTTTTTCTAAAAACTGAGTTTTGTATCATTTGTCAATATCTTAGTAAGAAGACAGGAGAAGGTTCAGTGGGGACCGTGGGGACTTCGCTGTCCCAAACTGCACAGCAGGTTATTCCCTTATTCCCTTATTCCATTTCTCTCCATCCATTTGAAGAATCTGCATTGCCCAAAACCGCTGGCCCGAGCTCGGGGCTGCTGGTGTGGCTGGTCCTTGGAGGCTCCCAGCCTCCCCCCTGCAGCCCTGCCCAAAATGGTGCTTAATTTTCTGCCAGGATGGAGCAGGTGGGTCGGGGCCGCACAGGTCTCCACCTTTTTTGGGAGCAAATCCCTGACGCTCTCCAAGCAGCTGTCCCCACCAACGGGCTTTCGGGGACAAGTCCACGGTGAAGAGGGATGAACACAGAGAACGGTTTCGGAGCCTCAGGCACGTGTGGCACACGTGTGCACACGTGTGTGAAAGCACGAAGAGTTAATGAATCTGAAAGAATTTGCAAGATTATAGGGAACACTTCTTTCCCTCCTATTTCTTGATAAATTTCTCAGCCCTCCTCACCCCCAGGAAGCACATATAAAACCCTTACTCCTGTCTGCCCCAGGGGAGGGGACGTGCACAGGGACACGAATGACCAGGCATTACTGGGGAGTCTCTGGGCCTCATTACTGTCGGGCCATTACTGGTCCCAGAGCAAGAGCTGGGCCCTGCCTGTGGATGGCCAAGGCGGACGGCCTCCCGCTCTCCCTTATCCGTGGAAAGCAGAGCCTGCCTTCAGCAGGTGGGCTGGACCCTGAGGTGGGCCAGGCGCCCGCACGGCTGGGGTGAGGGACCCAGGCTCCGCAGGGGCGGGTGGGCCTGAGCCTGGCGGTAGGAGGAAGCCACACCGTGGCCCCTGCGGGGGGTCCGTCCTTGGACCCGCGGCCCGTGGGCTTATGGGTTGTGTGGGCGGGCTTCCGTGTGGGGGCGGGCCCTGTCCCACCCCCGGTGCTGACAGCGAGCGCGTGGGCGGTGGGCAGGCCTGGGGGGGGGGGGGTCCTCCGCAGAGGAAAGGTGGGGTCACGGGAGGTCTCTCCTCCCTCTGTTCTCTCTTCTTCCAAGTTCTTCACCGTGAGCGCGCACGTTGTAATCAGAGAAAGTGCCACAGCGCACCGCCCCTCCGGGTCCATTCAACGTGGACGGACACGGGCGGTGTCCCGAATCCGGCGGTGGTAGAGGCTGCTGGTGTGAACGCGGCCGCACGTGTCCCTTTGAGGCAGCGTTTCTGTTTCCTTTGGGTGACTACACAGTAGTGGAGTCATTGGATCTTTGCAGCTGTGGTTTACAGATAAGATACATATGGACTATCACTCAGCCACGAAAAAAGAATGAAGCCTCATCATTTTCAACAACACGGACGGACCCAGAGAGCACCGATGCTGAGAAAATCAGTCGTCAGAGGAGGACGATACCGCATGACTTCACCCATGTGTGGAGCTTAAGAAAGGAAACAAACGAAGAGGCAAACAAAAAGCAGGCTTGACTACAGGGGACGAACAGGTGGCTGCGGAGGGAGGGTGGGCGGGGGTGGGGACAGGTCACGGGATGAAGAGGGCACTTGTCGGGACGCGCGCTGGTGACGTGCTGGGTCACCGTATTGTACTCCTGGAACTAATACGACACCGTGTGTCAGTTCCACTTCCAGAAAGTCAGAAAAAAAAAAAAAGAAAAAACGCAACAATTCCTTAACAATCCACACGATCTCTGCAGTTTAAACCACTGTTACACAAGTCAACTTAAAAACTCATGTATTTGGGGCGCCTCGCTGGCTCAGTTGGTTAAGCATCCAACTTCGGCTCAGGTCATGATCTCGCGGTTCGTGGGTTCGAGCCCCGCGTCGGGCTCTGTGCTGACGGCTCGGAGCCTGGAGCCTGCTTCGGATTCTGTCTCCCTCCCTCTCTGCCCCTCCCCTGCTCGCGCTCTGCCTCTCTCTCTCTCAAAAATAAATAAATATTTAAAAATTTTAAAAATGTATTCCTAGCCACGTTTTATAACTGGGAAATTTGGTGACAAGCCATCTAATATATGTGTGTGTGTCCACGTGTGTAAGCAAGTGTGCATGCGTGTGCCTGTGCACGTGCATGTGTGTGTGTGCATGAAGTTGTGTGATGCAGAGACAGTCCAGGAAATGCTACCCACATGCAGCAAAGGTTGTCAGCTTATTTATTTTTCTCAGTAGTTAATGTCCAGCGTAATAAATATACGGTTCCTCTTAGGCCAAATAACACGACAGTCACGTAAGAGGCTAAATGGTAGAAACTATTAATTAGTGACGGGAAGGAGTTTTAAAGGTAACGGAAAGAGCGAGGGTGTTGGTGGCACAGAGGACACGTGGCCTGACTCGCTGATTTATATCAACGCTGTGGGGTTTTCCATTTCCTGTGTGTTTTCATTATCCCCGAAACGGTGGCGAGTGACTGCTTCTCCGTCATCAGGACCCAGACGGAAAAACGGTTTGTCACCGGGCCCCTCCCCCTGGCAGGTGCGCTGTCCTGGGTCACTCAGAAATGCGCCCGGCGGCCGAGCGGCCACCTGGGCTGGGCTCCGGGGACGGTGGGCGGTGCAATCACAGAGCCTTTCCTCCCGTGGAGGCTTCAATTTAGACACTGCACGTTGTCTCCGACTTTCCGTTGTGGTGGGTGGTACTGGGGAGATGAACAGAGATATGGGGATTCAGCACGGCACCCCCACGGGGGTGCATCGCCCCCCCCCCCCCCCCGCCGTGTGCACACCAAGTGCGGCTCGCATCTCGAGTGGGTCCCGTTCCCTCCCACGAGTCTGGGCTTGCTGGATCCACGGAGCACAGCAGTGGCACCGGGACCGCTGAGGCCAGAGCGTGGAAACCGTCCCTGTTTGCGCGGTGCCTTGAGTGCTCGCTCTCAGGTCGTCCCACCTCAAAAGCTGGCTGCCGTCTGTGAGCAGCCAGGGCCCCACGAAGAGGTCCCAGGCCATCCCGCTAGCTGACGGCCCAGCTCGGCTCCCTGGGAACGCGCCATCTCGGACGTCCAGCCCAGCGGACACTGGGGAGGACTCCCGTCCCAGCTGCCAATATGCACGCATACGTGCAAACGCACACACGCGCACACGCTGTGGCTGGGTCTCCAAGCAGGACTCCGGCGAGAACCATCCAGCTGAGCCCTGTCGACCCTCCACATCAGTGGAAACGGTAATTCATGGTTCTTGTAAGCCACCAAGTGTCAGGGTGGAAGTTTTTTCCCAGCCAGAGATAACTGGATGGCATCCGACCTGGTCTTGGGTGTCACAGAGGGCTGCTTGGCATCTCTGGCGACATTTCAAAGGTGAGGAGGATTAGGGAGGTGGGGGACAGGTCTTCAGGCAGAGGCGCTACCAGTGCAAAGGTCCTGAGGCAGGGAGAAGGTCAGCCTGTGCTTGGAGGGACCGGCAACAGGCCGGAGGCCGTCGGACGCAAGGGAGTGAGGTCACAGTGTAGCGGGATTCTCGCGCAGAGAGCCGTGACATCCAGGCTTTTCTTTCCAGGAAGCAGCTTGATTCCTGCCGGCACCGCTCAGTTGGGTTCGTACCCAAAGAACTGAGCCCAGACTCCACGTGGCGTAGTTTTTCGTGTGTTTTTTACTTCTTTGCCTCCCGTATTTGGTAACACGCAAACACGCAGTCTGACTGAGTGGCCTCCTGTCACGAGGTCGTGAGGGATGCTGTCACATACGCGGGTAGCCAGGTTGCCTGGAGGCTTTTTCTCCTCCCTTGGGGGGGCCCCTCCCACTGCAGAGCAAGGGTGAGGCTGGACGGCCGGGCACCACGGCGTGTGCGCAACCAAGATTGTCCAAAAGCCTCCTCGCAAAGGCGGTGATATGCTCGTTTTTGTGTTTGTTGTTTCAGGATGTTCTGTCCCCCAGTTCCGTGAAGAACAGAGCTGGGTGGAAAGTCGTGGACAGAGTGTGGAGGGTACCCTGTGGGGACCCGCGGCCTTTCCCACGGCCGTGTGGGCTCCCGCCGGCGGCTGCCCCTCGGGAAGCCCCGGGCAGCTGTGAGCCAGAGCGGTGTGTGGCTTTCCCGAGTGCACAGGAGCACCTGAGACGCAGGTGTGTGCGTGTGTGCGTGTGCACACGTGGGTGTGCATGTGTGCGTGCGTGTGTGCACACGAGTGCGTGCGGGTGCATGTGCCTGCCCTGGGCTCCTCTGGAAGCCAATAAAGCAGGTCCTGGTAGGAAAGAGAAGCCGCATCCCGAATATCGGCAGATAGTTTCTCGTGATTTCACATAAGAAGGTTGTGCAACTTCAGAAAATAAGCCCTTAAGCCCAGACGTGTGTGTGTGTGTGTGTGTGGCCGGCGGCCAGCTCCCAGCATCTGGGGGACAGGGTGAAGTCGCCCGAGGAAGACGACTGTTTTGCCCTTGGCGGGTACAGGGGGCCCGGTTACAAATCCAACGCAAAATGTCAGATACGATCTCAAGATAAATCTGCTGGGTGTCGACCGAGGGAAAACCCCCCCAGTTTGTAATCGTCGGAATCACCTGGTTTATGGGGCTTTTCCTGGGACCAGATGCTGATCCAGAAAGGGCTAGAATTACTTGGCGGTGTTGTTTCCGTTCCTTCTAGCGCTGCCGGAAGTCTCCAGTTGATTATAAATGACCGCATGTCATTTCTGAAGTGACACCTCGTTTCCCAGACAGGAGCAGAGGCCGCCACCCTTAGTCCCCGCCTCGCGGCTGTCCTGGCGTCGAGAAAAGACTGTCGACACCGGGCTGGCGCTCCAGGAGCGTGGTCGGGAGCCGCGACCCGCTCAGCGCCGTGGGGGCGGAGGCCGTGGGACTCTGCTCCGCAAAACGCTCCCACGCCGTACGTCCTGTGCCCCAGAGTCAGCGTTGGTGACGACACTTGCCAAAGGACGGGACGCTTTCTTACGAATGCGTGGAGGGTGCGGTGGGTTTCATGCCTCCCGAGCCTCTGGCTGGGGGTTTTTAGAAGATGCCTCGCGCGCAAATATATGCAGGGGGCCTGTGCCGCGGTGAAGTTTCACGGTTGCTCATACAGTAGAGGATAATAAAAGTCGTAAAGTTGGCCCTGAACGGAGGTTGGAGAGGGAAGAATGAAGCGCTTCCTGCCGTGTGGGGCGGCGCGCCTGTCCTGGGGTTTTCACGCGCGAGCCAAGGGGGGCCGGGAGCCGTGCTGGGCCAGTCCCGCGGAGAGGAAGCTTCTCTAAGCCTGCCGTGCCCCTGAGCAGCCCCAGGCAGCAGCGGCTGCCGATTTACCCCGGAAACACGCGGGGGTCAGAGCCCTAAAACCGCACTCGGCAAGGGCCCCGGAAGGAACCGAGGGATCGCCGGCAGGGACGCTGGTGTCTTTCCTGGGCAGATTGGCTTCACGTTGAGTCACCCACATGACAGTTGGCACTGAGCCCTGCGCGTGAAGTACAGAGCTCCTGGGCCAGGGGCGTCATTCCTGCCTGACCGCAGACACCCTCACACAACACGCACGCCTACCTTTGGCACTGCGGGCAATAACGAATAGCTCGTTAGACGGGTTACAGAATTTATCTTTAAAAAAGAGCTAAATAGAAGAGAATTTGAGGCCCGGGGTCCTTAGGCTGGGCAGACGGGGGGTCGTGGTGCCACAAAGGCCCTGGAGAGAGGTGGCGGCAGAGACAGACCAGCCCTGGCCCCGGGGCTGCGGGTGGGCCAGGGTGTCCACGGGAGGGTCTGGTGGAGCCGCAGGACGGAAGGAAAAGCTGGAGAAAGATCACGTGTGACGCGGGGCCAGGAAGAAGCCGGGCTGATTCTCCTGTGGCTCCAAAGCCACCTTCTCAGGAGATAAGAGCAGGGCAGTTATTAGAGGAGGAAGACGAACAAGGAGAAAATGCAAGGGAGAAGGAGGAGGGGGAGGAGCGGGAGGAGGAAAAAGGTAATTCTGATAAGCAGTGGAGGGCCACTGGAAGTGTCTGCGTGGGGACGTTTGCTTCATAAAAGATGGGGCCAAAGAGACCAAATACAACCTCTACGTCAGACGCCGTTGGAAGTGGACAGAGCATGAGCCAACGAATTTTCTGGCACCGCTCGTGAGATGAACACAGACCATGATGACTGATGGGTGGGGCACAACCAGGGGGGACGATGGGGGCCCCAGGCAGAGCCCAGTGGAGGCCCTGACCTGAGGAGATGGACCTGAGAGTTGGGGAGACCAAGGCAGATAGAGTCCTAGGACGGAGTGTGCTGGGGCCCCCCAGGAGAAGGAAGGGCGGGCGTCGACCTGCAGGGCCATCCACCCCTGCCCCCCAGTAGCTGTGTGAGTCCCAGTCAGCACCTGCAGCTCAGCCAGGTGCCCAAAGCCAGGAAAGAGACTACCTGGCCTGGAGCCCACAAATGACCGTGAACTGTGCCTGTCCCACCTGCCAGACCACAAAGCAGCCGACCAACCCCAGCCTCACGGGCCATGGGCACAGCGTTCAGAAGGGCCTGCCCTTGTGGTGGGAACAGCCCACACATCAAACGCTGCTTTGTTCTGCTCAACAAATCCTAAAAGCAAGACCCAAAAGGACGGAGCTGTTTCCAAGAAACTTAACTGTGCTCCAGAACAAAGCTTGGTGGTATTTTTAGGAAGCCAAAAATATTCATTACCCAACAAGGAAAACTCTACAATGTCTGGTAGCCAGTAAAAGATAAATGGGCATATGCGGGGAAATATGATTCATAAGGAGAAAAATAAACTAATTGGAAATTATTCCCCAAAGACACAGATGTTAGAATTAGAAGAAAAGGACATAAAAGGTCATTTTGTGATGAGAAAGGGGGTTAAAGCATCAAGAGAATGTAACACTCTCTTTTTAAAAAATTTTTAAATATTTATTCATTTTTGAGAGAGAGAGAGACAGAGACAGAGACAGAGACAGAGACAGAGACAGAGTGCAAGCTGGGGAGTGGAAGAGAGAGACGGAGACACAGAATCCGAAGCAGGCTCCAGGCTCCGAGCTGTCAGCACAGAGCCCGATGCGGGGCCCGAACCCATGAACCATGAGATCATGCCCTGAGCCGAAGTCAGACACTCAACCAACTGAGGCACCCAGGCCCCCTGAGAACGTAACACTCTTAAACCTTTATGCACCCAACAATAAAACTGAGCCTCAAAACTCATAAAGCAAAGATTGATAGAACAGCAAGAGGTCGATAAATATAGAAAAACCCACCATTATAATCAGAGATTTAAATATGCCTCTTTCAGTAATTCATGGAACAAATAAACAGAAAGTCAGTAAAGATACAGAAAATTTGAACAACGTTATCAAGTAACTTGATCTAATTGACATGTGTAGACCATTCTACCAACTAATAGCAAAACACACATTATTTTCCAGTCCACATTAAATATTTGCCAAGAAGACCATATTCTGAGATATAAAACAAATCTCAGTAGGGACTAGATGGCTCCATTGGTTAAGTGTCTGACTTTGGCTCAGATCATGATCTTGGGTTTGTGAGTTTGAGCCCTGCGTCGGGCTCCATGCTGACAATGCAGAGCCTGCTTGGGATCCTCTCTCTCTCCCTCTCTCTGCCCCTCCCCCACTTGTGCATGGGCGTGCTCTCTCTCTGACTCTCTCTCAAAAAATAAATAAACTTTCAAAAAATAAAACAGATCTCAAAAAAATTTAAAAAGATTCAAGTCACGGAAAGCGTGTGCACTTACCACAGCGGAATTAGATGAGAAATTAATGACAGATACACCATTTCTAAATAACTCATGGATCAAAGAATACGTCAAAAGGGAATTTAAGAAATATTTGAGAATGAATGAAAGTGAAAAAAAAATAAAAATGTGTGGGATGTCACCAAAGGAGACTTAGGAGATTTATGGCCCTAAAAGCTATATTTGAGAAGAGAAAGATCTCAAATCAATGACCTCTCTTTCTACCTAAAGAAATTAGAAAACAGTAAACAGAAGAAAGAAAATAATAGAGTAGAAATAAATGAAATATAAGAAAACAGGGAAATAATTGAGAAAATAACAGAAGCTAACAGCTGGTTCGTGGAGAAGGGCGATAAAATCGATAAGCCTCTCGCCATGCTGCTTGTAATAAAAAGAAAGAAGGCGTATATCACCACTGCTGGGAACAAGAGGGACACCACAAATGCGGAAAGGTCACGAGGCTGTATTAGCAACAACTTTATGCCAATAAGTTAAACAACCTTGATAGAATCGACAGATGTACAACAGACGGAAAATCGCTCAAGAAATCCTAGATTCCCGAGTGTCCTCACAGCTATTTTACATGTTGAATTGAAGCGAAAAATTTTTACGTCAAAGGAAAGCTTGGGCTCAAATGACTTCCATGGGGAATTCTTCCAAACATTCAAGGAAGAAATAAATACGGATTCCACACACATCCTTCCAAAACATGTTCCCCAATTAATTCCGTGAGGCCACTGTTGCCCTGATACAAAAACAAAGGCCCTACTGTAAAAGAAGGCAATGTCCCTCTCGAGCAAAGAGACAAAAATTCTAAACACAAATTTTGCCAACTGATTCCAACCGTATATAAAAAGGATGTTATATCCCGACTGGTGGAATTTAGGCCAGGAATGCAAGGACTTTCTTTTTCCACATCAGTCAGTATAATTCACCCTATTACTAAACTTCAACAACGACAACAACAACAACAACAACTATATGATCATCTCAATAAAAACAGAAAAAACACTTGGCAAAATTCAACACACATTTCCTGATAAAATGCCTAAGTGGAGCAGCTACGGAAATGAACATTCTCAGGCCTGAGCAACCTATTTCCTATGAAAACCCACAGTTCAGGGAGCTTGGGTGGCTCAGTTGGTTGAACGTCCGATGCTTGATTTCAGCTCGGGTCATGATCCCAGGGTCATGGTATTGAGCCCCGTGTTAGGCTCTGCACTGAGTGCAGAAATGTTTAATATTCTCTCTCTCTCCCTCTGCCCCTCTACCCTGCTTGTCCAGGCATGCTCTCTCTCTTTAAACTAATAAGAAAAGAAAATCCACAGCTAGGATCATATTAAATAATGGAAGCAAATGCTTCACCCCCAAGATCAGGAGTGGCAGAGGGTGTCTGATCTCAGCACTTTTGTTCACTTTTGGACGAGAGACTTTGGACAGTGTAATAAGGCAAGAATAAGAAGTATAAAAGAAATATAACGTATCTGTTTTGTGAAGGAAGAAGCAAACTGTATTCACAGACAATGTGGTAATCTATGTAGCAAATCCAGTAGAATCTTCCAAAGACCTACTAGAAGCAATGGGTGAACTTAGTAGTGAATTAAAAAAATTTTTTTAATGTTTATTTATTTTTGAGACAGAGAGAGACAGAGCATGAACGGGGGAGGGTCAGAGAGAGAGGGGGACACAGAATCGGAAGCGGGCTCCAGGCTCAGAGCCGTCGGCACAGAGCCCGACGCGGGGCTTGAACTCACAAACTGTGGGATCGTGACCCGAGCCGAAGTCAGATGCTCAACCGACTGAGCCACCCAGGCGCCCTTGATAAGTGAATTTTAAATTTTTTTTTTTCAACATTTATTTATTTTTGGGACAGAGAGAGACAGAGCATGAATGGGGGAGGGGCAGAGAGAGAGGGAGACACAGAATCGGAAACAGGCTCCAGGCTCTGAGCCATCAGCCCAGAGCCTGACGCGGGGCTCGAACTCACGGACCGCGAGATCGTGACCTGGCTGAAGTCGGACGCTTAACCGACTGCGCCACCCAGGCGCCCCGATAAGTGAATTTTAAAAGACTGCAGGACACAAGACAAAATACATTCATCAGTGGGGAGGGTGCAGAGACATTTCTGATGGCCAAGAAGAAAGTTGTAACCACTTAGGAAAACCGCCATTGCTTTGCAGCGAGCTGTCCCGCATGATCCAGCCCTAGGGGTCTCCCTAGAAGAAAGGGCGCCGTGTGTCCTCACAAAGACTTGAATGTGAACATTCACGACAGCTTGCTTCGTAGTGGCCAAACACTGAAAACAACCCAAATGTCCATCAATGAGGGAGTGGATAAAGGACCTTTGGTGTGTGCATACACTTTCCGGCAAACGCACGAGGTATTGACACGCGCAATGACACGCGTGAATCTCAAGATATCGGTGCAGGGTGAAAGCATGCAGACAGGAGCACATGTGTAGGTAGTTTACAAATTGCAATAAATGCCAACTAACGTCAGGAACAGAGCAGCCGGGAGGGAGACGAGACACGGAGAGGGGCGGGAGGAAGAAACAGGAAAATCCCCAAGAAACGTTGCGGGGGGGGTCACGCACTCATTCTCCTGCTTGTGGTGCTGGTTCCACAGACGCGCACGTGTGACGAAACTTAGCAAGTGCACACCTGACGTGCAGGACCTGACACGTCAATTTCCCCTCGAGAGAGCTGGCTTAAAGATATGACAAAAACGGGGGAAGCGTGTTTAATTTAAAAATTCTGCGTGGGGCGCCTGGGTGGCGCAGTCGGTTAGGCGTCCGACTTCAGCCAGGTCACGATCTCGCGGTCCAGGAGTTCGAGCCCCGCGTCGGGCTCTGGGCTGATGGCTCGGAGCCTGGAGCCTGTTTCCAATTCTGTGTCTCCCTCTCTCTCTGCCCCTCCCCCGTTCATGCTCTGTCCCTCTCTGTCCCAAAAATAAATAAACGTTGAAAAAAAAAAATTAAAAAAAAAATTCTGCGGTTGCAGTCTGGCTCTGGGCTCTCTTAAGGTTAAACACCATCAAGCTTTGAGCGGTTACATTCTGTTATTAGGTGCAGATTTTTAAATTTTGCAAGAACGGATCGTCCAGGTGACTAGACCACAGGATTAATTCCATCACGGCGAAGACAACCAGACTTTCTCATCCAGCCAGACCACTTCTGGGAGCCAGACCACGGGGTGTCCCAACAAGCCGGACACGCGGTCACCCTCCTCATGGCCCACATTCCTGCCCCCGTCAGTCTCCGCAGGGCATCCCAGTTGTCCCTCATTACCTGCATCCTGACCACCCCCACCCCCACCCCGCACCTGGCTGGACCCGCACTCCCCTCCCAGACTCCAGAGCCTTCTGGGACTGGGATGGGCACAGCGTCCCCTCACATCCTCCCCCACGGCCCCAGAAGGCAGCCTTGTGGTGCTCCTGGCACGTTACAGGTCCTCAATAAATATTTGATGAGTAAACCATGGACAAGTGGTGACCTTCCCGGATGTAGAGTCGAGTGTGTGCAAATACTTACTTCTGAGCTAATTTCCGTAGCGTGGACATCTAGGACGCAGAAACTGCGTCTCCACCTTCGTGTCCCCAGGGCTGGCACGCTGTCGTGTGTGGAGGACGTGGACGCCAAGCCCAGAATCCCGAGAAAGTGCCGGAGTCTGGGCTTGGCACTGAATGTAGACACAGCAGCCTCCCCCACATGCGCTCATCCAGCGTATTCCTCCCAAGGGCCTGGCTCCTTGAATTAACTTGTCGACGTCTGCATCGTCTGGGCTTTCCCCCGCAGCGTGCACAGTCATTCAAAGAACGTTTCACTGTGTTGCGAATGGGAGCAAAGGTCTTTTTAAACAGAAGGTTATTTTACTTGGGTATTTGCTGGAGATTCCCAGCTTAAAATTAAACAGCTGGGGATTCTCCACGGAGCCTGTGGGGTTTCCATGGCAACGTGGCCTTAGAAAGGCAGCGAGGGACAAGCCGCTCTGGATCCCTCGGGCTCTGGCACTCGGTGGCCCCAGCAGGCTGGCTGGCGGGCAGGGAGAGGGGGTCGAGAGCCCAGACCTTGGCGTCTTCTTTGGGCCTGGACAAGTCGGGCCCCTGCCCCAGAGCCCTGTTTCCCGAGTGAGTTAAGAGCCGTCCGTCCACCAGCCCTGGTCGGAGCCACGCGTGCGTGTAGACGCAATGCTGGCCTTCAGGGGGCAACGGCGCCTTCCTCTGGGAATAATCCCGCCCTCACAGTGGCATAGATGGCCGTCGGTGGGGACCTTTTGTACACCGGGCACTGGTCCGCTCTGTTCCCAACAACACCCGGGACTGGATATGACGATCCCGCGTGCAGAGCCGTGACCTGGGGCTGGGGTGGGCACTCCTGCGAATGTCTCACTTTTCTCCCGCATAGTTAGAGGGCAGAATAATCATGCCACTTGAATTAAAAACCCACCTATTATTTCATAAGTTAAATAAAGAAATCCTCAGAGGATTTGGAGGTGCTGAGGACCATCCAGGGGACAGCGGGACTGGGATCCACGTACCCATGGCCGTGGCAGGTGCGGGATCCCCTGGGAGGTCCTGGGCAGGGACCTGGGGACATCAGGAGGCCCCCGTGTGATGACAGGGGACAGCCTAGAGGGATCGCGCACCTGGGAGGAAGGAAGGGGCTCCCTGTCGTCCGGCTGGAGACCTACTAATGAGCGGACCTCAAAGTGCCCACGGGGCTCGTGAAGCCCAGCTGGGAGGCGACACTGCTGGGCCGCGTGGGTCGGCGCGGGTGGTGCCGAGTCCCCTTGAGCAGTTTCCCTTTGGCGAGTGTGCCCTCTCCCCGCAGAGCCGGACCCCAAAACGGGACGAGGAGTGACACGGCGGTGGTACGAATAGAGGCCGTGGAGCACAAGCTCGTTTCCTCGGCTCTGCGATTAATCTCAAAGCTCGGAAGGTGCGAGTACGGTTCTCGTCGAGTTGGAAGAGCTGTCCCTGTTCCGGTCTCCGCTCTGGCTGGACAGCGGCGCTACAGGTTCCCTGAGACGCAGGTGGTCCTCACGCAGACGTCTGTCATCCCCACCCAGCGCTGGGTCCCGCACGGTGACGTGCTCGCTTGAAATCGGCCCGCACAGGGTGGGGGCGCCTCGCCCGCCTCGTGAACGCCCCGCTTGTGGGGACAGGGTGGGCGCAGGGAGGGTCCACAGAGTGGGGGGACGTAACACTGGCCCCGATGTTTGGTGCCCCGCAGACCCGGGTGCGCGTGTCGCGACCCCGCGGCCTGTGCGTCCGCGCCCACGGGCGGCATCAGCCTGTGTTCCATCCCTTGTCTAGTCTGACAACGATGTTGTTTTTGGGTGCGGTTATGACCCACGTTTCATTAAATGGAAGGTAAAATGTGCTCGCTTCATAATCTTTAGTTTTATTCTTAAAGGTAAGATGTAACCTGCGGGCCCATAAGCCACAGCCCTTGGGCCAGGCCCGCCCACAGCCCGTTTGGGGACAGAAACCTCTCCCGGGACGTGACTGTGCTCACTCAGCTGTGTGTGCTCCACACGTGTTTCCGTGTTCGGGGCGGACGTGCAGGCCACAGGGGCCCCGTGGACGGTCCCCGTCCCCGAGGGCGGTGACCTGTCCCCAAGGGTGGGCAGGAGAGTGCTTCATGCACACAGAACACGGGGAAGGGGAGGATCTCACTCCCGTGATGTCGTTATGTTACCTACACGCCATCTTGCTCGCTCTCTGCCTGGCTGGTTTGGGAAGAGCTGGCCACGTCGGGAGAGGGCCCGTGGACAGGCCACGTGGCTGGACACGGGGGGGCGGTGGCGGCCTGGGGAACTGCAGCCGTGCCCAGACACCAGCCCATCGAAGCCGTGAGGTCCCCAGTGTGCGCTGTCCCGAGCCTCTAACTCTGTGCTGACTTGTTTCGCAGCAGCGGGAAGGAACGCACCCCCCAGCAGCGAGCCGTGTCTGGCCGCGGACACGGCTGGACACAGCGGTCAGAATCTGTGCCCCGACAGGGAAAAGCCTGCCAGAGGCCTGGGCCCGGGCACGTCCCTTTCAGACCTGCTCGCTTCGCTCCCGGGCCCGGGGGGCCCCGACGTCCTGGGTCCGGTTCTGGGGAGGCCCGGGGGGCCCCCGCCGGCATTCGGAGACCATGGGTCTGGACGTCGTGCAGGGAGGGTAAGCGTGCGGCATTCGGGGCGCGTCCCCGGTCAGTTGCCGATTTCAGCTCCCACACTTCCTTGGGGTTGACCGATTGGCCGGCTGGTTACATTGTTGTGTCACTATATCGCCAGCCGGGTCCGCAGGCCGTGCGCACGAGAGCCGTGGCCGCCCCGCCGCACGTCGCCGCCTGCTCATATTGGAGCCGAGAGGAGTAATTAGGCCCGGCCGGTGGGGGCCCGCGTCCGACGGCTGTTAGGTGACCAGTGAAATGTGAAGGGCGGCCTCAGAGCTGGCGACTCTGATCAGAACTGATAACTCTCATTCCCGCAACGAGGGGAAATGGCTTCGCTTTATGTCTCTGGCCGCCTGCCAGTCAGTAGCCGTGCTGCTCGGGACGCATATTTCATTCGCGGGAACTGCCCAAGCGTGACCCCCGCGAGGCTCCGCGTCTGCCCGGCCCCTCGGGGCACCGTCACGGCCGAGCCCTGGCCGGCCGCTCTCCGGGCGCGTCTCTTGTCACACGCGCTTTATAAGTGAGGCCGAACGGCTTCTTTTCTTTTCTCTGATATGTCTTATTTTCTCCCCGAATGTTCCGTCTCAGTCTAAATCGAGGATGTAAATCTGCAGGTGCCCCGGCCGCTTGCTCCCCGTGCCACTTCCCCCGGAAGCCCCGACTCCTGGCCGCGTCCACCAGCACCCCTAAGTCGGGACAGCGCCGCTGCCCCCCGCTGGCAGCCCGGTTCTCGCAGGGGGACGTGAACCTGACCCCGTGCCCGAGGCGTCAGCGCTGTCGTCTGCCTTGGCCTGACCCGACGTCAGCGGACTCCTCCCCAACCCGGGCTGGGCTGGGCCGGCGCCCGGGTCTGAGCAGGACGGAAACGGGGGACCGTCTGTGACCAGGGTGCGTGCGAGGCCCGCTGACCGCCTCCCCGCCCGGCTCCCATGCTGCCTCCCTCACGAGTGTCTGTTTGCCTCTCCCTGTTCCTGTTTCGGAGACGCGGATTCTGGCCGGGGCGTTCCCCCCTTCGCCGCTGCCTTTGTGCACAAATTCTCTCGTCATCGACCCAATGTGGCAGGAGCAGGCAGTGTCTGAGGGGACCCTGGAGTCTGGGTCAGGTGTGAGTGGAGCAGGGTCGTCCCAGAGACGGGTGCGGGCGGCCCGCTGGCCCCGGGCTTTGCCGGCCTTTCCCTCGAGCTCCGTGGGGCACCAGTGAGCACGTGGCCATCGATGGGGACTCAGCTGTTTGTTTCCCTAATGGGCGGTCGGGACGCCTCCGTCAACCCCGCTCGGTCCACGGGTTCTGACTGGAAACACAGAGGCCGACGGGCCCGTTTGGGAAGAACTCACATCCGCATGCCGGTGACCGAGACCAACGGTGGCCAGTTGTGTCCGTGACTGACTTACCGACTCCTGCTTCCCGTCGAACGGTCACGTGCACGCGGGTGATAGCAGGCATTCTGGGAGAGGCTCGTAGCAGAACAGCAGTTTGAAGCCTCGGGTCGCTCTCGAGAGGCAGCGCGGATGCCCGACGACACGGCCACGCCCCCACCTCCAGGTGACCTGGAACAGCCCGAGGCCTGACCTGCTCAGTCCCTGACCCAGCGGGGCCCCGTGGCCAAGGACACTCCTGGGGCTCTCTCTTCTCCTCCCGGAGACGGTGCAGGGTCCGAGCTTTCCCATAAGCAGAGCCCTGCCCCTGCGGGTGTCCTTGCTGTCAGCTGTGGACACGGTGCCCCTCAGCCACAGGGGTGACCATCCTGCTTGTCACAGCCCGTCCTCTGCTGTCCTCAGGTGACAGCACGTGTCCTTCCCAGGCTGTGTGGCGGGACCAACGCCTGAGGCCTTCCTCCCGAACCAGTAACCTCAGTGGCATCGTGGGGATGACATGGGACACGTCCCAGTAGGGGCCTCCCCGCAAAGTCCTCGGCAGCTGGCAAAGCCGTCAGGTCACGAAAACCAAGGAAAACCTGAGAAATGCAGGCAAGAGCCCGAGGGGACGCTGTCGTGAGGACATGCTAACGCCCACGTGTCCCGGGGGGGGGGGACATCAGGCCCCCTGGGCCCACGTGTCCCTGGGCGGAGGGACATCAGGCCAAGCCGGGAGGCCCAGGCGGAGTGGACCTGGAGACAGAGGCAGGACGGAGGCTCCCGTCGTGAGGAACGCGGGCCTTGGCGAGCGGCCTGGCGGAGGGCACCCTGCTCTGTCTCGGCATCGTCTCTGCAGACCTAAGACGGTCCTAAAAGTTGTGGAAAGGTTACTGAAAACAAACATAAAATCCATGATACAAAGGTGCTGCCTCTGGGAGAGCAGGGGACCAGCTGTGGGCGGACCGGGGGCACCGGCAGAGGGGGCCCGGAACAGCAGAACCTGTCCCCTCAGCCTGGACCCGAGTCCTAAATCCCAGTGTGGTAGGGCCACTCCCCTGCAGCTCCCGGGGTTGGTCTTCCCTGCCCTTTCCAGCTCTGGTGGCCCGGGAGCCCCTGGAGCTCCTGGGCTGGTGGCCGCGTCCTCCAGCCCCTCCTCGGGCTCACGTGGCTCCTCCCCGTGTCTGTCCACACCCTGTCTTCTTTGCCCGACTCGGTATTCACAGGCCTCCAGCCCTGCCTCATCCTAACCCCGTTCCTTCTGCACAGACCCCGCTTCCAGGGCTTGTAGGTGCGGGGTCAGGACGTGGGGGGGTCACAGTTCATCCCCCCTACACCGACCACGTGTCAGGTATTGGCAGGCCTGGGCCCCAGGCCACACGGCCAGTAAGGCGAGGACAGAATGGGCTTCCTAGAAGCTCGTGGGCTTCTATGAGCCACACTTGGGGTGGGATCCAAACACCTGTCCAGTGAGGACAGAACCGGCTCCTTCCCATCCGGGCTGGGCCCTCAGCCTTGCCAGCTTCCCTGGGCGGCGCCCGGCCTCCCCACAGCCCCAGCCTGCTGCTTGTAGGCAGATGGGCGCTCAGAGGCCCCGGGCGGGTCCTGACTCCCACGCGGGCACCGACCCCCACGCGCGCCTGTCCAGAAGCTCGTGGGATGGGCTTTGACCTGCTCCTTCTCTGGGCAAGTCCGTCTGTGACCAGGGCGCGTGCGCACATCAGGGACACCCCACGTGTCCCGTGAAGCCGCCACAGGCAGGCCGAACTTGGGGACATTTGGGCAGGGTGTTACTTTTCAAATTAAAAACGAAATGAAATTTCAGATCATTCCCCTTGCTGTTGTATCACATCACGATAACGCTCCGAAGGACGGGCTTTTATACCCACCCTGTGTTGTACCGGGGACACTGCCAGGCACGGGGACCGCGAGTGCCCTCCACGTCGTGGGAAAGCGGCGGGGCCCCTTCTAGGCTGCCCTCCCGCCTTCGTTTCCACACGGACTCATCCTCTGTCTTCCGCTGAGTGTGGGGAGCACCTGGGGCCTCTCCGCGTCCCTTGCGAGCTTCCCCCAAAGACAGAACCCTGGAGCCTCCTCCCTACCGGGTGGGGACACCTGTCCTGCGGGACAAGGGCTCCACCCTGCGACCCCATTTAACATGACGCACCCCCGAAAGGCCCCGTCACCAAACACAGTCACATCGGGGGACAGGGCTCCAAGAGAGGCTTCTGGGAGGGGGCACGATTCAGTCCATAAAGACGATCTGGGCTGCGCTGCGTTTGAGTCTCCCCACGCCATACGGTCCGTGCTTCCTGCCTCTTCCAAGGACAGGCCGTGTGATTACGGCCGGATGAACCTGAGGAAGGATGTTGCCTTCCAGTGGGAGGTCTGAACGCTGCGCTCCAGGACCGTGCTACAAGGCCATCCTGCTTAGGGATACGTGCTATTAATTCAGCAATTAATTTTCTCTTTGCACTAAATTCTTGTCCCTATAGCCTTAATAGGACTGATTATTCATCAATATTAAAGTGGCAAATTCATTATATTCTAATGATCTGACATCAAATATTAAATCTCATTATACGATTGGCCGGGGATTTATGGCCGCCATTAGCTGGCCCAGGTGAGCGGCCCGTCTCCCACAGGGACAGCTGGAAAGTCCACCGTGTGCACTCCCGTCTCCGGAGTAAACTGGCCACGGCAGCGTCCGGGGGAAACTGCGTGGTCTTTGGGGCGGAGGGAAGGAGGCCTGGGGACAAACGCTCGACTCTGTCGCTTTCTCCAGGCACAGGGGCAATCCTACGCTCCGGGAGAGTGATCGTCCGTGGCGTCGGGAGGGCCCAGGGGGGCTTCTAGAAGCTTCCAGAGCACAGTTTTCTTCCTGACTCACGTGCCTTTCTGCCCGGGAGGACCTCTCGCCTCCCACCTGCCTTCAGGTCTGTGCACTACGGTCAGCCTCCCTGGTCCATGCCATGGCGGGGCCCCTGTGTGATGTCTGTGTCTCTCACAGCCTGGGGGCCCCTGGGGCACGAGGACGGTCCCCACTGCGTCCTGCCCCTGCCGGGCTGGCACCTGGATGGGAGCAGGTGCTCCGGGCACGGGACCCCAGGCCTCTGCACACGGGCAGCTCCCCCGAGGCACCATGCAGAGCGGTCCCAGCAGGTACATCGGCCCGGGGGCCACGTGAGAACCCCCGTAACCCGGCGAAGCTTTCTCTAGGCTCCCACCCTGCAGTCCTGCTGTAAGACGAGCAGACTGGTGGCACCCCAGCCTTGTGGATGTTCACCTGCGTGGTATACAACTGCCTTGTAGAGAGGGGGGCGCGGGTGAGCCCAAGGCCCCGGGTCCCCTTGGAAAGCCAGAGGAGCGAGTCCCACCTCTACCCTCGCCTCCCCTGTGGGGGAGCCGATGGCTGATCAACGCGAGAGGTGTCCAGGTGTGACTGGCAATGTGCTGCCCGCGGTGGCGCTCACCGTGCCCTCCTCCCCTCAGAGCACCGCGCAGGCGCATCTGCTCAGGGCCACGGAGTCGCCGGTGACCGTGCTCAGCCCGGACGAGCGGCGGCCGCGGGGGAGGGAAGGGATGGGCGCCTGAACCAGCTACCCTGCGGTGAAGGGGCCGCTGCTCATGTATGTACAGTCCCCAGACCTGCACACTGCCACGGACGGCGCCTGGCTTGGACACCCCTCACCTGGACGCTAATGGACCCCCCCGCCGTGGGCGTCATCACCCCTCGCCTGGACCCCCCATGGGCGTCATCACCCCTCGCCTGGACCCCCCTGCCATGGGCATCATCACCCCTCGCCTGGACCCCCCCGCCGTGGGCGTCATCACCCCTCGCCTGGAGCCCCCGTGGGCGTCATCACCCCTCGCCTGGACCCCCCGTGGGCGTCATCACCCCTCGCCTGGACCCCCCCGCCGTGGGCGTCATCACCCCTCGCCTGGACCCCCCCGCCGTGGGCGTCATCACCCCTCGCCTGGACCCCCCCGCCGTGGGCATCATCACCCCTCGCCTGGACCCCCCCGCCGTGGGCGTCATCACCCCTCGCCTGGACCCCCCCGCTGTGGGCGTCATCACCCCTCTCCTGGACCCCCCCGCCGTGGGCGTCATCACCCCTCGCCTGGACCCCCCGTGGGCGTCATCACCCCTCGCCTGGACCCCCCGTGGGCGTCATCACCCCTCGCCTGGACCCCCCCGCCGTGGGCGTCATCACCCCTCGCCTGGACCCCCCGTGGGCGTCATCACCCCTCGCCTGGACCCCCCGTGGGCGTCATCACCCCTCGCCTGGACCCCACACACTCATACTATGTCCTTTCTTGGCATTTGGGGACTTCCCACTAAGGTGTCACCTCAGCTTAATTTCCTGCTCTGCCCTTTCACCTGCTCTCTGATGGCATGAGGGACCCCACCTGTCTCCCGAGACCTTGCTGTTGCCCTGACAGAACCCCCCTCCTCGTTCTCCACCTGGGAAGGCCCTGCTGCTTCTCATGCCCTCTCCAGAGATGCTATGGAGACAGACGACTACAAGTGTCGGTGAGGATGTGGACGAAATGGGTAGAACCTGAGCCTATTGGACAAATGGCTCTTCTCCTTCCAGAGTCGGGGGGAGGTGAGAAAGCACAGCCAGCAGGTGCTGTGGGGGCACAGCAAATCTGCCCTGGGGGGTCAGGCAGGGGTGCGTAATGAGGACAGTTCTTAGAGCTGGAAGGACGGACCAGCCTGGGTGATGGCAGGGGATCAGCCTCCCCTTCTGCTACAGCGGACAGGTGAGGGGGTGCGGGCAGGTGAGAGGGTACAGGCAGGTGAGGGGGTGCAGGCAGGAGAGGGGTGTGGGCAGGTGAGGGGGTGTGGGCAGGTGAGAGGGATCAGGCAGGTGAGGGGGTGCAGGCAGGAGAGGGGTATGGGCAGGTGAGGGGGTGCGGGCAGGTGAGAGGGATCAGGCAGGTGAGGGGGTGCAGGCAAGTGAGGGGGTGTGGGCAGGTCGGGGGTGCGGGCAGGTGAGAGGGTGCGGGCAGGTCAAGGGTGTGGGCAGGTGATAGGGTGCGGGCAGGCAAGGGGGTGCAGGCAGGTCAGGAGGTGCAGGCAAGTTAGAGGGTGAGGGCAGGTGACCGGGCTGGCCTGGCTGGGACCGGTTCGTGGAGGAGAGACCAGGAACACAGGTTCCATGCTCACCTCCAAACACCTGTGTGCCCCCTGACCTCCTCGGGGGGTCCCCCCAGGGGCACGGTGGAGACGGGTGCGATCGCCCAGGCCCCCGCTCTTATCCGTGTTCCCCAAATGCAGCACAGGGCCGGCCGTCCTCACGGCCTCCCAGCCTCTAGTCGGTGCCCCACCTTGGCCCCCGATGCCATGTCCGTTTTCCGGTCAGACTCGGCCCGGTGGCCTCCCCCCGCCACCCTGTGCGCCCTGGTGCCACAGACGTGCTGCTCACCCCTTCGCTTACAGGACGATCCCGACGTGCCTGAGATGTGCCCGCCGCCGAGCCGAGCTCTCAGAAGGGGTGGGCGAGGCCCGGGCCCTGCTGGCTGTTCCTGGCGTGCCCTGTGTCACCCAGCGGGTTTGGGGACGCTACAAGATCTCTGTCGTCACGGTTACGTGTCCTGGGAACAAAACCACTAAAACTGAGTCATGCCTCCCGTGTGCACATAGGGAAGTGTGGCGCTCTTCGGCGCACTTGGCATCTTTCTGGTTTTCAAGTAGGACCTGAGAACAGCCGTGGTGATGAGAGCTGTCTCCGAGCAGCGCACCTGGGCAGCTCCCGCCTGTGACTTAGCGGGACGCGCACGTGCACAGAGGCTCCAATTCTTCCGGCTCCCGAAGACCGTCCGTCATCCCCGCGCACCTCTCCGACGAGCACCAGGTGGGCAAGTCACAGGTCGAAATGCCGCCTCCCGGTCAATACGGCCCAGAGTCCAGGAGCGGGAACAGCCAGCTTCCAGGGCGATGGGCCCTGTTTCAGATGAGGTGCGGAGGCCCGCGGTTTCCCAGAGCAGATGGAAAGCTGGTAATAACTCAGGCTCCGCCGTGGGGAGGACAGCTTATTGGAACAGGGCCACCCCTGGCCCCCAGCAAGCACACTGGGAGTGTGGAAATCTGGTTTGTCATGGGATTATCGGCATAAAACAGCAATAAGGCTGTGTGCCCTGTGCTGGCTGTGCTTTTGGAAGCCACTCGGGCTATTAACGGCAGTCGCTTCAGAACAGAGGCAGGGGCGCGGGGCCGCGGGGGGCCCGGGGGAAGGCTGGGCACATAGCCCAGTAGAGCACCTCTGTAATTAGTCCCGCCCGCGGTCCACTTTGGACGATGAGTTTGAAAGGCAGGGTTCGGTCATCATGACAAGAAGAGCATCCAGGAACACAGAGATGGAAGGAAGGCGGGCTCTGTGCAGAAATCGAGCTGCTTCTGGGCCTCCGTGGGTGCTGGAGGCAATTGGCTTTATTTCGGGGGGACCCCTCGCCGCCGCTGAGCCCGCCGGCCGCCGCCTTGTGGGGGAGCAGCTTGAACAAAGGAGGGTGCAGCCCTGCCCCGTCCCGCAGAGCGTGTGATGGGAACCCCGCCAGCCAGGGCCCGGAGGGTGACTTACGGGGGGAGAACATCCAGGAAAACACCTCTTGGTCGGACACGTCCAGCCCCCGGACTGGGTCGGGGAGCAACGTTTGTGGACGTCCAGTGGGATGGGAAGGAGCTGCCTGCGCACGGGGGCCCGTGTGTCACCTGCACCCCACAGCCTCTCCATCTGGGGCGGGTGGGCCGTCCCCACATTGAGGAGGCAAATTCGGCTTGTGGGGGGCTCTCTGGGCCCCACGCCTGCATGCCCAGGGGACTGTCACAGCCCCAAATCCGACTTCCTCTAAGGCTCTCCCTGGGACTGTCCTCCCACGGCCAGATGGGGCTCTGGAAATGCCACCTCCCCCCGGGGTCTCCCCTTCCTCGGCTCTGAGGTGTCACATCCTTGAGCGGGGTGGGCTCCGTCGGGGGGTAGGCTCCCCGAGGGGGCTGTAGGTCCCGGGGTACAAGCCGCTATGCAGACCACCCCCGGCACGAGCATTTTCACAGCACCACCAAAAAGAAAAGGATCTGTCTTCTCTAGGAAAGCCTGAATATTGCCAGCTGGACACAGAAAAGGTCACCGGGCCGAGAAAAGTCCCTTGAATGTTCGCAGCAAAACTAGGTGTTTGTGGAGGGGGTGAACAGAATGCATTCCACCCGTGTGCGTGTGTGTGCGCGTGTGCGTGTGCGTGTGAAGTGTTTCCAGTCGGGTCCGCATCTTACTTTCAGAGGTTAGCATTTCAGCAACTGGTTACAAATATGGGTGTTTCCAATGGCAGGGGACAAGCCATGTCAAGCATCATATGCTATCAAAGTATTACTTTCAGAAGAACTGAGTTTTTACAATTTTTGACAGTCATTTTCTACTTTTTAATCTCCTAAGCCCGTGAAGTATTAAGTAAGAGATTTTCGTCTCATAATTAAGAGCTGTTTCCGTAGCCCTGGGGCGCAATCAGCCCCTAACATGGACACGATCTTTGAAGAATTATTGAATAGCGTATTGTGATGTTTATCTTATATTCAGAAGATGTCATTTTGTAGTTCAGTTATTCTATTTCAACTCCAGAATTTCTATTTGATTCTTTTCATTAGTTTCTCTCTCTGTCATTATTGATATTCTCTATTTGATGAGAGAATTCTCATGCTTTTATTCAATTTTCTTAGACAAGTTTTCCATTAGTGCTTTGAGCATATTTATAATAAGTGATTTAAAATCTTCATTGAGTAAATCCAATGTCTGGGCTTCCTCAGGGGCAGTTTCTACGAACTGTTTTCTCCCCTCTGTGTATGGGCCATAATTCCCTATTTCTTCGTGTGTCTCATAATTTTTTGTTGAAGTCCGGATATTTTTTTTTTAATTTTTTTTATTTTTCAACTTTTATTTATTTTTGGGACAGAGAGAGACAGAGCATGAACGGGGGAGGGGCAGAGAGAGAGGGAGACACAGAATTGGAAGCAGGCTCCAGGCTCTTAGCTGTCAGCACAGAGCCCGACGCGGGGCTCGAACTCACGGACCGCGAGATCGTGACCTGAGCCGAAGTCGGCCGCTTAACCGACTGCGCCACCCAGGCGCCCCAAAGTCCGGATATTTTAAATAATAGAACGTAGCAAGTCTGGCACTCAGATTCTTACCCCTCCCACCCCAGCACAGAGTTTCTTCAGTGACTTTCCTGGGTTCGTTCTCTACGTTCCGTATTCTCAAAGACTAAAGTCTTTGCCTGGTCAGTTTAGAGATCAGCTGGTGATTACACAGAGATTTCCCAATGATCTTGAACCCACGTCTCCCAGGCTGGGCCAAGGGGCTCCGCGAGTCTGTTGGGGTACACCTTCGATGCTTGGGCAGACCGCTGATAACTCTGCTTACTTTTTTCTTCCCTCTGTGGAGAACATCAAGGTCAGCCCAAGGTGAGAAATTAGGTCTTCTCAAGTCTTCCCGGGCATCAGCCTGGCCCTGAACATGCCTATGGTCTCCTAGATTTCCGGGAGTATGTTGGCACTTTTCAACCCCCCCTTACAGACATCTCCTTCCCCTGTTTTGGCCAGTCTCCTCGCCTGGCTTAGCCCCACCTAGTATCGCCGTGTCAGGCGGCTGTGATGTAAAGCAAATGCTGCTGATTGTTTTTAACAAATATGCCAGACAGAGGACCGTTTGTGTAGATTTGTCTCTGAGTCAGGTCAAGTATGGACAAGGCTTCGGAGTGTAACTTTGCAGGGGACTGGCAGACAGATCACATAGTGACACTTCTCTGGGGAGGAGATTTTTGGAGTCTTTAACCCATTTTGCCCCCAGGGGCTGCCAGGTCGCTGGTTTCTGTGGCCATCAGAGTTGTGAGGCTACTGGTTTATAATACTACCAAGAAGTTGGAGAGAGGAGGGTAGGAGTGAATTAGAAGGTCACAATGCTCATTGTTTACTCAGGGTTCAGCCAATTATTTGAGTTCTCATAGTAACGCGGATGTTATTCTCTCTCTCTCTCTCTCTCTTTTTTTAATGTCAGATTAATTGTCAAATTGGGCTCCATACAGCACTGTTATTCTCAATGTCAGCAGCAAAGCCAGAATGACAATTGGGGTCATCACTGGGAATCACTGATCAACAGTGGTTTTCCTAGGAGTAGCAGATAGACTGTCTACTTGTGTGTTGCTTAAGTTACTAACAAGTGGACGTTGACGTCTCGCGTGCAGAAGGATCAGGTTGGCCCCACAGTGGAAAGTCACGATCCTCCGGGAATGTGTATCTGAATCAGTTCTCGGGTCCGGGTCCAGATCCAGCTGACGGAAGGAGGGGCTTTCCCTTTGAGGAAGGAGTCAGAACGCCCACCACAAGCATACGTGGTGAGTGCTTTCGTAGGACTTCTCCAGAAGGTCTGGTAGATACTTGCCGGGTCCTTCTGCAACAAAGAGAGACACTCACTGTCTTCCAGTGTCCCTGCCAGTAACACAGCCTGGGTTCCTACAAATCTGAGCGGACGGGGAATGCCGCTGTGCTCCTTCAGCCGCAGCGCGGCCCAGGGAGCCTGCAGGTGGATGGAGTTTGGTGCGACGGCAGCTTCGTGTGGCTCAGTGGATCCACGGCCACACCTCTTGATCTGTCCCGAGGGAGCAACTGGGAAACGGTTGTGACTCTGTGACTTGCAGAGCGAAGGCTGGTCCGACAGGAGGGAGCGAGCAGAAGGCTTGCAGCCTCCCCCTCTTCTACTGGGATACCTCGTGGGAGTCCCCATGCGACTGCCAACAGAGACGCGCCTGTTCCTGGGAAGACCAGAGAGCCCACAGCCACCGTCAGAATTCCCCGTTCAGTCACTCTGCCCAATGTTAATGCTGGCGGATCATGGCTGGATCATCAACTCAACTAAACGATAGTCCTCATGGCAGAGGTTCCCAACAGCTGTGTTTATTGAAGCAGAACAACACCTTCTCTCACACTCGGTGTATATGTTTACAACCACTCACGGTGTCTTCTCCGGGGACTCGCTGCTTGCCTACACGAGCCATCTACTTGGTACGCGGTATAGATGTGCCTCGTTCTTTTCCCCCCAATCTTCATCAGTAGGGAGGATCAGAGCAGTCGGTCTTTATGTGACAAGCATTTATCTTGTATTGTTCAGGGTTACGTTAACTCGACTGCTCTCTGTCAAAATAGATCCGGAAGGTACATAGATCATCTGGGTTCCCTGCCGAACAGAGCCCCGATCCCTTCTGTTGATAACATGATGCCAAGTGGCCCTGAGGGTAGGAATGGCCAAGCTTCCTTGAACCCTACTTGTCATAATGCATTATTATTATTGATACACTGATTGACATTAACTGTAAATACAATTTTACGTCGACGTTCATAAATAATGTTGGTAGTTTTCACGATGCTGCTATGTCTTTATTCAGTTTCGTTTTTAGCATTATACTAATTACATAAAATTCAAAGGAGAGTTATTCTTACAAAATACTTTCCGTGTCCTGGAATATTTTGAATAACATGGATTAACCTGTTTTTTTACTGTAGTAGGTTAGAGGAAAATCAGTTTGAATTTCAGTTTAAATGCATGCACTCCTCACGATTTTTTCCAATGGTAGATCTTTGATGAGTTTTCTAATATTTTTTTTTTTTACAGTAATTGGCCTATTCAAGTTTTCCACTTCTTCTGGTATACATTTAGTCATTCTTATATTTCTAAGAAATTGTCTCTTCTACATTTATAAATGCTTCCATAGAGTTAGATACATTATTACCTTATAATTATCTTAACTTTCCCTTTATAAGTGACGATTCTCGTATTTGTTCCTCACCTCCTGCCTCTGTCTCTCTCTCCCCCATAATTAGCTCGTGAAGGTTTAACTCCAAAGAATCAGATTTGAATTAAGCAATTAAGTCATGCTTTCTCCTTATTTGGTTTATTATGTCAATATTTTCGCTTTCATGTTTGTTCAATTCATTCCTCCTAATTTATGGGTTCGTTTTGTTATTTTCCTAATGTTTTCAGCAGAGCACTGAATTCCTTTATCTGTATTTTTCTTCAAAAGTAACGAAGCTGTTTTAAGACAACGCATTTTCTTTTAATAGAGCTTTTCCTGCGTCCAACCGACTTTGGCATGAAACGTTCTACTTTTCAAAGCTCCCGGGTACTTTTTCATTTCTTTTTACGATTAATTCTCTGATCCAAGGATTACCTATAAGTAAATTTCTTATTTTCAAGCACTTAAGGTATTTTTGGTGTTCTGTTCATTATCATGACTAATTTTACATTTTAACGATCAGATTATAGGACCAGCAAATTTTCCACTTCCATTTTAATTGTTTCAAAAGGTTTTATTTCAGGCTGAGCACATTACCAATTTTTGTAAATAGTTTCTACAAGTGGAATCGCTGTGTCTTTGTGAAGGACGCTAACGTGCGAACGGCCGCGTGCCAGTGTGACGGCTGTTGAGATGGCATAAATCTATTTGATCAAGTTTAGTGGTTATTCACTGAGATTTCTCTACGTCTCTATTTACTGGTGTTTCATCATATCCTAGGTCTGCACGATAATAAAACAGGTGCAGGGAAGTCTCACTGCAATATCGATTTTATCAAGTCCTCTCGAATTTCTAGTAGCTCTTGCTGTAAGAACCAGTCACATTCATCATGTGCTGAGTGATTTCTGGAGTAACTCCTGTGGTCCCTGTAGGAGCCACCGGTGTCGGGATGAAAACAGAGGACTTCGTGCCTGGTGGACCGTCCCCGGCCACCCCTCGCCGCGGGCCACCCCGTCGATGCACAGCGCGTGTAAATCCAACCCTCTTTATGTCACTCAGTGCTTCTTTTTTTAAGAAGCAATTTTAACGGCTTTACTGAAATATAATTGGTATACGAAACCGTGCGCGTTTAATGTACACGATGTGATGAGTTTGGACGCACGCACAGGCCCGTGGCCCATCACAGCGGAGGTAGCGGACTCAAGTCACCCTGCCCAAAGATTCCTTGTAGCTTCCCGCTTTTCTGCGGTAAGAACATTCATCCTGAGATTTCCCATCTCAGCAAGTCCCAAGGGCACAGTACTGTGTTGTTACCGCGGGACGCTGTCTCGGGCTCGTTCACGACTGAAGCCTAATGCCCACTGCACAGCTCTCCCACTGCCCAGTGCTAGGACCTGGGATCTGGCCTCTGCTTCTATGGGCTTGCCTGCTCAGAGTGCCTCCTATCACGGACATCATGTGGTGTTTTCCTCCTGTGACCCACTTCCTTGTTTGGTGTCATGCCATTCAGGACCTGGATCCGGTCCCCCCGTGTGAATATTCCACATTTTCTTTCTTCGTCTGTTGATGGACATTGTCGGCTGCCTCCACGTCCTGGCTTTTGTGCACAATGTACAGTAACGTGGGGCAGCAGATACGACCTTGAGATCTATTTCGATACAGACCCAGAAGTGGGATTGCTTCCGGGAGAGAAGGGTGGTTTTATTGGTACGTTTGTGAGGCGTCGCTGGTCACTTAGTATCTCAGCCTTAAATTCCGTGTCACCTCTGTGAACCACCTTCTGTTCAGTGACTGCCTCGTCCCTTCCTCATTTACCCGAGTTTTAATCAGCAAACACCGCTGGTTTTGCTGGAGCCGACGTGCCTCCGGGTGTCTCAGCCTCGCGTTTTTCCTTTCCTTCTGACACTTTCTTGTGGCCTCGCTTTGCTCCCCCTCCTCTCGTGTTCCGCACAGGCTGGTTTGCTGTTCGCCACGCTGCGAACAGAGTCTCTACGGGGGACCCTCCACTCTCGCTAGCGTAACGGCCGACGCGTTCGACTCTGGAGCTGGCGGTATACGTTGTCGGGACGCGTTTCACTTACGTGAATCTGCAGGTGTGATCAACTTATTGTTTGCCCTTTTCTCCCCCAGTGGTTCCTTTTTTTATTTGAAAGCTTCTCTGCAGTTATTCCCTTAGAATCGACGTCCTCTATCGGGGATTTTGTTCCGTGACGGGAAAACACGATGCCGCTCCCTCCCTGTGGTCTTCTCTCCCTTCGGCCACACTCGTCTCTCCCTGCACGACTCCCTCCCACTCACGAGACCTTTCTGACAGGTTTTCCGCCTCCTCCCCTCCTCCTCCTCCACCTCCTAGGTCGTGCTGAGATCGGGTAAAATCTTTTCATTTCTGGACCACTATTAGAATTTCCGTTTTAGTCTGCGATTGTGTTCCTTTTTATGTAGCCTACAGATATGCTCACGTGTAAGGAACCATGTAGGAAGAAGGATCCTCACTGCAGTGTGCTTAGCAGAACTTAATTACTGGAAGTGACCCAAACGTCCACCAGTAGGACGCCGATTATATAAATTGTGGTGCCTTTGTGCCATTGAACTCTGTGCAGCTATTAACATTGCTACAAAGCTTCCGTATCTTCTATAGAAATATCTCTAGGGGGAATTCTAAGGGAAAACAGCAGAGTGAGGCTGGATGTCTCTAAAATGTTGCTATTTTGTTTCATTTCTGGAGAGCGCTCAGGGTTTTAGGTGAGTGTGTGATCAGGCCACTGCAGAAGGAGCGTTGCTTTGGGCACCTGTGCACAGAAGCAGGTGCAGCGGCTCCTAGGCTCTCAGACCCACTCACTTGTTGTTCGCTGGGACCCGTGAGCGTCTTCCCGCGAGGGAGTCAGTGGTCGGGGCCTGTGGGGACTGGCGACGCTGCGCACGGTCTTCTGTGCTGATGTGATGTCCCTCGGGCGGGTTTGGGGTCCTGGGAAAGGCCCCTCTTTCCAGGGCTCCGGGGGTCCGGAGATGACCGACGTTGCCTCTGACCTCTGGGTGGATGAGAGCTTGCTCGGCGCCTTGCCTGTGTTTCGTTCTTTCCACCCTCACTGCCTGGGCATTCGACGGGGGAAGCCTGGAGCAGGAGCCCCCGGCCACCACTAGCTGCGATCTGTCCCTCTGAGCCGCGGCCCCGCCCCGGGGCTCACGGAGGTGGTCTATTCAGCCCACTCACCTGTCCCTTCGTCCTCTCCCACTCAGGTCGGATGGGTCACGGTCCCCCTCCCAGCTTCCCCACAGAGTCTCCTTCTCACCTCGCGCTGCGTCCTCACCTTTAAACACACGAGTTGTACGTTCCTTTGTTTAATTCTGAAGGTCGTCTTCGAGGCTAGACGGCCTCGGGCTTCGCCTCACTGGTCTCCAGGGTGCTGCAGCCCTTTCCTGTCTCGAGGCAGGTGCCTCCCGTCCTGGGTTCCCAGGTCCCCGGGATGTGCGATCGCGGGGCAGGTCAGGGCAGCGGTGACGTCGGGCAGTGGGGACAGCGGAGTAGGGACAGTCAGCCTGTGGCGCGGGGCCTCCCACCTGCTCCCCGTCTCCCCGCGGTTTGTGGGGGCCAGATGTCAAGACACACGGGGGTCTGGTGGGGAGGGAGCTCTGGGCAACGACTCTGGAGGATCCCACATCTCAGGGGTCTCGGTGGAACTTTCCAGGGCCAGCCCGCCTGTGGGGACCCCAGACCCGAGCTCTGCCTGGATCGGAGCTGCTCCCGGGCCACCTGAAGACGACAGACAGCTGGGGCCACGCGCTTTGCGGCCCTGGGGCTGGGGTGTGGTGACCCCTTCCCGCACGCTTGTCTCTTGCCCATGCGGGGGCAAGGACCCTGGGCCGAGGGGCAGCCGCGTGGTCCTGGCCTGTCCGCATGGCCCGGGCTTATGGTCGGAGCTTATGGTGGGTGGGCGGCAGGGCGGGGGGGGGGGGGTGGCTAACAGGCTGTTGCTGCCGGCCTGCCGTGGCTCTTCCCTGAACTAGGCCAGGGGGGCCTCAAAACGGCCCCCCGACTCCCCCGCATCGCCGTGGCCCTGCCAGGACGCATTTTACTGCTGACCCGGAGCACAGCCTGGGTCCCTGAGCAAAAATCTCCAGTCATGCCAAGCTGATCTTTTATTGTTGCAATTAAACATTTATTAAATCCTCCGCACCCTGCCAGAGCCGGGAGGTGGGAACGGGGTGAGTGAGGGCCAACGCTTCGGCAGAGGACAGCGTGAATCTCCGCACGGCGGCCCTGGGGGGCAGGCGCGGGACCAGAACCCGGAGCTAGGCATATGGAGAGAAGCGTGGGGACAGGGCGGGGGCAGCAAATGGTGGCCGGAAGGTGCGCCCTTGGGGCTCAGGAGAGAGGAGCGTCCCCGGGACCTTGGGGCCATGTTTCGGGCTGGAGCAGGGCCAGGGGCAGGTGCCTGGGCTGTGAGGCCGTGGCGGGGAGCCAGCCTGTCTGCAGCGTGGACCGCAGTGGCCGGCTTCCGGCCTGCACCAGTCCCGGAGGCCGTAGGGGCAGCCCTGGGTCACAGCACGGGGTCAGGCAGGGCCGATCTTCCGGGGCAGGCCAGACCCCTCACGGGCAATGTCATTGGAGAAACTCTCCTGCAGCGGTAACAACAGCCCGGGCCCCAGCATCCTGACTTCCTGCCCCAGGAGGGTGACCTGGGCCCTGACCTTGGCCTGCCTAACCCAGCAGGTGCCTCCACCTGTCCCGTGACAGGAGCAAACGCGAGTCCCCTCCCCGGGGGCAGATCCCGCCGTTCCTCGATGGGGTGGGGCCTCCTGCACCCAAACCTGAATGCTTCCAGCCACTGCCCGTCCCCGGAGCAGGACTGTCCCCACCTGGAGACACTCTCTCCCCGGATGATGCCCACAACACTCTCACCAGCTCCCTTCCCATCCAGAGACGGCCACGATTGCCCGTGTGGCCCAGGAGAGGCAGAGCCCCACCTGAGTCACGTTTGCCACTGATGCGTATGTCGGGGGCCCAAGGGAGTCCTACGGCAGCCGGGGTCACAGAGCCGGTCACCACGCATCAGCTCCTGCTGGACGAAGCGGGGACGTGTCTGGCCTCAGACAGACGGCAGTGACTTTCACGGCCGGTAGGACAGCTGTCCTCGGACCCTCAGTGCGGTTCAGCCAACACCCACGCCCTCCCATCGTGGTCACCGTCAAGGCGACCGGCGGGTCCTCGTCCATGCCGTGGATGCCTCGTCCACGCTGTCGCAGGCCCGGCCCTCCAGGGCGCCCGGAGTCATCAAGGGGTCTGACCCCCGGAAGCAAGCTGAGGGCCCGCGCTGTCCCCAGTCCCCGCAGGAAGTTCACTTCGAATTTGTCCTGAACGTTCGCTTTCTCGCCTGGGCGGCAGCGGCTTCTCTGGGGCCCCGGACAGGTGCCCTGGTGAGTTTGCGCAGGAGACGCCCGGGCGTGTGAGAGCTCGTTCGGGTGCTCGGGGCCCTGGGCACGCCACAGCAGGTGACCCCGAGCTCCTGCTTCTCTTCCCGCCCTGCAGGCGAGCCTCCCGTCCTCGCCGGGGAATCACAAACTCCGCTTCCCACAAATCCCGTGGGACCAAAGCCTTCCGCGAATCCTCCGGGGTTCCCTAGAGGCTTTTCGGGGGGAGAGACTCTCTAGGGGGGGACACATGTTAGGTTGATTTTTTTTAAATAAGCTTTTTATTTCGGAATAATTTTCGATTTAGAAAGCAGTACGGAGTCCCTGCCCTGCTGGCCGAGACCCCCACCCCAGCGTCTCTCGCCACCACAGTGCATTTGTCAAGATGAAGGGATGGCCTTGGCTGTGACCGCAAACGGTCCCCAGACCCCACGTGTGGCTCGGCCGCTCTCCCGTAATGCCCCTCAGAGACCTCCTTCCAGCCGCGGAGACCGCCGTAGGCGGTGTTGGTCTGATACTCACGTGGCCAAGTGATCAGCTCTGTGGCACCAGCCGCACCTCCGTCTGCCACGGCCGGCCCTGCCCTGGCCCCCGGCTCCTGGGCCAGTCCCTCCACTTTCTGTCCCTTCTCCTGAGCCTTGTGCCTGATTCCTCTGTGCTCGGGGCCCGCGGTCCGCGCAGATGACATCTCTCCCTGGACGAGGCCACTGTCATCCTTCAGTCTCGGCAGGGTGGGGGCCACCTCCTCCGGAAGCCCTCCCTAAACTCACCTGTCTGGGCTCGATGCCCCTCAAGGGTGCTCCTCAGCGGACACACCGAGGTCGTCCTGCAATGCTGGCAGCAGGACCCTCGGGACACATGATGGACACGTGGGCACGTGGCGGAACAACCAGCCTCGTGGCTCCTGCAGGTCTGCTGGGTCGGACAGTGTCGGTCACCCAGGGTCCACCCCGAGGCGGGACTCGCTGTGGTGGCAGAGACGGCGGTGGCCACCAGGGGGCACTGTTGGCCAGTTCTCGCGGAGCGCTCGGGCAGGCTTGGCCAGACCCCCGTTCGTTCTGCCTGATTCATTTGCTGGGTGCTGCTGGAGGGCGCTGGCCCAGGGGCTCCGTGGGGGGGACAGAGGGACCAAGGGGACTGGGAGCCGGGGCCTCTGAGAACTGCCTCTGGGGGTGCTGGGCGGCTGGGAGGCCGGGAGCGGCTTCACATCCCTCTTGCCCCCCTGCCCCTCTGTCCCCGCTGCCCCTCCCGGCAGCCGGGGACCCTGAGTGCTGTGGACCCTGCTGTCCGAGGGGCCGGCAGAGACTGGGCGGGGGATCTGGGGGTGCGTTTGGGCTTCGCTGGCTCCTAGCAAAGCTCAGAGGGTGCGCTGGGGCCCAACATGTCCCGTGGACCTCACTGCCGGGGCACCTGGCCTGTGGTGCATGATGACAGAACGTCCCCTGCCACCCCCAGCTTGGGCCACTGCACCCCTGGTCCCTGCCGTGTAGGCTGGGGCCCCTTCTGGGCCGGCGCTCTGAGCAGCTGCAGGGCGGGTGCCGAGGGTCTTGGGGTCCGCAGGCTGTACCCCGTGCTGCTACCCCAGGCTATGTGGTTCCCGGCGGGTGCCTCCTGTCCTGCCTTCTCTCGTGTATGGTGGCTGGGACCATGTCCCTCGGGTGAGGCCCACTCCCCACTGTCCAGGCAGTGAGGAGCTGGGGCTCCCGCAGCCCCACTCGCCTGCACTCCGGGTGCCGGCTGCCCAGCCCCTCACCCACATCACTCCTGCAGGCTCCACGGCACCCTCACCAGCCCTGTCCTGCCCCCCCTGACCTGGGGCACACGTTCCCTTCATCTGCCCGCGGCCACGTGGGACCCCGGGCACCTACCTTACCTGCAGGGCCCGAGAGCCCGCTACAAACGCCAGGTGTTAGGACTCCCCCCCCCCCCCCCCCACCGCTGGCCTGGACGCGGGGACACGCGTAGACTCTGCGTGAGGGGACGTCGCCTGTCACCCGCTGGCACGACTGCGTGTTCTTGGCACCACGGTCCCGGTGCCCCCTCACCACGGACGGCATCCAGACCGACACCAGTCACTGAGCGTCCGCTGGGCCCTCCCTTCTGTTCCAGCCCGTTCCCCGGCCCGTGGCTCTGAAAGGGCCCGGCTCTCTGCGCGTGGAGCACGGCTCGGCACCCCTGCAGGCTCCCGCTTCATTCTTACGGCCGGGCCCCCCACCCCTGCTCCAGCTCCACACTGGCTGCCCTCTCCGTCAGGGCCTCCCTCACTCCTGCACGTCCAGTGATCTGTGTTTTCTATCAGACACTGACTCACACGCGCGTTTATTCCTCCTCAGTGTTTGTGAACAGAGGGTCTGTGTTGCCCTCGCCACGCGGCCAGCGCACACGGGCCAGCTGCTGGGGGAGCACGCTTTTGCACACATGCGCACGTCCTGGCAGGGGCCCCGGGGCCTCCAGGAGGCTTGGAGGGAGCGTGGAGCGCCCCCCACGGTGTGCAAGGCTGAGGGCTCCCCTGGGCCTCTCCCTCCCACCGCCCCTTCCGTCAGTCCTGACTTGAAAGTCACAGTCAGAACCCTTGGGACTTCTCCCCTTCCTGCTGCGCCCGAGGGCCCCGTCCCTTCTCACGCCATCCCGGGTTCTCGTGGGAGTCTGTGCGTGTGTGCGCCTGCTTGTGGGCCCTCTGTGCCAACGTGTTTGTGTTCGTGTGTGTTGTATCCGCGTGTATAAATGCACACGTGTGCTTATGGGTCCATGTGCCCGGTTTCCATGCACTGTGCCTATGTGTGTGTGCACACGTACGTGTGCTTGTTCCTGAACATTCTCTCATGCTGGTCGGCGTGCATGCACACTTACGCGTGTTTGTGTGTGTGGATGTCTGTGCACTCACGTGTTCCCGTGCATCTTGCAGCGTGTGTGTGCGTGTGTGCATTCCCCCCTCCCAGGGGTTACAGCCTCTGGAAACCCACGCCAGCCCCCTCCCCCGGACCGCGTCTCCTCTCTCTGCCTGGGCTCCCAGGTCTGAGCTCACAGGGGCGGATCCACGGAGCGGGGCGACCACTCGGTTCTCCAAAGCGCCTCCGCGGGCAGCAGAGCTGAGGTCAGAGTCCTTCCCTCGCTCCGTCGCCTGGCCTGCCTCAGTGGTCCCCCCACGGCGCGGAGCTGCGGCCACGCCGCGCCCGCTCACAGCCCTTCCCCCGACCCCCGTCCCCCGTCCCTGATCCCTGAGTGCTTCTCTCTCTCTCCCGTCAGTTGCAGCACTCGATCCGCCTGCCGGACCCCACACTCACTTCTCTCCCAGACCCGGTGGTCGTCACGTCTTTGCTGGGACCCTCTCGAGTCTTTCCCGATTGTCTGCGGGAGGGAGGGGCTCCCCTCCCAGAGGCCCCTGCGCCTCTCGGGACGCCCCACGCCCAGCATCCCATGGTGGACAGCTGTGCGCGGGGCGGCCACCTGCTCGGCCGTGGTCTAGAGAGAGAAGATGATGACCAATCTGTAGAAAGTCGGTCTTCATTCACTGCATTTCCTTCCTGAAATAGACCTTTCCGGTGGGAAGGAACTTCTAAGTCCAGCCTATTCCGTGTTGCACACCAGGCTCCCTGCGTGGGCACTGGGATGTGGGTCTCACGTGAGCCGGTCTGGGCCGCTCTATCTGTTGGGGCGAAGTGCCCTGGGCTTCACGATTCTTAAACACGCGCGGGCCTTCTGTGGGCTCATCCGTGCCGTCCTGTTTTCATCTCAGAGCAGCAACCACGGGAGCAAGACGGTCCCCCTTGTGCAGGGGACAGAGCAGGAGCCGGAGAGGGCAGACGTCTGCCGGGAGAGAGGGAGGGGGTGTGTCCTCCGTAGGGGAGGTCACGGGGCCCCTGAGCGCCGCCGGCCGTCTTCTGACCCTGAAGGGGG
Source organism: Puma concolor (assembly GCF_028749965.1). Taxonomy (NCBI): domain Eukaryota; kingdom Metazoa; phylum Chordata; class Mammalia; order Carnivora; family Felidae; genus Puma; species Puma concolor. The sequence continues at coordinate 1,320,307 of NC_141673.1, forward strand.
TCCGAGCTCTCCAGCGACCGCCCTGAGGGGCCCTGCTCAGTGCTGGTGGCAGGCAGTGCCCGGGGACCCGGGCCCTGAACCTCCCTCTATCCGGCCCCTGCCACCTGCACCCTGTGGCCTGGCCGCCCTTGATCACGAGGGGCGCTGCTGGGGGCCCCTTAGCACCACCAGCCTCCTCGATACAGGCTTTCCTCAGACCGGGGCGGAGGCCGCCCTCTGGGGTTCAGACGTGACTCAGGCATGTCCACCCGGAACCTTCCTTTCCCCGTGCACACGGACCTCACCTCCCTTCTCCTCAGGAGAGAGGGACAGGCAGGGGTGAGGAACCGAAGTGAACCTGGGTGTTTGCAGGGGCGGGAGGAGGCCACCCTGGGCAAGTCCCTGCCTCCTCGGCTTCTCCCCAGGAAGCAGGTAACTGGGCTTCCTGGGACGGGGGAAGGTTAGGGGAGCTCATGAGAAGAGGGCAGGGTGTGGTCGCCCCTGCACAGGCACTTCGCTGCCCGAGTGTCCTCTCTGACACCTGTTGCTTTGGCCGTTTGTTTTCTGGCAAGGGGCACCTTCCTCGTCCCCCCACTGATGAGACTGTGGCGTTACCCCCCCCGCCCCCCCCGAGGAGCCCAGCTCTGCATGAAGCCTGGTGTCTGTGCACGAAGCCTGGCCCGACTCTGCAACGCAATGTCAGGTCGGGGGACCAGGGGGTCTGTGGGCAGCGTCTGGAGCCTGGGGGGCTGGGGGCTGCGGCTGGGGGCTGGGGGTGCCGTCCCAGGGGGGACCTTGGGGGGGCGCCTCAGGCCCCCTCCCGCCCCAACCAGAGCTGCCCCGTTTATCTCTCTTGTCCCCAGGATGGCCACCGGGGCTTGGAGGGGAGGGTCCCACGGGACACAGAAATCAGGGATCAGGGAGGATGGAACTGGGGCCCGAGACACGGCCGGGGGAGACGTGGCTGTCGTGGGGGCTGAGAAGGGCCTGCCTCCCGGGGCCGCGGGTGTGAGGGGGCGCTCGGACACGGACAGCGGCCGTCCTCACAAAGCCACCGTCATGCTTGGAGCGTCTGCCACGATCCTGTCCAGCAAAAGGAAGGATCCTCGTGGATGCAGGGGTGACCTCTTCTTCCCGTCTGGGGCTTGTGACTTGAGGCAGGGGCTCAGGGGCACGTGGCCCCGGGGGGAGGAGGCTGGAGTCTCTCACGCTGAGCCAACCTGAGCGCAGCCAGCACAGACAGAGGGCAGCTCAGGGGCTGTGGCCGTCTGCAGGCCAGGGTCGCCTCCTGCACGGGAGCCTCTCTCCGGGGTCAGCGCGGACTTACTCTCATTGGCGTGACTCCAGGCTCGGGCTAATGAGCCACCGGGCGGGAGGCGGTGTGGCCCTCGGGCGGCAGATGTGAGTGGATGGGTCCCTGTCAGGCCAGGACAGCCTGGCTTGAGACCGGGGGGGGGGGGGGGGGGGGGAGGCAGAGGCTGCCCACAGCCTACCCTAGACCTTCCAGAACACCCTCCCCTCTGCTCACGGCCCTCCCCTGCCCACACGCATCCCTCGTTTATGGAGGCGCCTGAATCAAGGAAAGGGCAGGTATGATCACAGGACCCTTGGCCCGGGAGAGCCCGGGACCCTGGGCCGCACCTGCCTCTAGTGCAGCCTTTGGGACCTCCCGTCCTCCCCCCTGCCCGGCCGCACAGGTGCTCACCCCCACCCCAGCTGCTGGCGGAAGTCAGGAGAGGGGCGACTGTAAGGGGGGGTCTGATGTCAGCCTCATGCTGGCCCTCGGAGCCGTAGGGACGGTGTTTCCTCCTCGGGAGTGTTGGTGGAGGGGGGCCGTCTCCCTCCCCCCCAAAGCCCCACATCCACATGTATTTCGGGGCTCAGGCTTCATGTAATTTGTCCATCCAGCCCGGGAGGCCCGCCCTGCCCCACCTGGGACTTCTCCAGTCACACTGACTGGTCACACGGTGGCACCCGGTACGCCCAGGGACCCCCATGTAGCTGAAGTCCCCACGTCATAGCACCCCCGGCCCTGGGTCTGCCCGGGACAAGGCCCACTGACAATTGTCCCCCTTCAATTAATTTGTCTTGAAAGAAGCATCTGATTCCCTCATTGCCTGGCGTCAGGAACATTCCGGAAAGGTCCGCCTGCTGGGGGATCCTGCTGCACCCCTCCCATGACTCAGCCTGTGGAGGGGCTGCGAAACCCTTCTGGAGGGTTGGCCCAAAGAGGAAGTGGGGTCTTCTGCCCCCACCCACCAGCTGCTCCCGTGTCAGGGACGGGGCTGGGGGCAGAGCCGGACGGACCACCTCCCCCCCCCCCCCACCCAGTCTCTCTGATGGGCGCCCGGAGCTCGGCCCGCCGCCCTGAAGGCGCCAGGTCGCGCGGGCGCCTGCCTCTGCCTCCTGTCTGGAAGCGGCTTTGTCCTCCCCGTGCCGGGAAGGCCCCCAAAGCGCGGGGCCAGCCCCTCTCCTCCTGGGGACTCGGCTCGGGGGCGGCCCCTGGGAGAGGTCTGGGTCTGCCTCGGACCCTCCGGCCCCGACTCCAGGCACACGCGGGGTGGGGGGCCCTAACTCAGCACCAACCGGCCTCCGCGGAAGGCGAGTCCTTCTGGTCAGTGACTCACAGACAGCGAGAGGAAAGGAGAGGCTTAGGGAGCTCCCTCCCCAGGGAAGTGCTTACGAGGGGGGTACCCTGGGGGGCGCGCTGTTTTGGGGACCTTCGGGCAGCGGACAGTCAGCAGCCGTTTGACCAGAGAACTCTTTGACTTGAAGGAAAGTAGTCAGTGCGAGTGCGAGCGACAGGCTCCCCAGCGTCGTCCCCTCCGTGCGTCCTGCCGGGAGCCACCCCGCCTCACCCCCGGGCCAGCTGAGGACACGGGACCCCTGGCAGGCTCTCGGGCCTTGCCGTCTTTTTAATTTTTAAAATAATCCTTCAACTTTACGACCGAACTTACTGTTCCGCAATTTTACAGTAGCAAAGTTGCAATTTCTGTGGCTTTTAGATTTACAGAAAAGTTAACGATTTTAGATTTACAGAAAAGTTAATGAAGAGTCTAGTACCCCGGGAACTGTTTCTGGGGGGCATTTGTTACAGTTAAGGGACAAGTTTGATACGTTGTCATGAACCGCGGCCAGGATGACTCGTGCGCCCGTGGTCGTTAGCACCTGTCCTCTTTCCGTCCGGGACCCCTTTCCGGGACCACACACGGGCTCCGGGTCAGGTGATCGTGGGCTCCCCCAGCTGGGACAGCTTCTCAGACTTTCCTAGTTTGTGACGACCTTGACCGCGTTGAGGATTCCCTTTGCAGAGGGTCCTTTGGAGGGGATCTGGGTCTCTTTCCGTCGGGACTGCGCCCGGACGCTGGGTTCTCGGTACCACGACCGTGGAGGCGGGACCTTCCCTCGCCTGCGGTCGAGAACGCGCCCTCCACATGATGGCTCACTGCGGGCACTGACCTTGCACACCTGGCCGGGACGGACGTCAGGCGTCTGCTCCATGAAGATCCTCTGCCTGCTCTCCCTGCCCCCGTGGGAAGAGTCACGTCGGGGACCCCACACTCGAGGGGCGGGGCATTCTGCCTCACCCGTGGAAAGCCCGTGTCTCCACTCTGTTTATCTACTTCCTCAGTCACTCGCTCATGTTACGGGGACTCACGGGTGTTGTCTGTGCGTAGGGCGATGATCCAACACCAGGCGTGCATTTCCTTGCTTCCAATGTTCCGGCTCCAGCCCTCGGAGCTCCTGTGCCCTTTCACGTGGCTTCCTCATTTTTTTTAAGTTTGTTTATTTTGAGAGATAAAGAGAGTGAGCAGGGGAGGGGCAGAGGGAGAGGGAGAGAGAATCCCAAGCAGGGTCTGCACCGTCAGCTCAGAGCCCAGCACGGGGCTCGAACCCACGAACCGTGAGATCGTGACCTGAGCTGAAATGAAGAGTCGGGCGCTTAACCGCCTGAGCCCCCAGGCGCCTCTAGCCTCCCTCAGGTTTTTACGTGCAGTTTTTCACCTGTGATGACGGAGCCCCGCAGCTGTCCCCACGAGTCGCACGGCCGCCCGGGTCCTAGGCGCGTCTGCGTCCTGTGCTACATCACTCGAGAGCCGTGAGCCACGGAATGCTCCGTCCTTCTCATAAGGACATAAAACCCAACAAGGATCTGCCCCACGTATCTGGAAGTTTTGTCTGAAAGATTCGGGGACTTTCTAGAGCTAAATGAGAACAGCATGACCAGACCGTGCGGAATCGGACGAGGGTCCTGCACACCGTAGGGCAGTCGGGGGGGGGGGGGGAGGGGGCGGGGCGCGTGAGCTGAGGTCGTTCTGTGGCTCATCCGGGGACACAAGTTTCAGGTCGCGACGGTGGCATCTTGGTCTGACAGCTCTCAGCGTCCACCTGGCTTCCTTTTCTGACAACTTTGGTTTTTCTGAACGGTTTGGCGCAGGTAAGGAGCTGGGACATCGAAGTCCTCGAAGCCATCAGGTCCCTGCACGAAGCATCAGGACCCTCCCCCTACGCCTGCCCCCACCCCCCCAGGAAAGTGTGCACATGAGCAGTGACCAGAGCAGCCGCAGGCCCCTTACGCCCGGTGCTGCCTGGGATTCGGGAGTGATGAAAGCTGACGTTTCCGCCGGTCCAGCAGGGGCTCCTGGAGGCCGTGAAGGGAAATGGTGTGGACCCTCCTCCCTCCCACCAGCCTCCCGGGCAGACCCTCCTGCTCCAAGGGGCACTTTTGGCCCCTCACGCCCCCCCGCCCCCGCCCGGGTCTGCAGCCCCCACCCCTCCGCACACCCCCTCTCCCCCTGAGGAAGCTGTCGTCTTGGGCGTACGTCCTCCCTCCCTCCCTCAGTTATTCCAAAACCTGTTTCCTCTTATTTCCCAAAGGCCCCCTTGAAATCAACTTTCTCCACTCTCCGAATCGGCAGAGACCGAGAAATGTGTGTTTTTCTTCCTCGACTGAGATTGGGTTGCTGCTTCTGCAGATGCGACTCCTGGACACCTGGTCCCCGGCATCTCGGGGTGGGGGTGGGCTGCAGAGGCCAGAGGTCACACTGACCTGGGGGGGCAGCATGAGGGAGGGGCTGCAGCCAGAGTCATTCCCGTAGTGCACCTGTCAACCCGGGGTGGGGGGAGGGGGGACGGGGCTGGGAGGGAAGGATCCAAATTTAAATGAGGTGACGGACAGAATCCCAAACAAGGTCACACTGAGACTCAGTTTCCTGATGGGAGTTTTCCGGAATCGTATGCAGCGTCCCAGAGTTACAGGGCGAGAGTTCACCCCGCCACAGCGCTGGGAGAGGCAGCTACGGTGCCAGACGAATTGACAGGGAGGAAGGGAGTGGCCGACACGCCCGGTGCGAGCTCAGCATCGTTCGCAATTAAAGAACACACTGCAGGCCGCCCGACTGTCCACCTGTAGGAACGCGGGAAATAAATTAAGTGCTGAGGCTCTGAGCCGTGATGAAGAATGAGTTCAGGAATAATCCCCAAGATACATTGTTAAGGAAAAAAAAAAAAAGTAGGAATCTTCAGCAAAGTGGTGGCCACCAACCGTGAAACGGCATTTGTGACACGTGGCTGCCGGCTCACGGTTCACAGCCATCTCGGAGACTTCAGTGATGTGAACGCAAGCTCACTCTCTTACACTTGGAGGGAGGGGCTCTCCAGGCCAACACCAAGGTGCAGGCGGGGCTGGGCCCTCCCCCGAGGCTCTGGACGTGGGTCCCTCCCTTGGCTCGTCCGGCATCGGGGCTCCCGGTCCCTCCATCGTCAGAGCCGGAAGGGCTTTCTCCAGCTTCCTCTTCTCTGGTCCTCTTCCCTCCTTTTTGTTTCTTTTAAAGTTTACTTATTTGAGAGAGAGAGAGAGAGAGCACATGTGATTGGGGGAGGGGCAGAGACAGGGGAGAGAGAGTCCCAAGCAGGCTCCACGCTGTCGGCACAGGGCCTGGTGGGGGGCTGGATCCCCCGAACCGTGAGACCACGACCTGAGCCGAAATCAAGAGTCAGACGCTTAACTGATTGAGCCATCCAGGCGCCCCATCATCCCTCCTTTTTAAAACAGACTTTATTTTTCCAGAGGAATTTTAGGTTCACAAGAAAATTGAGTGGCAGTCCAGAGATTTCCCATATGCCCCCCCCACCCAGAGCCTCCCTCACCATCAACATCCCCTGCCTGAGGGCGTAGCTGTCGTAACCGATGGCCCCACAGCCACACATCATGGCCACCCAGAGTCCGCAGTCCCACACGAGGGTTCACGCTGGGTGTTGTACGTCCCATGGGTTTGGACGAACAAACAGTGACACGCGTCCAATGCTGTTAATGTCACACAGAGAAGTCTCGCTGCCCTGAACATCCTCTGTGCTCCCCGTTCACCCTTCCCTCCTCCAAACCCCTGTCGATCACTGGTTCTTTCACTGTCTCCACGGTCGTGCCTTTTCCGGAACGTGATGTGGAGCAGGAATCAGACGGCGTATGGCCTTTTCACGGGCGTCTTTCGCTCACTGATGCGCATTTAAGGCTCATCCTTGTGTGTTCATGGCTCCATAGCTCATTCCCTCTCAGCTCATTTCCATCATCTGGATGGAGCACAGTCTATCCATCACCTGCTGAAGGGCGTCTTGGTTGGTTTCAGGTTTTGGCAATTACGAGTAAAGCTGCCATAAACATCCGCGTGCAAGCTTTGGTGTGGACGCTGAGGAGCACACGTGCTCAGTTGTGCAATTCGAGTGTGATTAGTGTCGTGAGGAAACCCCCACAGGGGCTGCACCGTCCCGCGGGCTCCTGGGGGTCCACGTCCACTCCGGCATCGGGCGTTAGTCTTCTGGACTTTGGCCATTCTGACAGGTGTGTAGCAGGTATCTCACTGCTGTTTTAATTTGCACTTCCACAGATTTGGTGTTTCCAGCTCCGTGGTGCTTACACCCGTTCAGAGTTTTCTAGAGGCAGGCGAGCCCCTGTGATTCGATAGAGACCAGGGAGTCGTCAGTTGTAATTTCGGTCCCCACTTCATTTTTCTACAAACGCACGCGCTTCTTTGTGGCGGGGAGGGTGTTCTGCCTGATGCCCTGGCGGTGGGCTCTCGGGGCCTCACTTTCCGCACCCACTCTGACCAGGGAAAGCACACCCCTCTTCACGTGTGCCGTTTCTATGATCCGGAGCCTGGTGTGAGCCGGAGACCCTGGCCCTCCCGAGGCACAGGATCCCGGGATGGACTTGGAGCCTCTCACCCTTTGCGTGAGGACGATGGCAGGTAAAGACCAGTGTGACAACTGGAAGGAAATGGAGAACAGAAGACAGCCAAACCCTAAGTGAAGAAAATCACCCCTAATTTCTGGCCCTTTCTTCACGATTTGCACTGACTTTCACCTCCGTTACTTGACCGAGTCCAGCGGCAGCCTGAGGGGGACAACCGGGACGGGATTCATCACACCCAGCCTAGCAGGGTTCCCCAGAGCAGGACCAGGAGGATATTCATGTATAAAAGAGATTTGTTTCAAAGAATCTCAGGCCGTTGTGAGGAATGGCGAATCCCAAACCTACAGGGCAGGCTGCATCTATCCCCCTGTGTTATTCAGCCTGGGCTTCTACAAAATACTGTAGACTGGATGGTCTATAAACAACAAAAATTTCCTTCTCACGGTTCTGGAGGGTGGATGTGCAAGATCACGTGCCAATGTGGCCGGGTTTGTGTCTTCTTCTAGAAGAGAGTTCCTCATGCTGCAAACAGGGCTTTATCTCTGGCCTGTGTCATTAAGTGCAACACAAGGGGAGAAGGAAGAAGACCCCTGGGAGCCACAGCTAGTAGGGACCTCCTGCAGATGGGGGGGACCATCCCCAAGGCTCGCCCAAGCCGGGGACTCAGGTTGTCCATGAATGTTTGCTCCTGGTCTCCCTGTGAGATGGGCCTCACCTTGACAGGGCAGGGATGCTAAAAGTCAAGCTGAGTGAGGTCCGTGAAAACGGTGGAGAATGGACCTCCCAAACTTCCCCATAAAGCAATGAGAAAAACAGGAAACCTGATCAGAATCAACTTTTTCAGAACCTGGCAATTAACCAAATATTGGCAGCCATCTGGAGAACTTTATTTCATAAAAACAGCTGAATCTCGGTCAGGATAGTAAGCTTTAAGGCATTTTATCTTGCCTGTTCTCCTACGCCTTTCTGCGGCTCCACAGTAGCCTTAAAAACACAACAGCCTCCGGTTACAGCAAAACCCAGAAGTCCAGCACTCACCGGAAGGGGCAGAACAGGGTTGGGCAGAAGTGGGATGCAATGATTTGATCTGCCTGGAGGGCGCCCCGTGCAAGATTATCTTTCACCCGACTCGGAGTTTGCATGATGCAAAAAGTCTTTTTTCCCTGGAAGTGTTTGTCAAAAACAGTTACAGAGAGTTGTTTAGCTTTGCAGCTGTGGGAGTTGGTAGATAAGACTTGAGGCAAGCAGTAGGGTACCTGAAAGGTATAAAAGGAAAATCTGGGGGATGAGACGTCCACCAGAGTTTTGAAAACCTGCGAGGTATCCCTGGGAAGCTAGAAGGTACATGCATGAGTGGGGCTGGGTGTATGTCCCGGGCAGCGTGCATGCTCAGGAAAGACTGAGGAGGCTCCTAGCTTCCATTTCTGACTGGTCTTGGGGCTTTGTACATGCAGGAAGTGAAGGCTGTACACTCAGGAAGTGAAGGCTGTACATGCAGAAAGTGAAGGCTGTACACTCAGGAAGTGAAAGCTGTACACACAGGAAGTGAAGGCTGTGCACGCAGGAAGTGAAGGCTGTACACGCAGGAAGTGAAGGCTGTGCACGCAGGAAGTGAAGGCTGTGCACGCAGGAAGTGAAAGCTGTACACTCAGGAAGTGAAGGCTGTACACGCAGGAAGTGAAGGCTGTACACGCAGGCAGTGAAGGCTGTACACGCAGGATGTGAAGGCTGTGCATGCAGGAAGTGAAGGCTGTACATGCAGGAAGTGAAGGCTGTACATGCAGGAAGTGAAGGCTGTACACGCAGGATGTGAAAGCTGTGCACGCAGGAAGTGAAGGCTGTACACGCAAGAAGTGAAGGCTGTACACGCAGGAAGTGAAGGCTGTACACACAAGAAGTGAAGGCTGTGCACGCAGGATGTGAAGGCTGTGCACGCAGGAAGTGAAGGCTGTACACGCAAGAAGTGAAGGCTGTACACGCAGGAAGTGAAGGCTGTACACTCAGGAAGTGAAGGCTGTACACGCAGGATGTGAAGGCTGTACACGCAGAAAGTGAAGGCTGTACACGCAGGATGTGAAGACTGTGCACGCAGGATGTGAAGGCTGTGCACGCAGGAAGTGAAGGCTGTGCACGCAGGATGTGAAGGCTATACACACAGGATGTGAAGGCTGTGCACGCAGGAAGTCAAGGCTGTACACGCAGGAAGTGAAGGCTGTACACGCAGGATGTGAAGGCTGTACATGCAGGAAGTGAAGGCTAAGGCAGAGCGGTCAACCCTCTGGCTGAGTGTTGAAGACATGCCAAACATTCATATAGAGCCCTTTGGCAAAGACTGGAAGACTTACAGATTCTTAGCATTTAAGAAGTATCTGTCCAATCATTAGCTGATCGTGAAGCTCGCCAAGCATAGACTTTAGTGGCTAAGCATGACAAGGAATACAGACATCACAGAAGTCGTTAAGAAAAGTCACTAAATAAACAGTGACAGCGGCAATAATAGGAAAAAACAGCGATGACCAAAAAACTCTGGGGAGGAGGGAGAATCGGATTTCCAGAGTTGCCACACTGTAGTATTTAAAATGTTCAGGTTTCAACAGAAATTATGAGGCATGCAAGTGACAAGCGTGGCCCGTGCACAGGGAGAAAACCAATCAACAGAAATAATCCCTGAGGAAACCCAGACAGAGGCGGAGACTTTAAATCAGCTACTTTAAAGAACAAAGGTAATCACGTCTATAAACTGAAGGGAAATATGAGAGCTTTGTCTCACCAAATGGACAATACCAATACGGGTATAGAGACTATGAAAAGAGCCAGATACAAATTCTGGAGGTGAAAAGTGCAAGCGGTGAAACATTCACTAAGGGTCACGATGGCATATTTGAGCAGACAGAGGAAATAGCAAACTTCAAGGTAGGTCGATTGAAAGCATCCAGTCTGAGGAAAGGAAGGGAACAAATGAAGGAAGAGAAATAAACGGAGACTCGGAGATGCGTGGCACACCACCGAGAAGTAATGGGAGTCCCGGAAGGAGAGGGAGGGATAGAGGGTCAGAAAGAATATGCAGATAAGTAATGGCTGAAAGTGTCTCGAATTTGATGAAAAATGATCACTAGAACCAAAAAGTTCAGAAAACCCCAATGCAGATAAACTCTAAGAGATCCACACCAAGAAACAGCATCGTCAACCTGTCAAAAGTTGCAAAGAGAGAGTGTTGGAAACAGCAAGAGAGAAGGGACCCTTAGTGATCAGGGTCAGAGACCCTCGGTGGATGACATGCTGGCTTCGCTTCGGAAGTCGTGGAGGCCAGAAGGCCGTTGGAGGACATCTTCCGAGTGCTCAAAGAACAAAACTGTTGACCAAGAATTCTATAGAGGAACTATCCTTCAAACATAAGGGAGAATGTGGGGCGCCTGGGTGGCTCCGCCAGTTAAGCGTCCGACTTCGGTTCAGGTCATGATCTCACGGTTCGTGAGATCCGTGTCGGGCTCTGTGCTGACAGCATGGAGTCTGGAGCCTGCTTCGGATTCTGTGTCTCCCTCTCTCTCTGCCCCTCCCCTGTTCGCTCTCTGTCTCTCTCTCAAAAATGAATAAACATTAACCAACTTATAAAAAAAAAACAAAAATAATTGAGAAATGAAGACATTCCAAGATGAATAAAAAGCAGAAAAAAACAAAGCTCATTGCTACCAGACCATCCCCAGAGGAACATTCCTAAAATAAATACTGAAGGGAGTTCTTCACGCTGGAGTAAAAGGTCGCTAGACAGTGACTCAAATCCATGTGAAGAAATAAAGAATAACAGTAAAGGAGATATGTAGATAAATATAGAAGACAATATAAATGTAATTGTTTTGTTTGTAGCTCTTTTTCTTTTAGCTGGTTCAAAAGACAACTGCGTGCAGCAATATCATAGATGTCCTGCGATGTAACGTGTGTGACTAAACAAGCACCACAAAGGTGTGGGGAGGGAAAGTGGCTTATAGGAGCAAAGACCTCTTTAAAAAAATTTTTTTAACATTTATTTATTTTTGAGAGAGAGACAGAGTGCGAGCGGGGGAGGGGCAGAGAGAGAGGGAGACACAGGATCCGAAACAGGCTCCAGGCTCCAGGCTCCGAGCTGTCAGCACAGAGCCCGACGCGGGGCTTGAACTCATGAACCTCGAGATCGTGACCCGAGCCGAGGTTAGACGCTCAACCGGCAGAGCCACCCAGGCGCCCCAGGAGCAAAGACCTCTTAATACCACTGAAATTAAACTGGTGTCATTCTGAACCAGATTCATACAAGTCAAGATACTAACAGTAATCCTCAGGGCAACCACTAAGAAAATAACTCAGAACAACATAGAGATGACAGGGAAATTAAAATGATATGCTAGAAATATTTAACACAAAAGAAAGCAGTATATAAAGAACAAAAATTACATTAGACACACAGAAGCAAACAGCAACATGACACCTCTATGTTTACAGGAGACACTCTTTCTATGCAGAGAAACAAGCAGATGGAAAGCAAGAGAGAATAAATGACACCATGCGCCAAGAACCACGACAGCTGGACTGGCGATATTAGCATCATAGTACACTTTAAAGGAAAGTTGGTTTCTAGACATAAAAAAGGACGCTTTCTAAGTCTGAAAGAGTAAACCCATTGGAAAGATGTAACAGCTTCCGACATATATGCACCTAAAAAGAGCCCAAAATACGTGAAGTAAAAATTGAAGGAAGAAATAGGCAATTCCCTGTAGCAGCTGCAGACACCTATGCCCCTTGTCAATAAAGGACAGAACAACTAAGCAGAGTCACCAAGGAAATGGCAGACTTGAGCACCTGTATAAAACAAGAAGATCTAGTAGACACCACAGAGCACCACACAGCTGCAGAGCACACACCAACTCTCACAAGAGCACAGGAGACATTCTCTGGGGCAGCCCGCATGCCGGGCCACAAACAAGTCTCAGCATGAGGGTAAGGCTGGCGTCACACAAAGTGTGTTCTCTGACCAGCACAGAATAAAACCAGAAATGAACAAGGTGGGGAAAATGAGGAAATTCACAAATACATGGAAACTGAATGACATATTCCTAAATAATCAATTGTTCAAGGACAGAATCCCAAATAAAATCAGAAACTATTTCAAGATGAATGAAAGCAAAGCTGCACATACTGAAGCCCGGGGACACAAGCTTGTCCATGTGTTCAAAGCAGCTGACAGCCACAGTGGCGTTTGAAGGGAAATGTACAGCTGCAAGTGTCTTCCTGGAAACGGAGAAGGACCCCCAATCAATGAGCCAAACTTCCACTTTGATATTATGTTGTGGGGCGTCTGGGTGGCTCAGGTGGTTAAGCATCTGACTCTTGGTTTCGGCTCAGGTCATGATCTCATGGTTCGTGGGATTGAGCCCCACATTGGGCCTTGTGCTGACAGTGCGGAGCCTGCTTGGGATTCTCTCTCCCCCCCCGCCCCTCCCCCACTCACTCTCTCTGTCTCTCTGAAAATAAATAAACTAAAAAAAATTTTTTTTGAAAGATTAGGTTGTAGCCAAGGTAAGCAGAAAGAAGGAAATCATATTGGAAAGGAAAACTATGAAATAAGGAATAAAAAGCAACGAAGAAAATCAATGAAACTAAATCTGCCCAGTTGATCTACAGCCGGCAATAGATCAATGCAATTCTTGCCAAGCCTTTGCTGCCCACTTTGAGGAAACAGGCCTGCTGATTCCAGAAATTCCTATAAAAAGATCAAGTGATCAGAGGAACCCAGTCAATCCTCACAAAGAACAAAGTTGAAAGACTCAAACGTCCCCATTAAAAAAAATTTTTTTCCTAATGTTTACATATTTTTGAAAGAGAGAGAGAAAGAGAGACAGAACACAAGCAGGGGAGGGGCAGAGAGAGAGGGAGACACAGAATCCGAAGCAGGCTCCAGGCTCTGAGCTGTCAGCCCAGAACCCGACACGGGGCTCGAACCCACGAACTGCGAGATCATGACCTGAGCCAAAGTTGGACATTTAACAGGCTGAGCCACCAGGCGCCCCAACAAATGTTCCCATTTTTAAAATGTATTACAAAACTGTAGTAGTGTAGACTAAAAACCACTGAACTACACACTTTATGAAAAGGGTGAATAAATTTTATGGTGTGTGAATTATATTTTGCAAAAAAACCCCAACTCAAGTTGGTTGGCATTTTTGACATGTGAACATTTAAGCATCATGCTTGCACACGGGAACACAGTGAGTCATTCCAACGGCTTTGGCAAGCAAGCGTCTGGGTTTGGACACATCCCGTCTACACCTGGGAGAAGCCTCACTGTCCCAGCTTCCAGACACAGCTGGGCTGGTGCACGGTTTTGAATTTAAAATGAAAGTCAGGGGCAATGATTACAGCAGTTATTTCTGCCTGGTAGTTGAAGGCAAACCTGGATGCCGTGTTCCTCCTGTGCACTGACTTTGCTGTCTCGCAGTCACATTCAAACGGTGTCGGGAGGTCCCCTCCAGGCAATTCCGTGACCCCACGGGGTGTCCTACAGCTGAACTCCGTTCTGACACCGTCTGCCCAGAGTCAGCGTCCCATCCCCCAGGGAGCGGCTCAGTCCCACAAGACTGCCCCCCCCTTCAGACGCCATTCCCAACTGGCAGGTTCCCGGGTTGCCCACAACTTCTGTCCGACTCGGCTCCAGATGACATTCCCGTGAGCCCCTTCTGGGGTTTGATAACCTGCTCGAGCAGCTCACAGAACTCAGGGGAACGCTTGCGCCATTCGTCCGTCGATCACGTAGGGAAGGTTTAGACGAAGGATACAGACGAACAGCAGACAGAGAGGTGCAGGGTGTGTGCGGGGAGGGTCCCACGCACAGGAGCTTCTGTCCTTGTGGACTTGGGGCGCGTCACCCTCCCGGCACACGGACGTGCTCACCAACCGACAAGTTCCCTGGAGCCCACACTTTGGGGATTTTTATGGAGGTTTTATCACATCGGCGTGATCAGTTATTAACTGGATCCCCCAGCCCGTCCCCCTCTCTGGAGAATGGGGAGCAGGGGTGAAAATCCCAGCTTCTAATCATGGTGTGGTCTTTCTGGTGACCAGTGCCCACCCGGGAGTCCACCCAGAGTCGCCTCATTAGAACAGAAGACACTCGGGGCACCTGGGTGGCTCAGTCGGTTGAGCATCCGACTTTGGCTCAGGTCATGATCTCGTGGTTTGTGAGTTCGAGCCCCTCGTTGGTCTCTGTGCTGACAGCTCGGAGCCTGGAACTTGCTTCGAATTCTGTGTCTCCCTCTCTCTCTGCCCCTCCCCCACTCATGCTCTCTCTCTGTCTCTCAAAAATAAATAAATGTAAATTTTTTTCTTTTTTTAAAAGAACAGAAGACACTCCAGGCCCCCGGGAGGGTGTCAGGAGCTCTGTGCCGGGAATTGGGGGCAGAGACCAACATGTATGTTTTCTCTTACTTCACCGTAGGTGTGTTTCCTTTTTCAAACTCCTAATGAAGGCTGCAGACACACAGCTAATAAATCTCGTGTTCAGAAGCTCGGAAGCAGCAATTAAGCGCTGGCCACTCTATTTCCACATGCTCCCTAGAGAGGACACGCAGGGCCCCCGGCAGCTCTTGTACATAATAGGCCCCCCCGACAGGAACTGGGTCCCTGGCAGCCGACGGCGAACGCGGCCCGTCACGCTGGCTGGTGAGCAGTTGATGGATTGTTGCTGAACACGCATCCTGCCGGGAGGCGGGCGACAGTTCGGCCCCCACCCCCGCTCCTGCACGGCCTCGGCCCGGGGACCGCTTGTTAACGAACAATTATGCCTCCTCACCCTCTTTTCTCCGTGTCTGGAGATCGCCTCGTTATGTCTTGCAAAGATCTCTCCCTTTTCCCATCGGACCGTGGTGAGGTCCACGGTGCCTACGGGCTGTTTTTCTGCAAAGTTTCCAGGAACAGGAAAAGCCCTCCCACTAAAATGAATTACCCTATTTTCAGTTCTCACGGCAAATATTTAATAAATGAAGCAATTTAGAAGCCATTTAAAACGCTTATTGATGAGGCAGGGCCACAGCACGCAGCCCCGGGAAACAGAGTTGGCCACCCGCCCCAGGGAGGCGTTCGGACCCGCGACAATGTCAGAGCCACAAATAAATAATCGTGGGGATCTAGCACAGGGAGCTTCCTGGAACCTGGAAAGGAATTGGAAGGTCTATGGAAGCATCTCCGAGACGGGACAGCCCCCTCCCCAGGCACCTGTGACTTCCGGACCCCGGCCTCCCTGTGGGACCAAAGGCACACCCACAGAGGGCACGGTTCTCATCTTTAATATGCTTTGGTCTTCCTGGTGCACAGCTTCCTGGCTGCCCAGGATCGTTTTATGAAGCGAATGGACTGATCTCTGCTCCTTCCGTCATCCGCCCCCACCTCCCCCCTCTCTGATGCCCCCCCACCCTGACTGGCCCACACACTGCTCTGGCCACGAGGACCGGCCACTGCAAGTGCTGTCTGTCACAAGCAGGTGGCCACGTACCAGCTGGGGCATCTCCGTTAACACCATGGGGAATCTGGACTTGCCGAGCGGAGAAGAGGAAGCTGGGTCCCTGTGTCATCCCGTGTGTGACCTGAGTGAGAAAGGTGCCTGGTCACGTGGAGCCAGAGGGGGTGCCGTGTGGCCTGGGGACACAGAAGGACCCACGGCCACGAGCGGGGAGAGCGGTGGGTGTTCCGGCCCCTCGGCGTGCGGTGCTCTGGCTGCAGACGGCGTACCCGGCACCAGCAATGGTATCTGGATGGTCAGAAGACGAAGACAGACGTGAGACAGACGAAGATAGGGGCCTCCGTCCACCCAACACCACCCCTTGTCGGGCGCGCTCGAGACCCGTGGATGGGAAGCCGCGACCCCGCCCTGGACGGCCCTGCTGGCGTTCGGGGGGCCTGGGTCGGGCCGGGCTGCCACGGGAGCGTGGCAACGGGGAGCCCAGCAGGGCCTCTCCTGGGACACGTTCCAGAGGACCCCTCACGAGTCCAAGGGGACGGGCTGTGCCATGAAGTGATGGGCGGAGTCAGCTGCAGGCAGGTGTGTAAGCCACGCGCAGTGTGGAGCCACGGAAGCGTACGTGGAAAACCCACGGGGACACAGCAGGCGTCCCCACGGCAGCAGGAAGCCAGCGGAGCCGAGGGGGCCAGCCAGCTGTGGTTCCAGGTAAACAGGAAGGGGCTGCAGGAGAAGCTCAGACCCGGCCGGCAGGGGTGAAGCCTGAGCTCGTCCGCTTGCCGTCGGCCGCGTTTCTCCCTCCTCCCCAAATCCTCTCTGACCAGCGTGTGAAGAGAGGCTTCACCCATCCCCCCTCACCCCCGTCCCCTCATGACCCCAGACAGGAAACGGGCTTAATGCAGAAGACGGAGGTCCCAGGGGACAGTGACTTCAAGGACAGGTGACAACGAATCTGCAAATTTCATAAAAACGCTGCTGGTTTTGCGCCTCCTTTCCCGGGTTGGCTTTCGTTTTTTAAAAAAAATTCTAATTATTTATTTATTATGGGGAGAGAGAGAGGGCGCGCAAGCAGGGGAGGGGCAGAGAGAGGTGGGGGCAGAGGGTCTGAAGCAGGCTCTGTGCGGACAGCAGATACCCTGACGCGGGGCTTGAACCCACAAACCGTGAGATCATGACCTGGTCTGAAGGTGGACTCTGACCCGGCTGAGCCCCCCCGGCGCCCCCAAGTGTCAGTTTCCGAGGGGAAAACCACTCGAAAACCACTTTGAGAGGACGCCAGCTCACCCGTCCGGTGCGGGTTTCCCGGGCTCCCTCACCGTGGGGCTCTGGCACCCGCAGGAGCCCCGTGCCCTCTGCGCCCTTCAGTGTCCTCACGCGGAGCAAACGCGAGGGGAGGGCCTCACCGCACCCCCAGGTGTGCTGGACCCAGGTTAGCTGTGCCCTGTGACGGTGGCCAGGTCACAGGTCAGGGCGAGCCAGGCCCCGCGTCCCCACGCGGGCAGGACCTGCCTGTCCTCAGCCCAGCCGCAGGGCGGAGGCAGGCACGCAGACGGGTCTGTGCACAGGCGGTGGGAAGGGCGGCAGACGCCAGGACGGAGTCCCCCCGACCGTCAGCTCCTCAGGCTGGCAGGCGAGGGCTCGGAGGCCCGTTTCGGGACAGGGGGTTGGGGGGCTGGTGCCCCCCCCGCCCCCAGGTCCTTTGGTCCAGATGCTGAGGCCTCTTCTCCCGCGGGCGCCTCGCCGGCTGCCTCGTGGCCAGTTGTGCGCTGACCGGGGGAGATGAGGTTCTCCTGTTCTCTCCTTTGGCCAGGTGCGGGAGGCGTGGAGGGGTGTGGAGGGGCACGGAGGGGCACGGAGGGGCACGGAGGGACGTAGGGGACAGGAGCTCATCCCTGTCCCCGGGGGTTTCGTCCCCTGGGGACGCGGGGAGGCAGGCGTCTCTGGGACACAGGTGCTACGTGAGCCACGTCCCCGACATGAAGCGACCCCGGCGAGAGGTTCTGAGGCAGGTGACCCCAGCTGGGCCAGGTAGGCACCCCGTCCGGTGACGTCGGGCTTTCTGCTTTCGCCGCGCAGCGTGAGGCCGCGGTCTTCGTGTTGGCAAGCATGTCCCGCAGTGGCTGTCATGGCCAGGCTGTGGCCAGTCACGTGCGGGCGTCACCCCCGAGTGTGGGGCCGGACCTGCTCTCCGCACGGCGAGCAGACCCTCGCGGAGCTCGGTGGATCCCGGGCCCTCGGACCCTGTGGCCGGCCTCCAGGAGTGACGCCAACTCTGGGGGCTGTTCCCTGGGAGCACCTGTTCGCCGCTGTCCCCGCACACGTCCAATGTGAAGGATGAGAACCCCACTCATCCCCTGCCACCCGCTGCAAGTTCTGTGCTTCCAGAAGCTTCCTCCCCACCTGTGTCTGCTTCCTGCAGCCTGGGGAGCACGAGGGGGCTCTGTCTGCATGGCCACCATCCCCCCCAGACGGACGGGGGAGGCCCCCGGAGGAGCTCAGAGACGGCTCGGGACAGCGGCGATCGAATGGGTGAAGTTTTTGGAGGTTGAATCCCAAGCCTCCAGGATTAAATGAAATTGAACAGCTCCCCCCCCCGCCCCGCCCACCGCAGGAAGTCTCACCTTTTACGTGACAGATAAATCGATAACTGGCATCATGTAAACGGAAAATGAGCCATCAGACGTGAAAGATGAACTATGCAACCTGAGGGCCCCTCCTCTTGTACTCTGAGT
This sequence comes from Puma concolor, assembly GCF_028749965.1. NCBI lineage: Eukaryota > Metazoa > Chordata > Mammalia > Carnivora > Felidae > Puma > Puma concolor. The sequence continues at coordinate 1,338,686 of NC_141673.1, forward strand.
CCTGTCCTTCAGTTGGCTTGTTTCTTTGTGCTTCCCCTGGATTGGACATGTTTCCTGGAGAACGTGTTGTGCAAGAGTCACAAATACCGAGTCACAGGGAAGGAGGTCAACAGACAGAGCGGGACCCTCGCTGGGTCGGAGTTCCCGAAGGGAAACCGGAGGCAAGAAAGGAACCGCCAACAGTGAGTCCCGAGGGCAGACGGCACAGCTGTTGGGAGGCACCGTGGTCCTGTCTCTGACGCCTCACAGAAGTGTCCCCGCACCCGTGCGGGGAGCCAGGCAGGGGCCACGGCAGGCGTTTCCCCCGTGGGCCAGGCTGGGGGACAAGAGCGGAGACCCCCTTCTCCGGCCTATGTTACCCATGCGGGGTCCCCACACCAACACGGAGAGCAATTCTCTGGGAGACCGACAAGTGGCTTCCTCGGGTGAAACCCCTGACTCAGTCCACGAACACGGATACCCAAGGAGGTGGTGGGTATTTAAGGCGTGACTTCTGTTCCTCGGCTGGGGGTCTCGGAGAACGCAAAGCCCTCCCTTGGAGGGGTGTGGGATGGCTTCGGTGGCACAGGGACAATTTAAAGAGATAATCGAATAACTTAATTTCCACAAGTATTATAAAGATCATAACCAGGTCATCACGTTTGTAGCTTCATAATGATACAAGGTTCCCTTCCAAAAGTGACCGAGGGAAATAATGAGTCCGCCGAGAGAGAAACGGTAAACATCAAGGGTAGGAAGGGGGCACAGCGATGTGAGCGCCACTGTGGGGCACGTCGCTCTACGGGGAGCTGGCCGCGACCTTCCACATAGGGTTGCCGGACCCAGTCCAATTAAATACTGAAGGATTCACACCAAAAAATGTCTGTTTTTGGTTTAGAATAATTGAACTTGGACCTTCATTTTCTGACAGCGACGAGATTGTTCGTGACAATCAAACCTTGTTACCGAGTCGGTTCAGTTCACAAGGTGCTGGGGGCTCCGCGCTCTGCCCTGGCGTTTACTGACCATCAAGGAGGGGCTGACGCCCGATTTCGTTCTGCCAGAACGTTTCCATGGCCGGTCATTGATTTTGAGCTATTTTTCCCCCAACAACGCTGACTGTTATCCTGCTTAGAGGTCAACTGTCCCCTGATTGGCACTGTAATTTGTAAGTGGAAAAAGTCATAGTGACACCCCGGATGGTACTGAAGTGAGATTATTGACAATAACCTCAACACTCTTGTGCACGCTGGAAAACAAACCTCTGATTGACGACAGCAACAGCAAACACTTCCCATTTGTATGAACATTTCACGTTTTCACAGAGGTTTGTTTCATGGGTACAGCCGCGTGGCTTTGAAGGTGCGGACGGGAGGAAGTTGGTGACCCCTGCAGATTTAAGCGGGTCGCAGACCCCAGCATCTCCGCCCCCAAGAGTCCCAAGGGCGCACGCCCGGCGTCTGACGCAGATTCTGAACCGTAATTGTTTCCTTAACCTAAGCCTCCTCGTGCAGGCGTTTCGGACCTGACTCTTCTGAGGCGTGGACGTGACTGTTTCTCAACAGGTCTGTGACCCGCCTCTCAGCTGCTGTGCCCGGCACGCGCTTTCCCGCCTCAGTCTATCTGGACCTTGCCCTGTGGCTGCTGGTGCCCACTGAGTGAGGGGAGCCGGTGCTGGGTTTGGGGGTAACTTGTCACCCGGCATCATCATGGCAGCCCCTGACTGATGCACTCACACCGGCCTCGCTAGGTCTCTGGCTAGATCTGCTATGGGGTTCTCTCCATGGGCTGACGGAGAACCTTCCATGGAGACACCACCCGTGGTGGGGAGATGCCCAGCCGCACCGTGAAGCCCTGGGGCATCGGTCCGCGAGGGGCAGCGGGTCTGTTCACCCGGGACTGGAGCGTGCATGTCCCTCCCACGGGAGTGGGGTGGCCGTGAGGCCATGGCTGTGGTGTTCTGTGCACGTGGAAATCCAGCTGGCGGGAACTGAAGACGCCCAGGCCACGGGGTGCCCCTCCCAGGTCGTGGCCCTGATCTCGGGGACCGGGTAGGGCTTCAGCCTTACGTGGGATGAGGGGTCCTCACCTGTGCCAGCGCGGAGGGAAGTTAGGGGTGTCGTCTCCTCAGCAGGTGCTTGGCCGCAGACGGCCCTGCCCTGCTCAGCCCGCGAGCCCAGGGCGCCCTCACTGTCCCCGGACTCGGCTGAGAGTCCTGCTTGGTCTTTGCGACAGTAACGATGACAGGTTATTATTAATGCGGCTCTGTCGCTGTCGATCTGGCTCAGTCCGGAACGTTTGCTAAGCCCGTGGCAGGAGCTGGGTGATGCTCACATTATACACATAGTTCCGACTTAGAATGTTCTCACGGTCTCCCTTACGACACACAGAATGGCTCAAATATGAGTCATCTGTTCATCAGTTTATGAAAGAGGTGTATAAACAGTGCTCCCAAACTTGTCTGTTCAGAAGGGGTTGGGTCACGTAGAGAAGTGAAGGCCCACCTCTGCCCTTTCTCAATAGGCGGGGTCGGTCAATGCCGTGGTGGGCCTTCACGTGGCAGGGCACAAAGACACGTCCGGGCGGTCCTGGCCACGAGACACGGGCGACGCGGACCCGAGGGGCCTGACTCCTTAGCCTCCTCCACAGCTAACCCTCTGTCTGTGTCCCGCTGATTGCATTGTAAGGCCTGCACCCTCTGTCCACTGGCTGACCCCGGGCCCTGGTGACCTGCGGAGGCCAACAAGGGTGTCTCCACTGGGGGTTTGGTCGACGTGTGTGTGTCAAGATCTTCCGGAAACTTCCCTAGAAAAGAGGGAACTACCATGCAGCAGGTTTTAAAAATGTTAGGGCTTGACCTCAAGACGATTAATTCAACAAAGTGGGTCCCAAACCGTCTTTGAAGAGGGTGCGGCGTTTTACTTAAATGAAGAAAATCTAACGGTCTGGAAAACAGAAGTTGTCGAAGCCCGTTGCAAAGTGTTTGGGCCCAGCATGTAAGGGTAGCAAGGGGGCCCCAGGTGCTCGGGGAAGATCCCCCCCAGATGTTCGGGAAAGACCCCCCAAGTGCTCGGGGAAAATCTCCCAGTGTTTGGGGAGACCCCCCCAGGTGCTTGGAGAAGCCGCCCCCCCAGGCTGTTCAGGGAAGATTCTTCCCGAAGGTCACGAGGTCTCTGTGAAGAGTGGACCGGTACTTTATCAGCTTGGCTGTCGTGTTTCAAGTTTTCCACATGGTTTGTCATTTAAGAGGAAAATGCCACCCAGGAGGCCGTGGGCTTCCGGTCTCCAGAAGGATGTGGCAGCTCGCAGACAGGCTGTCACCTTTGCTCAGATAAGGGGATTGCCGCCCACGAATCCCCGCAGCGTCCCAGGGAGACAGACGCGGCCGCTGCGGGACGCGAGGCCGCTGTGTGTGGAGACGCCTGCGCGGGGAGGAAGGGGCAGTGGGGGCCATCCTGCTGGGCCCAGGCTGCTCGCTCGTGGCACCTGCTTTGCTTAGGCAGGTGCAGGAAACCCCCAAAGACAGGTACGGGAATCCTGGGGAAGACGGCACTGAGACGGCAAGGTCCACGCTTACTCTGACTCCAGAGTAAATCCCGGGCTGCTTAACGACTCTGAGAGAAACACGTCCGCGTGTGCTGATACAGCTGGGCGGTGACTGTGTGTGGAGAATGAGATCAAAGGCCGAGAACAGCGCAGCTCCTGGTGAACTTGACTCTGGCATAGCAAATAGACAAAAAATAAAAAAGCCCTAGAATAACAGGTCTAGGAAATAACGAGGAAGCCGCACCGCCCGAGAAGGTGTGTGACTGGACCCCTGAGGGGCCCTCGAGGCTGACAAGAGGGGACAGCACGTCGATGCTCTAAGAGGAAAGTGAGTGAAGCGTCCTTCCTTCCTTCCTTCCTCCCCTCCTCATCCATTCACCCGCGAGCCCCCACCTGCCTGGTGCTGGCTTCGGGGCACACACATCGGCCCCGTGGCTTCCGGTGTTGACGGAGCGCCCTCCACGGGGGCAGGGGGGTGGCTCGGGCAGGGGTTTGGATAGACAAGCATAAAACATTTGGCTTTGATGGACATCAAGGACAAAAATTTGCAGGAATAGTGGTCTGGAGGGCGAGGGAGACCCTCTTGGACATGTGTGCATGGGGCGGCTGTCCCTTTGGCTCGCAGATCTGCGCAGGTGACAGGAGGGAGGGGACGTGGGGGTCCCGGCACGGGCGTGGGAGGGCTCGGTGCAACGACCCCGAAGGGGCGAGGACGGGTGGGGGCAGAGAGGAGGGTGTGTGTTTTTCCGGCTGGGAGGAGAGGCGCCCGGAGCGTGGCTTGCTCTGTGCTCCGTGGCGGAGTCTGGTCTAAGAGCGCCAGGGCTGTGATGTCCCCAGTCCCAGCAGCCACAGTAACCACAGTAACCTTCCAGTTTCCTAACACTTTGTTTTTAAACTCCGTGACAGCGTGGCTTTTCGAAAAGCAGCAAACTCCTAGAGTGCTGTTCAGATTTGCACTTTTTTTCACAGAAGAGGTTTGAAAACATGCAACGAAAGCCCCGGAAAGGCTCACGCCGTTCTGGTTTCGCTTATGTTACGCAGGAGAAATTTTATTCCGAGGGGATATTGATGGGCCTACTAATGGATCGTGCAGCCGTAAGGGTGTGTGAGAATGTTCATCACAGCGTTGTTTATAATAAAGGAAATTAGGAACAACCCAAGTATCACATCAGACTCGTTCGCAAACCCCCGATTCGCGACGTGGAATTCAGGGAGTCTCATAAAGTGGAAAGTACGCCTGCTTATAAAGACGGAACACAATTTAAGAAACGACGTATAATAAATAGAGCTGATGCTGTTGCGGAAGAGGGAACGGGAAGACAGTGACGCCGGACCACATCCGCCCGCAGAACTGCCGTCGGCCCGGAACGTCACTGGCCAGTGACGGCAGCTGCCCAGGGCTGTGTCCCTGCTCCCAGCCCGGGACCCACCAGAGGAAGCCCCAAATGCATTCCTCTTATGGGACACCTGCTTCCTGTGAGGGCCCGGCCAGCAGGATCATCAGGGTGGCCCCAGCCGTCCTCCCCTGGCCATCCTCATACTCCTCAGCCATCCCCGTGCTCCCTCAGTTGTTCCTGTGCTCCCTAGCCGTCCCCGTGCTCCCCGGCTGTCCCTGTACTCTGCCAGCTGTCCCCCTGCTCCCCCAGCCGTCCCGTGCCCCCCACATCCCAGCATGGAGCTCTCAGGTCTCAGCTTGCACAGTGAGGTGGCTGACCCCCTCAGCACCATAAGCCTGAGTGCAAGTCTGTTTCTTCTCACTTGGTGGCCCTTGTTTTCTTCCCGGAGGCCCTTCTGGGATGCGGTCTGCTCTGTGCCCACGGAGGGGGTCAGCACCAGCCCCCGCCCCCATCCTTGTGCTGAGCGCCTTGGCTGCGTGTGTTTGGTGTCCCCGATGGGATGACGCTGTTCCTCCTCAGGCCGTGTGCTGCTGTACCTGTTAACTCTGCACCGTGCGGTCGTACGAGGGGACCGTGGGGCAGGTCACGGGTGCACGGTGCATGCTCCAGCCGGCCTCGCTGACGGGAGGGGTGCCGGCCGCTTTGTCCTCTGCTGGGCGTTGTGTCCCGAGAGCCTGGCTTGGGTCCTGAGACTGCGCTCTGCCTGCCAAGGCCAGGTGGGGGCCCGACACACAGGTGCACGAGCTTCACGCCCCTTCCTGTGGCCACCCCGCTTCCCTGCACCTGGAAGTCGGAACCAGATCCTGCACCCGTGTCTGGCAGGGACCTGCCCTGTGACCCGCACCCCACCCTGTCTCTGTAGGACACACCTCTTCCAAGGACAGAAAGGGGGGACGTGGTTTCTCAGGCTCTATGGGCAGCCGCATTTCCAGCAATTCAAATGCCTGCGGACAAAATCTGACTTAGAAATGGCTTCACTACAAACGCCTTTGGCCAAAGGTAATAAGTGACTTCATGACATAAGCACTAATCTCCCCTAAACCCCTCCCACTCTCTCTCCCTGAGCCTCCTCCATCCCTCCCTCATCCCCCTTGCCCAGACCCCCTTCCTCGTGCCCAGGGACCCTCCTAAGACCCCCAGATGCCTCCAAGGCCCCGTCCCTCCCATGTGGCACGCGTGCGGGCGGCTGTGGAACTCAAACCTGGGGCCTGAGCTGAAGTGAGAGAGAGAGAAAAAGAAAAACCAAGAGCCTGGAAAATACCTCCTCAGATCAACGAGGCGATTTTCTGTAAACACGAGAGTCGGTCTCATCCGCCCTCGGTAGTTCCGGAAGCTTCCGCCTTGAGCAGCCTCCTCCTGGTAGGACGCGTGCCTCGTGGGTGGTGTTTGCAATAAGCTGTGATGTGTCCCGTCCCCCGGCCCCCACCTGCCCGCAGCCCTCGGGGCCTGGCCTGCGACACAGTCCCAGTGGTGCCCCAGGGGTCACTGAACCCCCACCTGCTCCCTGGGCCCCGCGGAGGGAGAAACATGACACGGCTGTGCAGTGGACAGTGGGTTCATGTTCCGCAAGTTCAGGTAGGACGGCAGCGTCTTCCTCACTGTTCTGCCCTCCGCACCATGGTGGCCGTGGTGGCTGTGGTGGCCGTGGTCTCGGCTGTGGCTTTGCAAGATGGCACCCCCTGGGGGGAACTGGGTACGTGGTCTCTCCATATTGTTTTCTGTGGCTGCATGTGAATCTACAGTTACCCCAAAGCACAACAGTTTAAAGAGAAAACGAGCAGCCGTGGTGACTTTCTCAAGCCACCATGCTCCGTGGGCCATGTGGCTGGCAATGCTGGTGGAGACACAGGTGCAACGTCCAAAGACGTTTGTAGTGAAGCCATTTCTAAGTCAGAATTTTGTCCGCAGGCATCTGAATTGCTGGAAATGCGGCTGCCCGTGGAGCCTGAGAAGCCACATCCCCCCTTTCTGTCCTTGGAAGAGTCGTGTCCTACAGAGACGAGGCTGTGGCAATGGTTCGGATTGTTCTGGAATGTTCCAGAATGGTCCAGTCTTATTCCTATTCTTGCCCCACATTGTTTCCTTCCTTTAGGTCAGTGGCAACAACAGTCAGGACCACAGTTTTCTCATCTGTTATGTAGAGGGGACTCTGTGGGAGACTGACCAAGGCCAGACAAGGGGAGGACAGGAGTGTTCATCAGGCAGGAAGCAGGTACCTGGAGAAGGGGGCATCTCGGACAGACTCTGGTCCTCGTCACCCTGGAGGCTATCGGGGAGACGGGGAGCGGTGTCCCCTGAGATGGCCAAGCTGGGGAGGAATACTTCCATGTGCGCCCACAAGAGACACACGTGGGAGCTGGGGGCCACCTTACAGGTGGCTCCCCTGGCCCACGGCCACCTGCAGCTCTGGGTTGGGAAGGAGGAGGTGAAGGAAGGCGATTCTCTGGGGTGAGGGCACCTGGATGTCAGCTCTTTACCATTCCTCTCATGCTTTCCTGTGTCTTCAGGGTCAGGGTCACTCCAGGGCCCAGGAAACAGATAAGCACTGAATGCCGATTTCGGTTAAATGCATGTAGGGTGTCTCCCGGCCGGTGCGCAGGACGAGGGAAACCTGATGACCGGAAAGAGCGTTTTCACGAGCCCACGCAGATGTGTCCCCACGTCCTGGTAAATTCGGAGAATGAAAAGTGCAGCGTTCAATCTTGGAATTAAAACAATAAACATAACTTCGCTTCCCTGCTATTTAACCCAAATCTGTTCGTGATTGTGCTGTGAGCTAATTCCTAAGCCAAGGCTGAACCGAGGGCACATCGTTTTCTTTAATTCCATCCGAGCAAACGGGTTGGAGCCCACGGGGCGTCCCGCATTTACAGGAGAAAGTCACAGAGCGCTTCTTGAACAAAACCCCGAGGGCCTCCGTCTCCTCGGGGCCTCCTGCGCCCTTGATGCGGGACATTTCCGTCCGTCCCGGTATCTCCCGGGTCTGAAGTGCTTCAGGCAGGACCGTCGACACCTACAGAGTGACCGTCCGTTCCCTGCAAGTCACAGACAAGGGGGCCTTCTTGTCTCCCCTGTGTCCGAGCTCGTGTTCAGCTGGTCAAGAACACAGGAGACTCTACCCCGAAACCTCTTGGGCCCGAGCATTCTCATGGGCTCCCACCTTCCGCTGGGGTTCAAATGCCCCGGCTCCACCTGGCCGGCCTCCCTCGGGCTTCCCACCTTCCCCTGGGCCTCTGTACCTGCTCTTCATGCACAGACCAGGCCACGCCCTCACTCCCCCCTCCCCCGCGGCCACCCCCAGCCTGGCCCTGTGCCCCAGAAGGGGGCGGGAGGCCAGTCGGCTCTCCTTCAATGTCTTCATCCTTCTGGCACGTTCTGTAGGTTTTAAAATATTCTCAGTGTCTGCGTCTCCACAACAGGACTGCAAGTTGAGTGAAAGCAGGACACTGGCTCCGTTCGGGGTGTTTGCTGAGGGTTCTGCACACAGAAGTGTGTTGGACACGTAGGGAGCCGCGCGTGAGCTGAATGAATGAGTGAGTGAATGAGCTCCAGGCTCCGGCAGTCCCTCTGCGGGGTCTCCCAAGTCCTGAGCAGGGGTTCCCTGGGAAGTCACGGCCAGGCTGATGGCAGGTGGCGGGTGAGGTGGGGAGGCCAGACCTCCGAGCCCCTGGGCTGGGCTGTCGCTCGCGGCCCGTGATTGCGCGTGGGTGTTTCCGAGGTCTGTCATCAATTCTTGTAAGTGTCACTTTGCTCTGTGCTTTTCCGGGACCCGGTGCTGTGTTCCCGGAGCAGCATCTTGGGCTTCAGAGAGGATTCCTGTGCATTTGCTCTAGCACACTCCGTCCTCACTCCGGATTCCCCCTGATGCTGTCTTCACGGAGTGAGTTGTTAATAGAGGTGAAAAACCGTTATCCCGACGATCCCTTCCTGCAACCGCGCGAAGGCTTGCAGCCGTGTCCTCACCGAGGTGAGCACGTGCCTCCGCAGTGTAACACACGGTGCAAGTCCTGGGGGGCTGGCAGGGCCACTCTGGACGCTCGTGTCACGTGGCACGGGCACGTGGTATTGTGCACGAGTCACTGACAATCCACTTAGGAACATTACGGATTTTCAGTGACATTTAAAATAGTCACAGGCTGCTGGCTCTGAGCGAGGGCAGAAACTACGCCCGTCTTGTCTTTGCTGTGTCCACTGCCCAGTGCTCAGTGCCTGGCAAATGCCCAGTTAATATTCCCTGAGTGCATGAAATAAAGACCTTTCCACGTGGGCCGGAGAATTGAGAGACAGGGGAGGGGGACTCACATTGCAGAATCGGGTGAAATCAAGACCCCCAGTTCTCTGAGTCTCTGTGTGCGACTGGGTATCTCCAGGGCTCCGCGGGCTGGGCGGGTGCTCCCGAGGCGTGATCCCTGCGCCGTGACCACCCTCCAGGCCCCGAGCGCTCTCACTCCTCGAGGGACAGCAGGCTGTGCCCCAAGTCTCTCCAGGCAGACCCCGACTCTGGGACCTTGTACCAGGGCGTTGAGACAGGCTTTCCACGGGCCGATAGCTCAAATGCTCACACGCACGAACGGAGGTGATATTAGCCTTTGCTCTATGATTAGAGTCAGGGCTAATTTTATCCCCTCGAGCACCAGGATACTTGGAATTTTTCATGACAAAGTAATGACTTCCAGGAATGAAATAAACCCTACACGCATTTTCACGGGAAATGGATCATTTCTGGAAAATAATTAAAATGAATCAGATGAAGCCTTTTCTAGCGCTGCCCTGAGATAGAGTAACCTCGGGGAGCCGGGCTTGGGGCTGGGCAACAGCCACGCACACTGTTGGTAAACTCTCGGGTGCCGGGAACGCAGGATTTCCAGGTTGCCTTAGTTCCCTGCATCTCCTTTGTTTTGAAACCAGGGGTGAACAGACCCCAGAAAGGTGAGCCCCTGAAATTGGGTGCAAACAGAGACGACTCACCGAAAAGAACAGCTCTTTTCTCAAAACTTGTTGGAAATCCTGGAAAACATGTGACTCCTTCCCAAGAAATGATGGCAGTCTCCCCGCCCAAGGCGCCCGTGCTGGGGACGCGCTTGGGGTGCACAGTGCTCCTGGCGCCCCCGCGGATGAAGCAGAATGATGGGACGGAGCGAAACTCGGGTGCGGCTCCCAGTTTAAGATAGTGTCGGCTCAACGGCCCCCCGCAGCCGCTCCTGGAGGACCTCGAAGAAACACAGCCGGTGAGACGGAAAACCGCTGATGGTGGAAATGCCCGCTCCCGGGGGACCCTCGGAGCAGGGGCTGTGTGGGTGCAAGGGAAGCAGAAGGCAGGAGGTTCCCAGGGGAGGGCCTGGCGCTCGATGTGCTCAGGACCGGCCTCCCCTGGGACGCCCGCCAGCGAGCCTGTGTGTGTCTTCCTACGTGAGCCAAACACGAAGTGAGGAGCCATTTTTGTTAGAATCCAGCGGGGACCTGTTGGGGGTGACATTCTGACTTTTGATTGACTCTTCTTTTCCGGGGTCTGGCTCCGCCCCGTCTGTGAAGGGGTCACGTCCTCTGAAACTAATCCTCACACTCCAGGCCCCTCTCCTCTTTCTGATGTTGCGGCTACGATGTTTATTTCCTTCCAGGTGATACTTTAAATTAGCCCACTGGGTTCCCGGGACGCTCCCTCCCGAGTTGGGTCAGAGCCCAGACCCCTCCACACGTCTGGGTCCCGCGCCCTCGGGAGCCACAGACAGCGCCCGGCTCCCTGGACCCTGGTGGGGGGTCTCTTACGACCGGTGCTGCTTTGCGGGAGCGAGACGGAGCTCACACCTGTCCACCCTGCGGCCGTCAGCTCGGGCCCCTGTGACAAACACCACACAGTGGGGGGCCGACACAGCACACATCCACGTCCCCCAGCTCTGGAGGCTGCCGGCGGGTCCCCCGTCCACCAAGGACCCACTCCCTGGCTTGTGGACGGCCGTCTTCTCTCCTCCCTTTCAGACAAGGGCACTGACCCCGTCACTGGTCCCACCCTCACGACCTCGTCTGACCCTGACCACCTCCCAAAGGTGCCATCACACGGGGGTCGGAGCCACGACGTACGAGTTCGGGGGACACCCTCAGTCTGCGGCTCACCCCAGCCCGGTCCGCGGCGCCCCCGGCGCTCACGCCCTTCAGAGAGTTCTTGCCCATTTTCCCTCTATTCGTGGACACGAATTTAACATCTTTGTGGCTGGCGTCCACGTCCACGTGAAGACTGTCTCCCATTTCTAACGTGATTCTGCTCACTTGTGGGGACCGTTGATCACGCACGTGGCCGCCGAGTGCTGAGCCCTCTCCTTACGGCAGGTCACGTCCCGGTCCTTCCACGGAATCCCTACGTGGCGTTACGTAGTGTTCCCGAACAACGACCGTTTTCTTTGTAACTATCGTTTATTTGTCCCCTGTGTGCTGTTGACAGTGTGGCCCAGTCACAGCGTCTGGTTCTGGACTCTGATTGTCTTCCCGTCTCCGAGTTCCCGGGCCCAACCGTGAGCCCCCCCGATCTGATCCCCATATGCCAGGTGGAGCATCGCTGACCAGCGTCCTCGGAGAGGCTGTCCCCCCCCTCTAGACCCCATGAGGCTGTGGGCAGTGGCCTCCCACCTCCCTCGTCGGCTGACCACTGAGGGTCCCCGGAGGGGCCGGCAGCCGGAGCATGGTGACATGGAACAGCTACGAGCTCTCGCTCATGTGTGGGTCCTGCAGGAGCCCTCGGAGGACACGTCCCTTGTCAGGTTGAGGACGACACCCTGTGTTCCCGATCTGCCAGGTTGTTAAAAACGGAGTGGTGTTGACTTTCGTCAACTGCTTTCTAGCATGAACTGAGATGCCCGTGGCTCTTCTCCACTAATGTAGCGAATTCCATTAGCGGGTTTTATTAATGGGAGTCATCTGTGAATCCTCCCAGGGGACCTGTGAGCGCGGTTTCTGCTGAAACTGTCGAGAAGGGGGTTGGTGCCGACGGGGGATGCCAGGGCCGCTGCCAGGGACGAAGGGCGACCGAGAGTGACCAGGTGGTCGGGAACCCAACCTACGAGGCTTGCGGGTACGCTCTGGCACACGTGTGCAGGGTCAGGGGTGCACGGGACGCTGGGGACAAAATGTCTGGTTATTGGGAGCCGGCAGAGTTTGGGGCATCTGACAAGAGATGTCGGGGCTCCAGGGCGTGTGGTCACCTGGGTGGGGGGGTCCTGGGGCTCTGTGCCAGCCAGGAGCCAGGGTCTTGTCACCCCTCCCCGCCCCCACGTCCACCCCCGGCTGAGCTGCTGGACCTCACCGGCGAGGGTGTGGCTGCTGCGCCTCACAAGGGACCCGCTGGTCCCTCAGGCCTCTGCGCACCTGCTCTCACACGTTTCCATCACACGAATGAGTGGGTATCATGCTCTGTGCATCTGTGCGTGTTTGTTTTCACCGTGTTTGTTGATTGTCTTCCCCTTTGCAGCGAGCTGCAGGTTCTGCACGGAGAGCAGGTGAAGCCTCCGCTCGTCGGAGCGCAGCTCTCTTCACGCTCACACGGGCCTTCACCTCCGTAATCGCTGTGCGCCTGGTGACCGGGACATCTCTGGCCCCCGCCCCTCCCATCATGGACCCCTGAGGCCTCCAGCGCTTGACCTCCGTCCCCAGGGACTGGTTCTTGAGCACCGACTGAGTGGAGTCTTTCAGCCGTCTGCACAACCATCGTCCCTGTGCGCTCAGACCGTGTGCTCAGGTTCTGCACAGAAACAGAACCAACGGGGGGTTTATTGCAGGAATCGGCTCACGGGATCGCGGAGGCTGACACGTCCCAGGACCTGCCGTCTGTGCACCGGGGACCCAGGACAGCCGACCGCACCCCCCCATCCGACAGCGGGGTTCTGAGGCCCGGGAGGAGCCAGCGAGGGCACCCGGGTCCAGGTGGGGAGCGCGAGCTCCAGTCCTTGTTCCTCTGCCTGTTTGCTCCGCTCAGGCCTCGTGGGGCCGGACGAGCCCCCGTGGGGGGTGACCTGTTGGACCCAGGGCTCCCCCATGTGTTCATGCCCCCCGGCAACGCCCCACAGACACCCCAGCTCACCTGTGTTTACAGGCCGGTCGTAATGCAGACAGCCTGGCGGCCCCACCTTCCACCAGCTTCTCAGTTGTACCTTCTGGTGCCAGGCTGGCACCGTGTTTTACGCCCAGGGCCGTGACCGCGGGAAGGCAGTCCCCTCAGCGTGCTCAGTGCCCGGACGAGTTGCTGAATGAAGATGGGATCCCGGAGCTGGATTAGCTGTGATTCGTCTGACACACAGTCATCTTGTCCCAGGGGTGAGGCCGCAGACCCCTGATCCCGGCCCTTTCCGCGACGCACCTCTGCCCTCAGAGACTGGGCCCCGTAAGCAGCAACATGCACCGCAGAGCTGGTCGCTGGAGACGGCGAGTCCTTCTGTGTTTTCCCGTCCTCTGTGTGCGTCCGTCAGGGGCTGGGGTGCCCACGGCGGCGCGGCTGGGGGCAGAGGCCTGGAGGGGCCGCAGGGTGTCCCTGAACACGTGCTCGCGGTCCCTCCCTCCCTCTATCGTGGGCTGTCTCCAACATGCACGCGAGTGGAGAGAATTGCGCCCTGGACTCCGTGTGCCTCCCCCAGCTCCCAGCTCACGGACACTCTTGTGTCTCTGGGTCACTAACGCCACGTTCGCTCACGGGATGCGTGGAGCCCGCCCGCCTCAGACGGGTGTCCTGTCGGCTCAGATGCACCAAGTTCCCCTCTCCGCTCGCTCACGTGATAGAAATAATGCGTTTGCCAGCCACGCCTGTCGTGATGCGATCAGACATCAACAGCACATACGTTGTGTCACATCTCTATTAAAATACGTTTTCCCTTGTTCCTACGGCAACATGCATCGAATAAGTCAACGCTGGGCAATACGCATGGGCTACAAATTGCAAACACAGTAGCTGAAATACGCTGATACTCATGTCGAATTAACGGCTCCTTGTTTCCGCTAACTCAACTCAACGCGTATTTACGGCAGGGTGAAGATAAACCGTGGTGTTTACTGATAAACAGTGATGTTTACTGTTTGTATTTATTTTCCCCGGGACGCACTCATACACCAGCAGGGGTTTCACCTTCCCCGAGGCACGGATAAACCCTGCCTCACCCAGACGGCCCTGCCTATTGTCGGGAACCGAGGTGCTGCGGACACTCTCCATAGAAAGCAAAGTCTTTGGTCCGAGAAATGAGACATCCGTTCCCCGGAATTTTGTTTTCATTTCTCCTCCTCCCCCTCAGCTCACCTGCTTGAGGCTGGAAGTCTGTCTACGGAGAGAAAGAAAGACGTGACTGGAACATTCTGCCTCTCGGTCCTATGCTTTCGCCGCAGCCCACATCTTGGCCCCCCGGCCAGTGTCTCACCTGCTGGGCTGTCACACAGACAGGTGCCTTTCCTGCAGAAGGGGCTTCACATGCTCCTGACTCGGTTCTTTGTATCTCGCTCTGGTTCTCATGGGTGTTTCTGTGGCTCCTTCCTCTACCCCCGAGCTACAGAACCACGGCCCCGGAGTCGGGCGTCAGAGAAGCCAGGTGGTTTCTCAAGATGGACCCACAGCAGCGTCCCTGTGGGCACCCACATCTGGGGCAGGGGAACCACACCCATAGTCCCACCCCAAAAAGCCCGGGAGTGAAGGCCGACCCCAGGGCAGACTCTTGATCTGCTTCCGGAGGCCCTCGGCTCTGCCCGGTGTGTGTCACCCTCCCTGGGATGTGCCCTGCGAGGCACGTGGCAGAGTCCAGGTGAGGGCCACCATGGCCAGCAACGGTAAGGAAGACCCACAATAAACCAGCAAAAGAGGCAACGTGGGATTGTAGAAACAACCAGTCTGTGCAAAAGGAGTCGGAAAAGAACCCCGGACGGAGCAAAAAGCACGTAGGACAAAGAGAAAACGGTTTGCAAGATGGTCGACGTGAACATTAGCAAGATTCACGTGAAACGGGAAAGGTCTCGATGCCCCAGCTGACACGTGTGGTTGTCGGGTCAGTTTAAGGAGCACGACCCAATCAGATGCTCCAAGATCTGTGCGCCGAGTGAACACACACACAGGTTCAAATGCGGGGGGTAAAGAAATACATCCAGACTCCCGCTAACACATTAACGACTGTATTAGCATCAAAGTGCATCTTGCTTTCAACTTTTTAATTTGATTTTTATTTTTTAAAATGTTTGTTTATTTTGAGAGAGAGAGTATGCAAATGCAAGCGGGGAAGGGACAGAGAGAGAGAGAGAGAGTCCCAAGCAGGCTCTGGGCTGAGAGCCCATGACCTGAGCCGAAATCAAGAGTCAGATGCTTAGCTGACTGAGCCCCCCAGGTGTCCCTTACTTTAGTTTTTAAATTCATTTAAAAAATATTTTTTATTAACATTTATTTATTTTTTTGAGAGTCAGGGAGAGACAGAGCATGAGCGGGGGAGGGGCAGAGAGAGAGGGAGACACAGAATCAGAAGCAGGTTCCAGGCTCCGAGCTGTCAGCACAGAGCCCGACACGGGGCTCGAACCCACGAACCGTGAGATCATGACCCGAGCCGAAGTCGGTTGCTTAACCGACTGAGCCACCTGGGCGCCCCAGTTTTTAAATTCATTTTTAAAGTTTTTAATAATGGAAAATTTTATCCAAGAAAACAAAGTTGTCATATTAGTCTTGGATTCTCTCCTTTGCGGGCGGTGAGGTTGGGTTGTGGGCCGGCTTTAGAGTCCCATTCTGACGACCCGCTTGAGCCTGCTCACACTGATGGTGGCCCAGATCCTCAACTCCGCTTCTGTATGTTTAAGAGCAACGTGCATCCCGGGACAAAAGCATGTCGCTGTGTAGCGATGAAGGCCTGAGCTGCTCAAGATCACACGGCGATCCTCAGTGCTCACGCACCTGACGGTGGAGGCTCGAACTGCCTAAACACGGCTGTGGTGGAGACATGTTAAAAGAAACTACAGGCACAGTCTGAGACTTGGAAACAACCCCCTGGGTGATGGATAGAGTAAGTGAACAGAAAACCAGTGATCATATACGACTAAAGTTCTGTGGAGAGCCCCGAGAAACTGGCATTTATAAACCACTCTGGCCAACAGAATTCACTTTCTTTCCAAGGGCACGGGGCATTTACGAAGACACACCATATTCTGGGTCATAAACGTGTCACAGCACGTTTAAAAGCATGTAAGTCATACAAAGGCTGTTTCCGAATACAATCCATTAAATTATAAACCAGTAAAATAAAGATCTTTGAAAAATCCCCTAGTATCGGAAGCTAAACAACACGTTTTTATTTTTTCAGAGAAATAAATCAAAAGGGAAATTTAGAAAACATTTTGACTGAAAGAAAATGAAAATACAGCAGATTGGAATTTGCGTGACGCTGCTCAGGTAGTTCTTTGGGGGACACAGATGACAACCGAGTGCCCGTCTTAAAGAAACAACAGCAGTCCTCACCACTGGTCTCTAGGAAACCAAAATAAGGTCAAATTAAACCTAAATTAAGTAGGAGGAAATAAGTCAAAAGCTAAGAGCAGAGGCCAGTGAAAGACAGAACAGACAATAGAGAGAATCAACAAAACCCAAATCTGCTTTTTGGGAAAGACTTTAAAAATTGGCAAATCTCACACAAGAAATCCCCATCCAGAGGATCTCACAGGTCAGTTCTACCAGACACTTGCCAGGTCTACACCTGCTCTTCCTCCTGTGGAGACACGGGGGTTCTTCTCACCTCATTTTATGGGGCCAGCGTCGCTGTGATATAAAACCAAATGCACAGAGACATCCCGAGAAGAGAAAACCACAGCCCAATATAAGTGCAAAAACCATTAGAAAATTTCAGTCCATAGAATTCAACAAAACGTAAAAAGAAAATTTATCATCACAAAGTAGGATTTATCTCAGAAACACAAGGGTCTCTTAACATCTGAGAATGCATTAATGCAATTGACCATATTAGGAATCCAAAAAGGCAAAGGCAAACAATTTTCTCAACAGACGCCAAAAAAACCCCTCCCTGATGACGTCAAATATGGCCCCGTGACAAAAATTTTCAAAAAAACCGGGAAGACAAGTGAACTTCCTCACCCGATGAAGGGGCTTCCGCGGCAAACTGTGAATTAGCCTCGTACTTAGTGTTGACAGACCGAATGGTCCCCCGAGGACGAGACAAGATGTCTACACTCGCCACTCCTCTCCAGCGCTGTGCTAAAGGCTCTAACCCACGACGAGGCAAAAGTGCGTCCAGAGACATGCACTCTTCTGCCCCGAGCCAGGGAAGCACAGCTGTCTTGGGTCACAGATGCCATGACGGTGCTCTTGGAATACCCAGAAAATCTGCAAACAAGCTCCTGGCAATCGGGAGCGAGCTCAGCACACTTGCAGGGTTCAAGAGCCACACGCGAGAGTCATGTGTGTGTTTACACGCGTGTGACAAACAACCGGAAGATCGAGCACGAAAACCCAACGCTACTGGAGCACGGAGCGCTCACGGAGAACTGTGACCGCGGACGCACGAGGCCTGCACTCCGACAAACGGAAAACGCCACAGGGGAAAGTGAGGCAGAGCTAAGTGAGCAGAGGTGATGCGTTCACGGGTCAGAGCCCTCAGCGACGGCCTGACGCCTCTTCTCCCCGAATCCATGTACCGATGTGACGCAAGTCAAGCAGCAGCTCGACCAGCATTTCGTGGCAACTGCCCAACTGACTCTGACGTTCACACGAGAATGCAGAGATCCCGGGAAACCCCGACGACTCTGAACAAATGAACGAGTTTAGAGGACTGACGCCGATGTTATGACCTAGGAAGCTACGGCCATTAAGACTTGAGACGGAGCGGGTTGGTGTTGACGTGGGCGGAGACAGGTGAGGGGAACAGGAGAGGAGGTCTGGAGATAACCCACATGTGCACGTACAGCTGATTCTGACAAAGTTTACGTGGCAGGTCAGTGAAGAAAGGGGAGTGTTTCCTCCACAGGGGCTGACGTAGCTGCACGTACGTATGCGGAAAACCGAGTCTTAATCCGGACCTCTCGCCGTGCGCAAAAATTAACTCGAAACGGGTTGTGACCCTAAATGTAAAATTTATACTCTACAACTTCTGGAAGTTTACACAGACAAAAATCTCCGTGACCTTGGTTAAAGCAAGCAATCTATAGATACGCTTCCGACGGGAAAATCCATAACGCGAAAACATTGATAGATTGCACTTCATCAAAATTAAAAACTTCTGGTCTTCAGAAGGCTATTAATAGAGTGAAAAGACAAGTTCCAGTCTGGGAGAAGTATTTCTAAAGCATAAATTGGATAAAGGACTTGTGTCCAGAATGCATAAAGAATTCGGACAGCTCGATAAGAAAGTCAACAACCCAGTAAAACACAGACAAAATACTCAAACAGACCGTTTGCCAGGGAAGCCACACGGTGAGCAAATGTGTGCAGGACCCAATTCTGCGTGCCCCTGGCCACCGGGGACTTGCAGACTGTCGCATGGGACGCCACCAGGCACCTGTCAGGAATTGACGCCCGATGGCCCCCCGGCGAGGAGGCTGAGAGCCGGGACCCTCGCGGATTGAAGGAGGAAACCCTCTTCTAATAGATTGACGGAGTCTTTAATCCCCTAATACACACTTCAGTCCTTTTGTAAAGGAGATCTCTCTGCCCTGGGTCTCCATGAGGAGCAAAGGCGGTTGACAAGGTGCAGTCACTCCCTGGGGCATCCCCGAGGAGGAGATATTTGCAAAAACAGTAAGGGATCAAGTTGAGCTCAGGAGGGGACGGTGTCCCCCCAGTCCGGCCTTCTGGGACCTCCTGGTCAACTCCAAAGCTCCACCTTCTGGGGCACAACTGTGACCCAGTGACATCCGCCGGGTCCTGACCTTAGTGCTTGTCCTGGTGGGCCCTCAGGGCACAGGGACGGTTCTGAGGGCCTCCATGATTGAACGAACCAAATGCTCTGGGATAAACCCTCTGGGGCCCCGAGTCCAGACCATCCCAGGCTGCGCTCCCTCCGCGGTGTCCTTTCCAGACACACAGGTCCCTGGGGGCTTGCCTTTGATGCCCTAGAGCCTTCCTGGATTGGAGCTGCCCCCGTCCTCGAGCTCGTTTATTCCCTCCCCAAACACCTGTCACCATACAGCGCAGACTTCGATGCGAACCCCTCTCGACCCCACTTCCCTCACGCGGCGTTGTACCCTCCGCGAGGATGATGCAAGGATAGATTACCCGGAATTTTTTTGACTCAGAAAACTGTTGTAGCACCAGGTGTCTGTTTCCCGAATTCAGTCCCTTCGAGTCCCTAATTAGCACGCGAGTTTTTTTGCAGACCAGAAAAGATCATCAAAAGGAGGATCATCACACCAAGGATGCTTCCCCCTTTCTCAGTCAACCGTAATTTGATCAGATCTCAGAGAGGGTTTTTTTTGGTCCCTACTTGTGGAAATGTGAAATAACTAAGCAGTTAAAATTCATGACCTACACTTTTGTGTCATTACTATTGCATTAGCATGAAATTATACTTCTAGTTCGTCATAATTATGCCCATAATTATTCAATTTATCACCATAGGTCCTCCTGGAAGTTTTATTGGAGGATTTATTAACATTAATAAATTGTTTTCCTTCATCTCCATATTATGAATTCTTCTCATGTGTGATATGATCTATTATCCATAAAATTAGAACAAACCTCAAACATTGGTGACTTCTCAGCATCATGAGGGAGATCTTTGTCACTTTGTCCAGTGTGAGACTCAACTCCCTCGGCTCATGGGCCACGGCTCTGGGCCTCCAAGCTCGCCGTGGCCTGAATGCTTTGCCAGGAGCAGCTCACAGGGGTGGGACTGGAATCTTCCTTCTAGGCCATTCCCATCCAGCTAACGCAGCACGGGTCCTGTTGACACGGCAGCATTGGGAGGATGTACGTCGGCCGGCGAGGCCGCTCCGTCTTTAGACGTGACACGGTTTCCACGTCTGTGCTCAGCTTGGCCACCCAGGGCCGCAGCTCACTGTTCTGTCCGTCCACCGTCCTTCCTGCCTCTCTCCAACTTGCACCGTGCATTCCCTGCCTTTCTCTTCCGCGGGCCTATGTCACAATGCTTTCGAGTGTCGGATGACCCCCGATGAGTGTTACAGACCGAATGTCCGTGTGTTTCCAAATCCACGCGTGGAGGCCCTCACCCCAGTGTGGAGAGATGGGGCCTCACGGAGATGAGTGAGGTTCCGGGAGGTCATGAGGGTGGGCCCCGATCTGACAGGACTTGTGTCCTTCTAAGAAGGCCGTCAGAGAGGGGCGCCTGGGTGGCGCAGTCGGTTAAGCGTGCGACTTCAGCCAGGTCACGATCTCGCGGTCCGGGAGTTCGAGCCCCGCGTCGGGCTCTGGGCTGATGGCTCGGAGCCTGGAGCCTGTTTCCGATTCTGTGTCTCCCTCTCTCTCTCTGCCCCTCCCCCGTTCATGCTCTGTCTCTCTCTGTCCCAAAAATAAATAAACGTTGAAAAGAAAATTAAAAATAAATGAAATAAATAAAAAAATAAAATAAAATAAAATAAAATAATTTTTTTTTCAACGTTTATTTATTTTTGGGACAGAGAGAGACAGAGCATGAACGGGGGAGGGGCAGAGAGAGAGAGGGAGACACAGAATCGGAAACAGGCTCCAGGCTCTGAGCCATCAGCCCAGAGCCCGACGCGGGGCTCGAACTCCCGGACCGCGAGATCGTGACCTGGCTGAAGTCGCACGCTTAACCGACTGCGCCACCCAGGCGCCCCAAAAAAAAAAATTTTTAAGAAGGCTGTCAGAGAGCTCCCGACTTCGCATGCTCACACAGAGGGGAGGCCGCGGAACACAGCCCGGAGGCGGCCGCCTGCAGCCCCAGGGGAGGGCTCCCGTCAGAAGCAGATGCCGCGCTTGCCTTGGCTGCAGACTTCCAGCCTCCAGAACTGTCAGAAAGTCAACCTCTGTGGTTTCAGCGGCCCGGTCTGTGGTATTTTGTGAGGGTGGCCCAGGCGACTGACGCAGAAAGGAGCTGGCCGGCGTCACTCCTCATTGTTAACGCCCTGCCCTGTGCCCTGCACTGGGGGTCCTCAGTGTTTCCTGTTAAGGGGCTACGGGGGATATTTTGCTCAGTTTTCACCCAGCTGCTGTGGAGTAAGGCCCACTGTGGTCCTCCTCTTCCAGATAAGACAACCGAGCAGGTCGGAGCCCATGCTGCCCACGTTCCCAGCGGCCACTTCCCTCCCCACGCCCAGCCCTGGCCCCTGAGATCTGGGCGGGTCGACCGCTGCCTGGGAATGTCTCACGCACGCAGGGCGACTCACAGATCCGCTCGGGCC
The DNA here is from genome assembly GCF_028749965.1 of Puma concolor. NCBI lineage: Eukaryota > Metazoa > Chordata > Mammalia > Carnivora > Felidae > Puma > Puma concolor. The sequence continues at coordinate 1,359,934 of NC_141673.1, forward strand.
TTGCTGCCGATGGCTTCCTAGGGGATGTGCCGTCTCTGGGGCTGCTCCCTGGTGTGGGGTTCGTGAGACCTTGGGGGTCTCTCTCCATGTGGCAGGCAGCCAACGTGCCCCACCCGCCCGGCATAAGTGCCACACATCTCTGAGTTCCATTCCGAGTCCAGAGCTCAGCACTACTGGGCACCTGGGATGTGCCAACTACCACGCTGGGCGCTGATGTCTTGGGGCCGCAGCCTGCAGGACGGCGTGGCCGGCTCGTCCCAGGTCTGGGTTGGTCAGAGAGCAGAGATAAAGAAGTCTGCAGGCAGATGCGAGGGTGGGGCCACACCAGGGGTCGCGTTACCTGGCTCCTCGTGAGGCCACAGACTTGTCAGGGGTCAGGACCTCTCACCTGTGCTGCCCACCTGCTGAGGGGCTCCCTCTCTGAGGAGGGGAGGTTGACTCAGGGAGGGCCGCAGGGGATGCTCTGCTCCATGGAATCTTCTGGGCCCACGGTGATGGACATGGGGAGACCCTCCAGCTCCCGGGCCCTGGGGGAGAAGGTGGGTGGCTCACAGGTGCCAACAGCCCGGCCCAGCTCCAGCCCAGGAGCTCTCCCTCCCGCGGCGGCCATGTCAGGATGCCACGTCCGTCGCCTGGGGAGTTATTTTGTAACTCATCTTGCCACGGGACTGGTGTCACCGCATGTATTCACATAGCCGCAGGATGAGGAGTGAATAGAAGTAATGAATATCCATTAAGCAAAAGCACACCCGGAAGGATGCCCCCTCCACTCTGCTCTTCCTTGAGGCTGGGCTCCACGTGGGGAGGGTCCTCACGCAGCTTCTCTTTGCAACAAACGCCCACCGGGCACACAGCGGTGGGCCCCGGGACCCCTGAGGAGAGCGATCTGTGGGGTCCTGCTCAGGGCGTCCCCGGTCTCAGGCTAGCTCTGCCAGCAGGATGTGTCCCCACCTTGCCCTGCCCAGGGCGAGCCTTCTCTGTGGATGGGGCCGCTGGGTTTTCACGGTCGAGCAGGCAGCCCACGCTTTGGCCTCTGAGCACGGGCACCGGTCGTGAGGCGGGGGTCTGGGGAGCCAGGAGCTGGGCCTTGTCCCTCCAGCCCTGCTGCCCTCTGGGGCCCCCGTGGGTGGACCGGCAGGACTCAGGGCCTCATTGGGGCTTCGGGGTGTGTTAGGACAGAGGTCAGAGCGGCCGGCCGCCCTGCATCCACCACCAGTCTGGACATAGACACCAAGAACGAGAGGGGTCTGGTGAAGGGAAGGGGGGTTGCCCTCTGGCACAGCCTGCTCTCTGCACCTGCAGCGTCCTGCTCTGTGAAGTCACCGTGGACACCGAGTGAATACGAGCTGCGGCTCCCAAGGCGACAGGGCTTGGTTCCTGCCAGCCTCTTGCTCAGAATATTTTCATCGACCAATTGGCATATAACCTTTTTCATGTGTGTTTCTGTTTAAAAACACCTTATTTAATATGTACCGTTGAATCATTAACGTAGAACTCACAGAGCTGCGGTGAGTGTGGGTCTGCAGAGATGTTATGCGTTCATTCATCCTCCCATTCATTTATCCATCCATCCACCCATCTGTCCATCCACACACCCATCTGTCTATTCATCCATCTATCCACCATCTACCCATCCATCCATCCATCCATCCGTCCATCCACCCACTCAGCCATCATCCACCCATCCATTGATCGATCGATTGATCCATCCATCCATCATTCATCTATCCATCCATGTGTCCATCTGTCCATCCACACACTCATCCATTCCTTCCTCCCTTCTTAATTCACTGATTCATTCATTCATTCATTCATTCAATGCCACTGGGCCCTGCTGCATGTCAGGGTAGGAGCGGTGTGTGAAGATGATGGTGGGCAGTGAGGACAGAGGGAATCCCTGCTCCTGGAGGTCCACAGCCCAGGGAGGATGGACCATAACGAACATACCACAGTGGAGACGTTTGATGTGGAAGACGCCTTTACACAAAGCACCTGAACGTGGGCTGGCAGGCTGAGGGGGATGGCTGTGAGGAAGGCAGCCCTGAAGGCACCCTCCAGCACAGAGGAGGTGATAACTGGGAAGGAGGGGCGGGTCAGGAAGGGCCTTCAGAGGAAAAGGAGGATGATGTTCAGGCTCCAGCACTGGAGGGAGAGCGGCTGGCTGGGTCAGGGCTGGGGAGTGGACCAGGGGGGCCGCGGCAGGCTTCCCAGGGTGGCCGGGCCTCATGATCCGTGAGCTGTTTCAGCCTCCACCCCGTGAGCCGTGCAGCCGGGTAAGATCCCCGAACCCGAGACAAGAGGCCGGTGGTCAGGTCTGTACTTGAAGGACGGCCCTGGCCCAGAGGGAGGCACGTGCAGGCAGCAGGTGCAGGACTGGGGAAGCGCAGGTGGGGGGGGGGGCCCTGAGCCCTGCCCTCTGGGGCAGTGCCCGCCTGTCCCCACCTGCTGAAGCCACCGGGGAGGCTCTGTGCCTTTTGTTGGGGATGGGCTGGGTGCTTCCCTGGATGCCCAAAGATCCAGCTCCCGCCTCTGTGCTCGGAAGTGTGGGCCGGTGTCAGCATCTTGGGATGCCGAGAGAAGAGCATCCTGGTGTGTCTCCTGAGCGCTACAGCTGTGGCTTTGGGGGCCTGGGGCCTCCCCGTGGGCTCACTTGCACTGACCTCTTTTGACCTCTCCAGGGGCCCTTTCCCACCCTCTCTGAGGTGGTCTGAGCTGAGGTCCATGGGGGCGCCTTGAGGGGTCTGGGGGTTGCCTATGGCTCCCAGGACAGGGGCACATTGGGGAGAAGGAGCCCTGTGTCACATCAGCCTGAGCAGCCCCCAAACCCCTGATTTTGTTTGAAGATCATTCCGTGGAGGCCTGGCGTTCAAGGTGAGCAGTCTCTGGAATGCAGAGGCAGATCTGGCCCCAGAGGGGGGACCCAGGCCCAAGGGAGGACCCAGGCCTAGGAGGGGACTCAGGCCCAGAGAAAAGAAAGAACTGCCTTGGGGGGTGGGGTGGCTCTGGTGTTGATGCCCTGGGCTGTGTCCCTGTGACGTCACCAGGACGCTCGGGCCACAGGGCCATGCCACCTGCTCTGGAAGGTGCCTCCCAGCACCGGGTCCTGCACAAGCTCCTGAGCAGGTTCGGGTGGTTGACCTTTTATGCCAGAAACATAACAAACAGCCCAGTTTGCACAGCGGCCGGGGTGACGGGAAGACACAAGCAGGGACGAGGAGGACACTGGTGGAGGACGGGCACCCTTGCTGTGGGAAACAGCATTTGGGGCTGTTTTTATTAGAATGGTTTTCTTCCACTTAGTGACTTTTTCCTCCAAAGCTTTGAGTCGGATTTAGGGGGAGTGCTTCGCTGGGAGCCCTGCCGTCCTGAGGACCCCTCACCTCGGAATTTCAAGACACCCAGGGCCATCGGGTCCAGCCCCGTGTCCGGTGGTCCACACTGCCTGCCAGGCCTCCTGGGAGGCCCCTCAGCAGCTCTCCCCGTCTCCCCACATGGGCCCCTCCACGCCCACTGCCCCTGGCCCTTGCATGGGACTGGGGGGCTTTTGCCTGTCGAAGACCTTGCTCCGAGGACTCGTCCACCGCCCCCGCTGCTGATGGAGACCTAAACGCAGAACGAGGGTCTGAACAGGTGCCCAAGCGACGCCGGGCTCCGCAGGGCTGTGAGCTGGGGGAGAGACACCGCAGAGGTGAGTTGCAAGGGAACGGGCCACCAGAGTCTAATTTGGGGCCTCTGTGTTCTCAATACAGGGAGTTTCATTCCTTTCAAAAGAGCAGGGTCCACGGAATGCGTGAAAATAAAGGAAAATCACCATATTAATCACGTGATTAGTTTAATGCTGATTTCCAGGTGTCCACAAATAGGGAGTTGCTTTAAAACACATCCCAAATTGAAAGTGCATTTAACATATCGATGCATTGCCACAGACGAGGGCAGAACGACCCCGGCTGCACTTAGCAAGCAGAGCGGCCTCTCCACGGCGGGTTTCTGTGAATAATTCGAACGCGGGCCTGTTAATGGAGCTCCTCGGCGGCCTGTCCCCCGGGCCTCATCTCCTGTCTCGGATGAAGAATGGAAAGCCCACGTCTTCACTTGGGCGTGCGGAGAGATGGGTGGTGTTCATTACTTTTTACTTAATTTTTTCCTAAATATGGGATATGAGGTGCGGCGCACTTTTAAATTATACGCCCGCATGATAAACCGGCGGCCCAGACATACGCGGCTGTGTAATTGAATTGAGATGGAACGCGGGTGCAGAAGTGATGGCCGCCAGGCAGCTATTTCGGGACCGTCGCCGACGTGGCCGGACCAGAGGACACCATCTCACACGGAGGACCTCCGCGCCCATTAGCGTCTTGGTAAAAAAAATGGGCTAATTTGGGGACGGAGTCCATGGCCATTCCAGTCCAGACAGAGATGTGGCTGTCAACGCCACCGGCCAGACGCGGCTGCCCCATTTATATCCTCCCCCACCTCCTGCTCGTGGGGGGTGATCCAAATCCCGATGCCGGGGCCCGCAGGTGCCAGGAAGGGACTGCCCCCGCCCCCCACGGAGGCCACAGGCTGCGGGAGCACCGGGAGTGGGCAGAACCCGGGGAGATCTGCATTTCTCGCTAAACGAAGTAATTCCGGGCGTGCGTCACCTCCCGGAAACGTGCAAAATGCAGGAGTTACTGAAAAGGAAGTTCTCAGCAGGCAAAGCCCATTGCCTTTGATTAGTTGGTAGTGTTTGCAAAAACAAAAAGTTGTGTGTGTGTGTGCGTGCACGCACGTGCGTAATTTTGGCTACAACTACCTGGATTTTGCCGCAGTTCCCACTGAGATTTCTCTTGGATTAGGTAGCACTTCCTCGTTTGAGGTAAAATCATAATTCTCAATTTGTGGATCACTGAAGGATGCACGTTGGAAAGAAGTTTTTACAAAATCAGATAACATGAAGGAAGCTTAGACATTTAGTGGAATTCGTCTTTGAGAAAGAGTGTTTGCAGCCCACCTGCCTGGTCCTTAAAAACCTGATCGCGGAGCTGGAAGCCGAGCACCGAGCAGGGCGGCGGGGCGGGGAGGGGGCTGGGAGGCGCCGGGGGCTCTGGAGGGGGGCACACAGCCCTGCCCCCAGGAGGCAGCGTGGGGCCTGGACACCGCCAGCGGTCCCGTTGAGTGAGGAGCTGGGTCCCCGGTGCCTCCAGACAGGCGCTCAGCCCGACACCTGCATTCCCGTCTCCTGAGGCCGCGAGCGGAGAGCCCAGCCTGTGCCCGGCTCCGGGCCCGCGGACGGTGGGGTGGCGCGTGAGCCTGCGGGTGGCTGCAGGTGCCGGTCCCGGCGGCTCGTGGGTTCCGCGGCGGGAGAAACCGGTGTGACTGGGGAGGACGCGAGGGGCTGGCGGCCGAGCGGGAAGGCGCCAGAGGCCCGTCTGGGTGTGGCCGTCGGGTGGATGCTCGGGTCCCTGGCTGCCAGCTTAGTGCCTCTCGCTCCCTTCTTCCCTTTTCCCTGGGCGGGACGCGCTGCCCCTCGTCTCACACCGCTGCCGGGAAGACCGCCATGCTGGCAGGAGGTGACCCGGGACCGGCCCCAGCTTGGCTCCCGCATCCTGACCCCCCCGCCCCCCCCGGGCAAAACGAAGGTGAAACAGCACCCGCCGTGCCGGGCATGGGCCAACTGGCCACAGAGAGGCTGTGCCCGTCCTCTGGCTCTCATCCTCCAGAGCCCGCACTCCGACCCACCTGCACGTCTGCCGAGTGCACACCGGATGGCTCGGTGGCTCCGGGACGCTGGGGGCATCCAGGGGCCGGAAGGGCCCGGGCAGGTGAACTCGCCCAGTGCAGGTGCCCCCCACCCGACAGCTGGCTGGGGCGGCGACGGGGAGCCTCCCGGGCCAGGCAGCAAGGCGGCCCCGACAAGCCCAGGGCCCCCGGCTGGGGGTCGGACGCACGGGGCAGCCGGAGGTCGGAGGAGCCCGCGGGTCCTGGGGGCGTCCGCGGCAGGGCTCACAGGTCAGCCAGCCGATAAGAGGGGCGAGGGGACACGAGCCTTGGTTTAAATTTATTTCGTCTTTCGATTCAGGCCCGTTGTCTGCTCAGCCTGGTGTTCCTTTTGCTGTTGAAGTTGCTGGTGCTGTTAATTCAGACGTTAGGTCTGCTTCTGAGCGCATGTTCCGCAGCAACGGTGGTCCTGACGCATCTCGGGAGCTCGGGGCTCCCCCGGCAGGGTCTCAGGTCCGCGCGCGGACTCGTTCCCAGCCTGCCCGTGGTTTGTACACGACGTGCATCTGTACGCGCACGCACTGGCACCCCTGGCGTTTGGGGGGTGACCACAGCTGTGGGCAGGGGCCTGAACACAGAGTCACCCCAGCGGGCCGGCCGGGGGCTCCCGAACCTCCGCCTGGACCTGCGCCTCCGCCTGGGGCTCCTGCCTTGACGTTGGCGGGCTCCTTCCCACCAGTCACGTCCCCGAGCCATCTGCATTGCTTTGCTTCTCACGGGAGAATTCTAGAGAATTCTAACTCTTTCCACCCTTTTCCCCATTTCTCAATTAATTTCTCTTGGGATTTGAAATACGGAAAAACATAAATTCCCCGAGGAAGGCCAGAAGGAACGAACCGCTCCAGGGAAACGCTTCCCTGGTCTCCTGTCCTTTCTTGGCCTCTCAAGCCTGAAGCACAGTCTGGACGTGGGCGCGCCTGTCCCCTCACGTGCCTGCCGCCCTCCCGACGCTCACGCCCCGTTTCCAGGCAGGAATCTGGTCGCCCTGGGATCTTCCGCACCTGCCGGCCTCCTGGACCCCAGCGTCCCGCTGCGGTTTCGGCCTGGGGACAAGGGCATGGGCGTCGCTCTCCACATTCTCGTGGTCTCCTTACAGCCCCTCCCCTCTCTGCCCCTGTCTGCCGAGTGGCCCCGATGCCCTGGGATCTGTCACCTCGCTCAGGCTTCCCAGCTCGCTCACGCGGCCAGCTGCCTTACTGACCCGCGTCTGTTCCGGTGCCGCCGAGGACCTCCTTCACTCCTCCCGCGGTGCCGTCTCCACCCGCGGACCCCAGAGGCTCTACCCCACGTTCACATGATTGGGTCAGGCCTGACACGGAGGCCCCTGTTCCCCGTCGTCGATGCCCCATTTCGCTCCAGCGAAACCTTCTCCCAAGTCCCCGGCTGGAGGTTTAATGGCCCCTAGACCTGCCCCCAGAGCCTGCCCTTGGGCCGTAACGTCCAGTCTGCCCTGCATTTTCTGCCGGCCGGGAGCAGGGTCATCTGACGGTCCGCCCCATACCACTCATCTGGGCAACGTCCGGGAAACAGAGTGACCGTCGGGGACGACGCTGTGCTCACACATGCAGAGCACGTGGACCCTCTTGGGAAACGCTACGAGCCCGCAGTCGGCCCCCATCCCCACACCGCACGTGTCCCCCAGCACGCACGCCCCTGCCCACAGGTCCCTCTGCCCTCTGCCTGTCCCCACGTCCCCCCGAGGCTTGCAGGCTCACTTGTCTTTCACTCGATGCCCGGCATATGAGAAGGGAACAGGGCACGTGGGGCTTTTCCAGCACAACACAAACACCGACAATCCACCGCCTCACTGATGACTCCCAGCACAGGTGCAGTCACCGGCCCTCACTGCCCCCCTGCCCCCCCTGCCCCTCCAGCAGGAGCATTTCCAAATCTTTGCGCCTTCCCAGGGGTATAGCCAGCGTGTCCACCCTGAACAGTGGTGACCGGAAAGAGGACCTCGGGGTCCGTATCCGGGCCGCCCCCCGAGATCGCCAGCTGGACGGCTCCGGCTCATCCCTGCTCAACACCAGCCCGTCCACTGCCTGTGTCCACTCGCTACTCGCGGGAGCCCCGTGGCCCTGCTCACGGCTGCGGGGCTCCAGCACAGCCCGGCCTGCAGTCAGAGCTCAGTGTTTGTGCGCTGACAGGAGGGGGAAGGTCTTACGAACTGCTGAGGATGCCTGGGGTCCCCGGCACGTGCCCGGCCTGCTGTCTTCCTGCGCATTCGCTCTGCCCAGGGTCTCCTGGAGTCAGGGGCTGCCCACCAAGGAAGGGACAAGCCTGTTCTCCTTGTGTCTCCCGGGACAGCAGGGCACCTCCCTCCGGGCATCACTGGGGTTGTTCTCACCGGAGCGAGGACTCATCTTCAGACCCGCCGGGTGTCCACGCACCCGGAAACAGAGTCCCACGTTCAGAGCACTTCAGATGCACCTGAGGGGTGAGTCGGAAATACGGGTGCGTGGGCTGCACGTGCAGGGACTCTGGTGCGGCCCGAACCTTCCCTGTGTGCAGGCGTGTGGAGAGCCCGCCATCGTCCCCCCCCCCCCCCACCCCGGGCGAGGGCCACTCAGTGTCACCACCCACCTCTGTCTCCAGGCTGGAAACTCTGCACCCACCAGGCTGCCTTTTGTCCTGCGCTAAGGCCTCGTCGGGAGCCGTCCAGGCCTTTGTCTCTTTTGAGCAGAATAGCTAACGCATCAGTGCATGTCTGGGATGTGTGATGGCCCAGGCTTTGTTCCCAAATCAATTCCTGTCCCCCAGTGATTACAGAGTTCTGGGATCTTCTGAGCAAATTAAAAGCCCTCACTTCCATTCCGTCTTTGTCTCCTGGTCCTGAAAAGCATCCATCGGCTCTCACTCCTACGGTCCCTGCTTCGGATTGATTGCATTTTATTTATTGTCTCGAGTTTTTACCCTCCCGTCTGTCTGTCGATACCCTTGGTTTTGTTTTAAGCCTTTGCTTAACCTTGTTCTTTAAACTGTGGGGGAGGGGCCCACCCTACAGCTGCCAGGGTTCTCTGTCCCCTGGGGCTGCTGTTCTAGGCCGGTCCCCCAGGCAGGGAAGGAAGCCAGGGGCTGGGGGTGCGGCCGGATCTCCACCTCCCTCATTCTCCTGGGGACATCACCGGGGTCGTCCCGCCTGTAGGGCCTCAGGCAGCTTGAAAGAAGCAGGCCGGGAAGGGGCATGGGTAATGGGGGCCACAGGACAAAGCAAAGTGGGGTTCCCTGTGGACTCATAACGGACGTGCTGAGCAGGGGCAGGCCATCCTTCTCTCAGTGGTGACTTCCGAAGTCAGACACTTTGGCCAAGCCCACCTCCCTTGCGCCCCTGAGAAGCCCCGACCAGCCCCGAGCCACCAGCAAAAAGCCCCAACGTCTGCCTCCCTCTGCTCCAGGGGCCCGGGAAAGTCACCCTCCTCCTGCCAGGAAGCCACGAGAATTTGCTAGAGCTAAGCATTTGTGAATGGCTTCATAGACCCACTGTCCTGGGTTCAGGGGCTCCCAGGGCTGCTGGTCAACATGAAGCGGGGAAATTCGGGGAGCCACCGTGCCCGCCTTGTGGACAATAGCACCCAAGTGCAGTGATGCTGAATGAGAGACAGGCTTTTCACTGAGAGCGGTGCGGGGCCTGGCCATAATGTTGTTTTATTCCACCTGGGTTCGTATGGATATGCGATCAGCGACCATCGTGTGCGGGGAAATGTAAATCTAACGGCCGTGGAGGCCGTGACCGCAGCCCAGGCCTCCCGCCAGCGAAGCCCGGCCGCCCGCTGACTGTGCGTTTCACGGGTTGTGTGATACGGGAGCGGAGAGGGGGCCCCTCCCTCCCTCCTTGCTTGTGTTTGTGTCAAGGATGCCGTCCCCTGCTGAGGCAGGTCTCACCTACGGGACGTGGGATGTGACAACCCCTCCTTGCTCCCGCTTCCGGAGGAGGATGTCCCCACACCCGGTGTCACCAGCACGCGGGCGCTGCTCTGTGCCACTGCAGAGAGCGCTTGCTTCTCCGTGCCGTCCTCCCCAAACAGCCTGAGTTCTGGGGTGCCGGGGTGGCCCACGGGGACCCGCGGGGAGGAAGCACGGTCTCCACAGCCCCCAAGGGCCTGCAGCGGGTGAGGGAGGCCCCCCCATCTAAGCGCTGACACTGGGGGACTGGAGGCACGATTGTTCTGGCCCTGTCCATGGGCGCTTGGACCCGCCCCGCCCCCTTCCCAGAGCACTTCCGTCTCCCGTGCTGTTTTGTGGGTCCCCTCTGGCAGCAGCCGTTAGGAAACACTGCTTTGCGCCCTTGGTGGCCACCGACGGGGGCTGCCCCGCACCAAACATCCAGGGCCCTTTCCCTGAAACAGCCATCACGGTGCCTGCTCTGTCTCTGCCTCTGTCTCTCCGTGTCTCTATTTCTCTGTCTCCTGGGGACGTGTCCCGCTGGGCACTCAGCAGGTCCACCTGTGTGAGTTCCGGCTGACCGAGCCTGCCCGGGGCCTGGATGGCACCCGTGGGCTGTGGCCACGTGGCCCACAAGTCCGTCGGAGCTGTGTTCCGGCTTCCTCGTGTCACGAATGGTGGCATCTTACAGCACAGCCACCGTGGGCACGTCTTCAAGCGAGGGACGCCAGGTTCAGGCCGCCGACCAGGCCGGCCGGGTGACCCGAGCCAGCTGCTCCCCGGAGCCCATCGGCAGGCGGGACGTGGATGTCCACATGCCCGCGATGTTGGGCCGAGAGGGGCTACGTGTCAGCACAGAGCTGCAGCTCAAAACGCCCTGTGGACTCCGGCTGTGGGAGCGGAGTCAGACTATCAGACAACGTTTTTGGCACAAAGTTACGGCCACAAGAGGGGTTTTGCTCAACTGGGTCAGTCACTCAGAGCCCCTGGGGATCGTGCATCCCAATGCGTGCGCCCTCCAGTCTCCCCACCGCTGCCCGGCCTGTGCCCGAGATGTGGCTTCTGTGCGGCTGGGGGATGGGAACAGCCGCACCAGAGGAGGAGGGGGCAGGACCCTCCAGGCGGGGCTCGTGGCCCCGAAGACCCCCTCCCCACGTCAACGCCCCCGGGCCAGACGGCGACCGGTAGCGAGTCTCTGGGCAGCCGAGTCCTGTAGGGCCAGCTGCTCGTTAGAAGGAGGCAATTAACAGCCCTGTGGCTCAACCCTTGTCTCACCTTCAATTTAGTGTGATGTTGAAGGAATTACTTGCGCTCGCATTAGCGGACCGTGCACCGAGACGAGAAGGTATTAGGTGCCGAGGTTTTTCCCGAATAAGCAAAACGAGGGCACGGCCAGGCGTCCCCGGGCTGTTCCGGAGCAGCGGCGTCCCTCCCAGGCCACCGGCCAGCAGCGAGGCGGGATAATGACTGCGGGCTCCTAGTCCGCGGCCCGGGAAGCCAGCTGGTGAATTAGGGCACGCTTCAGAGGCCGTCAGATGTGACTTTGGGAAGTCCTGTGAAAAGTGTTTCCCGAGTACAGAAACCACAGAAAAGCTCTGCCCCGCCCCCCGCCTGCGGACACGGCTCTCCAGGGGGGCCCTCCTGTGCCCTCATGAGTCTCATGGTCACAGAGGCCGTGCACGCAGGGAGCACTGGGGGGCGGGGGGTCTGCAGGGTCTTGCCCTGGGCCCCTGGGGTCTGAGGAGTGGAGTCTGGCTCTGGTGACCGGGTCCCTCTCCAGACAGAGGCCCCCCCCCATATGTCCACTGGACCCCAGCTGGGCCCGACCCTCACTTCCGGTGGAGGCCTCAAGCTTTCGTGATGGATTCGCAAAGTGTTCACTGGGCAGAACAAAGATCGGATTCTGTGTTGGAGAAGAATAAAGCCCACCTGGTCTTGGCTGTTCACAAAATAAGTCATCACTCACGTAATCAAATTCTTTCATTTAAAATTTGGGGGTGAAATTTGGAGCTGTGCAAGGACCTAGCGGGGCTCCCTGTGGTCTGTGCTCCAGGGACGGGGGGGTGGACACAGCCGTTTGTGCCTCCCTGAGCCTCCTAGTGACAGAACAGCCTGGCTGTCCCAGAGCCCCCTCTGGGTGAAGCAAAGGCAGGGGAGCCCTGGGGGACCTGGGGCTGACCCGCCCACACGGGAGTCTTAGCCCTGCCCTGGACCCACCGTCCAGCAGGTGTGGGATGGAGGTCGGCTCCCACGTGGCTGTGCTCCTGGGTAGTCCGTGGGCGTGGGGCTGGGAAGGGAGAGTCTACCTCCCCTGAGAGGGTGGCGTGCAGGGGGAGAGTGTGAGGTCAGGCGTTCACAGTGCAGGGGGGAGGAGGAGGGGAGGCAGGAGGGGAGAGGGCAGGGTGCAGGGGGAGGACGTGAGGCCAGGATGATGGTAAGGGTGGGGGGAGAGGTGACCAGAATAAATATGGCTCCTCTGGAGACCACAGTGTCCCCAAATCATGCCCGGTGCTTTTTATTTATAAATATAATTGCACGTGCTTAAATTTTACATAATTCATTAAAGTGAGGGTGGTAAGTGCTTTCCGATAATTAAAATGTGAAGAAGCCCATTCTCGGATCCGAGGCCATGAATAAAAGTGACACTTCGCCAATTGCTCCTTGCCGGGTGGCTGTTTACCCGCAGCGGAAAACACCTCTCAGGTAATTGATTGCTTCTTGCTGGGGAAAAGCAAATGCGGGTGCTCCCCGCGAGGCAGGGAGCACTCTGAGGGCGCCGCTCAGCCCCCATTTGCTGGGAGCGCCCACCCCTGCCCCCGATGACCCTTCCCAGCCTGCCCTCCCTCCCGGCCAGGGGAGCCCAGGGATTCTGTCCAGGCACGTCCAGGAGCCGTCCAGCCAGCCCGGGGCTGCCGATGGCGACTGCCGGCTGGGGCACGTGTGACTTTTGCCGGGAGGCGGGGACATCGCTTCTCTGCTTCAGCCGCCCACGCTCTCACTGGACACCCCTACCCCGCCAGCTTGGCCGGCGTGGATGGCAGGTTGTGGCCGTGGTCCTCCTTGGGGCTGCCGATTCGGAGACCGGAGCGGGCATCTGGACGCACCCGGTTCTGGGAAAGGCGGCCGGGCCTCTGTCCGCGGTCCCCTCCTCTGCCCGGGGTTGGCTGGCGCCCCCCACCCCACTGTCAACTGATGTGGGAAGGGTGTGGACCCAGTGATGGCTTCCTCTCCACGGCCTGCTGGCGCCATGCAGGGGTGAGGGTCCCACGAGCCTTGTTCTCTGTGCCGCGGGACCTCCCGCCTGCATCCAGTCCTCCTGACTCAGGAGCGGTGCCCCGGTGCCCGCTCCATGCCCGCTGCTGCTCTGGGCCTGGGAGGAAGCAAGAGCTTCCTCACGAAGCAACCAAGTGTGAGGGGACCGACCACCAGGAGAAGGAGGGGAGAGCAGGGTGTTCTTTCTCTGGACTGGTGGTCATGGGGGCACTTGTGGGGAGGTGGGCACTGAGCAGAGACGTAGCGGGCGTGAGGGAGGTGGGGCAGGCACTCCAGGCAGAGGGAAGGGAGAGGGCAGAGCTTGTCCAGACTCTGGGGGAAGCCAGAGAGGTGAACCGGGCTGCTGGAGGACAGCGAACGTGGTGCAGAGTGGGGGGCACGGGTCAGAGAGCCGGGCGGGGGGGGGCCCGGGTCCTGGGAGCTCCTGGGGGGATCCTAGGCAGTCCCGAGCCAAGGAAGGACTCGGCTTAAATGGGTCAAGTGGGTGCCGTGTTGAAGGCAGGCTGCAGGTCCCGGAGTGGAGGTAGGAACCGAGGGTGCCCTGACCAGAGGGCTGGGCTCCGGACGTGTGTCTGGGGCAGAGCAGGGTAGGCCGCCGGGGGAGCGAATGTGCAGGGTGAGAGGAAGGCGGACCTCACGGGTCTCCAGAACTTGCACCTGGGAACCTGGAAGGTTGGATTGCCCAGAGAGGGATGAATTAGCCTCGGGGCGGCCAGCCTCGGGGCAGGAAGGGTGGGTGGGCCTGGAATCAATGGCATCCAGGCTCCCATGTGACAGTCTGAAGGAGGAGGGGCAGCAGAGACACAGACACCCCCGAGAGGCCGTCTGGATTGGACAGGAGTGACCAGAGCCGCACCCGCGCCCAGGGGGTCATCCGTGCGGAGCCGGCGTCTGAGGTTGCGAGGGGGTCAGGACCGGGGTGCCGTCTGGGGTGGGCGGACAGAGTGCGGACCCCGGCCGTGGGCCTCACCGCCTGCAGACCCACGACGGTCCAGGACCGGGAGTGAGGCTGTCCGACTCCCAAGCCTGACAGCGTGTGGCCGTGGTGTTTGTCCCCAGACCCCCTGCTCCAGAGACCCCGGGCTCCTTGCTGGTGTTTCAGTGTCCGAGCGGATTGAACCACGATTCGGCGGACGGAGCCTGGGAATCTGAATTTAAAAAATAATCTGTGTGCTCCCCTGCCCCTCCCCCACCAGCGTGGGAGGGTGGCGGTTCCCGAGCACCCTCACCCACGGCCGTGATCGTCCGTCTGCAGCTGTGAAGCAGCCCCTCGCTGTGATTAGAGTTGCACGTTAGTGGTGGTGTCTTTTCACACGCTCACCCGCCACGTGTGTGTGTCTTTTACGGAGAAGCAGCCACTCTCGCTCATTTTTTTAAAAAAAGTTTTTCATGTTTGTTTGTTTATTTATTTATTTATTGAGAGGCAGCGTGCGAGCGGGGGAGGGGCAGGGAGAGAGGGAGACACAGAATCGGAAGCAGGTGCCAGGCTCCGAGCCGTCCGCACAGAGCCCGACGCGGGGCTCGAACTTGAAAACTGCAAGATCACGGCCTGAGCTGAAGTCGGACGCTTAACCGGCTGAGCCCCCCAGGCGCCCCGATTCTTGCTCATTTTTAATTTGCGTTGTCTTTTTATCCTTGAGTCATGAGACTCCTTTTCTATTCTAGACAAACGTCTCTTATCAGAGACGTCACTCAGAACTTTTCTCTCGTTCTGTGGATTCTTTTTTATTTTCTTGATGGTGTCATTTAAAGCACAGAAGCTTTTGACTTTGATGATGACAAACTGATCTTTTTTCTGGGTGGGGGGGACGGTGGTTGCTCCTGCTTTGGGCTCCGTATCTACAAAACTGCGCCTAAGCCCACATCATGCAATTAATGCTTAGGCTTTCCTCTAAGAGCCTTATAGCTTTGGCTCTATACATGGTTATTATTCCATTCTGAGTTAATTTTTTATGTGGGATGAGGTACGGATCCAGGTGAAGTCTTTTGCATCATTTGTTGGAAAGATTGTTTCCCCCAGTGACTGCCTTCGCACCTGTGTCAAAAGTCAACCGACCACAAAAATGTGAGTTATTTACGGGTTCCATTGTCTTCTGGTCTGTCCATCCTTAACATCGATAGCACGCCGACCTGATTCCTGGAGCTTTGTAGTAAGCTTTGAAATCGAGAAGTCCTCCCACTCTGTCCTTCCTTTTCAAAATTATTTGGACTATTCCAGACTCTTTCAATTTGCATATGAATTTCAGGATCAGCTTACAAATCCCCACACATAAGTCAGCTGGGATTTTTTTATTTTTATTTTTTTTAAGTATCATTTTGAATCCGGAGTCCCATTTGGGGAATTTTGCCATGTTAACCACGTAAGTCTTCTGACCCATGGTCGTGGGAAATCTTTCCATTTGTTTGTGTCTTTTTCAATGTTTTCAATGGCATTTTGAGGTTTCCAGAATATGGCTTTTGAGCCTCTTTTGTTAAATGTCTTTCCGTATGTTTTATTCTTTCTGATACTATTATAAAGAGTCATTTTTCATTTCAGCTTTGGATTATTTGTTGTAAGTACATGGAAATTCTATTTTTTATATGATCTTGTATCCTAAAGCTGTCTTGAATTTGTTGTTAGCTCAGAGAGTTATTCGGTGGGCTCCTTCAGATGTTTTCCTTACGTACAGCATCATGTCAACTGCATATGGGCACGGGTTATTCCGCTCCAGTCTGGGAGACTTGTGTTTATTTTTCTATTCAGTCTTCCCTGAGGGGAGCTCCTTGGCTTGCCTGGTCTTAGTGGGGGAAGCGTCCAATCTTCCGTCAAGTGTGATGTCAGCAGCGAGGTTTCTGGGAGGCAATCTTTATCAGCTTGATGAAGTTTCCTTGTGTTCCTGCTTTGCTGTGATTTTCTTTCCTTTTATTATGAAGCGGTGTTGAGTTTTTTATATGCATTTTCTGCATATATTGAAATGGTCATATGGGTTTGTTATTTATTTGTTTAAAAAATTTTTTTAACGTTTTTTAAATTTATTTTTGAGACAGAGAGAGACAGAGCATGAAGGGGGGAGGGGCAGAGAGAGAAGGAGACACAGAATCGGAAGCAGGCTCCAGGCTCTGAGCCATCAGCCCAGAGCCCGAAGCGGGGCTCGAACTCACGGACCGCGAGATCGTGACCTGAGCCGAAGTCGGACGCTTAACCGACTGTGCCACCCAGCGCCCCATGTTTTAAAGTTTATTTATTTATTTTTGAGAGGGGCAGAGAGAGAGGGAGAGACAGAGAATCCCAAGCAGGCTCCGCACGGTCAGCGCAGAGCCTGATGTGGGGCTCAAACTCACAAACGTGAGATCACGACCTGAGCCGAAATCAAGAGTCAGACACTTATCCGACTGAGCCACCCAGCTGCCCGTTATTTATTTTGTTGACATAGTGCATCACATTAATTGATATTTGTTAAAATAACTGTGCATTCTTGGGAACCCTTTTTTTTTATGCTGCTGGATTCAATTTGCCAGTATTTTGTCGAAGATTTTTCCGTGGATGTTCAAAAGGATGTTGGTCTGTACTTTTCTTGTGCTGTCTTTGTGGTTTTTGGGCCCAAGTAAATCAGACCTCGTGGAATGACTTGGGCGGTGTCCTCTCTCCTACTTTTTGAAGGAGTCTGTGAAGACTTTGTATTAAGTCTTCTTTAAGGACAAGTAGCATTTACCAGAGAAGCCATCTGGCTCTGGGTGTTTTTATTCTCTGCAGTTTGTTTTCCTCTAAAAATACTTTTTATTGTGGTAAAATACACATAACAGATTTACCATTTTAGTTATGTTTAAGTGCACAGTTCAGCCACATTAAACATATTCACGTTGTTGTGCACCGAATCTCCAGAACTATTTTCCATCTTGCGAAACTGAAAACTCTGTCCTGGCTGAACACTAACTCTCCATCGTCCCCTCCCTCCAGCCCCTGGAAACCAGCATTCTACTTCTTGTCTCCACGAGTTTGGCTATTCCAGGTTCCTCATACAGGTTAAAGCATATAGTCTTTGTCTTTTCATGTCTGGCTTATTTCACTGAGCATCGTGTCTTCAAGTTTCATCCGTGTTGTAGCAGGTGTCAGAATTTGCTCCCTTTTTAGGCTGAATAGTGTTCCCTTGTATGGATGGACCACACTTGTTCAACGGTTTATCCACTGATGGTCACTTAGGTAGCTTCCACCTTTGGGATATGGTGAATAATGTCACCGTGAAGACGAGTGTGCAAACATCTTTTTGCGATCCTATTTTCTATTCTTTTGTGTGTTTATTCAGAAGCCGAGTGGCTGGGTCATTGGGTAATTCTGTTGTTTTATTTTTTGAGGAATGCGCCGTTTTGCACGCACAGGGTTCCAATTTCTGCACATTCTGCCAACACTTGTTATTTTTTTGTCTGTGTGTGTGTGTGGTTTTTTTTAATAGCCACCATCCCAACTAGCGTAAGGTGGTTTTTCATTGCCGTTTTGATTTGCATTTCCCTAAAAAAGAGTGATCTTTTCTGTGTTTGTTGGTCATGTGTATATCTTCTGTGGAGAAATGCCTGTCAATTTTGTCAAGTTGTCAACTTTTCAACTGAGTTGGTTGTTTTTTTTTTTTGTGGTATTCAGTTGTAGGCGTTCTTTATATATTCTAGATATAGATCCCTCACCTGGTGTATGATTAACACATTTTTTTTTCTCTCATTCTGTAGATTTCCTTTTTACCCTGTTGATCGTGTCCTTTGATGTGTGGAGTTTTTAGGTTTAATGTGGTTCAGTTCATCTGCTTTTGCTTTTTTGCTTGTTCTTGTAGCATCATAATCAAGAAATGATTGCCAAATACGAAGTTTCGAAGCTTTCCCACATGGTTTCTCCAGAGACAGTAAAAGTTTTAGGTCTCACTTTTAGATCTTTGATCCACTTTGCTGAGTTTTTGTCTGTAAGGTATAAGGAAGAGGTCCAACTTCATTCTTGCGCACATGGAGACTCCGTTTCCTCAACAACGAATTGCTTCTTCTCCGTGAGGGAACTTGGCACCTCTCTCAGAACTCGTTGGGCCATGTGTGCAGTGCTTCCTTCCTGGGCTCTCGGTCCTGTCCCATCGGTCTTTCCATCTGTCTTTACGTCGGGACCACCCTTGGTGCCAGTTTGGATTAGTGCAGCTCCGTAATAAGTTCTGAAGTCAGAAAGTGTGAGCCCTCTAAGCTTTCTTGTTACTTTTTCAGATTTTCTTTCTCTCTTTCCTTTTTTTTTTTTTTTTTTTTTTTGAGTATTTGGAGTCTGCTGAGATACCCTATGAATTTTAGGATGGATTCTTTTTTTTTTATTTCTGCAAAAACACCACGGAATTTTGATAGGGATTGTGGTACGTCTGTAGGTTGCTTTGATTGGTGATTTTTTTTTTTCAACGTTTATTTATTTTTGGGACAGAGAGAGACAGAGCATGAACGGGGGAGGGGCAGAGAGAGAGGGAGACACAGAATCGGAAACAGGCTCCAGGCTCTGAGCCATCAGCCCAGAGCCCGACGCGGGGCTCGAACTCCCGGACCGCGAGATCGTGACCTGGCTGAAGTCGGACGCTTAACCGACTGCGCCACCCAGGCGCCCCTGATTGGTGATTTTTAATCATTCATTCAATCCCCTTTTTGTTTCAGGTCTGCTCAGCTTTTATATTTCTTCTTAAATAAGTTTTTCTGTCTTTCGGAACTTGTCCATTCTGTCTACGTTTCCTAAAGTTTGTTTGCCTACAGTTATTCACAATATTCCTTTAAAATCCCATTCTAATTCTGTAAGGTCGGTGGTAACACCTCCTCTATTCATTTCTGAAGTTTGCAAATGAGTCTCCTCTAGTTTCCTCCTGATCAGTAAGAGCTGATCATCCGTCAACGGTCTTGATTTTCTCCAGTTTTCTCTTCTCTACTTCAAGGCTCTTCCTTCTTATCTTTATTGTTTCTGTCTTCTTGCCTCAGATTTATTTGCTATTCTTTCCAATGTGCCCTGTGAACGGGGTGGGTGTGGTGGGTGCCCCAAGCCCTCGGTCATGCTCACCAGGAACTGAGCCTCAGGCCCTGGAGCTGCTCGTGTTGAGGAGGACCCCCGTGCCCAGCTTCACACGGAGCCCCTGCTGGGAGCCAAGGGCAGAGGGGCCCATCTTCCGGGGGCCCCTGGATTGGAGATTCCATCCAGCTGAGCAGAGAAAAGGAGGGAGGAAGCAGGTCGCGGCTCAGACGCTAAGCACTCACTGTTCTTACCAAGATCTGGCAGACACTGTGAATAAACATGTTCGCTTGCTTAATTCCCTTAGGGAAATTTCCAGAAGGTTTAAATTCATTTTCACCTAGTTTTGGTTGTTTACCGGCACAGATCTTCAGTGCTCCGTCCACATGCCACTATTTTGGGTGTCTGTTAATTGTCTCTTGTTATTTGTTTCATCATCAATAAATAAGGCAAATAGCCCGATGGTGGGGGGAGGGGCGCGGGGAGCAAAAGCGAGGAAGCTGAAGGGCCCAGAGCCTGAGAGGAGCCCCCGAGGACACAGAGTGGTTGGGGGAAGGTGCTGGAGGGCCGGACGCCCTGCCTGGTGTGACAGGATCCCTACGGCAGTGCGCTGCCAGGAAGGTTCGCGGGCTGGGACGCGGAGCCTCAGAGTGTCAGGACACAAAATCAGAACATGTTATTGAAGCCTGATGGAGGCGTGGCCAAGGCGTTCTAACTCCCGTCCTTGAGAATCGCAAGTGAAAATACTGTGAAGCTTTCCACGCCTGGATGGGGGCCATCTTCACATCAATAAAAACCAGACAAGTCTTCATTGAGAGCCAGAGAAGCTGTTCTGTTCTCTGCAGGGTTATAAAGCCAGGCTTCTGCGTCGGAATCATAGAATCATGAGAAAGATACAGGAGGAGAGAGCGGGGTCTTGCACTCTCGACTCATGACGGGCTCCAGGGGGCCACGTGGCGGCACCACCAGCAACAGGGAAGTGGTCCCCAGGGGTCTCTAGGTGCCAAGGGGTGTCTCCTCTGCCTGGCTGGTTATTCTATACACAGTATAGAAAGCAGAAGATGGGTCTGACTCCATCACTGGTAGCTGACCACCCTCCTCCCTCATCTGACTTAACAGACTGTTAACCCCTTGAAGGGAAAGGTTATGTCTTATCAGACTCCATGTGCTGTAAAACAACAATGGCCCAACATGCAGGTGGGGGGCCACAGAGGAGGAGGACAGCTGGGAGGGCCACGGAGGAGGAGGACAGCTGCAGGCTGAGTCTCACGCAGTCCCCGGAGTCATGCTGGTGGAGCACGGTGCATGAGTTGGTGGACAGAGGTGCTGACTTTAGTGCAAACACGGGGCAGATGGATCGTCTTCCTCCCAAGCAGACCCACAAATATGCCTGTCCGCAGCCTGCAAGCAAGGCAGTCATGTTCTGCTGGAAGACATATGGAGATCCAGAAACACGAGCTGCCTGGGGCGGTGGGCGGGGCGAGCACCTGGGCACAGAATCCAGGAAGAGTGAACTTCCTTCCAGCCCCAGCGCACGCAGCCTGTTCAACCTGACCGTGAGAGGGCGGTGCTTCCCAAAGCATGTTCTTTACAAGCGTGTGTTAGGCTTTTTCTGTTAAATGCAACTGTTGAGGCGCTTGGGTGGCTCAGTCGGTTGAGTGTGTGACTCTTGATTTCTGCTCAGGTCGTGATCCCAGAAGTCATGGGATCAAGCCCCACGTCGGACTCTACACTGAGCGTGGAACCTGCTGGAGATTCTCTCTCTCTCCCTCTCTCTCTCTCTCTCCTTCTGCACCGCCCCCCAAATAAAAACAGAAATGAATGCAACTTTCTACTAACCTGTTGGGTATGTAACTGAGGACCAAAGTGGAGGGGGCTGTGCTGACGAACGTCGTCTCCCTTGACTGGTGGTCCAAGGCTTCCCAGCGGCTGTGCTACCGGTGTTTGGGCAGAATCATTGTCTGTGGTGGGATGGGCTCCTGCACGTGGTAGAGATGTCCATGACCTCTCACCCGGTGGATGCAAGCAGCACCACCCCCTCACACGCCCACCAGTAGTGATGACCAACCCCGTCTCCAGATGTTGGCCCTCGCCCCCGGATGACACCGCTGCATGACTGGAGGATGCAGTTGACGGGTGTGTTACATTTACACACTTTTCCGGCACCTGGCTCAGCGTCCTGGGCATGCAGTTAACGGCTGGTTGTAAATACATCAGTGGGCGCACGAAGGTGATCCAGGCAGCCGGGGGCGGTTGAATAGCGCCTTCGGTTCCTAGGTTTGGCATAAATTCTAGGCCAAAAATAGTAATGGTTCCTATGAGGGGTGTTGACATGGAAATCGGCAAGAGCTGTGCTTCCCACGGGTATGAGCTCCCAACCCTGAGATCAGCGACAGGGCCACGATCCCATGAAGGTTTCTATTGAAGGCTCATCTGGAGAGTTGGGTGGCCATCTCCATGCCTTCCCCTGCCAAGAGGACAGCAAAGAACCACCTTCTGCTTCTAGGTTCGTGCAGGAGGACTCACGGACACGGCTCCAAGCTCATGCTTGGGAGATCTGAGGACCAGCTGTAGGCTCACTGTTCAAGGGGCTAACATGTGCCCCATAATCTGGGGGAGAGGGGTTGCATCTGAGTCATCCCTGAGGACAAGGGCCAACATCTGGTTGGTGCATCCCAACACTGTGTGTTTTTGGCAGACTGGATGGAGCCACCCCAAAAGGAGGTTGCCTGGGGTTGTCTTGTGTCCCCTAGAGCAGCTGGAGGGTAATCCAGAGGTGGACCTCCAGGAGCCCGAGGGCATGGAAAGACTTGAACAGAGTCATCCAGAATGGTGAAAGCTTTGGGCATGTCAAGGGGATTACAGGGAGTAATCCACAGCTGTGGAAAAAGTCACCTTGAGACATGTGTCACGTCCCGATGGGAAGCACAGCCAGGCCACCACCACAGTGCCAGCCAAGCAGGCTTGTGTGTAAATGGAAGCAGCCTTACCTTATGTTTGAGAAGTATACGTTTGCCCTTGCTTCGCTCCATTTGAAAGTTTCAAGGGAAGGAAAATATTCTTTCCATTTGTCTGTTGAGATGTAGTGTGACTTCCTCTCAAGAGTCACGTTACACTAAAAATTAAACCAGGATATTGACCAGCAGAAATGAAAGACCACGCCTACCATTCTACACTGGCTCTCCTCCTGTTCTGTATGAAATCTCTCCAAGCACTGGGCTGGCACTGGGCTGACACCGGGCCGGGGCTTGAGGACTATGCTGGCTAAGAGCCAGCACCCATCTCAAGGTCACAGATCCCTGGGGCAAGAGTTCAGTGTGAGAAACACAGTGCCAGAGATGCCTGTGAACCTTCTTGTGAGTCTCCTGGGAAACGAGATTGAGTGTTAAGAAAAGGCAGACAGTACCCTATTAAGTCCTATTACTATATACATATATATTATAATATATGCATATATTTTGCATATATCTCGCCTTTGTCAAGATTTAATTGTCCTACAGGAAAATGTCTTGAATATTCTGGCATCTTTGTTCATTCTCAGAAAGTGTGAGGGGAAACACGTAAGAGTTGGGATGGAAGTAACAAAGCAGAAGGCGGCTTACTACTTTCCCAATGAGAGAGCAAGGACCCCCATCTGCAGCCACCCCTTCTACCCCCCCCCCCCCACATACACACATGCTCCAGAGGCCGCCAGACGGTCACTGGCATCCAGCCCAGAAAAGCTCAGCTCCTTTCAAATGGCTTGGAGCAGATGAGCATTTAAGATGCTGCAATATTCTGGTAATTTATTAATGATATCACATAGCAGGTGTTGGCAGTGTTTCTGGTGGGGTGCTTTTTTTTTTTTTTTTTTTACAGGAGTAGAGCTTGTTTTCTTCTAAAGTTTATAAGCTTAAAATAAAAATAGGAGGGGAGATTATTCCTAGGAAAAAGCAAACCTGCCTTCCCCAATAAGTGAATTTTCAGAAATATATGTGTAATGTAGGAGAAGGGGGGCTTCTCTCCAGAAAGGTCAGCCTCGGGCCGGGAAGTGTGGGTGACGTGAGGGGCAGAGTCTATGATTCATCCCACAGCTGTGCGCTGAGTGCCCGCTCTGTGTGGGATGCTGTGCTGGGGGCTAGGACTGTGTGGTGAAACAACAAAGGTCCCCAGGCTGGCGGGGTCTGCATTTTCGTCAGGGAGTAAGTCATCTCAGGACCAGGAACAAGCCAAGTATCACGGATGAGAGACTGGGGCTGCAGAGAAGAAACCACAGAGGATCTCACACAGGCCACGCACAGTGGAGGTAGACACGTGGGATCCGTGGGTGAATGACCATGGGTCCCTCTCACCAGTCATCCGGGATGTGACGGGAATAAGGGCAGATGCGGACACATCGCACTAAACATGTGGCAAGTGTGATTTTTCCAAGGCCTTGCTATCTATCACTTATTTAATCCTCTAATCATCTTGTGAGACCACACCAAGTCACTGAAGAGGAAACTGAGTCACAGACTGTCCATGTGACTGACCCAAAGTCTCACCACTGGAAGTGGTGCAGCCCAAACTGTAACCCAGATGTGGCTCCAGAGTTCATATTGTGTCTGGAGGAAAAGCTCGGAGAGAAAAACAGACAGTCCCTGATGGTGGGTGTGGTGAGCCCAGTGGGGGCAGGTGTATGAGCTCTCCTCGTCACTTGGGGGTGAGGTCATAGCCAGGCTCGGAAGGAGGCAGAAAGTAGAACTAATAGCTAAGGCTGAGGCACCTGGAAGGATGGATGGATGGATGGATGGAAGGATGGATGGATAGATGGGTGGATGATGGATGGAGTGTAAGTCAGTGGAAGCCCACCAAATGGGTGAATGCCCACACACCTGCCCTACGGGCTGTGTCTAGAATTTCGCACACCTCCCACCACACTGCTCTGGACCTTCAGCACCTGGGACAGCTCCTGGCCCCACGTGGGCTCTGGATGCTGGTTTATTGACCATAAATGAAGGAAACCCAAGAACTCATGTCCCTCCTCTTCCCAACAATCTCTCCACGACCCTTCGTCCATTCATTTCTGACAACAACCCCAGGCAGCAAATGACACGCCCCCGGACATACAATTATACATGTTATTTTACTAACACAACTTTATTTTACAAATCTCTCTATTTGAGCCATTTTCTATAAAGCCAACAGAGGAGGGCACGAGCAAGAAAGATTTAACAGACAAAAGTTTTGGGGCATGCGTGTTTTCTTTTATAACAATTTTGGAAAAGTTTTAAACAGTTTTGAACAAAATTTGCATCCACAACTCCTCGCTATCTTGGATGGGGTTGACATAACCACGAAGACTCTGAGGGGCACACATGTGGAGGCCCACTGCCCGTGCCACGTCCCTGTCGGCTGGCTAAAATCTGCTGTCTGGGTGGGGGGGTCCGAGAGAGAACTTGGATCCTGGTGGATGGAGATGGGGGGTGGCAGGATTGGGTTAGGGTTAGGGGTCAGGGGTTAAGGTGAGGGACACAAGGACAGAGAGCACGTGGCAGGGGCAGGGTCTCATTCCTTCAATTACAACTTCAGAATTGGGGCTTGTCCAGTGGGACAAGCCCTTTGGGATGGGCGAGGGTGTGAAGGTGGACACGGGTTCCCCAATGCCGGGAGGGGTGGTGTCTCTCATTCACGAGTGTCTGACCCTTCCCTTGTGGGGTTGCTCACTCACTGATGTCCCCAAGCTGTGCACAACCACAAGCCACAGCCACGGATGCTTATCTGATGCCTTTTCTAAGTGGGACAACTTCGAACGAGGGCAGGTATGCCTCTGTCCCTAAATTCCTTGCACTTCCAGCTCTGCTCAGTGTCACCCAGAAGCCTCGGTTACGGCCCCACGAAGCCAGCAAGTCGGGCTTTGCAGCCTTGGACGTTTGGGAGCTGACAGACAATTTTGGTTACCAGGCAACCGCTGATTTTTCATAACCAACAAGTACAATACCACACATGATAAATTTATCAGATAATAATGCAGCTCGCCCACATCACCACATGCTGATCAAGCCCCAAAGAGCTGCTCTGCAAAGGATGTGGGAGCCTGCTATTAAGCAAGACCCAAGGGACACGACTCGAGGGGACCAGTGGCCAGAGAGAGGTGGGGACTCTCCTGCCAGTGTGCAGCTGCAGCCAGCGGGTCCCTTGGCTGAGCATCCGTGGGCGGGGCTGTCATTCAGTTGGGTGTCAGTGGACAGATGGGTCGAGACAGCCGAGCGTCAGGACAGACGCTGGATTGGCCTCTGACTGCCCTGTGGTTTCGTATGTGGCATTCTGCCCCTGTCACCTCCTCCCTCCCCTCCCTTCTCTGGCGGTCTCGGGGGGGATGGACGGTCCAGCTGCCAGCTATGTCATCTCCTCAAGGCGAGGCGAGCCACCGTGCACGTGGATGCGGTTGCAGTTACTTGGGGGGCTGGGCAGCCACCCCTGACCCCAGTGTCCACACCGATGGCCTTCCCACGGGGTTTGGGAATCGGCCTGTTGGGCCTTTTGAACAAAATTAGATCGTCTGAGTCAGGGCTCATCTGGGAGCAAGAGGCCGACCGTGGGCAGTGTCGTGACTCAGCGTCCACAGCCACTACCTCTGCATGTGGTCATCAAGCACCGGTGTCCAAGGGCCTCACTCGCTGTGACACCTGCCTTTCCCCCTGGAAACTTGAGAGGACGCAGACAGAACCTTCCCCAGGAGAGGCCGTGGCTTCTGTCCGAGGAAACGGCCGTTCTCAGGCTGTGCCAGGCCCCTTCCCACCTAAATCACGGAGTGTGCTCTTTCTAGTGGTTTCCAAACAGCTTAGACAATGCTGGGGACACCGGTGGCTATTTATAGCCTCCGTGCACACACTTACGCCATCCGCCCCTGGGATTCCACAACTGCTTGTGCAAATTCAGGAGAGACGATAAAGCCGAGATGGGAAGTGAAAAGTATCCAGTTACCATAAACACCCAACAGCGTTATCAATGTTAAAAACGTCTCACCGTGTGGTCTGTTTAATAGAGTCCTCGGTGTTTCCTTTGAGATGACAGGTTCCTCTAGGAGCACCATCACTGTCCAGAGACAGGTGGACTTTTCCAGGCAGAGGAACACATGTCCACGTGTGTGTAGGGGGGGCCGGGGGAAGGGATCCTGCTGCAGACGCCTCACGGAGGGACGTGGGGGGAGGGGCCTCGATGGTGCTCACCCAGGACGCAGCCCTGAACCTCCCCAGGCGATGAGAAGCCAGGGGATACGGGATATGGGGCGTGAGGGATGTCTTTGTGACAAACGGGGGACATTCGACATCATGAGGGGAATAATGGACTCAGTTCAGTGGCGTTTACTGAGCACCTGCCGTGGGCAAGCGCCGGTGATGGGAGGGGCTCACAGGAAAATTGGAACCTGGTCCTCCCTGGCCCTCTCGGTCAGCTCTGGCTGCATCACAAACATCACAGACGGCAGAGAAACAGCAGAGGTTTGTTTCCTTAGTCCCAGAGGCTGCAAGTCTGGGATCCAGGCGTGGGTGGGGCTGGTGTCTCCTGAGGCCTCTCTCCTTGCCGTGTAGATGCTGCCCCCCCCCCCGGGTCCTCACAAGGTGGTCCTTCAGTGTGTCTGTGTCCCACTCTCTCTCCCTCGAAGGCCCCCACCAGACTGGGTCAGGCCCATCCCGGAGGGCCTCATTTTACCTGATCACCCCTTTGAAGGCCCGTCTCTAAACACAGCCGCTGTATTGTGAGGTCCCGGGGACTAGGGCTCGGACATACGGGTTTGGGGACACGCTCCCCTTGTGCTGGGTCCAGACACGCCTCCCTGCCCTGTCGTGCACGTCGGCCAGATGGGTGAGCTGTCTCACCTGGAGATTCAGCTCCTGACACCTGTTCTCTCACCTGATGACCGTCCGTCCAATCTGCTTGAGCCCCCGGATCCACGGACAAGGTCAGAGCCTCCTGGACGCGGGAACGGCATCATTTCCAGACCCCGACTCCTGACTGTGCTGACATGCTGTCCTCCACCTGCACGGGGAACCCCACCCCTCGGCCCCGCTTCCTCAAATTCTCTGTGCTATGGACTGAACTGCGCCCCCCAAGGGGACCGTGCTTGGAGATGGGGCCTTCGGAAAGCTCCGTTTGCGGACACACCTGAGAAAAATGCCCAGGAAAGCGCATGCTGTCCTGTCACAGGGGGACGGCGTGTGCCCGTCCGCTTGTGGGGCCCTGATCTTCACGGGTGCGACGGAGACACGGAGGGAGGTGGCCCGGCAGTGTCCGGGCACCGGGCAGGGGCTTTGGGGTCCCTCGGGCCTCCAGGTGTTCCCGCATCATCACAAAGGCAATGACAGGGTTAAAGCCTCTCAAACAAGACCGTGCGGCTTGTTTCATGCCAAACAAGGGTCACTTTGGGAAGTTTGCTTTGGCAACGGGTGAAGTAATGCCGAGATCAATAGTCAAAGCCGCTCGCGGGCCGCGCCGGGTGACCCGCTTACCGATGGTCAATAGCACACAATTAAGATAATAAAATGCGAGGGCCGGCGGGAGCCTCCGAGGTCACCCAGCCCACCCCTTCATTGAGCGGGCGAGGAAATTGAGTCCCGACGAGGGGCAGCGGCCTGGCCAAGGTCACCCAGCAGCCCGCACGCTGCAAAGCCCACCCCCTTCCCGGCCGTGCCTGGGATCGGCTGGTGCCCACACAGCTCTGGCACCGTCCGCCGGGAGCCCTTGAGGCCCCCTGTCAGCCCACACCCCGTTCAGAGATTGATTCACGGCTTAACACAGTCCCAGCCGCACCCGATTTACAGCCCAACACGGGCCTGGGCAGGGGCTTCCCGGTCCAGGCAGCGGGGCGCCCAGAGCCCCCACGCCGGTCTCAGGGAAGGAACACCCCCCCCCCCCCCCCCCCCCCCCCCGCCAAGCTGTTCGGTGAAGCATCGCCCGGGAGCCAAACTGAGTCTTCCCTGTTTGCGAATGCTCCGGGCTCGCTCCCCCGTCTTCCCCGGGCAGCCACATGGCAGGGATCGTTTGGGGGCCGTAAAGAACTCAGCCTCAAATGCCCGTTTTCTGAAGCTGCCCGGCTCCGAGCAGAGTGGGGGTGTCTAAATGAGACATAACGCAGGCGTGTGCATTTAATCCACAAGACGCGCGGCCCCCGGAGCTTAACTGCCAGCCTCTCCCTTTGACACGAGGAGCAGGTTGAAGTGAACGTTGTTGCTTTTGTTTGGGGGCACAGCAGGGGTTGCAGCAACTGTCAGCAGCTGATAACGATTCAAATTGTGCTCTCCTGAGATAAAAGTGGTCGGAAAAAGAAAACAGAGGGACAGGGCAGGCGGGAGCGGAGGTGGGACTCTCCCGCCCCGGGATCCGGAGGGAGTATCGCCCGGAGTAAACAGAAGGCTCACGGAGAAGGAGTCTGAACCGAGCTGATTTTCTGGGCTGAAATGCGTCGCGGACGGCGGGCTCCAGCCCCCAGGGGCTGCGGGTTCCTTTCCCCGCTGGATGACACTGTTTGATCACAGTTTATCGCAGCGACGACCAACAGAGGCTTGTAAAACCCGCGGCACAAGATGATTTATTATCTCAGATTAAAGCCACCCTTCCTTCCTCTGCATTTTGAGAGGCGTCACGCGTGGAGACCTGTGGCCAGGCTTTCCTGCTCCCCTGCGGTGGAGACGGCATCGGGGCTTTTAGCAAGAAAGTGACGCTGGGGCCCCACTGGGGCCTGCAGGTGCCCAGGGGCTGGGGCCCCACCCGTCTACACCGGCTCCTCCCGGAGCTTCAGACCTGACCCGTGGGCATGGGGTTGGGCGTATTTGTGCTTTTTAAAGTTCTTGGGGCCCCTGGGTGGCTCAGTCGGTTAAGCGTCCGACTTCGGCTCAGGTCATGATCTCACAGTCCGTGGGTTCGAGCCCCGCATCGGGCTCTGTGCTGACAGCTCGGAGCCCGGAGCCCGCTTCGGATTCTGTGTCTCCCTCTCTCTCTGCCCCTCCCCTGCTCATGCTCTGTCTCTTTCTGTCTCAAAAATAAATAAAAACATTAAAAAAATTAAAAAATAAATAAATAAAGTTCTTGAGTAAATTGTGATGGGGGTCATGCAGATCCCGTGAAGGACAGATAGTGCAGGTCAACAGGAAAACCCAGAACGCAGACCAGGAAGTCAGAGAGAGGAGGGGTCTTGGCACCTGCGGTCCGGTGAGGGGCGGGAAGTCTGCAGGTTCCGGGGAGAGCAGACCTGGGCTCAGCCCTCTGTCCGTGCATTTTTCCAGCTGAGTCTGAGGCCAGGTGCACCCACACACGCACACGCACACACGCACACCCCCGGCAGTGGAGTTGGCTCCGCGTGGCCCCCCGAGAGCAGAGGCGGAGAGCGTCGGGCAAGAGAGAGGCAGGTGTCGAGAGCCCAGGAACGTCTGTGCGCCTCCCGCAGGCCGGGTGAGACCGTGAGAGGTGCAGAAGTGACCCCGGAGACGGCGGAGAATTGGAGGGAACTGGGTTCTTGGCTCAGCGTCAGGAGCTGGACGCTCGCAGCCCTCGCACGGGGTCCCAGGCCACCGGCCTCGCCGGGAGGCTGCGCCTCGGGTGTCTGACCCCGGGAAGGCGGGAGGTGTGCTGGACCCTGGTGTCCCCAGAGCCCATCGGCGGTGTTTTACGGGATGGGCACTGGGGATCTTCAGACACGTGTTCGAGGGGCTCCAGACGGCACGTGTCTCTTCTCACGTAAACACACAAAAAGCGAATACGCTTTTGGAAATAAAAAGAGAGGAAATCTCTGGAGTTGGTGAGGCCGGGAGGATGTGGGGTGAAATGGAGCAGCCCTGTGTGGATTCTGGCTCTGGGACCCAGAGAAACACACCTACTCGTGGACCAGCTTGTGGACAAAGACACTGTGCACAGAACCACGGACGGGCGCTCGTGAACCACAGACGTTCCCACCACTCTGGAGGCTGGACCTCGGATCAGGGCCACCGGCCGGTTCTGGTTTCAGACGGCGTCTTCTTGCTGTGTCCACACACGACAAAAGAGAGCAGGTGTCCCTCATGCAAGGACACGAGTTCCGTCCTGGGAGGGCCCCACCTCCGATGCCATCATGAGGGGCATCAACAGAGGAACCTGGGGGGCACAGACGTGAGGTGTCCAACAGGGCCCCAGGGCGTGGCATGCAGGAGGGGTGACTACACTGCGTGTTTGGGGAAGCCTGTGGCTCTGTGAGGCACCCCCCGCCCCCAGTCCGTGGAATGCAGAGCAGCAGCTAACCTGGAGGCCTCCCTGGAGGCGGCTGGGTCCCCCGCAGGTGAAGGCAAAGTACAAGGTGGCCGTTTGCCATTTACATTCTGAAGGCTATTTGCCATAGATTCTGTGTCCTGTTAGTATAAGACAACCAGGATCTCAAGCAAAGCTCTGAAAAGGAAAACAACGATTCTCTCACACCGATGGGGACAGAATCTATATTTCAGAAGAGTAAAAACATTTACACGGCTCACAATAAAATATCAAAACACACAGAACCACCGTAAGAACAACTTGGAAAAACAAACAGAAATGACACGGGAGTAGAAATCCTCGGCGTCTGGGCGCCATCGCGGTGGAGGTAATCGTGGGCCGCATGTCAGATGGAAAGTCGCCCCCCACGTGACGGCACGCCTGTGGATGGCGTCCCCCCACTGCGTCCCCCAGAGGCTACTCCAGGCCACGGAGAACACAGAGATCGCCAAGACTCAAATGAATCGCCTCGTGTGGCTCATCGTAACAAGCCTGGGGGGTGAGCGACAGTTCCCCGGGGACCACGGAGCTCTGGCCTCCGGACGTTCGGACAACCTGGTTTTGATACAGATGGACCAGCACTTCCGATCATGGGGGGGGGAGCACGAGGGGGAAGACGGGGAGGAGCACAGAAAGGAGCACGGGTGGGAGCACGGAGAGGACCATGGAGAGGAGCACAGGGAGGAGCACGGGGCCCAGAGCCCAGTGGGGAGCACGCCCGCAGCTACGTCCACAGTGAGCTCAGAGTCATGGGCTGGTTTGCTGTGGAGACCGGTGTTTGAGAGACGGCAACTCGTGGGTGGATGTGACCCTGGGTGGCGTTGTGGGCAGCTAGTCAGAGCCAGCCTGGGAAGGACCCCCCCGCCCCCGCCAAACGCGGGCCCGACACCCCTTCTGAGACGCAGTGGAAACCTGCAGGAAAGAGGGGCCTTGGAGCAAAGCCATGGCTGAGACGTCGGCACCGGGATTCGCTCGAAGGAACGGGGGGGCTTGTTTCTGCAAGGACGGGATTGGGGGCCCCGGGGGGCTGGGGTGCGGGGGCCCCACCCAGTCCCACTCCCCGGGGGACTCTCTGCCCTCTGAAACCTTCCCTGCTTCTGGTTTTGTTGGGGGAAGAGCCCGTGGCCCTCACCGTCGTCCCTCCGTCGCACCTGCCCACGTGCCCAGGATGCAGCCTCCTCCCCCACAGGGGGCTCCTTTTCCGGGTCCTTCCGTCCCCAACTTGCAGCGTCTTAAGGGGCTCCTGTCTCTTCGTGTCCCCTCTGCATGTGCACTGTTCACGATGCTACATTTGCCCCTGGACACCCACTGCTTTCTTGGTAATTGCCAGTTAATCATTACCCAACCCCCTAAATAAAACTGTGGGCTCCATGGGGGCAAGAGACTGAATTTTCAGGGCTTCACCCCCAGGGTCTCCCGCATTTTGTGACCGTTTGCCCTTCGCTGAGTGACCGGAGGCCTGCCTCTCCCTGCGTCTGGGGCCTGGCCCAGGGTCAGCCCCAGAGATGCCCCCACTACCAGGCCATGATATTCGGTGACGGCAATCCCCGCCCCAGGACAGGGGTTTGGGGGTGTCCAGAGTGAACCCCCCATACGTGCCTCTCAGGCCAGCTCTGCCAGAAAGTGCTCCCGCGTCTAAAAAGTCACACTTGGGAGGCTCAGACACCATTGAAGGATTTTTTTTTCCTTGCAAAACTGTTACCACATCAATACTCAGCAAATTGCTATCGACAGAAAGGCCTTCTCGGGGAAGCCCACCCGGCTTGTGAGGCCGACGTCCCAGCCGCGGTTTCGCTCCACCGAGGCCTGTCTTCCTGCAGATTGCTGCTGCTTCTCGGAAGGGGCGCGGGGTGGGGACAGCGTGGTGGTGGCGGGGGGTCTTCTTGGCACTTCTGATCCCCCCAGAATTCACCAGTCGTGGAGCAGAGCCCCGGGGGCTGCCACGTCTGTTCCGTGGGTGTGCCCGGGGGCTGTGGCCCGACCCTCCGGGCAGGGAAGGCGGCTTCTCGGGGAGCACCTGCACCCTTCTGGCCCCTGGCACGCCCCGGGTTTGCTCACGAGCGCTTGTTTGGAGGAGGGTTTGCCGTTTGCTGTGTTCCTGCTCCACGGGGAGCACCGCCGGGTGGGGGCTGAACACGGAGGCCGCGTCTGGGTGATGAATGAGGAACCACCTTCCTTCCCTCCCTCGTCTTTGTTTTGTGTTTTATTTAAGGAGGAAGGAAGCCGGTCTCACCCAGGACCGAAAGGGAGCGGCGGTCGAGCTTGCGGGGCCCCCGTCCTGCGCGAGGCTCCACCCGGCTGGGCGGCCTCTGGGCTGGAAAGTGCTCCTTCTGCGGAAACGTGGGGGCCGCTTCACTGACGCGGTGCTGAAGGACGGGGGGCGCGTGGTGGAGGACAGGGGCTGCTGGCGACGTGCCCTGAGCCCTACTGGGAGAGGACCCTCCTGACTGTCCCCAGCGGTCTCCCCACGGCACCCACCCAGAGTCCTGGTGGTGCTGCTGTGTCTGCGTCCACACGAGGGTCTGCACGCTGCCTCGGAGGCTTCTGGAAGCCTGGCCCAGGACCCTCTCAGCCCCCGCCCTGCCCATCGCGATGGACATCAGACCTCTCCCCCGTGTGTGTCCTCACGCCCTCCCGTCTCTGCCTCTCCCCTGCGCCCCTGCGCCTCGTGCGCCACGTTGGACCCACGCGCAGCAGGGGACGCTGTCCCGTGACGCTGCTGGCCGGGCAGGGCCGTCTCATGGACAAATAATTGAGGGAAGGGTGGTGAGGATGCGCTCAGAACAAGTTCTGAAAACACAAAACAAACAGAAACCAAGCCCAAGTCCGAGGCCAGTTTGAGGGGGTCTCCGTGACCGGCCACAGGGAAGGTGGGCAGTCTGGTCACCCGACCCAGGGCAGCACGGCCGTCTCATGAAGAGAGGGAGGTCGGTCCCCGAGTGGCCTCCCTGAGCCGCGGCTTGGGACTGTGGCTTCACCCCTGCCAGCCGCCTCTCTCCCTCTCTCCCTGCTACAGTGTCGCCCGGGAGCTGAAGCCGGCCCCTTTTGGCGAGCGCCAGGGCGCGACAGACGCTGCTCAGGGCATTTCCCCAGAGGCCCCGGCGGGAAGCACCTGACTCTCCTCTGTCCTCTGCCTGCTGGGCCTGCCCCCCCCCCCATTTCCGTCCCCCGTGTGCGCCTCACCTCCCTGTGCTCGCGGGTGGGTGCCGTGGGCCGCTCGCCTGGAGTGGAAGTCCGCGTTCGGAACTTGATGACGCCATCTGTCCCCGCAGGCAGCGGACATTCACCAGAGCCGCTAGCCGCACGTCCCCACGGCACCGCCCCTGACATTC
Source organism: Puma concolor (assembly GCF_028749965.1). Lineage (NCBI taxonomy): Eukaryota > Metazoa > Chordata > Mammalia > Carnivora > Felidae > Puma > Puma concolor. Next base: position 1,393,399 of record NC_141673.1, read on the forward strand.
GGGTGACGGCAGGACCAGCGGGCTCGTCCTGTTCCTTCACGTCCTTGTTTCCCGTCTGTCGGGGCGGCTCTGACCTCTGCGGGGGCCGTGACACCACAGAACCCAGGTCAGGGAGGAGCAACGGGCCCTGGACGGAGGTCCACACGGAGGGCCAGTCCCCAGATCTCATGGCACGTTGTCCCCGGACGAGGCTGGGGTGCTGTGCACGGCATCCGGTCGGCCGCCCTGACCGTCTTCCCCTGACCTCCCGGAGCTTTGGGGAAAGGCGGGATCCCCACCCTGGCGAGAGGCATCTGGAACGTGGGGGTCGCGCTCGGGCACGAGGAGGGCCTCCCCCCTCCAGCGTTTCTCTTTGGAGACTCAAGCCCACAGGGCGGCTGAGACAATAGTGTGCACTTGTGATTGTCTCTGAGGGAAAGTTCCGGACAAACGCCGTCAGGGGGCCACTCAGTCGGAGGCCGCGTGGGGAGGGAAGCCCAGCGGTGCCACGTCGGACACAGGCCACGGGGTTCCAGGGACGCATGTGGTAACAAGGCTCCAAAGGGCCATCGGCACGGAGGTGCACGGGTCGTGACCGGCCAGATGGCCTCTCTGCGGGACTCGGCCGCATCACGGCCACGAGTGCGTGGCTGCCCTGACCTCAGGCTCGCGAGGCGCCGCTGCTCTTACGAAGCCGACGACGGCCGAGGGGGCGCCAGGGCGTGCGGACCGGATGCAAGCAGAGGGTCTGGGATGCGGCCGGGGCGCCCTCTCCCCCCTCCGTCTCCGTCCCGTTTTGCGGGGCCCGCGTTGCCTTCTGTGGGAGGGACCCGGGAGTGCCGGCCTGCCGTCCTGGCCCTGACGGTCGGCTGTGATTTATTCCTTCCTACACCCGAGAAAGCGGATGGATCTGTATCCCGGTGAGAGGTGTTCATCGTCTGGACCCACGGGCCGTGTCGCCCTCCCTGCACGCTTCCCACCCAGCAACACACTTCCCGGTTTGCGGCCTCTACACCTGTGTGTTCCCCACGTCTCCCAGGGAGGGCAGGGTCGTGGTATCACCCTGGGCACTGTCACCGTGCCCCCAGGTGTCCCTCCTACCATGCCCTGCTGTGTCTGGGCAGATGACTCGGGGAGGGGGGGGAGAGGGAGATGATTCCAAGAGTCAGGCTCGACATAAGACGGTTTGGCTGGCCGAGGGAAGGCCGGAGCCTTCTTCATGACAAAGCCACCCCGGATTCCCGCCGGGCCCCGAGGTCCACCTCCCAGGACGCCCTGCCGGCTTCCCGTCAGCACAGACCCCAGCCTCGGACCCCAGGTCTGTTCCTGCTTCGGGAGCCCCGAGCTCCCCGTCTTTGCCAGCCCGAGGGGCCTCCAGGAAGCAGCCCCCAGAGCCCAGCGCACGTCCCCGCTCCCCAGGATGGTCCTTGTCCCGCACATGCACCTCAGGGCCGCGAGGCTGTGACTTCCCGCACGCCCACCCGCTGGCGCTCTCCTGGAGGGAAGAACTCTCCTCCCTCCCTCCTTCCTGCTGCCTCTCTGCTTTCTTTCTCATTTCATTAGTTTCTTCTTTAAAAAAATTATTTTTTCAATTATCCCCCGACTCTCAGGTACATTGTTATTCGAAATGTTACCACCCGTGACCGGCACCCTTTTTGTTCAAACTGGGCCAAATTTGGCCCGTGAGCGCCCCCGCAGGCAGGCTTCAGCGGCCCCCAGTCTTGGGGCCCTGGTCACCTCCCTGGGCTGGAGGACGCAGCCTCCCCCTGAGGGTGGCTTCCGGAGCATTGGGGTGTCCCCAGCCCGAGAGCCGGTGTGATCTGCATTGTCTGCGGGTGACGCTGAGGCGCCCGTCCCCTTGGGGGGAAGCAGACGTCCCCGTTCATGGTCAGCTCATCGCAGCCTGACTGCTGGGCTGGCCGGTGTGCCACACCCCACGTCCTCGTCCCACACAAGTGCGTATCTTGGTCCTTCTCGATGAACCGTGGGACGGGAACCCAGCACGCCCCAGGCTCCATGCTGGCCCCCAGGGTCCGCCCATCATCCCGGGGCCTCCCCCTTGAGGAAGCTCCCTTGTAAATCTGTGACCTCTCTGGGTGTCCGGGGGCTTCACCAGCCCCTCCCTAGGTGAGTTCAGCGGGACTTCTGGGTTCCCGTGACTCAGCTTTCTTAGCCGATGGGGAGACCCCTTGTCTAGGGCCTGGAGCAAGCGAACCCCCCCATTTCCGCCCCATGTGCCCAGACGCAGACTCCATGCCTCACGGCCCTCCTCAGGTTCTGACCCTCTGACAGGTGCTGACCTGTTCCGTCCTTGGCGTCGTATCGGGGGTTTGAGGCGTCGGCAGGATAAGGTCACGGAACCAGACCTGGGGCAGTGTGCAGGGACCGGAGGCCACGCTGTCCCTGGTGGGGCTGGGTGGCCCGGGTCGTGCTGTACATCAGCCAGAACCAGCCTGGGCCTAACACCACCCCCAGGCTGCAGTGCAGTGGAGACTAGGCTGCAGTGCAGTGGAGCCGGTGCGTTTGCGGCCTGGTCGGCGACGTGGGGTCGGCCCAGCACGCTAGGAGGCTTCGGAGAGGGAGGCCGTCTGACCTCCCAGGTGGTGGGGCCCCAGCGTGGCGAGGGGCGGCCCGCCAGCCGCTAGAACGGGGTCCGGTTCTGTGTTCCCGGTGGGACAGTCATCGCTGGGGCGCGCGGGGCCTCTCCATGGAGACCGTGACTTGCAAACACGAGGTTCGCGCTCAGAGGCAGCTGCCGCCGGATGTCCTCCGGTGACGGGACCGGGTCCGTGAGCGGCTGGGGAGAGCGGCTCTGGGGCTCCCAGTGTTTGGAGACGGAGACGGGGTGGGAGGCCGGCTTGGGATCCTTCATTCGTTGCTCATCTTACGTCACTCGGCCTGGGTTTTGTTAAGCACCTCCCACCTACAGCACGCCGGAAACACACCTGCCCCCTGGTGAGACAGCACCCGAACCAGGGACCGCCGAGCACACTCAACGGAGCCCGCAAAGTGCACAGAATCCTCAACGGGCGTGGAGCTCTATGTGTGCACAGTGTGAGCGGCAGCCCAGGAGAGTGTGCTCCAGGGGACCGGGGAACATGGGCACTGAGAGAGCCTGTGGGGACTGGGGAGCACGGGAACTGGGAAGCATTGGGGACTGGGGAGCATTGGGGACTGGGGAGCACGGGGACTGGGAGGGTCCAGGAGCACCCAGGGTCTCCCCCACATCTGTCCTTCCCGGAGTCCCAGCTCAGAACCCTGGGAGCAGGGCACGGTCCCCGAGGCCCGAACGTCTGCCCGGCTCCAGCCTGGCTCTGGCTGACGCCGAACTGGTGACTCTGACAGCCTCAGGCCTGTCACTCTACGCTCTCCAACAGCGTGACTGAGAAGGTCTGTTGGCCACTCGCCGGGGGCTGGGGGGCTCGGTGGTTCTTTTCTGTTTTTACTTGTCTGACTCTGGGCCCTTCCGAGGGTGTGCGATCAATCTGCCTTTGATTTCCGATGAATTCTGACAGCTTGAAATTCAGATTTCCACTAGAAACACCTAGTTATCCCCAAGTGCTTTCAACACAGTGCCCCGCCCCCACGTGGCTTCCTGTGACACGGAGCAGCCACGGGGAGTGGCCACCAGGCGTGGGGCCGACGGGTGCTCAGAACTCCCCCTGGGGGGACAGCCTGCCATCCCCACTCCCACCTCCCACGCCCTCCCTAAGGCTCCCCATGCCTGCCCTTCCCCCTTGCCCCCTGCATGCCCCCACTCCCTGCCCCCTGTAGATCCTGCCCTAGTGGCCGCTGTGCCCCCTGCTCCCCTCCCCCTGCCCCATGCCTGCTCCCCACATGCACCCCTGCTCACCCCCTGCACACTCCCCCTGCCGTGCCCCTGGTGCCCCTGCCTGCCCACACCCTTGGTTCTTAGAGGATCCTGGGAGGAGACAGGATGGGGTGTAGGGGTTGCAGGGGACACAGGCTCACGGGGGCGGAAGACACCTTGGAACTGGACATTCTTCTTTTTTTTTTTTTTTTTTTTTTTTAAATTTTTTTTTTCAACGTTTATTTTTGGGACAGAGAGAGACAGAGCATGAACGGGGGAGGGGCAGAGAGAGAGGGAGACACAGAATCGGAAACAGGCTCCAGGCTCCGAGCCATCAGCCCAGAGCCTGACGCGGGGCTCGAACTCCCAGACCGTGAGATCGTGACCTGGCTGAAGTCGGACGCTTAACCGACTGCGCCACCCAGGCGCCCCTGGACATTCTTCTTAAAAGCGGGCACGTGCTGCACCTGGGGAGCATCCTGGGGGTGCTGAGAGCACATGGGGAGTGGGCTGGGGGGGGACTGGGGGGAAACTGAGGTGACCCGGCCTCCCAGCTTTTCCTGGAGAGCTGGACGTGTAACAAAACAGGGCTTCATCCAGACGGAGCCCCTGCTGGGAGTGGGGGGACCTCGTTTGCCCCTTCACAGTACTTAGAGTAACTGTAATAATGGTCAGCATAAATTCCGGGGTCCCCACACGTGGGCAGCTGTCTTTGAAGTCAGTGGAGGGTGGTTATTCCAAAGAGTTTTTTGTCACTTGCGATTTTGTTTTCTAGACAGAACACTGAGCAGCTGTGACTTTAAGGGGCAGCCGGAAAATCTCCAATAGGACCTGCCATGGGTCCCGCGGGCAGCAGGGGGCACAGGCGTTCTGCCCGGAGAGGGGCGCTTGGGCCCAAGGACACGGCAGACCTGGGAGGACTTATGGGTCGTGGGGAGTGCGTGTGCGTGAGAATCCGCTCTGCCTCTGTCCGGGTCCCCTTGCTCTGGCCCTCCTGCCCCCCAGCCCTGCCCCCTGCCCCTCCACCCCCCGCCCTAACGGTTTTCCAGGGGAGTTTGGCCCTCACGTCTCTATGCACGCTGTCAACTCCCAGCTTGTGTCTGTCCCCGTGGCCGCTGTGGACAGGATGCTTGTGTCCCCCCAATTCACACGCTGAAGGCCTCACCACCCCCCCCCCACCCCGGTGTGGTGGTGTTTGCAGATGGATGCTCTGGGAGGTGATTTGGGTCAGGAGGGGTCATGAGGGCGGCCCCATGATGGGGTCAGTGCTGTTATGAGAAACACAGGAGAGGCCAGAGCCCTCTGTCCCTCAGGCGAGGACACAGCAAAGGCGGCCGGCACCTGGATCTCGGAGCCCGGCCTCCCGACCCATGAGAAGTAAAGGTCCGTCCCTTGAGCCGCCCGGTCTGAGCTGGCGGGGACGGGGGCGTTTCTCCTCTTCTTCCCCAAACCCCCGGGCGGCAGCTGGGATGCCCTGGGCGTCCCCGACCCAGACTTGGCCGGCAGCTCTGTGCCCCGAGGTTCAGGGAGATCCCACCCGGGACTCAGATGCACCGGGCGCCGGCCTTCTCCTTGGGGACGGAAGCTGGAGGGCCGCCCGTGCCCGAAACCCCTCCCGCCCTCACGGCCCCCCAGCCCTGCCCGGTCCGTCTCTTTGCTCGGAGTGGACCCGAGAGCAGCCAGTGTCTGATTTTGCTGACGCCACGGGAGCAACCACTTACCTGAACGATTCTTTCTCAGAGCCGTCCACGGGGCAGTGGCTCCGTGAGCCTTTTCTCCCGTCTGTGGCTTCCCGTCTTTCCAGGTGCTGTTCGCTGAGACGGCAGAGCCGGGGAGATGGGTCTACGTGCCGACTTCGTAGCTGCCAGCCAGCTACTCGGCTGAGGGCCTTGAAGGATGTCCACACATCGCCTGCGAATCGATGTGGCCGGCACACGGCTTGGTTCATCCACATGGCATGTTGGTGAGAGCACACGCCTCTCACCTTGAACACCGTCCGACTCACGGACGTGCCTGCACCTGCCGGACCCTCTGCTGGGGCCCCAGGGCCGTGCCCCAGTGCTCAGGCCACCCCGAGTCCCCGGCCAGGCCACCTCCCAATACAAGGGGATCGGGAGGGAAACCGAGGGAGCCATCCCAGGGAGCAGGAAACCAAGGCGGGGGCAGGTGGGATGGCGGCCCCAGGACCACGGCAGGTCGGCTGTCAGGGGAAGGGTGTCAGCACGCCCCAGAGCCACGCCTCCGCCGACTGGGAGCTCCCGTGGCTTGCCACGCTCCGTGGGCTGAAAGCACGGCTGCTCGGTTGACGACAAGAGGCCTTGCCTGCCGTTCTCACCGCCTCCCCAACCGCCCTGCCTTCACAGCACACCCACAGCGCGGGGTGGGACCAGCGCCCAGGGCGCAGAACTTGTACCTGCTCTGCTTTCACAGGGTGGAGGGGCGGGGCTTCCTTGCCTTGTCCCGCCGGCAAGCTCCCCCCGGGCCCCTGCCCCCCACTCCTGAGCTGAGCCGCCTCCTCCGGGAAGCCCTCCGCCTTCCCTCCCCGCGGCGGGGCCCTCACCCGCAGTCCCGGCTGCACGTTTGCGCGCCCACGGCAGCTCCCACGCCACCTCCCACGGGTGCTCCGTAGGGTGAGTGGATCCCACTCGAATTAGCGGTCAGCGCCTCTTCGGCCACGGTTTTGGTGGAACTTCCGACCCTCGGGCAGAATGACCTGGTGGGAAGAGAGGCCCGTGGCTTGGCCTGCTGGCCCTGCAGGGTGTCGCCGGGGCCCGGTCCCCGGGAGGCTGGCGGCCTCCTCAGCCCGCCCCCCGGGGGTGAGTCCCACCTCCGCGCCCCGCAGTGTCCTTCCCCGGGAAACGGGGACCCGGGTGGAGCCTAGCGATCTGGGTCCTGCGCCAGAAGACGGGCTCGTGAGTGCGTGGGATGCAGCAGACGCGCGGCCAACACGCTCCGTGTGAACACGTGGTTCCCATCCCTCCCGTGGACACCCCGTGGGTCCCGCTACCCTCGCTGTGGGCGACACGAGGGTAAACCGTGGCATGCCTGGGCTGTGAGCACAAGGACACAGGAACAGGATCGGCGTGGACCTGAGCCGTCGGGGCGCCACGGCGGTGGGGACAGAACCGCACACGTTCCCGTCCTCTCAGCCCTGGGGCCGGAAGTCCAGGGCCCTGTCTCCCCCCGAGGCCCCCGTCCTGCTGTGCAGACGCCATCCTCTCCCAGTGTCCTCACGTGGCCGTCCCCCCGTGTCTATGTGCCTCTTCTGAGGCCTCCAGGGGTCGGGCCCACCCTCAGGACCTCGCCTGTTGGAAGACCCGCTCCGCACATGGTCACGCTGAGGTCTGGGGGCGAGGCTCCGACGCGTGAATCTGGGGCACAGTCGGCCTGGGGCGTGTCAGGTGCAGCCTCCAGCCCGGCGCTACGAAGGCCGTGGGCAGGGCCCTGTCTCCGCTGTCTGTTCCCTCCCTCCGGGCCGTGTGGCCGCCCACCTGTCCCGGGGCCGTGGCCACCCACCCAGCAGGGTGCCGGCCGCCTGTGTGGACGGACCTGTGCCGTCCTCTGTCACGGCCTCCGCGTGGCTCGCCTGTGGCCGTCTGCACAGAAGGCCCCTCGGGCCCGGCCCGGGAGCCCCACGGGGGCCGGCGCTCGCCTCTGGGCGGCCCTGCGGCAGGAGAGGCCGGGCGGGCAGGGCCACAGCGCGGCCCCGGGCCTGGTTCCAGACGCCCTGCAGTCCTGCTGGGTGACCTGGGGCCCTCGCCTGGGAGATGCTGCTGCTTCTGCCTCGCGTCCCTCCGGTGGCGGTCGCTCAGGCGGGGACGAGAGGAGATACAGGGTCTCCCATCCAAGAACGTGCGGTGGTGCCTGTGGGTGAGGAAGCTGGAGAAGGCTCGGCCCCCTCGGGCCCCTGCTCCCCTCCCGACCGGTCCTGCCCTGGGTGAGGGGCTGTGACGTCCAGGGGCCTCGGCTCATCTTCCCGCGGTCGCTGAGCAGACCAGCCCCGCCAGGAGGCTGCTTCCTGGTGTTGCATCAGCGAGGGGACAAGGAAAGCCCGGTGACACGATTCAGGAGGCGGCGTTCCCCAGAAGATGCTCCGCGTCATCCCCGAGGCCTCCCTAGCGGTGGGTTTTCCAGTCACGGCGCTGGAGTGCACACCTGCCCGTCGGCCTGGGCTGCCGGCTTCGGGGTCTGTGTTCCCCTCAAGGCGCGGAGTTTCCTTCACGGAAAATTCCCTGGAAGCAAAGACCGACGCCCTGGAGCCCTTGGAAATTATTTTATGCCCACGTGTGTTGACGTGGCAATTCCGTCTCCACCGGAAGGAGCTCCGTGCTGTCAGGGGCCTCGCCTGCCTTGTTCGTTATTACCGTCCCAGCGCCTGGCTAAGGGGGGGCCCCATGCTGCTTGTGGAACGAACAAGGCCACGCAGGAGCGGCGTGGACGACCGAATGTCACACGGCAGGGGCGGGTGGGGCCCGGAGCGCACTGAGGGAGCTCGGCCACTTGACGTGCGCACTGGGTAGACGTGGTCACGGACGAAAGCACGTGGGCTGAGGGAGGCCTGGGAGCGTCTGTGTCTCAGAGTGGTGCCCGTTTAGGGCAAGCGGGACGAGGAAACCAAAAGGCAAACAGACAAGGAGGAAAGTAAGTCCCCGCAGGTGCGGTGGGCCCTTCCACGTGCCCATGTGTCACCAGCGTGTGTGAGTGACAGAGCCCCAGGCCTGGCTCTGGTGGGGGGCGCACTCGATGGGTCCCTGTGGTCACCGTGATCATGAGCTGCTCAGGGCTCTCGGGTCTGTGCTGTTCGGGGTGAGGGTGATGCCGGGAACAGGGGAATGACCGCGTTAGGGCTTCTTTACCCCAAGCTGCTCTGACTTCCTTCCTCCTCGATGCCGTCCCTGGTGGAGACGCAGCCGGGCCCGAGCCAGATCTGGTGGTCCCCGACCTGGGGATTCGTGAGTTCCCACTGCCCACGAGGCCAGAGTGCCGTGCTGGGTGGTCCTAACATGTGCGCGGCCTGTTGAAGCTCGCCCCAGTGTGTGCAAGGCATCGTGTGTGCAAGGAAGCAGGTCGAAGTCGCCACGGAGCCGCTGATCCTGCGTCTGGGCCCCTCTCCCGGGAAGCTGAGCCCCCTCTGGGAGGAGGTGGTGGGGAACACCACCGGTGCAGGCCCGTTCTTTCTGCACACAGTCTGGCGATGTGGGAGTCGAGCTCACGTGCCCGGGGGTGGCCGGGGTGACGACCCCTCCCTCCATCTCCGGGAAGCGCCCCGCCCGCATCGTGTGGGTGTGTGTGCGGCCGTGCACACATCCCCTGGACGTGCCTGGGCTCGGTGGGGAGCTGGCGCCCTCGGCACCCGGGGGTGGGGAGCCAAGTGTGAGCTGCTTTTAGGGCCCCTGCGTGCCCTCTGGACGGGTGGTCAGCGCAGAGGCTGGACCACGTGGGGTGCAGAGCTGATGGGCCGGATGCCGGATGGACAGTAAGACGCGCACAGAGACCGCCGGGGGGGGGGGGGGGGAGGGCGCGAGCTCTGTGTGGCTCGTGTTGGCGTCAGCTTGGCCGGGCCACGGCAGCCACGGCAGCCACGGCAGCCGCAGAGCAGCGCCCTGGAGCCAGCAAGGGCCTGACCCCAGCGGGCAGGGGTGCAGGCAGACCCCGAGAGGCGGCACTTTCCGGGAGGGTCCCCTCCACGCACTGTGAGGTCTCTGGGGAGGGGGCATGGTGCCCGCCGACAGTGGGGCTGCAGGCCGTGGTGGCCCCCAGACCCGGACGAATTAATGGATCGAAACTCCGCGACAGCGGGCATTAAATAAACTCATAAAGTTCCCAAGCCTCAGACCTCGCTGAGCTTCCAGAGTGACTCACGGAGCAAATAAAAGTCTGAAATTATTGAAAACCTTTTAAGGAGATTACTCTGGAGACCAGGTCAGACCACTCGGGCTCTCTCTAAAGATATTACCATTTTGAGATTTTTTTGCATCGCGGTTTTTAATAAGAAAACGTTTGGCGATCCCCGCCCCCAACTGAGCTCATCGTGTTAGATCGCTCGGAAAGGGAGGCTGATTTTTTTAAAAATTTACCAAACAGCCGAAAGACAGCCATGCGCTTTTCATGTCACGGTGATGCCCAGCTCCCGCGGGGGAGTGCCCTCGGCAGCGACACAGCCCTGAGCCCGAACCCTTAGTGGGGGCCACCCCACCCCACCCGACACTGCCCCGGGTCTTAGCCAAGAACAACACGCGTTCCAGGTGGAAACGCCTCAGAGGCTCAGCGGAGGGGGCACAGGGGAGCGGCTTGCTGACCCCGGGCCCACAGTGGGCTCAGGGCTACGGGGACCCTGTGATGCCCGCCAGTGCGAGCCACAGAGCCCCAGGCCCAGAGGGGGGCTGAGCCCCATCTGCAGGGCATCTGAGCCTATCATGCCACCGGGCAAGCTCCTGGGGCCAGAGAAGGACACCCCTGTGATTGGCAGGCCTGACCCCGGGGCCCTCCCAGTGCTGAGATCTGAGTATCCCGGTTCATTCCAGCCCATCAGATGGGACTTCTGTGGCCCCAGAGGCGGGCTCTCACCCCATGAGATGATGGGGCGGGATGAAGTGCTCCTGTGCCCACAGGTGAGTGAACTGGGCCCCCCCAGCCCCCCCAACCGGCTCTCACCTCCTCCATCATGCCATTCAGTGCTGCTGGGGGGCAGCTCCGGCCGCGGGATCCCGAGAGGGGCGGGGACGAGGGTGGGGACACTCACGGGGATGCCGTGCGTGAGGGAAGGGGGCTGCCCTCTGAGCCACAGAGAGCCCGGCCCGGGGAGCGCCTGGCTGAAGCCACAATGCCTGGTACAGATGTGGGGCCTCCTTCCCCCTGAAACTGCTGCTTTCTGGGCTGACCTCCAGCCCCTTCCTCCCGCTCGGCCGTGTCTCAGTGATCCGAGCAGAGGGAAGCCGGGTGGCAGAGGAGGGGCCGGGTCGGGGCTTCTGGAGCTGGGGGGCCCAGATGTCTGGAACGTGGTTCTGCTCAGGGCGAACAATGAGTAGCGGGGGAGGGAGTGGCTGAGCCGCTGGAACCAGGCAGGGAGCCCCTCGCGGCCGGGGGAGGCAAGGGGGAGTCGGGAGGAGGCTCCCGCCGCGGCCAGACCTCGGACCTCCCTCCCCACCGGCCCTCGAGCCTCCGTCCCCGGCTACTCTCAGGCGCAAGGACGCGGGGCGGAGAGCGGAGCTGGGCTGGGACGGGGCTCAGGGCCCCTCGGAGAAGCCCCCCGCCCCTTGCCGGACGGGAGGTCAGCCAACGTCGACCGCGGGATGGCCCGGAGCTGGGGTGGCGGCGCGTGGTGTCCCTGCAATCTTTGCACCTGCCGCTCTCTCCCGCAGCTCCGCCTTGCCGTGAGGACACGCCTGGGCCGGTCTGGAGCGGGACACAAGGAGGCGGGCCCGGGCCACCGTGGGGCAGCCCCCTCCCGGCGCTCCTACACGAGTCAGAGAACTGGAGTTGCCACACGGCTGAGCTGTGCACCTGTGAGCAGCAGTAAAGAGTCACCGTCGGCCACCGGGATCCGGGGCGCTTGTTACCAGCATCGCTGTGGCCGCAGCTTGCCGATACACAGTTACGAGAAGCTTCCTGTTGCTCCGCTTAAAGTGCAGGGTGTCCTTGACCCAGGGGGTGGGGGCCAAACTGTCTCCCGGCTCCCCCTCGTGTCCACGGGGGCCAGGGTTGCCCGAGACGGCACGAGGCAGGCTGCCGTCCCACGCAGGCGACCGGGTTGTGTGGCTTTTGCACGGTCACAGAAGGAGGAAGGCCGCCAGGGAAGGTTTCGGGGCTGGCGAGGCCACGGGTGAGCTTCCTCCTGGCCCTGAGGGTCACCAGAGTGCAGGCGGGAGTGACCCGCCTGGAGATGGGCTTTCTTGCTGGGGACACCAGCATCTCTGTCCTCCAGCGGAAAACTAACACCGCCCGCTCGGCAGGGCCCAGGCACCGCCCACTGTCCCTCTGGCCACTCGCATAAGGGGCTTCTCTCCTCCCCTGGACGGAGGCCCAGGTGGCCGTGTTCCTTCCGAGCAACCATCTGCCGAGGCGCCAAGCTTGAGTAAGTGGGGACGGTGGGTGGGAGCCAGGTCTCCAGCAGGAAAGCTGCAGGCAGGGTCCGTTCTGTGCTCTTAGGAGACCATCAGAAGCCTGCATCACATCTTGGCCGGGGACCCCAGCCTGGCTCTGCCGTTCCGGACAAGGCCTGTCTCCAGCTCAGGACGGCCAGGGTACGTTGTGCAGAATCGCGGACGTGCAGATGGGATTCCGTCCGTGAGAAGTCCCAACAAGCCGGGCTCCCACGGCCTCGGGCAGCCTGGGCAGCAGGAGGTGCGAGATGGCTCAGGAGGGATCAGCAGGCTGCCGCTGGGGAGGGGCCTGGCTTACCTTCCGGCCAGCGTCGCACGCTGTCACCCAGAGCCCCTTTCAGAGACAGGACATGGCATCAGAGACACTTGCTTTCAGTGAGGGAGGCCACAGGGAGGGTTAGGTGGCCGGGGGGGGAACCCCCAGGGTCCCGGGGCAGCTCCAGCTCCTGGGGGCCAGGCTTTCAGTGGGGGGGGGGCACGGGCTGTGCAAGAGTGGGGGTCGGGGCCACAGAGGAATCGGCAGCGGAGTGGGTGGGCCTACAGCCAGGCCCGGCTGGGGCTTGACTCTACAATGGTGCACACATATGACACAGGCGTGCACGTGGGGGAGGGGGCTCCCGAGGGGGCTCCGGCTTCCCGCAGGAACAGCGCAAGGCAGGAAGGTCGTGCTCCGGGGTGCTGTGTCCCCCCACCCCGGTAGGGAGCCGCCCCTAGCACCTGCCTGGCATCCCTGCCCCCAGGGGCCACATCCAGACCTCAGGCCCCGCGGGTTCTGACTTCTCCTCCGCAGGCTGACCTTCAGCACCTGCTCTCGGTCCAGAAGCCAAGCGCCCGCGTTCCTTCCCGTGTGGGGACAGGGGAGCTCAGCCCGTGTTGGGGGCTGTCCGGACGTGACCTCTGATACTCTTGCTGTGGGATGCCACACCCCCTGCGTGTCCTCTTGAGGACGCTGGGTCCAGGTGGCTAATGTGTCAGCTAGAGCAGCTCAGGTTATGATGTAGAGACAAGGGGCCCCACCGATTCTTGGGGTCAATACAAAGGCCAAGTTATTTCCTTCTTCTCACTGCGTGTCTGGGTCCCCCCAGGGCCAGCCTGCGGTCTGTTCCACGTGGTCTCACGGAGGACTCAGGATGATGGGCCTCTGCTCTCTGGGGCTCTTTGTGCTGACTCGAAACCAGCCTAGAGCTGATGGGAAACATGGATGAGCCTCAGCTGGGAGGGAGGGAGGGAGGGAGGAAGGAAGGAAGGAAGGAAGGAAGGAAGGAAAGAAGGAATACGAGACACGTCGCCTCTACAGGGACTCATTTTGCACGTTCCGGAAATGTTCCAAGGAGACAACATTCAAAGACCTCACGTCGTGCGCTGCGGGCCGGCTGTGCGGCTGCCAGACGCAGGGCTGACACTTGTGCGAAGGAAATTCTGATGAGTCAGCCTGACGCTTGCGGGAATGTGCGTGGAAGGGTGGACGCAGGTGTGGAAGAAAGCCCACGGGACGTGGGTCAGCTGCGGGGGAGGCACCGTGTCCTCGGGGCGGTCTGTGGGGTCACGGCCCACAGACCTGACGCTGTCGGGACCCCGCCTCAGCGGTGCGCGAGCCCCACCTGAAGGTTCAAGCGAGCGTTCACCTGGCGGGCCCCGAGTCGCACGCACGGTCACGCCGGGACCTGCACGCGGCGTCCCCTCTGGTCATTTGTTTCTAAACACACTTGTATCGTTTCTTAATCCAAAGCAAACTTGGGAAGACTTAGAAACAAGGAAATAAGAATATTGATTCACAGTCCCCAAATACTTTTTGAAAGCTTATTTATTTTTTTTAAGAGAGAGAGAGAGAGAGAGGATCCCAAGCAGGCTCCAGGCTCTGTGCTGTCAGCCAAGAGCCTGACGCAGGGCTCGATCCGACAAACTGTGAGATCATGACTGGAGCCGAAATCAAGAGTCAAATGCTTAACCCACTGATCCCCCCAGGCGCCCCTCATAGCCCTCAAGTATTTAAAGACACATTGTATTTTTATTTACGTAAATATTTAAATATATACGGAGAGAGATGCCTCCACTGTCCACCTGTCCACCTGTCTTCTGTATCTGTCCGTCAGTCTGTCCTGCTCTGTCATCTGTTTATCTATCCTCCGCCCGCATGGGGACGCAGGACTCTGGGCTCGGCTCAGGGGGAGACGGAGGCGTCCTGAGCTGAGCCCTCCGTGCGGGACACAGGGGTTTGGCGACGGTGGCGGGAGCAGATGCGCAGGAGGAGGGCCCACTGAGAAGGCGGGCTTGGTGCCTGGGGCACCGGGGCCACCAGGGGGCTTGTGGGCTGGGGGAAGGACCCAGGAAGGCTGAGCAGCGCGGGCTGGAGGGGGGCCGGGAAGCCAAGTGCCGGGCGCTCTCCTCGGGTGTGGTTCAGTCCCTTGAGCCGCAACTTGGCTCCCGGCTGCACGCAAACGCGTTCTCTACTCGCTGGCGTCCGTCTGGGCCTTTCTCTGAACAGACCAACAGGCCTGCGGACTCTCTGCCCCTTGAGGGCGACGCCTCGTTCCTTTCCCTCCCCCTTTTGTCTGTCTGTCTGTCTTTCCGTCTGTCTCCCTCCACCCGCATGCCGCATCACCCCGCCTTCATCTTGAACAGCCGGGAAAGAGCCCAGTGCACCTGTCACGGAGCACAGGCTGTGTCCTGCTGGGTGACCCTCTGCCACGTGGGGGGGCGGGAGGACAGGCGGGTGCCCTGTCCTTCCCCGCATCTGACCTTAGGGACGGAAGGAGGGTGTCCCCGTCCCTGCAAGCCCAGCAATGTGTGGGCGGCTCTGGAAACTTCTGTCAGACGGGTCACCTGGCCCTGGGAGTGTGCGGGAGCCCCAGCTGTGAGGGCAGAGGGACCCAGATGAAGAGAAACCTGAACCAGCAAAGCCCAGGCGGCTTCTAACCTGCGGCCGAGGGCCTGATGGTTCCAGGGCAGAGCCGGCTGCTGGGCCAGACCAAGCAGGACCCTGTAACTTTACCCGGAGTGGAGCCCTGAGGGGTTTTGGTTGGGATGTGCCCCACCCTGAGGGCACAGAGGGCAGGTGTTGGGGCGTACAGGGGTGCGGGGTGCTGGGAAAGGTCTCGGGGCCCTGAGCCAGTGTGCGGGCTGTGGGGCAGACAGAGAGTCAGGAACGGGTGGCTCTTGAGACTAGAAAGTGCCAGGCTCGGTGACCTTCCTCCCCCAACCCCGCCACCGCTCCCCGGGGCACTTCGGGGCCCTGCACCTCTGTCTCTCCTGCCGGGGCTCCTGGCGGCCCAGCGGCCTCCACTCTGTTTCCCTTCGTCCTCCCCATCAGACTTCCACTCACCTCTACCCCTTCTGGAACCTTCCAGGCTTCCGATCACAGCCCTCCCCCATTCTCCACGCCCAGGGAAGGGAGCCCTAGACACTGTTGAACCCTCCCCCCCACCGGCCACCTTGTCACTCGGTCCACCACATCAAGGCAGGACAGACCCCAGAGTCCGGTTCTCAGGGAAGGGGTCCCCGCGGCCTGGAGGCGGGGGCGGGGGTCTGGGTCTCGCGCCCAGTCCTGGGCACACAGCTGCCTGTGAACTTGTCCTCTGAAAACACAGCCACGCGCTTCATGGCCCCTGGACCTGCTTCACGTCAGGACAGCCTGGACTCCGCG
The DNA here is from genome assembly GCF_028749965.1 of Puma concolor. Classification (NCBI taxonomy): domain Eukaryota; kingdom Metazoa; phylum Chordata; class Mammalia; order Carnivora; family Felidae; genus Puma; species Puma concolor. The sequence goes on from NC_141673.1 coordinate 1,408,934, forward strand.
GCCTCCGTGGCCCTTTAACTGCTGCCCGTGGCCCGGCCACCTGGACGGTCAGTCTGCCTGCTGCGACCGCTCCCCGGAGAGGAGCCCGACGCTCCGGACTCAGGCGCTCCTGCTCCGAAGCCGCGAGGTGAGCAAGTGCGCCGTGAGCCCACGGGCTCTCCTGTGGGGGGAGGGGGGGAGGGGGGGAGGGGGCGGGCGAGGCCCCCCCCCCCCCCCCCCCCCCCCCCGGCTTGGGCGAAGGGACTGGCTTCGCGGGGCCTGCGGCTCCCAGCGCGGCCCCGCCCCCTCCCGCTCCCCCTCCTCCCCGCTGGTTTCCCGGTGCTATCTTATCACCGCGGCCGCAAAAGTTTCCGAGGCTCCGCTTGCAAAATGCCATGTCAGACGAGACCTGGATTTCCTCCCAAAATGTTGAATCTCCGGAGCGGAGAAGGCGGACGGCCGCCGCCAGGATGCGCAGGTGCCCCAGCCGGGGGCTGGCCGCGGTCGTGGGCGCTCTGGGCAAAGCCGCAGACCGCGGGGGTGGGGGTTGGGGGAGGGGCGCCTGGACTGGTGTCAGATCCCGGGCTCCCTCTCGGGGCCCGGGTGTCCGCGTGCGGCTCTCGAGGCCCACGGTCTGCCAGGCGGCGCGGAGGTGGGCGATTTACCGCGTCGACGGCAACGGCGCTAAATCCAGATTCTCTGGGAGCTCGGTTCTAGGCCATCACGTCTGCCCCGGCCCCCTACGTGACACCACCTCCGGGAGGGGAGCGCCTGCGCCCCCCGGTGTCGCCTGCGCCCCCCGGTGTCGCCTGCTCCGTGCGCGCTCCGGTCTCTGGTCTCCGCGCAACAAGGGAGGGGCCTGGGCCGCTGGCAGGGCTGAGGGCTGCCGCGGGGGGGGGGGGGGGGGGGGGGCACGCACAAGGCTGGGCTGGGGCGCCCCTTCAGCTCTGCTCTTCTAGACGCAGGGTCCCGCAGAGTTGGGGTGATCGCTGTACAGACTTTAAATTCCGCTTTTCCAGCTTAAGTTAAAAGCTGAGCGCTTTGGGATGTAACTGAGTTTCCCGTTGTCCCTTTCCGGGGCAGTGTTTCATTACACGGTGTCTCCTACCACACAGAGGCCACCTCCTTCTCCATGTTTGTTTATTTTTGAGACAGAGAGAGACAGAGCGTGACTGGGGGAGGGGCAGAGAGAGAGGGAGACGCAGAATCCGAAGCGGGCTCCAGGCTCTGAGCTGTCGGCACAGAGCCCGATGCGGGGCTCGAACCCGTGAACCACGAGATCACGAGATCATGACCTGAGCTGAAGTCCGATGCTTAACTGACTGAGCCACCCAGGCGCCCAGACATCCCCTCCTTCTAGGTGACGTTTTGGTAAACATATCTGTGCATAGATGTTTTTAAAGTAGGATTTTACTTTAAGACAGTTTATTTAGATTTATAGAAAAAAGCTGACAACACAGAGTTCTTGTGTATCCCCCTCTCCCCGGTTTGCCCACCCCTGACACCTTGGATTGTTACTGTGCACTTGTTACAAATAGTGGAAATATTTATACACTGTTGCTAAGTAAATAAGCCCGTGTGTTATTTGGAATGCCTCAGTGTGTGTCTGACTTCCCTTTCCTGCAGGATGCATGTAACACTTAGAGGTCAGGTTTCCTGAGGCTCCTCTGGGCTGGGACAGTGTCCCCGACATTCCTTGAATGTGATGACCTCGACAGGTCTGAGGGCTGCTGGACAGGTGTTTTAGGGTCTGTCCCTCCATTGTGTTTTGTCTGATGCTTTTCTTATGAGTAGACTGGGGTGAAGGGGCTTGGGGGGAAGACCCAGAGGCGAGGTGCCCTTATGTGACCATATCAGGATCGCACAGTCACCAAGCCTGACGCCTGCCCTCTTGCTCTGGTTCCCTGACAAAGGGTCGTCAGCATGTCCACTGTGACTTTTCCCTCTCCTGGTTTGTGCTTTGGGGAAGAGGTCATTACGCACATAAAGAGTGGGGCGTCTGCCCCCTTCCTGAGGGCAGAGCATCTGTACGTGGATGTATCTCTCTTTTCGCTCATGCCCCGAGAAGGCTCTGCAAGGAATGGCGTGTCCAGGAGGAAGGATGCGTTTCAAGCGGACGGCTGTCCAGGGCTCCGGGAGCCCCTTTGCTGACACACCCCAGGAACCTCACGGCTGGTAGCTGCTCAGCGGGAGGGCCACAGCCACCGGCCGCTTGCCTTTCCAGGCCTTGGGAAACCACAGCGACAAGTCAGAAGGGGAGGGGACCCGCCTCGGTGGGGCTCGGAGATGAGAAATGTGCAGTGAACAACAGAACGGATGAGAACATTTAAAGTCCTGAACGATTTCGGACAGTGATGGAGGGGACAAAGCAGCCGAGTCAGGAGGTGACCAGGGGGCAGGGGCAGGAGGACATCTCTGAGAGGGGTCCGTCTGTGCCGAGAGACCCAGCAGGAGCCGCCCCCTCCCCGACTCCAGGGCCCCGTGTGGGTGGGTGCGAGTTTGGGAGGCAGGGGGAGGCGGGGGGGGGGGCAGTGTCAGGGCCGTCCGCTGGGTCACTCGGGACTTTGGAAGCCTGGGGATTTTATTCCAGGGTCTGTGGGAGCAATGCCCTATGCTTTCTGCACGACCCCATTTCTCCATTCTGGGGGCTTGTGGGATCCTGGTCATGCTTGTAGCGCCCAGAGGCATGGTCTATACCCTCCTGGAGGGCCTGGGTCCCAGAGGACGGAAGCCCCGGACTCACTGGCCCACCCGGGGATGCACAGCAGCCATCCTTGTCCAGCGGCCGCCCCGTCCGTGGAAATTACTGGGGCCCAAAGCAGCAGGGCACCTGTCTCCAGGTAACACCTCTGCTTCCCAAGCCGCGTGGGCGGAAAGGAGGGGCGGTGCACATCACACGGGCTCCTGGGCAGAGTGGGACACGCCAGCCGCTGTCCCCACGGACACTTCCCTGGAGGAAGCTCTGCTGGGCGCCCCGTGCGTCGGACACGCTGTTCCAGGGGTGGGAGGGACACAGGCGGGTCCACGGGTGCCGGGTCCCCATCGGCAGTGACAACACGGACATTTGGAGTTCCCGCTCGGAACACACGGTACCAGGCATGTCTATATATCATTCCATTGAACCCTCCAGGCTGCCGTGCAAGCCAGTCGTGATTCTCTTCAAGTTGCAGACACAGAAGCTGAGGCTTGGGGTCTGGGCCGAGGGAACAGGTCCCGGGATGGGGCCGCCATTGCCCCAGAGCCTGTCATCCCCGTGGGTCATCCCCGTGGTTTGCTATGACCCCCCTGGGTGGAAAGGGGGCTTACCCCTCAAGAATTTGCAGGTGACTGACCTGGAGCCCTAAGAGGGAGCCCGCCTTGCCGGGGTGTCACTGGCACCGAGCTGCACCTGTTGGGGGGACTCCTGGTGAAAGCGCGATCGCGTTTATTCATTTCGCACATTCTCTCTTGCAATGTTGCGCCACCCCGGAATACCCTGGAAACAAGATGGACCTGGTCCCTGACCTCATGAACTTACAGCCCCGTGAAGATCAGCCACCCCCACATGAGATCAGCCCTTCTCTCCGTTCCATCCCAGACAAAGGCGCCAACCTTCACGGTTCATCCAAGCCCAACCGCTGAGCGCAACCCAGGTCCCCCTCTCTCCTGCCTCCCTCTCCGGCCGGCTCTGCTCGATGCTGTCTCCTACAAAAGCTGTGCGTTCATCTCACGGACCCAGCTCGCCAAAGCCTCTCCCGTGGCCTCGTGCCGTGGCCTCCTGCCTGGTCTCAGGAAATCCTCTCCAGCACCCTGGGGAGCCCCACGGCAGCGGGCGGGGATGGGGGGCACAGGAAGGAGGCCTGTGGAGGAGGCAGCAGGATGGCCGCCCTTGGTTCCCACACCCTGAGGCGGGAGCCTCTGGAACTGTGACGTCCACAGACGGCCAGGGGGATGCAGAACCCATCCAGCTGCAGGCTCCTGAGATTCTGCGCGTGGCCCCGCGGAAGCCTGACACTGAGAAGGCAGCCGGACGGATAGGTGGATGGGTGGGTGGGTGGATGGATAGGTGGATGGGTGATAAGTGGACGAACGGGTACGTAGACAAAGGAACAAGTGGATGGATAGAAGGACGATGGGTCGATGGGTGCACAAGTGGGTCAATGGGCAGATGAATTGATGAGTGGATGGGTGGATGGAAAATGGATGGGTGGGTGGAAGGATGACGGATGAGGGGCGGAGGGATGGAGGGACGGGTGGGCGAACGAAAGGGGAAGATGGAGGAAGGCCACTCATACAGGTTACCTCTCCCATCCTGATTTTCATATCCTGCTTTACTTTCCTATCACCAAATTTAACCGAGTTTTAGGACCCGCTTTCCGATTCCCTTACGAGCAAATAACAGTCGGTAGATGATGAAGTCTCTCAGTCACGCGGAGTCTTTTCCATGGGTTTTCCCGGCTCTCTTGACTCTGTGAACAGGCCGATGTCTTGGGTCCACTGCATACTGGGCTCACTGAGCCTCTGCAGCCCAAGGACCAGGCTCCGTTCGCCCGCCGCCGTCTCCGCGGGCTACGAGTGCTTCGAGTCGAGCCCCGTCCTGGTGCATCCGGGTGATGCTGAAGACCAACACAGGTCTTGCCTGAGAAGGAGCAGCCTGTCCAGGCCCTGGCGCTGTGTGGGGACAGCTGGTGCCTCAGGCTTCCTGGGCTTTAGAGCCCCGGACGATGAAGGTCTGGCTCCGTGGAGGGGACGGGGGCCAGCCGGAGGCCAAGCCAGCCGGCCTCCTCCTCATTGTCAAAGGCACATTCGTTTGAAAACTACCAACAGTACAAACGGGAACTTCACGTTGGAGCCTAAAAGGTGTGCGGGCTTGGGCGCGGGCCAGACCGCTTATGAGCAGTGGCTGTGAACAAAGGGCCCGGATGGAAATGTTTCGGCACCGTCCCCGCGAGGGGACTGGCGGGGCTGCTCAAGGATCACAGGCAAAGTCAGTTGTTTGCCGCTGTTTAGGCTGGGAATTAGTGTCTAGAACACCCGCCCCCGTTCCATCGGGCCGTGGAGAGACGTTGACGAGGCGGCGGGCAACTTCCTGTAGGTTCGCCCGGAGTCCCTGCCTTGAGAGGGGCTCGGAACGGGGAGGGGATGATTAATGGTCCGCAGCCACGAACTTCGTCGGGAGAGGGCTGGCACCTGCTTAGCATGGAGCTAACAGGACGGAGAAATAAATTAATGTCCTCAATTACAAAGGGGCTCGGGGTACAGAAAGCTGTTGTCAACAATCCTCCCTCTGGAGGAGGAGAGGGCTGGGACCTCGCGGAGCCATCCATCACTCCAAGGGCGTCCTGAGCGGAGGGAGGGGAGAGGGGCCTCCGATCTGGGGAAGGGGCCCCTGAAGGGTCCCGCCCCACGCGCCGAGGCTGCCCAGGGCCCCGGGGGCAGAGAGGGCGCGGGCGTGCCCCCGAGACCGGGCGCCACGGCCAGGGTGCCGGGGTGCGAGCGGGCAGAGCCGGGCGGCTGTGGAAATCCTGCCGGTCGAGCTCCCAGCGGTCAGGGCTTGGGGACGGGACCCAGCCGGGGCCCGAGGGCAGACGGCTCCCGGACCCCGAACCACGCCTGGGCCCTGCTGCTGCAAGGCCCAGCCTCCTAGTGCTCCCAGTGCCTCCCTCATCCGCTTCGTGCTCCCTGGGGTTTGAGGAACCGCAATTAGCGGATGGTTCGAGGTCTATTAGCTGGCGCCTCCCCCCGCCCCCTCCAATGCCACTGGAATCAGAGATTGGATTTCTTAATGACAGAAGGATTAAGTAATAGGCCTGAGCAGGGCCGCAGGCAGCCGTGTGAAGCCATGTGCAAAATTGATATTTCAACAAGCCTGATAACGTATTAGGGCGATGGCCGTGCCGTGTCGCAGAGTCACACGATAAATCTTCGGTCAAATGCCCGCGGGTGCCCGTCAGCAGGCACACACAGTCCGCCGGCCTTCCCAGGAGGCTGTCGGTTCATCCCTCGGGCGTCCCGGGAACTGGAAGGTCCCAGGCGGTGCCACAAAGGGCGGGGAGCCTAGCAGACCTGAAGGGCCCTGGTCCTTTCAGCTGAGTCCGGTGCTGCGGGGCCGTCCTCACCCGCCGCGATCCCAGATGCCCTTCTGGGCGCTGCACACAGTGGTCCCCAGAAGCCTGGACCCCACCGGTTCCTCCGCAGGCTCTGGGCCACAAGGTCGTCTGTGGCCCGTCTCCTGCTTTGATTTGTGGCCGTGAGTCGAAGCGCGGGCCCGAGACAAGATGCCCGGCGACAATTTTATGAAGATCAATGTTATTAGGGACTGAATTCTTGTCCGAAATAATTTGTATAAAATATAGTCACATTAGATGAGAATCTGTGCTGAATTATCGGCTAATGGGGTGTTGAATTGTGGGAAACCTCTGGCTTTTGTTCACAGAATAATTGAACACGACGTATTCTATATTGGTCGGTGAGGTTCCTGAGCACAGGAGGGGTCTGGGGCCCTGGCTGGTGCCTCGGAGGACGGGGTGCCCCCCCCGCACCCCCCGCTCCTGTGAGTGCTCAGGACCCTGCCACCCGCCCAGCTTTGTGGACCCTCAACTCTGTCCCCAAAAGAACAAGGAGAACATCTAAAGCTTGTGTCTCTCACTGCGGCCAGGACACCCCCCGCCAAGCCCGTGTGCCCTCTACCGCCTGTCACGGCCAGCTTCCTCGGCCACGTCCTCCTGGTGCTGCTGAGTGAGGGGGCAAGTCCTGAGCTGACCCCCTCCTAGACCCCCTCAGAGGCAGCTTCCTGGTCGAACTGCTTGCGCCCGGTTCTGCAAAGGGAAAGAGGACAGGAGAGGGAGAGGCGGACCTGGGGGCTCTTTGGGGCCTCGTCAGGGGTCCCGCCTGCTCCTGCGAAGGCTGCTGCTCCCTGGGTCCTCCTGGGCCACGAGGTCCCTTCGGGAGCGAGGAGCAAGCAGGGACAAGAAGGTTCCAGAGACAAGTGATCCGTGCTCTGGATGAGCAGCACGTAGCTGCAAGTTATGTACAGGCGCAGGGAGGGGCAGGCAGCGAGGGGTTGGAGGAGCCGGGCTCAGCAGCACCCAGGGCCCAAGGTGTCCTGCACTTCCTGGCACAGGGTCTGTCTCCCCTTCAGCAGCCCTGGGGACGTGGGGGGAAGGGGGCTCGGGGCAAGGATCCCAGAATCCACACCCGGGCTCCTGGTCACGTCTTCAGGAGCGTCGTACCTGCTCCCCCCACTCCTGGGCCAGGCTAGGACCTCGTTGTCCCCTGACTCCCTGCGCCCCTCCTTACAAAGAGGGGCTTGGGACCCACCACCCAGCCAGCAGGGGCAGGGCTCCTGGGACGCCAGTGGGGGAGGCAAGGAGGGGGGTTTGAACACATCGTTAAAGCCCCGAGGAGGACTGAGCCACCTCACGCCTGTGGCAGAACACACAGTCCTCTTCCTGGGAGATGGACACACATGGGTCCCCCGGGCCTCCAGCCTGCTCTGTGGGCCCCCCGGGCCTCCACCTTGCTCTGCGGCCACCCCCCCCGCCCCGGGCCTCCAGCCTGCTCTTGGTGGGGGGGGGCCCCGGACCTCCAGCCTGCCCTGTGGGCCCCCCTGGGCCTCTACCCTGCTCTGCGGGGCTCCCCGGGCCTCCACCCTGTCCTGTGAGGGGCCAGCCAGCGAGCATCTCAGGCCTCCGGCCCCAAAGCCCGTGTCCCAGCCCCTCAGCTACAGACAGTGAACGTGCTTGTGTGCCAATAAAGCTTTATTTGCAAAGACAGGAGGGGCCAGGTGTTCTGACCACTGACAGGCCTGGGGGGGGGGGGCGGGGACACAGAAGGGTAGAAAGAACCCACGGTGGGTGATAACCCCTCTTTGTCTTTTCTGTTATCTGGAGACATGCATATGTGACTTTAACGCATTTTTTAAAATTGTATTTATTTACTTTTGAGAGAGACAGAGCACAAGCAGGGGAGGGGCAGAAAGAGAGGGACACAGGATCTGAAGCAGGCTCCGCAGCGCAGAGACTGACGTGGGGCTCGAACCCCCAAACCGTGAGATCCTGACCTGAGCCGAACTCGGACACTCAACCGACTGAGCCACCCGGGCGCCCCTGATGCATTTTTTATGGTGGTGAAACGAATATAGCCTAACACTGACTGTTGTAACCGCATTGAAGTGCTCAGTTCGGGGGGTTAAGTACATCCAGAACCTACCAGGGTCATCACCTTCTGGTCTCCCGAACTTTCCCGTCGTGTCAAACGGAAACCTTCAGCTGTACAAACCTCAAGCTGCTGCAACAGGAAACACCAGGTCTTGGTCTCTGAATCCAGGGTGGGGGCTCCGAGGAGCCCACGAAGGTGGCTCTGTGTTCCACAGACACATGGCCGCCGCCGCCCTTGTCCACGGAGACGGGTACCCCGGGGCCACCCTCTCCTCTCAGCCACGTGACTTCAGTGAGGTGACCACGCCCAGCCTGTGGCCCCAGGGATTGGTCACGCGTGGTCACATGGCCGGGGCAGGGGTGAGGACAGGCCTTGGCATTAGCGGGAGTGTCCCTCTGCTGTGTGCCCTCCACTCCTAAGCGCCAGCCCCTCGCACGGCCTGGCTGGTGGAGGAAGGGCCCTCTGGGCGTTTGGGGTTCGCTGCTGAGACCCCTCCCGCCACCGTGGAGACCCTTGCTGCGACAAGGTCAACGGTCAGCGGTGTGGAGGTCGGACGGCCACGTAACAAAGCACCACACAGCGAAACCACAGAAATCCCTTCTTCCACGGCGTGAATCAACGTGTGTGTGTGGCCGGGCCCCTCCACAGGCTCCAGGGGAGGGTCCTTCCGGCCTCTGTGAGCTCCTGCGGGTCTCAGGTGTCCCGTGGCTCGGGGCCACGTCCCTTCAGGGTGTGCTTCAGGCTTCACGTGGCTCTTGTCGGTGTCTCTGTCTCCTCTGTCCCAAAGCCAGTCCGTCCCAACACCCACGGCCCCTCATGGGGCCGCCCCGTCCTTGCTGGCCCCAAGTGAGCCCCAAAGACCCCACACCCGCAGGGCCCCGGGGGGCTCTCCTCCCTCCATGGCTCCGCATCCCTCAGCTGGCCCGTCTGCCTGACGAGCCTTTCACGTGGGGGCCTGGAGCCAGGGGACGGCCGAGGCGTCGGTCCGGGCCTGCGGGCGGGCTCCCCTGGGTAGATGCCAGGCCCGGGGAGCAGGTCAGACGCGGGCTCCTGGGGGCAGAGCCCACAGCCCAGGTGGGGCCCAGGTGGGGCCCAGGTGTGGCAGCCGGCCGCCGCCTCCCCACATGACCTTGCTGGCCTCCCGGCTTCCACGCGCTGTCTCCCCTGATTAATGCAGCCATAGATCACTTTCCGCTCCGGCCGGCTCCCCCGGCTTTGGCAACTAATTCTGCCACATAATGGGATGTGAACACTGTCTAATTTCCAAATTAGGGCTCAGACGGATGGCGGCTCTGCTCCTGACGGAGGGGCGGGCTGGGGCGTGCGCTGCCCCACATGGACGACGAAGGCATAGGCACAGCCTGAGACCTGCCCTCCCACGGTTCCGGCCGGAGCTCCCAGAGCCGAGGGAACCGAACCCTGGGGAGGGAGACGTGGGTCACCGCCCAGGAGGCACCCACAGACCCATCATCTGGCCCTCAGACTGGTCCCTCCTCTGGTCTCCAGACCAGTGTCAAACTCAGTGGTCGGGAACCAGTGGTCCTGGGGTCAGAGGTCAGAGGTCAGGGGCCTGAGGAGGCATCTTCATCCCAGATGCCCCAAGACCTTAACCCCCAGGACCCGGACCCCTAGGGCCTTGACCCCCAGGAACTTGACCCCCAAGGACCTTGACCCTCCAGGACCTTGACCCCTAGGACCTTGACCCCCAGGACCTTGACCCCCAGGACCTTGACCCCCCAGGAACTTGATCCCCAAGACCTTGACCCCACAGGACCTTGACCCCCAGGACCTTGACCCCACAGGACCTTGACCCCCAGAACCTTGACCCCCTAGGACATAGACCTCCCAGGACCTTGACCCCCCCCAGGACCTGAACCCCCAGGACCTTGACCCCTAGGACCTTGATCCCCAGGACCTTGACCCCCCAGGACCTTGATCCCCAGGACCTTGATCCCCCAGGACCTTGACCCCCAGAACCTTGACCCCCTAGGATCTTGACCCCCCAGGACCTTGATCCCCAGGACATTGATCCCCCAGGACCTTGACCCCCAGAACCGTGACCCCCTAGGATCTTGACCCCCCAGGACCTTGATCCCCAGGACCTTGATCCCCAGGACCTTGACCCCCCCCCAGGACTTGATCCCCCAGGACCTTGACCCCCCAGGGCCTTGAACCCCCAGGACCTTGATCATCAGGACCTTGACCCCCAGGACCTTGACCCCCCCCCAGGACTTGACCCCCCCCAGGACCTTGACCCCCCAGGACCTTGACCCCTCCAGTACCTTGACCCCCCAGGACCTTGATCATCAGGACCTTGACCCCCAGGATCTTGACCCTCCTGAGAGGTGGGAGAGGGGACACCAGGCCAGCCTTGCCTGGACAGCAGGTGATCAGGTGACCATGAGCAGAGCTCTCTGGGAGGTGAGTGACTGAACTTGAACTTGGAGGCAGGACAGTCTTGGGCTCCCTGAAGCCGGTGTTGTGTCTCCCAGGTAATGACTGGACCAGACCCAGGGGATGGCAGGGGTGCCCACAGGGCAGGAGGTCAGGGTCCACCCGGCTTCCCGGCCACACCCCCCCCACATGCCCAGATCAGGACGGGCAAGCGAGCAGGGGCGTGGAGCTACCCCATCTCACTGCTGCTCCGACCCTCCCATCCCTGCCCTCTCTGCCCTGGGCCGGCGTGCAGGGGCTGAGCCCTCATCCTCCTGGGACCCTGGACGCACCAGTCCCGTTTGTCAGCACGGCCACGCGGCCCCTCCCAGCCCTGGCTCCAGGCTGGGTCCCCGTGTGCGGGGCCGCGAATGTCAGAAGGTGATCCCTTGGCTGGCAGCACACTGTCCGTGGCACCTGTCGGCCGTGCAGGCGGCCACACGCGGCTGCCCCCCGCCCCATTGTCCCCCATACCTGGCTGTCCCCACACACACCTGGCCACCCCAATGCGGCCGCCCACCCACACACCTGGCTGTCCCCCATACCTGGCTATCCCCACACACACCTGGCCACCCCAATGCGGCCGCCCACCCACACACCTGGCTGTCCCCCATACCTGGCTGTCCCCACACACACCTGGCCACCCCAATGCGGCCGCCCACCCACACACCTGGCTGTCCCCCATACCTGGCTGTCCCCCTCTGGTCTGTGGGCTGGCTCCACACCACAGCCGCCCTCTCCAGACAACTCGCCATGACCCTCTGGTCCCCAAAACCTCCCGCAGAGCCCCAGTGTGTCCAGCCTGACCCTGCAGATTTAGACTGTAGCTCTGGTCCCCACACACAAGGGCAGGGCTGTGTGGCCGTGTCCCCACACTCCACGTGGGCCCTGCTCAGCTCTGCAGGCTCGTCACGCACCTTCGCTGGGTGCTCCCTGAACACGGAGGGCTTGGGTCAGGGCAGGAGCAGGAACGAGCCGATTTCTCGCTTCCGCGTAAAGGAGTCCATTCGATGTTCCGTGGACTCGCCCACAACAACCCCAGACCGTCACTAGTGGCCGTCCCCGATGACCTACTGTGTGCCGGTCCCGGGCTGGCCGGAGAGCCGGGGGCAGGCCCACCAACCTGCTGTCACAGGGTTGCGTCCGGCCCGGGTCTCGCCGACCCGGCCTGCCCCGGGGCCTCTGTTCCCAGCTTCACCGTCAAGGGAGATCCCGACGGGCTCTGAGGTGTGGCCCCACCTCTAGCCAGGGCAGCAGGCGTCCTTACCTCCCAGGGTCATGGGAGGACTGAGCGGTAAAGTGGACAGAGCCCAGAGACCTGGCCGGCCGCCGTGACGCACCGAGGGAGAGCCGCAGGAGCGTGCGCAGGGGTTCTAGGAGCCCCCCCCCCCCCCCCCCCCCCCCCCAGTGCTCAGCCGGGTCCCCAGCTGGAGGGGAACCAGGGCGCTGCCAGGGACAGGAGCCTCGGCCGACGTGCCCGGGGCCGCAGTGTGGCCAGGTGGCTGCAGGCAGCTGGGGACGCTGGTCTGAGCAGCCTGTGCTCAGCGCTCCCCGCTGCGTGAGGCGGCTGGCGTGGGCTCTGCGGCCTCGATCCATCATCCCCGAGCGCAAGTCCGCAACAGGAAATAAAGCTGTAAATCGTGCTGTGCCTGCCGCTGTCAGCTGCGGGCCGGCCGCCTGGGCCGCTAACCCGCGTCCCGCTGGCTCGCCACGCGCTCAGGAGGAAGCAGCCGAGGGGAGGGGGCGCGGCTCTGCCCCTGCAGGTGCGCTGCAGGGCCCCCGACCCCGGTGCGGTCAAATCTCACGGAAGAGGCAGCGTGCGGGGACGGCCGGGCCGGTCATGCAGAGCCTGCCGGGCCAAGCAGCCAGCACGTGGGCTCTGCGTGGCCTGTGGGTCGCCGGCACAGCTCTCCCATCGTGGCAATGCAGGGACCAGGGGCCTGGAGGTGGCGGGGACACCGCAGAGGCCCAGGAGGCCGAGAAGGGGCACCCGCCGCCCGGGTCATCCGGCCCCGGCCCCGAGTCCGAGTGCGAGCCACGGCTGGAGAGCCTGCCGGTGAGGGGCTTAGGGGGAAGCTGGTCTTCGCATGACGCCCTGGCCTGACGTGGCGGGGGTCCCTGTGACTTGGGCCGAGGTCCCGACTGCCGTTCCTCATGGGGCCCCCAGGACTGAGCAGCTGGGCCACGTCCTCCCCGGCTGCCCCCGAGACTCCCTCCGAGTTCCAGACGAGATGCAGGGGTGCCCTGCTCTCCCTCCCCTCCCCCTCCTCTCCCCTCCAGCCCCTGCCCTCCCCACCCCTCTCTCCCTGGGTCCGCTCTCACCCGGCCAGCTCGAAGCCCACCTCTCCTGCCTGCCAGGTGACCCCCACAGGTCACAAAGCCCCAGTTCCCCGGCTGAAAAGTGGGGGCCACAGCGGCCCCGACCCGGAGGCGGCGGTGGCGACTGGCTAACGAGTTGCTGGCCGGGGGGTGAGCGTCTCCTCCTTGGTGACCTGACCTTCCAAAGGGCCTGGACACCTTTCTCCTTCAGGGGTTTTCGAGGCTGGCACAGGCTTCGTCCGAGCTGCCCAGCGGTGGGGGCGCCGCGGGGAGGACGGCGGGCGTGGGGACCTGGGCCGCGGGCGCGCCGTGCGCCTCCCTCTCGGGGCTCTGCAGCGCCATCCGCGTAGGGCCAGCAGTTCCGGACTTGGCCGAGAACTTGGAGGGGCCGTGCTCCCTGCGTCAGGCACACAGTCCCCTGTCTGCTTGACAGGGTGGGGGCCGGGCAGGTCACCGGGTTCACAGACTTCGGGACCGGCTGGAACCCAGGTGCAGCCCCCTCATTCCCGCACGCGGCCGAGTCTCCCGACAGCGTCGCATCACCCCTGGGAGGCCCTCGGGCTGGGGCCTCCCCCTCCACCCCTGCCATGAGCCACCGTCAGCCTGCGCTCCTGCCGAGGCCCCGGCTGCTCAGTCCACCTGTCATGACGCTTGGTGAACGTTTGCCGACCGAGCTTCCGGCCGCACATTCCAGTGTCGAGCCCGCAGTGCCCAGTCTGCGTCTCACCGTCCGCCACCGAGCCCCCGTGAATTCTCCCGATGCTCGGGGAGTCCTCCGCCGCACCCTCGCGGACGGGGGTCCTCGTGCGACCGGGGGAGGGCTCCGAGGTGGGGCGAGGGCGGAGGCAGACGTGGAGCCACCGTCGGGCCCCTCAGACCCTCGCGCACGCCCCCCCCCGCCGTCCCCTCCTTGGTCCTCGTGTCCCCCTCCCGCCTGGCCCAGCACCGGTCTGCCGAGCGCCGGGTCAGGTGCGGGCGCGGGGACCGAGACCCCCGTGCTCTCGGGGCGGGTTTTCTCCTCCTTTCCTCGGTCCTGTTCTCGCTCGCCCGACGTCGCCCAGCCGGACGAAGGTGGGGCCAGCCTGGAGCCGACCTCGATCCTGTTGGATCAGCAGTGGGGCCTCCCCGCCTCACCTCTCCACGCGGGCGGGGTGGAGCCCGTGCAGCCCGGCGAGCGCCTGGCACAGTAGCACAGGCTGTGATTTCTGTGTGCCGGGCAGTCCTTCGCTGTGCCACGTGGCTCTCTGAGGTTAAACAGGATTCAGTACAGCCTCCTCCTTGGAACGGTCCCCACGGCCACACGTGGGGAGAAAATGCAATTATCCACGTGCTTTCCTGTCTGCTGGGCCCCAAGGCTGCACAGCGCGGGGCGGCAGGTGTGGCTCAACATGCCGAGCACGTCCCCCACCCTCCCGCACCCAGATCGCTGTTGGTGTAAACAAAAAATGTAGGAATTTATTAAATCCATCATTTCTCAATTTGTTCCCGCACGTTGCTGGTAATTAGCAGCGTGCTGCGTGACATCTGCATTTGCCACCGTTATGGCCCCGGCCACGTGCTCCTGGGCCCAGCACCGGGAGAGCCTCGATCGGGAAGGACAGGCGGGGCCCCTGGAGCAGGAGTCCACGTGGGCACCACCGGTGGGGGGGGCACCGGGGGGGGGGGTCCGGGGAGCAGGGGAGAGCCCGGCCAGGACAGGAAAGCCACAGCGTGGGGGCCACAGGAAGGATCCCGGCGTCTTGGGACTCTGGCCCCCAGGCTGAGACGGCCCTTGACTCGTGTTGGCCACCCGAATCTGCACAGTCCATTTACAAAACTGCCCGAGACTCCGGGGTGTGGACGTCCAGCAAAGGGGGAGCCCTGCCAGGGCCCCACCCACCAGGGCAACGCAGTGTCTCCCCTGAGAACAATCTCGGTGATGGGGGGGGGGGGCCGGGGGTTCAGGGAAAACTCACTTCTGCCCTGTCACGTAGCCACATGACCTGGACAGGAAGTTCCTGACCCCTCTCTTCCCCGCAGTGGAGCCGGGTGCCCAGGAGCGAACCCTCTCTCTGGCGTCTGCACCACACATAACCACAGGGGCGGGCCGGGGGGCCCCTGGACTCTGGCTGTCCAGGTAGAATGTGCACGCGGGGCTCAGCGCCTGGGGGACCCCCCAAGCAGCTCTTCTGCGGCCTCTGGATGGGGGGCTTTGGGTGGATGTGCCTGCACGAAGCCAGGGACAGGACGCTGCCCGGGCCTTCCCGGAGCCCGAGCAGGGACACGGCACCTCCTGTCTGCTGTGTTGGCTGTTCGGTCAGGACGCCCCAGTCCTCCTCCCTGCCCCGCCCCAGCCCCTGCCCCCACATGCCCCTGCCCCTTCCCCTGCCCCCGCCCCAGTCCCTGCCCCTGCCAAGACCCTGCCCCTGCCCCAGCCCCAGCCCAGTCCCTGCCCCAGCCCCAGCCCCTGCCCCACCAAGCCCCTGCTCCAGCCCCAGCCCCTGACCCCACCAAGCCCCTGCTCCAGCGCCAGCCCCTGCCCCCACCAAGCCCCTGCTCCAGCGCCAGCCCCTGCCCCCACAAAGCCCCTGCCCCAGCCCCTGCCCTTGCCCCAGCCCCTGCCCCTGCCTCTGCCAAGCCCCTGTCCCCTGTCCCAGCCCCTGCCCCTGCCCCAGCCCCAGCCCCAGCCCAGCCCCTGCCCCAGCCCAGCCCCTGCCCCCGCCAAGCCTCTGTCCCAGCCCCTGCCCCTGACCAGCCCCTCCCCTTGCCCCAGCCTCTGCCCCTGCCTCCGCCAAGCCCCTGTCCCCTGCCCCAGCCCCTGCCCCTGCCCAGCCCCTGCCCCTGCCCAGCCCCTGTCCCCTGCCCCTGCCCCAGCCCCAGCCCCAGCCCAGCCCCTGCCCCAGCCCCAGCCACTGCCCCCGCCAGGCCCCTGCCCCTTCCCCAGCCCCTGCCCCTGCCCAGCCCCTGCCCCTGCCTCTGCCAAGCCCCTGTCCCCTGTCCCAGCCCCTGCCCCTGCCCCAGCCCCAGCCCCAGCCCAGGCCCTGCCCCAGCCCAGCCCCTGCCCCCGCCAAGCCTCTGTCCCAGCCCCAGCCCCAGCCCCAACCCCTGCCCCTGCCCAGCCCCTGCCCTCAGTCATGAGCTCCCAGCAGACACCCACCGTCTCTCACCAGGCCCTGGACAGCCAGGTGACACTCCTTCCCGACGCCGCCTGCAGGAAGTCCCAGGAGACCCTGTTAAAACCAAGTCCTCTCTGAGCCCCGAACCCACCAGCTCTTATCTGATTGCCTTTTCTTCCGTATTGAATAAAACGCCTCTGTGCTCTGAACCCGTGTTTGAGGTGGTTCCGGTTTTGGGTGCCCGTCCTGGTGAGCGTTTCTCTGGGTGCGTTCCTCGGCGTGGGCTTCTGGGACCGCAAGGTACGTGTGTTTAGCGGGAGCGGGTGATGGAGGACCTCCGGAGCGGGCCCCAGCTCAGGCTGCACCACCCGGCAGGGCCCGGTCCCGCCTTCCGGTGGGCGCACGGAGACCCGCTGTGCCGTGGGGTCCTGGCTCCGGCCGGCTGCGTGGTCTGCAGTGGGCCTGTGGGTGGTGTGCGCGTCGGGGCCCCTTCTGCAGCCCTGGTCCCTCCACCCCGCCTTTCAGTCCTTTCTGGAACCTTCCAGGTCGTGTCCCCATGGGGCTCTGGGACCGCAGCTGCCTTGAGAACAAACGTGTACCGTCCTCACAGCCTGGGTCCCCGGCACCTGCCCTCTGGCTGACCACCGGCTAGAGTTTTGGGAGCCCGCTTGGACCGTGTAAAGATGAGCTCCCCTCCGCTGTCCCCAGGGGCTGGCTTAGCCCCGTCCCCTCCACGCGACAGGCCGCTGTGCACCTGGGGCCCGGGAGCCCCTCTCAGCACAGGGAGCCCGGTGCCCGGCTCCGACACGCTGTCCTGGAGAAAGACGCTGAGTGTGGTCACCCAGGTGAGGCGGGGGCGCCTGGCAGGAGGTCCAGCTCGAATGTGCCCCCGGGATCGGCGTGCCCAGGGACGGGGACACGAGCCCCGTAGTGCCGTGGTGGTGCAGCGTGGCAGGCAGAGCGAGAGAACCTGGGGGCTGCAGGGGGGACAGAGGCAGGGGACTCGGGGGCAGCGGGCAGCTGGAGCTCAGAGCCGTCCCCACTCCCCGCCGGGCTGGGCGCCGGGGTGAAAACAGCTCTGAAAACAGCCAGAGCCTGGATCTTAGAGGATAAGACAGGAGATAATTGCTCTGGCCTTCCAGACTCTTCCCCCCGCTCCCCCTCCCCAATCTTTGTTACCATGGCGACAGGAATTGGTGGTTATCTCCTGCTTATTGAGATTTGTTTTCAGTTTCTCAACCAAGTTCTCGTCTCTCCATGAGCTCCTGCCCACGAGGATTTGCTTCCGACCAGCGGCCACTTGGGACACGGAGGTCTGTGCACGGTCGGCATGGCCCTGCTCGCCCTCGGGCCCTCAGGTCTCCTCCTCTGCCCCGGGCTCAGCTGGCAGGGGCAGGAGGGGAGAGGGTGGGGTCCGTAAGGCATCCCTTCCCCAGCTATGGGGGCCCGAGGTCCAGGTCTGAAGCCCCGCGCCCTGCCCCAGCTCCAGGACCCATCCCAGCCCCCCTCCGCCAGCCCCTGGTGCCCAAGTGCTCTGCTCTGCCCACGCCTGGCCCCTCTGCCCACGGTTCCTGGAATGGGCCCCGTCCACCTGCCGCCCATCCCTCCTGGCCTCGCCTGCCTCCAGCTGTAGCCGCTTCCCTTGCTGCCCCGAAGGCCCTCGTTGCTCCCAGGCACAACACCCACCCAGCCCACACCCCCAGCCCACAGATGTCAGTGCCTGGGGCCCCCTCTCCCCCGCCCCTGCCACTGTTACCTGTCACTGGGTCTGCGCCAGGACGGATGCAAGGAGAGGGAGGGGACAGTCTTCCCCTGCAGCTTCTCTCGTGCGTTCCAAGAGGGTGCCCACCCTGGGATGCAGGCCGGCACACATCCGGTCACCGGGCCAGCTCTCCCTCGGCCCCGTCCCGGGGCCCCGAGGCAGGGACAGTTAAACTCACAGAGGGACGGGAGCCCCTGAAATCTGAGCTCCATTCATGCAAGACACATGCAGGCCACTGTCATTTGTGATTACCCCAGGAGCCTTGTTTCTGACTGCAGGTACTTTGCAGAAGGCTTTAGGCTCTGTAAATACATAGGTGGGAAATCGGCATGGAAGTCCTGCCCACCCCTTGGACTCAGCCGAATAATCTCCCCTGTGTCCCTGTGTGTGTGCACGAGCTGTATGCGTGTTGGGAGAGGGGACTGGTCGGATGCTCTGTGACTCCAGTGATTAGTTACTAACCAGTTTGAGTTAACTGAAAGGGAGCTGACCTGGGTGGGCCTGGCCTAATCAGGTGAGCCCTTTAAAAGAAGGTAAGGAGTCAGAGCCTGCTCCTGTGGCCTGAAGAAGCCTTCCACCCTTGCTGTGGGTTGCCTGAGGGGGGTGGGGCAGGGATGCAGCCAGGACCTGAAGGGCCTCTGCTTGTTGGGAGCACACACGGCCCACAGAGAGAAACCAGGGGCCCACTTTCTACAAGCACAAGAAAATGAACGCTGCTGACTCCCAAATGGGCCTGCAAAGGGTCCCAGGCTCCAGATGGACCACAGCCCACTGATCCCTTCATTCCGGCCTTGGGAGACCCGAGCAGAGAACCCAGCCAGCCTTCTGACCTAGAAGCCGTGAGATATTAAAGGGTTTGCTTACTTTAGCGAATTTGGTGTTTAATCGAAGAACATTAGAATAATGCTCGGCTGGAGGCTGTCCACTCCTATGAACACACGCCCACATTCGTGTCCACGTTCACACGTGTCCACGTTCACACATACACGCTCTTTCCCTTGATTTTGGAAGAATAGGGATCTTTTCACAGTAAAGTGAATACATGATCGTTGAAGGAAGGTCAGAAGGTGCAGAAAAACAGGAGGAAACAGCACGTCCCTCACTGAGTTAGCGCGAAATGTGAAGGTTCAAGTGGTGCGTGTTTAAGCTTCCCCAGAAGACGATCGATCGCGGGGCGCCTGGGTGGCGCAGTCGGTTAAGCGTCCGACTTCAGCCAGGTCACGATCTCGCGGTCCGGGAGTTCGAGCCCCGCGTCAGGCTCTGGGCTGATGGCTCAGAGCCTGGAGCCTGTTTCCGATTCTGTGTCTCCCTCTCTCTCTGCCCCTCCCCCGTTCATGCTCTGTCTCTCTCTGTCCCAAAAATAAATAAACGTTTGAAAAAAAAAAAAATTTTAAAAAAGAAGACGATCGATCGCATTTTCTCACGTGTGCAGAAGGGACGCAGAGGCTTCGACGGCTTTCCTCCTGCACGTCCGCCTGGTCGCCCCGCCCGGATCCTCGAACCTGCCTTCTTTCGCACAACGTGACGCGGGTCAGGCTCGTCCACACTCTGCGGTGACGGCGGCCCATTGTCTGCTGTGCACGTAGGACACGTGGTGTGAACTTACCGAGCCGTTACCTGTGGTCCTGTCCGTGTTCCCTGTTTTTGAACCTTATTTTTTTAATTAATTTTTTTTAATGTTTATTTATTTTTGAGACAGAGAGCATGAATGGGGGAGGGGCAGAGAGAGGGAGACACAGACTTTGAAGCAGGCTTCAGGCTCCGAGCCATCAGCCCAGAGCCCGACGCGGGGCTCCAACTCACGGACCGCGAGATCGTGACCTGAGCTGAAGTCGGACGCTTAACCGACTGAGCCACCCAGGCGCCCCTTGAATCTTATTTTTAAGTAATCTCCACACCCCATGTGGGGCTGGAACTCACGACCCCGAGATCGAGAGTCGCTCACCCCACCAATGGAGCCGGCCAGGCGTCCCTTCCAGGTTTTGGATTTTATAAACAGAGGCTACTGTGCGTCTTTGCGCGGATGCGTCCGCGTGGGAAAGTGCGTCACCTCTGGCGTTTACCGGACCGTGGCCTCCCTGCGCTGCCCTCGCCATCCCTCAGCCTCGCCAGCGCTGGCCTTCACTCCTTGGCAGGGTGACAGGTGGGGCGGCCCGGGGCTGCACGTGTGATTTTTACGTGCGTCTTCCTAATTCTGAGACCTCGTCACTGCTCGTCGATCCCTTTGCGAGGAGCAGCCTTGGGTCTGCGCTCTGGGATGGATGGCTGCGTCTTCCTCCTGCCGCACGGGCATCTCTGGGCATTCGGGGCGTGGGTCCCTCACGAGATGGAAAATGTTCCCGCCAAGCCTGTGGGGGGCTTGTCACCATCTAACTGTGAGCAGGGGGCCGGGGGGGGGGTTGGTTCTTTTCCAATGAAGTTCAATTTATCCATTAAAAAAAAATCTGCACGATTAGAATTTTAGTGTCCATGTTAGGATGTTATTGCCTGGTCCAAGGTCATGAAAACACCCTATTACATTTTCCTCTAGAAACTACAGTTTTTTCTTTTACGTTTATGAAGGTGACCCTCTCTACGCAGGGGTGGGAGGTGGAAACGGAGACCCGTCCTTTCCGAGGGGATCGGGCCAGGACACCTCCCTTCCTCTCCGGGAGATTCTCGGCCTGTTGACGGCCCGTCCAGCCACCGCTGTGGCCCCCTCTCCCTCCCCCTCCCCCACGGTCCTTGTGGGGACCTGATGTCACAGCACGGCACCCACATGCGGTGGCTTTGCAGCCGGCTGCGGGTCACAGGCTGCCCTGGTGCCCTGACATCCTTCGATTTCCTGGGAGATTTTGAAAACCAGCGTGTACTTTTTGACCCAAAAAGGTCCGATGGAGTTTTAGATGGAATGATGGTGAGTCTCCAGGAACCCAGGTGGCGCCTTCCCGCCACGGATGCCCTTCGCCTCCACATCCCGTCAGACCCTCCGCAACTTCCCTGTAAGCGTGAGACGCCAGCCGTCCGTCCACAGGGGACCCGAGAGACTGAGCACCAAGGGAGAGAGATTCCCGTCATGAGCCAGGGAGTCGAGGAAGGCTTCCTGGAGGAGGTGTCCCCAGAGCCAGCCTGGAGGCAGAGGAGCACAGGTGCCCGGGGGGAGGTAGGGCCGGAGGACGCCCCACAACACAGGAAGCGGCCCCCATACCTGCCCATGGCTTTGCATCTCAGAGAGCACGATGGGTGTCGTTCTGGGGTCACCTCGGGGAATGAAGGCGCTCGGGGGTGAGGCTTCGGGGTAAGGACACCCCGGAGCCAGGGTCCCTTGGTGGAGGCAGCTACACCGCCCAGCCCCTCCCGAGGCAGCCCCCCGAGGGGAGAGGCCGTGGGAGCCCCTCGCACAGCCCCCCACGAGGTGTCACCTTGTGGCCCCCTCAACACCCGCCAGACCGGAGTCCCGCGGACTTGAGGACAGAGCGCCCCGAGGAAGTAGGCACGACGCCGGGTCCTGGCTCTGCTCCGGGAACGGGCTCCCCCCTCCACACGGGCCTCAGGAGCCCGCGGTCTACTGGCCAGTGCGGAGCGGCTCCTCCCAGGACATCCCGGCCCGTCGAGTCCCAGAGGATCCTGGGAGCACCAGGTGCTGTGGGGCGGCCGTTGGCAATGTGCCCGCCACACGCCCATCACTGACGCTGTGTCTGAACCGAGTGTGAGCGTTCGCACATCCGTCGGCCCGTCTCTCTACCCCTCACCCCACCCACCGCTCCCTCCCTCCCTTCTCAGCTTCCGTCCACCCGCCCGTCCTTCCGTCCATCCATCGTGCTCCTATCATCCCCCTGTCCATCCGTCACGTCTGCCTGCCTGTGTCTGTCTGTCTGCGTGCGGTTTGCCTGCTTCCGTGGAAGCTCCGGGAAGGGCCAGGTGCCAACCTCGAGGGAGGCGCTCAGCAGGTCTACCCCCGACGGATGGACTGACGGACACAGGGAACGCGGAGAGCACTGCCGCCCTCCTTTCTTCCAAGCACTCGGGTGAGGATCCAGACGGCGAGATCCCAGGATCAAGGACCAGAGTGGACCGAGGCTGGAACTCTCGGTCCCGGGGCCCCTTCTTCGGGGAGCCAGAGAAGACCCGCGTGGAGGCTGGGACAACCTCGGGGTTCCCGCTTGCATGACCGGGACAGAAGGAAGGGCTGAAGTTGCCTTTAAGATAAATTTTGCTCTAGGAAGCAATTTGCTGAAATGATCTCACTATAAACATATTTGTTTTCCACAAATAAAACTTGGACTCAAAGGCTCTCGGAGCTGGAAATGGCCCTTGGGATTAACTGCTTCTGCTATTTCAACTTTCGGGCCAGAGACGGAGCCCCGGGAACCTGGGGGAGCCAAGGACAAGCGACTTGCTCCCAGTCATGGATGTGTCCCCCTCGTCACACACTTCCTGCACCCTCCCCCCGCACCGCTCCGTGACTGCCGGGTGCCAGACGCACGGCCATCGGTCCCCCTGTGTGGGGCCCGAGGAGGAAGCCTGGCTGTTGAAGAGGAGACGATTCCTCTGCTGACTGCCCCCCGGGGTGACACCCCCCGTCCCTGGAAGGGGAGAGAGAAACTGGCCCGACTGGGGAGCCTGGGTGGAAACCCTGGGGCCTCGCCTGCCCCTCCCTCTCTTCCTCCGGGGCCGCAGCCACGGCCGGGGGGGCCGCAGCACCTCTTCCCAGGCCTGGCCCTGCTCCATCACGTGTGGGCTGCAGGTGCCCGTGTCCGTCCCGGGGCGAGCCTGCCTCGGCCGGACCCCGGATCCCCCGGACCGCTTGGCCTGCAGACCCGCCTCCGAAACAAAGGGGCTCCTTGTTTCCCTGAATCTTCCTTCGGGCCTGACTCCTTCCTGGAACACAGGCCGGGGAGGGGCTGCCTTTGCTGGGAGCCCCTTGGGAACCGGACACCCCCGGGGCAGGGATGTCCCTTGGCAGGTAGGTGCCCCCCCGCCCACCCCCGCCCCGGCTCTGGACCACCAGCAGCAGCAGAGGCCCCAGGCACGTCTCGGCCCGGAAGGAGCTGCTTTGTGGCCAGGCCGGGGGGCGGCTCCGTGTTCTCCACCCCGGGTCCCCAGCACCCCACACTTGCCTCGGAAGACTGAGGGAGGGGGCGTCCTCCCCACCGGCCTCCCCCGGAGCCAGACCTGGTGTGGCCCCGTGACCGCCTCGCTTGCTCGTCCCTCCGTCCCAGAGAGCGTGCGTCGTGTGGACGCCCTCACCCTGGAGCACACGGGGCTCGGCGGGGTCCGGCCCGATCATTCAGCCCTCGCTGACTCAGTGCCTGACCCGGCCCTCTGCTGGGGGTGAACAGAGACGGCCAAGGACGTCACTATCAAATAGGGACTCAGGTCACAACGCACATGGTGGATGTCGCTGCCTCAGGCATCCTTGTGGTCAAGTCAATAGCGCCTCACGATTACAGGGGGCGCTGGCGCTCTTACCCCTCTGATTTCCAGATGCACGCACTGAGTCTGAGAGGGCAGGGGGGCAGCTGAGGCCCACGGCTAATAATGGTCAGGGTGGGGGCCCGCGGTCCCCTGAGAGCTCCCGGCCGGGTGGCCTCCTCTGCCCGGTGAGTCCTCCGGGCCCTCAGGAGCCCAGGACAAGGACACCCCCACTGCCCCGGGGATGCGCCCTTCCCCAGCACCCTCTGCTCACAGCGAGGCTGCAGGTGGGGGTCTCCGGTGTAGCAAGGAAGCCGACAGACGCAGGGCGGCCCCCGAGGGGGAGACAGAACGGTCTCCCTGCTCAGTGGTTCGGGAAGACAAGAAGGCAAGACCGGGTCCCTTTCCCAAAGGTGGCCTTTACTGGAGAATTTTATCAGGACCAGGAGGCTGTGGGCTGGGAGCTGTCCCGGAAGCGGTGAGCAGAAAGGCTTGGGGGCAAGGGTTCCAGAATCTGTGACGAAATTCATGGCACCTGGGCTCTGTTGCCCTCACCCACCTGCAGTTTCCCCAGCAGCCACCGGGACGGTCCCCGCTGCAGCCCTGCTCCCCGGGGACAGCCAGCCTGAGAGCACCCCTAGCAGGCAGGTTGGGGGAAAGACCCGGGTTCACAGATGATCGAGTTCGCAGTGAGCCCCACGCTCTCCGTGTGCTTCCGTGCCTGGAGCACAGACGTGGCCAGGTGCCACGGAGGGCTCCAGGAGAATCAGGGGGCCCTGCTCCCCGAGCAAGCGGGGACTCCCTCACTCTGAGCCCCCATCCTCCCCACTGCTCTCTACCTTGACCGCGTTGCCTCAAGCCCCCAACCCAGACAATGCCAGGGACGTAGGGCAGCAGCAGCCACCGAGGGGGCAGGGGCAGGGGGCACCCATGGCACCCACCGCAGCCCAGGGAAGACAGAGACACTCTGGACCTCAGGAGCCGGGGGAGCCCCACGGCTCTCCTCCCGTCCCTCCATCTGGTCTGGGGGATGTGAGCAGCACGTGACGAGGCCCCGGTCAGGGAGACAGTGGGGAGTCTCGGGAGCAGGGACACTTGGATGGAATGAAACATTTCAATGGAGCATTAACAGTTCAAGTTACAGTTGGAGGAAGGACCCGAGAAGCAGGACAGAGAGGGTTGGAACAGTCAGAACACGGTTAACAACGCGGCTGACGCCAATCCCAACATATCGGTATCGTATCACAGGCAGGTTGTCGACACAGACAGGATGACGGGCGGTATCAGCACGGAGAGAAAAGCTGGGCCCAAATCCACACCGTCTACGAGCAACTCATTTCAAATATCACGATAAGCCTCGTCTCCCAGTGAACGACGGAGTCGGACCCGCCGTGGAGACAAATCGGAAGGAAGCGAGTGGGGCAGGCACGCTAACGTCGAGGTCGAGAGAGCCGACGGGGATGAAGGGCACGTTACATCAGAATAAAAGGGTCAGCTCACCCCAGAAGATGACAGGACGCTAACCGCCTACGCGCCTAATAATGTGGCTTTAAAATCGACTGAGGGATCAGCGGACGACGTCACAACTGCGGCTGAAAACATCAACCCTCCCTATTGGCAACTGACAGACCTACACGCGGGGCATCGGGGACACAGCTGCCTGAGGCACCTGCCACCCTCCCCACCCTCCCCCTGCCCAGGGCAAGACACACACCCCTTTCGGGGCCACATGCGCTGATGGTGTGCCAAGGCAGACGGGGGCCGGGCTGACAAAACAAACCTCAACACGATTTAAAGAACCAAAGTCATAGGAGGTACGTTCTCTGACCACAATGGAATTAAATTCTCAGGAAGAGAAAAATAACACGGAAGTATCTGAGCGTTTGGAAATTAAATAAGCCACTTCTAAATAATTCAGGGGTCGAGAGACAGTCTCAATGGAAATTAGAAAATATTTTGAATTGAACAAAGGTGAAAATAGTTTATATTAAACTTTGTAGGGTGCAGCTAAAGAAAGGAGTTCTATTTTTTTTTTAATTTTTTTTAACATTTATTTATTTTTGGGACAGAGAGAGACAGAGCATGAACGGGGGAGGGGCAGAGAGAGAGGGAGACACAGAATCCGAAGCAGGCTCCAGGCTCTGAGCCGTCAGCCCAGAGCCTGATGCGGGGCTCGAACTCACAGACCGCGAGATCGTGACCTGAGCTGAAGTCGGACGCTTAACCGACTGAGCCACCCAGGCGCCCCAAGAAAGGAGTTCTAAGCAGGAGATTCATGGAATTAATCGCTTATATCAAGAAGAAGGAGAGTGTGGGGCGCCTGGGTGGCTCAGTCGGTTAAGCATCTGACTTTGGCTAAGGTTGTGATCTCACGGTTCGTGGGTTCGAGCCCCGCGTCGGGCTCTGTGCTGACAGCTCAGAGCCTGGAGCCCGCTTCGGATTCTGTGTCTCCCTCTCTTTCTGCCCCTCCCCCGCTTGCACCCTGTCTCTGTCTGTCTGTCTCTCTGTCTCAAAAATAAGCATTAAAATTTTTTAAAAAATGAAGAGTCTAAAATCAATAATATTTCCATTTAACAAGAAAAAAAAAGCAAAGGAATCAAATGCAGGTAAAAAGAGGGAAATGATAAGGGAGGGGGTAAGTCACATTTCTGTACGCAGCGAACAGCTGAAATCTGAGATGAACGGAAGAAGCTGAAGACGACGCGGTCAGTGATGGCGCTGACACAACACAAGGACCCGCGCGGTGCCGACGGGCGTCACCACAGAGGATGTGATAAATGCGGAGACACTCCGCGTCGACGCGTAAGGCACAGCCTAGGAGAAATGACGGCTTTCCCCGAACTTGTCTACAGATTTATACCGAGACCAGTTAAAAACTCCAGCACAATTTTTTGTAGGCGTGGACGAGTTGATTCTACAATTTACACAGAATGACAAAGAAACCAGAATGGCCTGAACAATTCTGAACCAAAAAAAAAAAAAAAAAAGTGGAGGATTTGTGCTCCCTTATCACGAGACTCGCTTCCAGCCGTGGCAGCTGGGAATCTGTCATATTCACAAAGACGTAACACAAAGATCAATGGGACGGAGGGAAGCACTCAGAAGTAGACGGATGTGGCCAATTCACCTCCAACAATGGCGCAGAGGCCATTCAAAGGAAAAGAATAGTCTTGCAACAAAAGGTGTGGAGAAATTGGATCTCCACTTACAGAAAAAGTAACCCGGGACTCACATTTCACTCCCGATGCGGAAGTTAACCCCGGATGAACTGGAGACTCAAACGTGAAGTGTAAGCCGTACAATTTTGGGGAGGATGCTTTGGAGAAGATCTTGTGACCCGGGTACAAGAGCCCTCGGAGGCCGCACCGAAGCACAATACGTAGAAGAAAAACCGTGAGAAACCTGGAAATCCTCCGAAGTAATAATGGCCGCTCTCTCAAAGAGACCGTCAAGTGAATGAAAACACAAGTTACAGGCTGGGGGCAGCTATTTGCAAACCACATATCCGAGAGACACTTTTACCTGGGTTACAAAACCCCCCACAAAATCTCCCGAAACTCAACGGTAAGAAAACAGACGAGACTATCTAAAAATGGGCAAAAGACTTGAACAGAAGTTTCATCAAAACAGACCCAGGTGGCAGCAAGGCATGAGAGAAAATGCTGACCGTGGTCAGCCGTGACCGGCCGTGGTTAGCGGGAATGCACCTTAAAACCGGGGGGAGGTCCTCGTGTTGGGAGCCCCGAGTGGGGGCGTTGAGTTATGAGCATGCACACGGTGACCCGCTGTTTTGAGGAGGCGTGAGAACCCCCACGGGGCTGGCAGGCAGCTCCCTCAGCATCAGGGCCCCCAGATCCTCGCAGATGGGGGCTGGCGATGAGCCGGAGAAAGGACAGCGCCAGAGCTGAACTTCCAGAACTGACCACGCCTCACACGCACGAGGCTGGGAAGGGACTGGGCTTGTCACCCTCTGGTGGGGGCAGGCAGGAGGCGCCGTTGCCTGGGAAGGCGGCGGGCAGTTTCTTCTAAAGCTGAACAGACACTTGGTATTACCACTACTTGTAGGGGATCCCCCCCAGAGACGGAGCTCGTGTCCGCGCACAAGATGCACGGGGATGCTGACGGCCCCTCTGTTCTTAGCCAAACTGCGGTTTCGCTTCCAGCGTTGGAAAACAGCGGTACTGCAGGGGTGAGGGGTGGGGGGCAGGTACGGCCACACAAAAGCTGCAGGGAGGTGTCCGTGGCGACGGGATTTCCATGTCCCCGTTGTCTCGCTGGTCACATGACCCTAAGCAAGTGTTAAAACCCGTAAGTGCACATGCATCCTTAAAGTGCGTTTTAGGGGCGCCTGGGTGGCGCAGTCGGTTAAGCGTCCGACTTCAGCCAGGTCACGATCTCGCGGTCCATGAGTTCGAGCCCCGCGTCGGGCTCTGGGCTGACCGCTCAGAGCCTGGAGCCTGTTTCCGATTCTGTGTCTCCCTCTCTCTCTGCCCCTCCCCCGTTCATGCTCTGTCTCTCTCTGTCCCAAAAATAAATAAAAAAACAAACAAACAAAAAAAAGAAACCGTTGAAAAAGTGCGTTTTGTTGTAGGTTAAATTAAAAATAAAGTAAAACCATCCACCTACCAACTTTAAGAAAATGGTCTGTACAGGTTGTAAGATGGAGTGAGCTCTTCTCCAGGCAAATCCAATATCGTATCGTTACGTAAATTAGTATTCAATTAAAATGTCAATAGACCAAAAAGTGGTCTATAAGGCAAGCAATTTAAACGTGGACTAGACTAAAGGATGAGGTATGATGAAGGAAACAAGGCTCAGAAATCAGCGAGCTGGAAAATGAAAATCCCCCACAGCGAAGTTCTTTGAGAAGGTGGTTAGTTCGGCAAACCCCCATCACGTCCGGAGGGAAAGCGTGTGTTTTGGTAGAAAGGATCGTACCTTCGGAAGCAGCTGAGATTGAAAAGAGAACAGTCTGAATATTTTAGCACCAATAAATTTCAAAAATCAGGTGAACTAGACAAATTACAAGAAAGACAACAGACCTAAGTGAAGCAGAGGAAAGACAGAAACCTTTAAAGCTCATCTTACCGTTTATGAATTTGAATCAGGGATAAAAGCTCTTCCTCAAAGAAAGCGCGAGTCCCAGAATTTCTTTTTTTTTTTTTTTTTAATTTTTTTTCAACGTTTATTTATTTTTGGGACAGAGAGAGACAGAGCATGAACGGGGGAGGGGCAGAGAGAGAGGGAGACACAGAATGTGAAACAGGCTCCAGGCTCTGAGCCATCAGCCCAGAGCCTGATGCGGGGCTCGAACTCACGGACCGCGAGATCGTGACCTGGCTGAAGTCGGACGCTTAACCGACTGCGCCACCCAGGCTCCCCCCAGAATTTCTTTTTTAACTTTACTTCTTTATTTTGAGAGAAAAAGGGAGCACGAGTGAGGGAGGGGCAGAGTGGGGAGGGGAGAGAGAATCCCAAGCAGGCTCTGCACCGTCAGCACAGAGCTCGATGTGGGGCTTGACCCCACAAACCACGAGATTGTGACCCGGGCCCACACCGAGAATCAGATGCTCAACCGACTGAGCCACCCAGGCACCCAGCTTCTCAAAAGGCAAATCCCACCAAACATTCATGGAACAAAATACAAAATTTCCATCACATGCACAGTGGGGATTTCCCAAAACCTTGTAAGAGGTTGCTATGATCTCGATGGTGGAAAAGCACTGATCCCAAACAAGACGATTGCGCTATGAGGAGAGCGCAAACAGGACAGTGTCATCCACAGGTGTAGACACACAGCTTGGTGCTGAACTTCGTGAATCCCAGCTACACGTACAGACACTGGTGATTATCAAAAATGTGGGACTTGAGGGGAAAAATGACACGTCATAGAATACCCTCTGCGTCGGCCTATCATCGTGTTCGAAACAAGGCAAATCTGAATAATACGTCACTGGTGGACATGAGCTGTGTGGGTCGAGCGATCTTGTTTGGAAAGCGAGGGGAGATTAGTGCAAAATTAGGAATGGATTTCATCTTTGTACATGAGAAGCTCCTTCTGACCCCTGGGGGGCCCATAGGAGGGGGGTGGTCTACCACCCGTACCTGGCCGCGGCTGAACGCCAGTCTTTTATTCTAATTAGTTCTCGAAATGCACACGTTAGTCGTTACCCCCTGTGCGTGGTCTGTGCTCCGAAGGGAAGGCAATGTCCGGGGCCTCCTCTGGGATGTGGAGTGAAAGGGCAGCCAGCCTGTTGGCCGTGGTGCCTCACGAGAGGCTGGAGGCCAGAGGGGACCCTGGGGGACGGGGGTCCGTGTGCACGATGGCCTGTTGGCCTTGCACAGCTGGCCTCCTCCAGCTCACCGCTTCTGAAAGACAGCACGCGTCCTGGTTCCCCGGACGTGTGGAAGGGGTCGCCGAGCAGGGTGTGAGCGTGTGGGTGCGCGTGTGTACGTGTGTCGTGAGCGCACATGCAGATGAAAACAAAGGGCTCTTTTCTCCTTGTTGTGAGCGTTTACGACAGCTCAGTGAGCCTCTCACCAGGCTCTGGCCGGGCGATGTCTCCCCAGGGACCTCCCACTGCCGTTTTGGGTGTAGACACCATGGGACACCGTGCCCTGTCTCCGCTCCCCACCCTGAGGGTCGGCGCCTACCTTTGGGGGGGCGTCTTGCTCACTTTGCAAAACCACCCGCTCTGCTAAACATGGGGGGAGTCTCCCGGTGCCGTGGTCACGGCCGTCTGCCCTGTGACAGAGGTGGCACGCCCAGCCCGCATGCACACAGGCAGCGGCGTTCCCCTGGAGGACATCTGTATCCGCCTGGCCCCCTGCTGGCGACACTCTTTTCCCTCTTGGTGATTTGTTAGCAGACACGAGCCTCCTTCTTCCTCGGGGCTCACTCAGTAATACACCTGTTTTCTGCGTCTTCTCCCGTTTGCAGAAGTTTTTTGGGTTTGGCCAAGAGTTTGGGTTTGTGTCCTAACATTTCCCCAACAGTGTGGATGTGTGTGTGTGCAAAGGGACAGGACAGGCCGCTCGGGTCCCTGCACACCCAGGGGGTGTTGAGCCGAGGTCTCTGGGAGGAAGACGGCATTGAAAGCCCCACAGAGGGAGGTGGGGAGCCGGTTTGAAGGGCAGAGGCTGGCAGGCGAGGCCCCGTCGTCCTGTGTCCCTGTGTTTCCCCACAGCCTGACCCAGTGTTCGCATTAGTGAATATCATTTCATGAACTCTTGAGAAAGTCCCCCCAAACGCGGCACGTTTTATCTCACTTCGCAGCGTGAACACACAGGTAGCAGTATTCGCTGCCTCACTTTGCAGTGTAGATCAGGAAGACTGGCGAGCCCTGACGCTGGGCTCCCTGCGCTAAGGGCCGGGCAGGGAGGCAGACGGAGCCCGCCTTCCGTCCGCAGCCTCAGCTGGGGGTTTCGGAGAAATCACGTTGTATTCTAACCCCACGCACGAGGACCCAGAGAGACCTAACAGACACTGCTGTGTCCCCCGCCCGCAGCTGGCCCACAGTTACTTGTATTCACTTCTGTTTCTTACTAAGAAGCTAGTTCTGATGCGTGAACAAGAACTGAGAGGTTGGCTTGCACCCCCAACTCGGCGTTTTGTACTCGAGCGTGAGCCTGTATTTAAGAGTCACGTTGTACTCAACCGCTTTACGTCGTGAAGATGTCATAGCCTCCTCGGGACCTTGTCCTTCAGCTCCACGTTACGAGGCTGTTTTAACCACTGGCTGGGACGGTGATAACGAGCAGGTCCCACGGATCGAGTGGGTGCCGTCCGCTACCTGCCCGTCCCCTTTGCGCCATTCCCGCCGACTCTGATCCCTCCCGTGAGCTTCCCGTGTGCTTCCTGGGGACACTGCGTATGGGTGGCTCATCTTTAGATCTTTAAATGGCTCTTCTTCAACTGTTCCCCACTCCCCCAAAATCACCTGGAAAGGTTTCAAGTTGAAATCCAAGTTGGTAACGTATGTTTAACGGCCGCTAGAATGTGAATTATGATGTCGTAGTTTGTGTATGTGTTTCCTCAGAGCCCTTTTACCACGCATCACCCTTCTGGAAAATCTCACGGTTGGCGAGGCCTGTCATCGTTCTCCAACCTGTCAGGCCAATCCATCGACACGCGGATCAGAAAAGTCTGACTTTAAATAAACTTGTCAGGACACATTTCTGAATTCCGGTTCTGAAATAGTAGAGAGAGAGAGAGAGAGAGGAGGGAGCAGAGGTCGGACACGTCAGCCTCGGTGACTCTGTGACCGTGTTTGCACCTTGCGTGTCCTACCATCGCAGAGGAGTTACATGTGCGGGGGATGAGAGTCCAGCTTTTCTGGTTTGGGGAGACGGGGCCGCGTATCACCGGGTGGCGGGAGCGGCCCTTGAGGAAGGAGTGCGTACAGGTGATCGGGTCTCCTCTCAAACGGGTGCCGAGACCCAATGTGAAAAATACATAAACAGGGAAAAGAAACCCTAAGTACGCAGACCGGAAAGGACGCGGGCCAGCAGCATTCCTCACATGACTTCACAGCTGAAGAATCTTGAAAAGTTCACAAACTGTGAGAACCAATCAGTGAATTTACCAATGTCGCTTGAACTCCGCTCAGTACACAAAAATCGATTATATTATTATGTTGGCCACAAACAAGTAGGAAATAAAACTAAGAGAACTATCATTTGCAGTAACACCAAAACATGCTCAACGTGTTTTGCAGAGGAACAAATCTCACAAAAATAAGCAATATTTTACACCGAAAAGTACAAGACGTTACACAAGGAACTATTGAAGGAAATCACGACTTGAATCAATGGAGACGTTCATCACCCTCACGGACTGGAGAGCCTCGCATTATGGAAACGCAAACTCTCCCCTGAATTCACGCGTGGTTTGATCTCAGGCCCCGTCAACATTCCGGTAACATCTTCGGGTGGAAGTTGAGGAAGTTCATTCTAAAATTGCTTCCAAATACAGAGCCACGGGAGCCACGGGCAACTGGACAGCCTACGGGCAGGTCTCTCAGTTCCCGGACCCCCATCACCGTGGTGACTGACAGCACCTTGTCCTGGGAACCTCCACCCCATGGGCATCCCCATGGGCCACCCTGTGGGCCGCCCCGTGGGCCTCGGTGAACCTCGGTGGCTCCCTGCAGCTGTGTAAGCCACAGAGCATCGCAGGCACCAGCCCTCCGCTCTGTGACCCACCGGAAGATTCGCTCCGGCGGCTCAGACGGGTGCCTCGATCTGCCTCACCTCAGTCCTTCCCGTCTGACGCACCTGCTGAGTGAATGAAGCCGCCACGGCCTGAACAATCAAGAACAGGCTTGTCTGCTCCTCTGGGCCAGTGGGGGCCCCGCGGCTGTCACCCCCTCAGCTCCTGGGGACTCAGCCACCAGACAGCGGTGTAGAAACCACCCGTGGGAGCAAGCCTGGGTCCCCACCCTCCGGCCCTCACTCTGCCTGGGGGTCTGTCCTGGAGCATCGGGCTTCTCGGGATCGGAGGGGGCTCAGGGGATGAGGCCCCAGGAAGGAGGGCTGTGCACACGCTCACACACGTATACGCATGGCACACTCACGCTCCTCCTGTGGACAGGTGTATACACACATTTGCGTGCACGGCACACACAAACACATGGGCACACGCTTCGCAGGCGGACAACGGGCTCCTAAGCCGGATCAGGTGACCATGTGGCACCAGCTGTGGCAGCGGGGGCCACGGGGCCTCAGGGGACAGCAGAGCAGGGCTGGGGGCAGGACAGACGCCCTCGTGCAAACATGAGAAGGACTGTCCCAGGGCTGCAGGGGCTCTGGGAGTGAGCACCGCGTTCGCCTCATCCCACCCTGGTCCCGCGGCCCGGGGACCAAGGTCGGCTCTGCCGGCCCCCACCTTCCTCCTTTCCCCCCGGCCAGCCAGATTCTCCATCCGGCTCCATGCAGCGTCACCCCCGGCCCTGCAGTTTCCCTGTGATGGAGTCCAGTGTCCGTCCGTCTGCCTGTCCGCATCTCTGGTCTCAGCTGGTCTGCGTGGTGGCTAAGCGTGCCCAGCCTCTCTCCAGAGCGTGTGGGGCTGACGGGGCCCCAGAGCGAGGCCGGGCAGACACTGGGCGTTCTGCAGAAGGGGCCAGATCCACATGGGCCGGTCCCGGGACCCCCCCCCCCCCCGGAACCCCCAGGGAGCCTCACTCACCAACAACTAAAGGAAAGAACGACCAGAGTCGTGGAAGCTTCTAGAGCCTAGAGTCTGGGAAGATGGAACTGAGGAGCAGGGGTGTGTCCCTGCGGCCGGGAGGGCCCCGTGCCCCCTTTGGTCTTGTTGCCACCCGCCGGGGCGAAAGGCCGGGGCGGGGACCGGGTGGGGACCGGGCCGCTCTCCCTGAGTCTGACCCAGGTGGATGGCATTGGTCGTCTGCGCAGTGGATGAAGGAAATCCCAGCGCAGGACTTGCGACAGGGCCGTGCGGGCCGTGGGTTTGCTCGGATCCCTGCAGAACCGGCCTTTGTTCCCACAGACCTGCCTCCTTCACCAAGCGAGGCTCCACGTAGGCGGCCTTTGAGAAGCCGGTTGAGAAACCCGCTTGCGTGGTGTCTCCGTGATTCTTCATTTGCGCCTTCGCTTATCAAGTCGGGGAGCCCGGGCACGCCGTCTGCGTCTATCACGGCGTCTCGGCGTGGGGGGCGGCTTCAAGGTCAGGAGAGGCCGCCCGCCGCCCAATCTCCCGGTGATTGCCCCGAGAGCCAATCTCCGGGCCTCACATTCCCAATTGTGGAGCTCTCTCAAGCATGAACTATCAAATTATTGTCAATTCCGGCTGATTTTCTAACAGACAATGGAAAATCTTCAGTCGACTTCATATATGACTTTTACCCGCTTTCTTATTTATTCAAAAATAACAGTGAAAGGTCACGGGCCTGGCATATGCAGTTAGCTCTTCGCTGTTTATTGAGTTTTTATGCTTGGTTTAAAACTGAATTACTGGGGCATAAAGTGAAAATGCATTTATGCCCTTCAGGAAAATCTGTACATAAAAATTAAATTGTATTATGAAAAGCAGAGGGCCGTCTGGGGAGCCCAGAGGAATTGATTAGGAGACAAAGTGCCCGTGAGGACACATAATTACCCGTCCTCGTTGTCCTGTGTGGGCTCCTGTCACTTGGGCCATCACCCCGGGGGCACAGCCCTGATGGATGCCGGGACAGGGGTGGGCACGTGGGGCATCGGTTGTGGGTGGTGGGGGGCTGGGGGACACAGGGGGTCCCAGGCTTCAGCGCCCCCAGACTCACACCCGAGGCTGGTGGGGGAGCTCCGAGGAGGCCATGCCCAGGCCGCCCGCGACACTCCAATCCGTGGGTCTTGGGGAGGCAGACATAACTTCTCTCGGGCTCGTAAGATGAGAGGAGACGGTCCTCCCCACCGTGGGTGTTGGGCAGTGGGGCAGGTGCGCACCCCAGCCCCGCCCTCTGCCCCCGGCCCCGGCGCAGGGTCAGCCAGCCTTGTGGGGCCTCTGACGAGGACCCCCACACGCCTCCTCAGAAAGCATCCCTTAGACTCACTCCTTCGGCGGGTGGGATGGGTCCTGAGGCCCGGAGGCTTCATCTACAACTGCTGCTCTGAGCGTCCATCCAGGGACCCGGGAGGCCAGGGCGAGTTCCCAGGGGCGGACATGAGGGCACTGAGTCCCCTTGTCCCAGCACGGGCCGCTGCATGGGCTCCGTCCTCATGGGAGTCCCCTCAGCAGAGCAGGGAGAACCCCCGTCTGTGGCCCTGAGGACGAGGGCTGGCCCTCAGCGCAGGGACCGTGTGGGCTCATGAGGCCAGTGCAGACGACGCAGAAGGTCCCTATTTGTTTTAACAGGTATGTTCACGCGATTTTAATGTGCTTTATGCAAACTCAGGACACCAAACGTGATTTCCGGGCTGTTGTTGCTGAATCTAAGGGTCATTTAAAAGTGAGTCCATTGAAGGTCACTGTAGGAAAAACACGAGCCAGCGACAGTTCCCTGGGAGACACGTCATACGCGGCGTGTGACGAGGGTGTGTGACGAGCAGTGTTTCAGGAAATGGCACTTACTCGCCCTTCTCGTGTTCTGGACGAGCACGGGGCCCAAGAAGGGCTGGACGTGGACGTCGGCCCCCAGCTCCTTCAAGATGATGGTTCGGAAAACACAGCACAGGCACGGCCATCCCAGCCCCGTGTGGGCACCCCGCGGCCACCGCCCACCGGGCGCACACGAGTGAACGGATGTCACCAGGGTCCACGCCTGCAGGTGCGGCCCTGCCTCCACAGAAAGAGACACAGGGGGCGTTGATGCCCTCAGCGGAGCCGACACATGGCCGTCGACAGAGGCCCCTGCCTGGCCACCTCCCTCGGTCATTCAGACGCGGCCACCTCCAGGACCTCAGTCCTCAGGGAAGTCCGCTCTTTCCCAGGAGTGGGATAAGCCTCATGGTGAAGCACTTTCCAGACCAGAGAGAGGAGCTGCCGCTCGCTGCTTGGGGCGTAACTGCACAAAACGGTCCTGCCACTAATGAGGCGTTTGAGCTCTGTGAGGCTGGCTCACTCCCGAAGGCTTCAATCGATGGAGAATGTTCCATCCCTTGCCTGGCATATTAACAGATCTCCGCCTGGCCTTTCCAGGGAGTTTATGACTTGGAAACGACGGTGCCACATTCACTCTGCACTCGTGAAATTAAAGCAGAGCCGTCTGGCTGGAACCGAGAGTCGGTTATGCAGAATGGCCTGTCTCGGGGGTTTAGGGGGTGACTAAGTTCTTACCCTGAACCGGCAGACTGGTCGCGGCAAAAGACAGGTAGTTAGCACCCGGGACAGAGCCACACTCAATCTGGGGACAGCAGTGATTAAGTCGGCAGTCAAGGCAGATGGGGAAACAATCATTCACGTCTGTGGAAGTCTGGTTCACGCACGTTCAGGGGGTAAGCACAGGACGAGAGAATGCTGCCGACGGTGATGATGACGGTGGTGAGGCTGAGGGACACGGTGACTATGATGACGGACGATGGTGAGGCTGAGGGTCACGGTGACCATGAAAATGACATCGTGGGTACTCGTGGATTTCACCGGTTGGAAGATATGCTCCTGCGATCGCTGCGTGGAGCCCATGAAGACATCACGGGGGCCGCCTCGCCTGTCTCGATGAAATCAGATACATTCGGCCGCGGCGAGACGCTCACCCAGTTTTTTAACACAAAGCAAGTCAGCAAACCGAGATGGCGTGAAAAAGAGAGAGGGAGAACAGAAAGAGAGAAAGGGCTCCAGCCCCCGGGGACCCCAGTCCACCTGGGCGGGGACGGGGTGAAGGGGCCAAGAACAAATTCCCCACGCACGTCCGAAGCGCGAGATCCACGTGGGAAGGCGAGGAGACGTGGAGGTGGATGGACGCTTTGCGGCCTCCGTCCCTGGACCCCTCAACCCGGTGTCCTTGGAGCGCAGGACGGTGCATCCTCTTGCCCACAGACGCTGCCACAGAGAAGAGCCTTGAAGGACGAGAGCAGCCCAGAGCTTCCTGGGGGCCTGAGCGCCGGGCTGTGGGTGCCTGGCAGGGAAGGCAGGAGGCCAGGGCCGCAGACACCCGGGCCGCAGGCTGTGGGCCGTGTGCTGGGCGGCCCCGCGGCTGTGGTGACGTCTCCACTGGCAGGCTCACCTGGGGGGAGGCTGGGGCCGAGGACACCCTGGGAGCCCCAGCCAGCGCAGCGCGGGGCAGGCGAGGGGTGGGGGGCAGCACCTCACACAGGACCACCACGGTCGAGCGCGGGGCGGGGACCCTGTGAAGTGAGCTCTTCTGACCCTCCCCGTGGCCCCAAGAGGTGGGTCATGTGGGGTGGTTTAGCCACGTGGAAGCCGGTTTGGCTGCGGACGGCAGCACAAGGGCCCCCAGGAGCCCCTCTCTGTCGCCTTGGAGAAGGGGCGTCACCTCAGTCACCTGGGGCCCCCCGGACCGGGCGGTGTCCCCCTGCGCGCTGAGGCATAACTAATTCCCCAGGTGTTTCCAAAGGTGAGTGGGGCGGCGAGGGGATGATTCGTCAACACCCCCTTGGTGCTTCCAGGCTCTGCCACCACCCGCAGCCCCTGCCTGTTTACCACTTGGAAGAGGGTCGACCAGACCCTCCCGGCCACCGCCCTGTGCCGTCTGACCTCGGCCGGGCCCGGCCACTCTAGCAGGACCACCAGAGACGTCATCCTCCGTGGCCGCGACGCCAGGACTCCCGCGTGGAACCCTCCCTTCCCGCCCTCCTGTCATTCTGTCCCTTCCTCTCTGCGTGGACTGCCCGCCTCCCGTGGCCCCTGACCTCGGCACCTTCTCAGTTAGACGCAGCGTCCACAGGGTCGAGGGAACACCCCCGTGGACCTGCCCCTTTCAGCCCCGGGTCCCTGCACTTCTTCTGGAACGTTCTGCAGGCTCCCCAGACCCAGGAACGTCCTGCCTGAATGGCCCGCCTTGGGAACACGTCCTCCACTTGGATGTTCCGTGGGAGGCGCAGCCCTGGCGTCTCTCAAACCTGCTCTGCCCGCGGCAGGTTCACCCCTCCCGGCAACGCACTTGAGCCCCTCACCTCGTTTCTGGCGCTGCCCAGGGCTCAGCACGGCTGCAGGGCTGCGCGGAACCTGCGCCCCGGACACAACCGCCGTCGCCGTCCCCTCCGCCACAGCACCTGCTCTCTCCCGGACGGTCGCCAGAGCTTCCTCCCCTCCCCCCACCCCCCTCCCTGAGCTCCCCTGGCTGTGCCCCAGCATCACTCAGAGTGGAAACCCAGCTTTGCCCCAGGAGCTCCTGACACTGACCCCCCCTCCCCTCCCCTCTCTTCCCCCTCCTCCCCTCCCTCCTCCCCTCCCTCCCCCCTCCCTCCTCCCTTCTCTTCCCCCTCCTCCCTTCCCTCCTCCCCTTCCTCCCCTTCCCTTCCCCCTCCTCCCCTCCCTCCCCCTCCCTCCTCCCCTCTCTTCCTCCTCCTCCCCTCCCTCCTCCCCTCCCTCCTCCCCTCCCCCTCCTCTCTCTTCCCCCTCATCCCTTCCCTCCTCCCCTCCCTCCTCCCCTCCCTCCTCCCCTCCCCCTCCTCTCTCTTCCCCCTCATCCCTTCCCTCCTCCCCTTCCTCCTCCCTTCTCTCCTCCCCTCCCTCCTCCCCTCTCTTCCCCCTCCTCCTCCCTTCTCCTCCCCTCTCTTCCCCTCCTCCTCCCCTCCCTCTATCCTCCTTACCTCTCCCTCTGTCCTCTCTCCCCCCTCCTCCCCTCCCTCCTCCCCTCCCTCCCCCCTCCCTCCTCCCCTCTCTTCCCCCTCCTCCCTTCCCTCCTCCCCTTCCTCCCCTTCCTCCTCCCTTCTCTTCCCCCTCCTCCCTTCCCTCCTCCCCTTCCTCCCCTTCCTCCTCCCTTCTCTTCCCCCTCCTCCCCTCCCTCCCCCTCCCTCCTCCCCTCTCTTCCCCCTCCTCCCCTCCTTCCTCCCCTCCCTCCTCCCCCTCTTCCCCTCCTCCTCCCCTCCCTCTATCCTCCTTACCTCTCCCTCTGTCCTCTCTCCCCCCACTCCTTCCCTCAATCCCTCCTCCCCCTCCCTCCTCTTCTCCTCCCCTCGCTCCCTCCCACCTCCCTCTCCCTTCTCCCTCCCCCACCCCTGTAGCCTCTCAGTGTCCTGGCACCCCCTCCCTGCACCTGCTCCTGGGAGCCCCCTCCTCCCGTCTCCAGTCTCAGGGCCAACGCGCCTTTTCAATCATCCCACTGAAGAGGGAACTTCACTCGTGCTTTGTTCTCCCGAGAGCACTTTGTGCTGTCAGATGCTCCGTATAGCTTTTATCAAACGTTTGTCTGATTTATTTTCCGTGTCTTTCCCCCAGAATTTCAGGTCCTTGGGGGCGGGGATGTGGAGGTCGTCGGCTCCCGCGTTCCCACAGCTCAGAGAGGCTGGCTGGGCGGCCGCAGTGCAAACAAGCCTCCTCGCTGGGAGAAGTCACTTGAACGTCACTTTGCCTTGACCTACAAGCCTCCACTCTGTGCACCTGCGGAGCGTTTTCTTCTCTCTGAAGACGCCAGTGTCTGAAACAAAACAACACTCTGCGTCACAGACGTGTTCAGTGTCTTGAAGAGGGGCCCGGACCAGGGACACGCAAGTTGCCCAGGAGGAGCCGACGGACCACGTTTCTCCGCCGCTGAGCCCGGCCTTCGCGCCTTCAGCTCCGAGGGGATTTTAATTACCCGTTTACTCGCCCGTCAGGCAGGACCGGACGAGGACACGAGGCGACTGTCCTTCCCAACCTCTCAAAGAGCAGTCGGCTTCCCCATAGTGACACCTGTGAATGAGAGTGGAATTAGGGGACATCAATTGTGCTGAAAATTGCGACTCTGGCCTGTTAGCTTTAAAATTCACTTTGGTTCCTTGCCAGACAGGTGGTCCCGGAGCAGGCGCGGGCACAGCCTCTCCAGGACTGGCTGTCGGCACCAGGTCCCAGAGCACTGAGCCTGTCCACTGGGGCTTTACAGAGGACCCGGGCGTCTGTGGTTTCATCCAGTCTCGGTGACCACAAGAATGCCCGGACGCAAGTGGTATTTTCGTCATTCCCCGTCTAGGGTCTATCCGCGCCTGGGCCCTCTGCACACGCCCGACGCATCCCAACTGCCCGCCAGATGCTGGCTGACCCTGGCTTCTCCTGGTTCGGTCCCCAGCATCACCTGCTGAGCATCTGCCTTGTGGGGGTGCATGGAGCCCATGCTCTGCCCACAAAGACACAGGAAGAGAAAGGAGGCGCAAGCTTGCCCGCTAAGGGTTCGGAGACCAGCAGGAAGTTGCTCCCAACACCTCCAGCGGTGGGTAAGTGCAGACCCGGGCTCCAGTCCCCCACCGTGGACCTTCTGACTCAGGGCCCCTCCTGGCTGCACCTGCCAGGCCGTGTCCCAAAACTCTGGTTGGCCTAGCCATGTGATCTCATCATCCCTCCACACTGTGATTTGTTTTGGGGGTCAAACACCTGACCCGAGGATCTCAATGCACTGCAGCCCATCGCTTCTCTCTCGAGCTCCCTCTCTCTGGGTTTGGGTGAAGAAATGTCATGTCCTGGGAACTACTGATGGGGGTAGAAACCAGATCCTATGAAAATACTGAGCTGCTGGGTCAAACCAATCCTGAAGCTTCTGCTCTGTCTGCCTATTTCACTTATGTGAAAGGATACATTCCTTATTGTCATTTCTTTGGGGGCTTTGGTGGCTTGGAAAGTCAAGTGCCCTAACGGGAACACCAGTAATCCTGGTCAAGTCCTTCCCTCTGTGGCCTCATCTTGGGTTGGAAATGAAATCCGCCCAGCACACCGGTACAGGGTTACAGAGAGGAGCACCTGGCACATTGCACTGGACGAGTGGAACCGGTTTTATTGACTAAAGGGTCACTTTACCACAACGGTACGTTCTTGAAACGTTTTCTGTGTGTCATGTTTTTTATTGTTACTGGTTTTATTGGTTAATTAAATTTTATCAGCCCTGCCCAAAGGGAACCAACCCATTTATAATTTTCACTGCAGGTGTGTGTGAGCCATTGGTGTCCCAGTGTGGGGGGCACGCTGGTCAGGGCTGTGCTCTGGCCTCTCTCCTGACCGACTCACCCTGCCCCGGACTACCACTCTCCTATCTTAACACACCTCTTTCAAATCCTTTAGGGGTTTTGGTTAGAATACGCTGTGTTGCGTTCACACGTGTATTTTCAGTTACAACAGTAGTCTTTCTTTAAGCCTCTTCTGACCGCCTTACCTGGCAACACTGTCCTTGAGATCTGCAGGGACGCTCTGTGAAGTCAAGACCCTCGGAGGCCGCTCTGCGGCCCTGGGGAGTACGCCCCACCCTGCCGGGCCCTCAGCTTCCCTCCACGACTCAGGGGAGGGCAGGGACGCCCCGGCCACCTCTCCCTCACCCCACACAGCGTCACGACACCCACTGGGCTCCCGGGGACCCAGCAGGCACCCCGCTCCTCCCACAGCCCACGAGCAGGGGTGCTTGAGTCACGGTCCCCACGAGCCTCCCCTCCTCCGGAGGTGGCGTTTCTCTCCCTCTCACGGTCCCTTGCTCCTTCATCTAGATTTTGCAGATCACTCTCCAGGCTTGTCACCCGCCTTCCAAACCTGTCCACAGTGGCCTCTGTTGGACAGAAGTCCCTCATTTCATCGCGGACATGTTCGCAATGAGGGCTCCCGTATCTTTACGGGCAGGAAACGCGCAGTTTCGGAGCGTGTGGAGGCAGAGCATTTGTGCCGAGGTGTTTCCAAGCGGCTGGGAAACGCTGGCAGAGACAGGCTTCGCTTCCATCACCCACTTTGGCTGAGCGCAGGGCTCTGCTGCGACTCTCCCTGCGGGGGGCCAAGGCACAAGCCTGAAGTGGGAGTTTTGGCCCCGCGAGCTCGCCCGGCTGGCTCCCCGCCTTCTTGTCACGGCCGACGTGGGTCTTTGGGACCCTCCCACCCCAGTCCAGCCCTCTGGCCCGGACCCCACCTCCTTTGGGGCGTCCTGTCTCTGCCTCCCTCACTTTCCAGCCTAAGTGGGAGCTAAGCCAGGGACTGGGGGCTCCGACTGGAGGTCGGAGGGGGCTGGTCTGTGTCTGACGATCCTGGGGGACCAAGTCCTCAGACACACGCAGGGAGGGAGCAGGGAAAAGCAAAGACAGGGC
The DNA here is from genome assembly GCF_028749965.1 of Puma concolor. Classification (NCBI taxonomy): domain Eukaryota; kingdom Metazoa; phylum Chordata; class Mammalia; order Carnivora; family Felidae; genus Puma; species Puma concolor. The sequence continues at coordinate 1,450,700 of NC_141673.1, forward strand.
CGGGGTGGGCTGTCCGGAAAGACAGGGGGCCCGGCTGGAGGATCAGGTGCCTGGGGGAGAAGGGAGGCCACAGAGCCACCTGCTGTCAGTGGGAGGAGAGGCCGGTATCCAGGAGCGGTGGGACGCCCAAAAGTCAGGAGGCCGTGTGTGCTCGTGAAGGCGACTTCTACGCCGGCACCACCAAGGCTCGTCTCCTGAGCACCTGCTCTGTCCTGGTAGGGGTCCCGGCCTTCGGCTGGAGCAGGACTCCAATGCGGGGCGGATGCCATGTGACCATGTCCAGCAGACGTACCTGCCATGGGGTCAGAAGTCAAGCAGGGAACAGGGGAGCAAGAGAATAGCCAGGTGCCTCTGGTGACACATAGCAGGGTCCCGACAGGTGTGGGGAAAGCCCCGCAGAGAAGGACAGGAAGTCAAAGGGACTGGAGAGCCTGTAAAGCCCTGGATTTTATCCTGATGCGTGGGCGGAGGGGCACCCGGCCGGGGTCCCAGGCAAGGACAGGGCTTGCCTCCAGGAGGGAGGAGGTTTGCTCTCCCGGAACCTTCTCTCGCCAAGCTCTGGGCCCGATCTCTGCACGCCGGTCTCCTGCTGGCCCTCTTGCCTGCAGTCCTGCCTCCTGGGCCCCCTCACCCCCTAGTGGCCCCCCAGTCAGGGCCAGCCTGCGGTCAGAGCTCGCGGCTCCCAAGCCCCTCTGCCTGTACCGCGACCGGTGCCGGGAAAAGCCCAGCGGCCGTCAGCTGAGCCAGGGGTTCCTCTGCACCATCTGGCCAGCCGCTGCTGGTCTCTTGGTGCCAGTACCGCGTTTCGGGGACATCGGCCACCACCGTGGCGACTGTGGCCAGTGGCCCTGAGCCCACGTGGAGGCACGTGTCTCTGTGTCCGCCCGTGGCCTCGGCATCCAGAGGATCGACAGAACATGTGGGTTCTCCTCCCTCATCCTGTCCAGCGGGGAGCTGGAAGGAACCCCTCAGGGTCTCAGGAGCCCTTCCTCGTCCTGATCCTTCTGTTCATTCCCTCATTGTCCCCCCACCGTGTGGCGCCCAGGACCCCCTGCTGTCCTCCTTGGACCGGCACCAGGTAGTTGTTAGAAGCGACTGCATGCACTCACTGAGACGCTGGCCAGAAATGAAACAAAAGGACAAAGGCGACCCCGTTGAGCCCAGCCCTGCTTCTAAGCCCCTGTGCCCGGACAGCCTGGCTTCGTGTCGGGCGTCCCCACCCGGTGCCTTAGCTCTTCCTCCCGAAGGTGACCTCACGCACCACCGGCAGGCCTGGCCTCCTGAATCCCCTCTGAACCCTTCACCTACTTGAAGATGGCCCAGGACCAGGTGGGGAGCTCCCGGGGGGCTGAGGACCCTCGGGAACCGCAGGGAAGCCAGCTGTGTGCCCACCCACCCCCCACCCTGTGCCCACGCACCTTCCTCAGGCCGAGGCCCCTGGCAGACCTGGTCAGAACCAGGCTGGAACCCTGGGGTCGGCCAGCGGGCCCCGCCCACACATAGGTCCCGCCCTCCCCGAACCCAGGTCCCACCTGCACCCAGGCCCCGCCCACGTCCAAAACCCCGCCCACACCAAGCTTGCCTTCACTCTAGGCCACGCCCCCTGCACCCAGGCCCCGCCTACACAAGGCTCCGCCCACCCCTCAATCAGGCCCCGCCAACATCCAAAACCTTCCCATACCCCAGGTCCTGCCTTCGCTCCATGACCCGCCCACACCAGACTCCGCCCTCCCTGCACCCAGGCCCCGCCTACACACAGGCCCAGTCCACGTCCAAACCCCTCCCACACCCCACGTCCTGCCTTCACTCCAGGCCCCGCCCACACATAGACCTCGCCCCCCTGCGCTCAGGCCCCGCCCACACAAGGCTCCGCCCACCCCGCAACCAGGCTCCGCCCACGTCCAAACCCCGCCCACACCCCACGCCCTGCCTTCACTCCAGGCCCAGCCCCCACCAGGCCTCGCCCCCGCACCAGGCCCCGCCCACACAAGACTCCGCCCACCCCACAATCAGGCCCCGCCCGCGCCCAAACCACCGCCCACACCCCGGGTCCCGCCCACACCCAGGCCCCACCCTCTGCATCCGTCCACCCGGCTGATCCTGATTTGTTTCCTTCGTAAGAGGCCAGGACCCTGTAAGGGAACTTTCCCTGAGTCGCGTGAGCTGCTCCAGCAGGTTACTGACCCGGAGGACAGGGGACAGGTCGTCGGAGCCCCGAGTTACAGCGGTCAGCGATCGGTCAGAGGCTTGCGGTGGGGTCTGAGCTGGGGGGCAGCCCCGCGGGCCTGGGCCTCTAACCTGCCGGGTCTGACTCGGTCTCCGGCTGGACGCGGCTGGTGGAGGGAGCCCGTCCACACACAGCTGTGTCAGAAGTGCCGTGTGTGTGGTCACCCGTGGGGCAGAGAAGTAACAAGGGACAGAGGGATTTTCCTGACAATGACCTCAGACCCCATTTGTGACCGAGTTCAGCACTCCGGCCCTGGATCCTTCAGGCCTCTGGTAAACAAAGTGGGGGAGCCTGGGCTTCCTCCCAAAGTCAGGTGAGTCAGCCCCTGGGAGGCCCTGATGGGCAGGAGGGGGGGATTAATGAGCCCCCCCCCCCCCCCCGACTCCTCACTTCTCAGCGGCTCACAAAGGAAGGTCAGGGTGCCGAGAGCTCCTAAGAGGCCGTCCCTCCCAAGGTCCCTGCTGGACATACAGGCCATCCAACACAGGTTGCTGCTCCTGGACACGAGTGGGTGCAGGCCACAGGGACCCAGAGGGCGCAGGTCGGGCCTGGCCACCGACAGACCGGGCGCTCGGTCACGGGATGTGTGCCAGGAGCCATGCGAATATTAGGGATGATGTTCAGTGCCGTTTAGCACATGTTAAGTGTCGCCGTGCAGATGCCCAGCTCACCTCGGGGTTAAAAAAAGGACCAAGAGGCTGCTCACAGCAGGGGGCCAGTGTGTCCTTACCCTTGCCGTTGTTAGTATTAATACTCATTTGCTTTCTTCCTGATTTGTTAATATTCATTCGCTTTCTCTAAACTAGTAAGACTCTGGGGGAGGTCTGGGGCCACATGTCCACCTCGTCCTTTGCACATGCTGGGGGTGTCTTTGCTTCTGTTCCCCCTCGACAGTCCTCACCCCTTCCCAGTGCAAGGGGTGGGGGGGTGCAGTAGCGGGGGAGGCCGGGATCTCGGGCCTCTGCACCTGTGGGATGGCCGACAGAGACGGCCGCCGCCGTCCCCACCAGAGGGCCCCTGAGACCCCCGCCAGGGGAAGGTTACACAGAACAACACCAGGTTCTGCCCTGGGACCCCCACGTCTCCCCTCGGGGGAGTTCAGTTAGGACCTCCGAGCTTCATAAGGAGACGCTGATCCTTGATATTTTAATAAAAAGGTCTTTTGTTGATCCGTGTTCCCTGAATATTATTTCTAAGCAACGAGGTGGGTTGTCACTGGGGTCTTACCCTGTCCCAACCACTCGCCGTATTGACTCATCAGATTTTTCAACCGAGTAACTGATGAATTAATAATCCCAAATAATGGATGGTATTCTGGACTGTTGATGTGTCTCTGCGGGATAAATGAAAGACAGAGCCTAGTCGGGGAAGGAAGAGGTCTCCGGGCTCATTAATTTAGCAGTCTGAGCGGAGTCAGACTTTCAGCCTGAATAAATATCGGGAGTTTGTTCAGGCCCCCGAGGTCTTTGAAAAAGTCAGTTATTGAAAGGCTTGTGTGGAAAGCTTTTAACCTCAGCATAATTACCGTCAAGCTAACCCCCGTTTGACTTCCATTAATCCAGGGTCGGAGCAATTCTCGCGCTGTCATTAGCCCAGGTTAAGTGAGTTCTTTCTTTGTTGTTGTTTTTTTTTATAATTGTGTCCCCGCGATATCCATGCAGATAACAGCGATGTGCTGTCGGCTGGGAGCCCTTCTGCTGCAACCAGACTTTGTCCGGAGCCTGTCCGGAATCCCGGGTCGCCGGACATCCTTCGAACCTCTTCTCGGCTCAAAGACAAAGCACTGGCAGAAAACTCCGCGTATGCAGGTGCACAGAGGACAAGTCAGTGTGGGGGACTCTGAATAAGACGGTGACCTGCACCTGTATTGACGTCCTTACGGTTTTGCAAGATGTTACCATCGTGACAAACTGCGACAAGGTTGCATGGGTTCTCTGCGCTGTTGCTTCTAAGTATATATCGATGTGCAGTTATTTCGATAGGAAAATTTAATTACAAAATGTTCGTTCCCATAACCTTAAGTGGGATCCTGATGGACCCATGCATTACGAATTGCCCTCAGGATCCTCCTGAAAGCATTTCCAGGGGACCCATTGAAATACAAAGTATGTAAATAAATGCAAATAAATCCTAAGCAGAAAGATCTGCCTTGTGGTTCTCACTCTCTTACTTCCGCCTGACTGTATCCATAAGTAACTGAACAAAAGTGTCTGTTTCCGAGACGTTCCAGATGTTGCCAGGAGATACCCAGGGCACTCTTCTCTCATACACGCACAGTGTGTGTGCAGAAGCGGCCTATGACCTCTGCCTGTGCTAGAACAGTCCCCGGGAAGCACGGCCCTCAGGCCTGGCGGCCGCTGCCTACTTTGCCAAGAGCTTCCTGGGCTCGGTCGCTCACACGGTGGCTGAAGCCGCTTTGAGCCACAATGGCGGAGTTGAGAAGTGGCCACAGAGACCTCTTGGACCACAGGGCAAAAAATAGTTACTACCCAGCCCATTATAGGAAAATCCCACTGACCCCTGCATGAGAACGTTGACCCCCCAGGGATTTCCCAGATTTCTTACGGTTCTGGAGAGATGAGATTTTACCACGTTTTTACCTCCTGGTGGTGCTCTGGGGAATGCAGGTGTGGGGCTGGGCTCCCCCTGCCTTCCAGACACTACCTGGCTCAGGCGTGATGCCCGCCCCGGCCTTATCTGTGCTGGCTCTGTGCCCCCTCGCCCAGGGACAGTGGTTGGGTTCTCCCAACACGAGACCTGGGTCTGAATCTGGGGCTCAGACGGGGTCCTGGTGCAGAAAGAAAGAAAGGGGAGAGAAGGGAAAGAAAACAAAACAGCCCTTTCTTCTCAAAGGTAGAGAAACAAACCAAGGAAATATAAAGAAGAGTGTAAAAAAATTCTTTTTTTTAATATGGCGCAAGTAAGTACATCTATGTCCTTAACCCCCATGCATGTAATCAAATTATATGTGATTTGAAGATTCAGACGCTCTATGATGGAATGTTTTGAAAACGTTACAGGAGGTAAAAATAAAACAAATAAAAAAAGTTTACAAATAAAGGGATTGAAAAGAAAGGCCTCGTAGAGGAGCGATGTTAGTCTCAGACAAATCCAAATTTAAGATACATTTACAGATGAGAAGTATACTCAGGTAATGGTGAGTGGTTTATAAAACGAGGAGATGGAGGGGCGCCTGGGTGGCGCAGTCGGTTAAGCGTCCGACTTCAGCCAGGTCACGATCTCGCGGTCCGTGAGTTCGAGCCCCGCGTCAGGCTCTGGGCTGATGGCTCGGAGCCTGGAGCCTGTTTCCGATTCTGTGTCTCCCTCTCTCTCTGCCCCTCCCCCGTTCATGCTCTGTCTCTCTCTGTCCCAAAAATAAATAAACGTTGAAAAAAAAAATTTTTAAACGAGGAGATGGAACTATTATAAACTCATATTCACTTAGTAAAACCTTCAAAATATATATACAAATATGCAAAAACCTAAAAAGGAGGATAAGAAATGGTTATAGCCACTATCTTAAAAGGGGAGCTTTACACGCACTCCTTGTTTTAGCTAAACAAATAAAAGATATTTGTGCTTCTACAGGTTTGGATAACAAAGTCGACACACTGGAGAAAATAGAGGTATGGGGGACCGATCCCGTACCCAAAGCAATATAATTATACACATGCTATAAACACATATTCAATACTCTTTTCCAGTATGTATCAGACATTTGCAAATCAACACCGTAATCGACACGAGTGAAACCCTAATATTTGCATGGACACAATTTTTCTGTGGTTACTGGACAATAAACACAGTACGAGCATAGAAAAACATAGTTTTGGAAACTTAAAAATTTGTTTCTACATAAATGCAAGGGTGATGGGAAGCAGTGTGGCCGACAGAGAGGCAGCGAGGGTCCACCTTGCGAAAGCGGGCGGCCTGAAGCTGAAACAAAACTTTGAGGGGGATTTACAGCCTTCCGCGGCTCCGTTAGCGAAAGTAGATAAATGCCCAACTCTGGGATATAGTAGAATTAAAATAAATCTAAAGGAAATAAAAGGAAATATTAAGGACAAGAGCATAAATCAATACCTTACAACGAAAAAAAATCAGTTTCAACAAATGCAATGTTTTTAACTTAAGGTAAAAGAAAAAAAATTGTTAATATAACCAATAAGAAAAGAAGAAATACCCTACATTGGAAAAAGTGAATATAACTTAAAAATAGAGATATTTAGGGGCACCTGGGTGGCTCAGGCATTTAAGTGTCTGACTCTTGATTTTGGCTCAGGTCACGATCTCACAGAAGCGGGATTGAGCTCTGTGTTGCGCTCTGTGCTGACAGCCCGGAGCCTGCTTGGGATTCTCTCTCCTTCTCTTTCTGCCCCTCCCTGCTTATTCTCTCTCTCTCTCTCTCAAAATAAATAAGTAAACTTTAAAAACATAGAGAGATATTTAAAACTCAAAGAGAAGACTGTAAGTGACTTCAGACCAATTAAATAAACATGTTTGGCTCAAATCAGATCATCGGTTCAGATCAGAACGGAAAAATCATTAGCTCCCTCTAGTATATGCAAGTAAAGCGTGTGACAAAATTCAACAGTCACCCATGATAACTCTTAGCAAACTTGGCATCTCAGAAAATATTATAAATATCGTATTTAAAGACAAAACTCCAGAAGCATCTCCATCGATGTTAAGAGCATCATAAGGCCGCTGGCTGCACTGGAGAGACGGAGACCCTGGCCAAAGCAATAAGACAAGAAAAGTTACATACAAGTTATAAGACTTGAAAAGGAAGCATTGGGTCACCATGTTTGCAGATAACAAATAACAGAAAATTCTGGAGAATTTACAGAATATTACCGGAACCGAAAAGTGGATCCAAAAAAGTGCTGGATAAGTTTCTGTGCGCAAAATCACACCAATTCCTCCGTGCCATTTGTAACAAATTAGAAATTATCACAGAAGAAAAGACACATTTGTAACATCCTCACCGAAGTAAAAGTGTGGATGGCAGGAACACCGCAGGGGATGCAATCTTCAGAAGCTGCCTCCTCGTTTCTGAGCAATTTTCTTCACCATTTTCCAACCTTCTCAGGATCATAATTATCTCACACTTAAACTACTCTTGAATATAAAGATACAAAGCAGAATAAGGTCTTTAAGACAAAACGTAAGTTAAATGTCATACGGTGCTTGCTTTGCAACACGAGCCCGAGGGGTCGTATGAAATACCACCTCTGTCTCTCCTGCGTGGCGTATCATGCTCGTATCACCAACGGTACTTACGATATCCATAAAGTACCCAGGTGCAGGAAGAACACTAACAAAACACATACATGATATCTATGGAAACAATAGCACAATTTATGGCAGGTGTAGGAGAAGACCCGGACAGATGGAGAGAGAAATGTTGTTTGCAGATCAGAAATCTCAGCATCGTAAGGCTATAACATTGAAACCCAATCCCGACCTCGTTTCCTGTGGAACTTGACGATCTTATGCCCAGGTCCATGTGACACAAGTAAGGCAGACAGGACCCTTTTAAAGGTGAGTCTGGAATTCAGCGAACAGCTGTATCTTGCCGTAGAGAATCAGTCACTAAGGTGATATGAGTGAGTCACCGTCTGTCACGCTTTCTTCTCTAGAAAGAGAGGTCGGAGGCAAAAATGGCCAAGTTGTGAGTGTCTGTTTGATCTTGGTGCCCTTTCTGGGTCTTCGAACTCCTTCATGATGCAAACGGTGCTTTTAGGGAGAGGCGCTGGTCCCCCAGGGCCGATGACCTTCCCACCTTTATTTGTCAGCCTCACCCAGAACCCAGCTTGTATCCTGCCCCACGTCCGGTTCTGTTTCACTGTGATGGCACCTGCTTTTCCCAGCCTGTTGGCTCTGGGGGCCGCGTGGCTCCGTCACGGCCCCCGACCAGCAGGGTTCCGTCCCTGCGCTGGGCACCCAGACCCCGGCTCCTCCTTGTGCTCCAACGGGTCCCCTCCCCCGCCCCCGTTGTCTCCCTTCGGGAGACTGAGAGTGAGCAAAGCTGGCCTGGTCACTTTGCTCATGCAGAAATGAAGGGCTTGTGTTCAGCCTTTCAAAACACAAGACAAGGAAATAAATTTACAAGCTAGAAGCCTTGAAAAGAAAGCATTGAATTCACCGTGTTTGCGGCTAATGGGTAATAGAGAATTCTGGGGGGTCTTACGGCACCAAGCTGCGTGCTCCTAAAATCTCCATGGCGATATTGATACTGACGCAGGCCGCCCAAACCTTGCCTTTGCCCGTCAGGAAGATGTGTCCCCTCCCCTCCCCCTCGAACTCTGGGGCAGAGATGAGCGGAAAACAGCAGAGACGATACTGAGTGATTTCTGAGGCCAGGGGACAAAAGGCGATACGGTGCCTGTCGGACGCGCTCGCGGCTTGCTCTGACTGGCTTAGGACCCGGGTCGCGAGTGAGGATGCCCCGCAGCCACTGCTTCCCTGAGGTCCAGCCACGCCCGGCACCTGCCTCTAGGCCTGCAGGTGAGCCAGCCCTCGGGTGAACCCGGCCCCTGCCCACACCCAGAAGGACAGAGACAGGACGTCCCCCTGAGCCCAGACCCCAGGCAGGAGCAAAACAAACGCAATCTCAGCCCGGTTGTTCGCAAGGGGGGTTTCCACTTGATCAGTGGCTCCGGAGAGGGGTGCGGTCACCTAAACGGGGCAGAGGCCGAGCTGAACTTCCGGCCCCCGGGGAGGCCGTAAGTGATGCCCAGCCCTCGGCACCGCAGAGCCTCTCATGGCCGTGCTGGGGCACAGACCGGGAGGCAGGAACCCCCGGACCAGCGTCCGCTTAGAGAGGCACCTCGACCGAGCTACGTGGGAAAGCCGCAAGGACTGAGGGAGGTCCTGCAGCTGGCTGGTGGGCCTCAGGGAGGAAGATCGCGTTCCCACCTTGCGGAGGGGTGGCCAGAACCTCAGGTGGGGGGAGGGCGCACAGGCGAGCTCGCAGGTGGGGGCTCCCCAGGCCCGCAGGAGGCTGCCATGTGCTCCCCCCCTGCGGCTGCCCTCCAGGACTCCCACGGGTGCCCCTCGCCAGGAAGTCCCACGACCAGGCACCCCATTATCAGCACCTTGACATGTTAATAGCTATACACGTAAGTCCTGAGGGAAAAGGCACAGGTGGCTCCTCCAGAATCTTCCAGAATCCTCCGGAATCCTCCGGAATCCTGTGCTTCTTTCTTACAGGTCCGGGAAGGCTTTCTGATGATGTACATCGGCCATGCCTCAGAGCCTGGGGGTGAGGACGCCAGCCCTGAAGCGTCCCGGGGAAGAGTTTACCGGCAAGAGAGCAGGTGCCCAGGCCCTGGTGGGGGCGGGGGGGGGAACCCAAGCCCCCTCCTCAGGGCCACACAGAGCCTGGTCGCGCGGTGGCTTGGCTCGGGGACTGTCCCTGGAGCAGAGTGGGCAGGGGACTGGTCGTTAGGCTGTTCCCGTCTCCCGTTTTCACCAGACGTTGGGGAAACGCCTAATTGTTGGGCCTTGACTTTAAACTTTTCACCACAGTCCCTGAGGCTGAGCACGAGTCCCCCTTAGGGACAGTCCGCCCTCGCGGAGGCTGCTGGGCGCAGTCTGAGCAGTGACAGCGTCACCTGCCCTGCGTGCGGGCTGTGGGCGCGCCTCGGGACACGTGTTCTCTCCCCCCGTCACACGCCCGCCGCGAGGGGCTGCACCTGTCCCGCGTGAGATGAGGCGCTGAGGACGCGGGCGGGAAGCAGTCTCCCCAAGGCCACCTGGCCAGGGCTGCGCCCACTTCCCCCCAGGCTGCTGGGGGCGGGAGGGACTTGGGGGGCAGACAGGCTCCAGCAGAGCGGCTTGTTGGTGACCAACACTAGGCCGGCGCCCCCCACTCCCCATCCGGGTCTGGGAAACGGGTCAGCGGTGCCCAGAGGGGCGGCAGAAGCAAGCAGCTCCCTGTCAGCCGGGAAGCTCAGGGCCCCGAGCGCCGAGCGGTGGCCCGGAGTCACATTCCGCAGGGCACGTGGAGGCCAGGGGATCGGCCCAACGCAAGAGGTGTCCCTACAAGGGGGAGGACGTCCCAGGGGGCGACCGGCTTTTCCGTGAGGCCCGACGTGATGAGGGATCCTCCACGGGCGTGTGGTGATTATCACGATGCGGAGCATGAGCCCGGGGCTCCAGAAAGAACCCAGCCCGTGTGCACAATGAGAGTGTGGGTGACGGGGGTGGTCAGAGAAGGCGTGGCACCTGAGTTCCACGAGAAAGGGCAAAGCCGTGGTGCCCGGTCAGCTGTGAGAGCTGGTGCCGAGCCCCAGGCATGCGCCCCTGCCCTCTCTGGCCTTGCCTTTGGGCGCGTGACCACGGTGCAGGGAGCGGAGGGCTCAGAGGGCTTGGGAGTCCGTGTAAGCCGCTCTCGGCCCCATGGATTGGGGACCGGGTGTGGGGTGTGGGTGAGCGAGCGCATCTGTGCAGAGGCAGCCCCACGGCCGTGCCCGCCCGCTGGCACCACGGGGGCCCCAGGGGCGGGGCCGGACCCCACGCGTGTCCTGTGGGCTCCCGAGTGCCTCCTAGGGGCCCAGCGCGGGGCTGGGGGCCGTGGGAAGGCCATGGAGCTCACACACGGGCGCACAATCGAGTGCACCCACTTCAAGAGATCGGTTTGGGGACTTCTGCCAAGTGTTTGCACCCACGTCCCCGCCACCCTGAACGATGCTCGGTGGCCTTCCCAGACCGCACGGGCTCCCGTGGCCCCAGCAGCCACCAACAGTAGCTCCTGCCTCAGCCGCTGAGACGGATGCCGCCACGGATACCCGCCTTTTCCTGTCCCCCACCCTGCGCGCAGACACTGGGGACCTTGCACGTTTTTCCAAATTCGAATGAAGTCACGGTGAACACGCCTGACCACGTCCCTCCCGCTGCTCCTGCGTGGACGCCGGGCGTGGAGCGGCTGGACCGTCCGGTCAGGTGCGTGTGACCTCACGGGAAACCCCAGGCCGCTTTGCGAAGAGCCTGTGCCATTTCCTTCCCGCCGCGGCCAGAGTTCCCGTCGTTCCCTGCTCTTGCCGACACCCGGCCCGCTTGGTCGTTTTTGTTTTCGCCCTTCAGGTCGGTGCCTCACGCTTTCCTCTCGGGGTTTTCCGGGCAAACCCCAACGACCGCAGACGCAGCGTCTTTCCGCGGGCTCGCTGGCTGCCGTGTGTCTTCCCCGTGTGCCTGTGTTTGTGTCCTTGTCGCCTCTTCTTCAAAGGACGCCAGCAGCATCAGAGGAGGGCCCTCATCTGACCTCAGTTACAGTTTGGAAGGCTTGATCTCCACCTTTTCTGAGCTTAGGGCCTCCGCGTGCGGGTCTGGGGGACACAGCTGAACCCACAACAATGACGGAGCCCAGAGTGCTGGACGGGGGCGTCCACGGTCCACAGACACAGCACAGCCGGTCCTGGCGGGGGTCCTCGCTGTGCCCACACGTGCCGGGGACCCCGGGGGGCTGCGAGGACCCCGTGTGCAGGTGAAAGACGCACCCGCCTGCCCCACACGCGGCCCCCGTGGGCTCCCTCCTGTGAAGGTGGGCAGTTCAGGACTAGGGAGCGAAAGCGCCATCTGGGAAACCTGATTTGGGGCGGAATTGAGGGGTTTTGCCTGCCGTGATAATTCATTTCTGCCCAGGTGATTGGATCAGCTCTGAGGATAATCTAATCTGGTGAAGACATTTGTCAGCCGGCCGCTCTGCCCGCAGCCTGGCTGCGGGGTCCCCGAGGTCGGAGCCATCAAGGGGCCCCCGTCCGCCTCCTCCGTGGGGGGCCACGTGCCCGGCACGGTCTCCCGGTCCCCGAAAGCCACAGAGGAGGTGACGTGCCCCTGCCTCCTGGGGCCGGAGGGGCCAGAGTCCCCTCCTCTGGCTCCGAGCCCTGACCCTGACCTATTGCAGAGCAAAGACCCAGACTTGATTTTACATAACACAGTTAAAAATCCCACCTCTGAAACATGGTAATTGTAATCTGTCTCAGCTCTAAGTGTAATTATATTAAACTCCGATTTTTCCTCAAATATGCATTCTAATTCAATTTTCCTTTTTTTCTCTTCTTAACTAAATCTATTATCATTCCCTCAGTTAAATTATGCTTATTTAATCTTTGATGAGACCTTTCACTGGCAATCAGCTGTTTTAAATTAATGCCCTCAAACCTCGGGGGTCCTGGGGCTCAGCTCCCGCCCCGGAGGCTCCGGGGAAGCCTGGAGCCGGCAAGCGGCTGGGGACCCCCCCGTGCCCCGGGAGATGGGGAGCACGCGCGAGCCCCGGGCGCACCCCGGCCCCCTTTCCCCCGCGGGGCGGCCCCAGAACGTGCTGTCCCCCGCCGCTGGAGAACGCAGGCTTCCGCGGGGCGCCGGGGGCTTGGAGCTTCTCGCGGGCAGAACTCCCTCGTAGGGGAAGATAATTACTGCAGAATACCGGTGTTGACCTCGGTGATTTTCATTATAATATTACTTAATTAGGTATAAATCCCGTCGGCTTATAGCTTTCGTGCACCCATTAAACCAAAGTGATGCGTGAATTACACACAAAAATAATCAACAAAACAAGTCCATTCAGGCCCTCGGTTCGGAGACCGGCGCTGTCTGAATGTGACCGTGCGGTTCCCCGGGCCGGGTGCTGGCCTGCCCGCCGGCTGGTGTCACCTCCGCCCGTCCTGGCTGTGACTCGGGGCACTCCACGCCACCACCCCCGTTCCTTCGCCCGGAAACTTCGTGCTCGGGGCAGCTGGGCTGGGGTGACCGGGTGCGGGAGCTGTGGCAGGAAAGTCACTTACTGGACCCCACGCAGTGCAGGCGAGGGAGGCATTGGGACACGGGGGCGGCCCGGGGGATGCAGAACAACATGGAACAGACATGGGGGGCCCCTCGGGGACCCCCCACCTCCTGCCGCCTGCAGGGGGCTGCTGGAAGGACGGTGCAGGAATGAGCTCGCGGCCACCCCTGCCGGGTCCAATGGGACATGTCCCGTCCACTCCCTCACCGGGGACCCGGGCCCTGGGCTCACGGGCACGGCAGCACCACTCAGTGGGACCTCGCACGCCGGGTGACCACCCAGGAAATCCCGTGGGGGCAGTGACTCCAGAGAGACTCAAACGATGCCTCTGAGCCTCAGTCTCCCTGACCGTAACGTCGGGCACAACGAACACAGTGATGGCACACAGGTCCTGGAAGCGTTCGTTCATTCGTTCATTTGTTCATTCATTCATTCATTCATTCATTCATTCACAAACTCACTCAAGGGCACCAAATAACCTGAATGCTGTTTTCAAACCATTCACTATACAAATTCGCCAAAACAGATTTCATTATTTCAGAATCTAAGATCATTTATCTGACCGATGAGCTTGAGTTCCCTCTGACATTCTGTTTCTGCGAACCACGAATCGGCAGTGTGGTCCGGAGGGGCTGGGGCCGTTCCGTGGAGAAGGTAGTGTTCCGTGTCCCACTGGAGCCGGGCTGGTGACTTCTGCGTCTCTCCCACCTGCTTCCTGCTTCTCTCCAGGTTGTGAAGAGACTCACATCCAGCTCTCATCCAACTGTCCCTCCGTCTTGTGTCACACACGTGGCCACAGGGTGTCCAGCAAGTGATCACATGATGCTACCGTGGGGTGAGGCCAGCGCCATGTGTGGGCACGGACCAGACTCCCCGTGCCCGCCTGTCCCTGGCCTGCCCCCGTCACGGGGCGGGTGTTCCTGGGTCATCCGGCACCGTCACTCCCTGAGGAGCTGCTCATATAGTAACAGAACTGTTATCACACTGGGGCATCAGGAGGCCCTGGGAGGACGTCCCCTGGGCTGGCCAGTGGGGAGAACTCAGGCAGGAGGTGACGCTACGTCTGGAGCAGGAACTTCTAATTCTCAGGGCCACCTCTGGTTTTCCTCTTAAGGCCTTCAACTGATTGGATGAGGCCCACCCACACCGCGAGGGTCATCTCCTCTGCCCAGAGTCAGCTGATGTCAACCACATCCACACGGTTCCTTCCTAGCGACACCCGAAACAGCATTTGGTGAGGTGCCTGGGTACCTGGGCCCGGCCACGTTGACACAGAACGAGAACCCACCACCCACGGATGGCGGTGAGGCGCCCACGTACCTTACTTACATCACACTCGCTCCAATAAGGACAACGGACACAGCCCCCCTGCGTACAGCCTAAAACATGCTAACCTTCCGCAGAGGAGGAGCCATGTCTAGTCTTGACCGAGGCATCTGCAAGTAACACAAGGACGGGCAAGTGACAGTCCTCCCACTGAGACATGAGGTCAATACATCCTGTGTGACGGGACGAGGGGCAGGGAGAGAAGGAAACACGCACCCACACATGCACGCACCCACACATAACACACACACGCGCACGCACACACGTACACAGACATACATACAATGCACGTATACACATATAGACACAAGTACACACACATGCACACCCACGCACCTTGCACGCACACACACTCACGTGCACACACACACACTCACACGCCCTTGCACACACACACAAAATACACACCCAGAGCCCCTCAGCCGGCCACAGTGCTTTGCTGGGTGGGGCGACCCAAAGCTTCATCTGTCACCGACACTGGGTCCCAGGCCCCCCGCTCGCTGGTCCCGACGGACCCAGGCCTCCCCCGTGGAGGTGCTGGCGTGTCCCACGGGCGCTGCCCTGGGTGCACCGGTCGCTGCCGGACGGGGGAGTGGGGCCGTGTCCCCACGGGGAAAGGAGATGGGTCTGTCAAGTGTGTTTCCCCAGGGACCCCCGTTGCCACCTCGGACCCACGTCCCGAAACACGGAGGCAGAAAGTGCAAATGTGCAGTCTTAAGGGTTAATATCTACACGCGGCAAAATTCACGCGTGGGTATCGTTTTTAACTGCAAAGAAATACTCAGCAGCCTGCGACTTTTTCAAACAATTAAAAGTGCTTTGTAATTGTGACATTCCAACACACCCGGTGAAAAGCTGGTTATTTAAATATTGAGTTAATTGTTCTGTGACTTACACCCAATAGACGGCCAGGCGCTTCTCAAATGAGTGAACCTGTTCCGTAAAATCAGTCCACGTGCAAGACCTACGTGTGGTGGCCCTGCTGTTAGGGTGTCGTGGTCTAGGGTACGGAGCGCCAGCCGGGACACCACGGCCTGCCCGGAGGGGCCTGTGGTGTGGGCGCCCCGTTCCAGGACAGGGTGACGGGGACAGGCTGTGGGTCCCAAGCCCAGAGCTGCGGGGGGA
The DNA here is from genome assembly GCF_028749965.1 of Puma concolor. Taxonomy (NCBI): domain Eukaryota; kingdom Metazoa; phylum Chordata; class Mammalia; order Carnivora; family Felidae; genus Puma; species Puma concolor. The sequence continues at coordinate 1,466,167 of NC_141673.1, forward strand.
AGGAAGTGAGACCGTCCCCCCCGTCACAGCAGCAGGCGACACGACATCACCAGCACAAACGGGCAGCGTGGGACCCCTTGCTGGAGAGCGCGGAGCGCTTGGGACAGTGCCAGTGGGGCGCTGACCCCGGCTCGGGGCCCCCTGAGTCAGGGCTCTGCACGCCATCCCGAGCTGTGGCGAACGCGCCGCGAGAGGGCGCCACACGCGTTCTCACCCGGGCCGGACTGGCCCGTTGCCGTTTGTTGCAGACATCTGCAGAAGTGCGGCTGTGCCTCTGCTTCTGTGCACGCTTGTGTGTGCATGTCTGTGTGCACGTGTGTGTGTGTGAGTGCCCACGTGTGTGCATGTGTGTGTGTTCAGGGCGTGCCCTTCGACCACGCCATCTCAGGGGCCCCACAGCGTCTCATGTGGACACCCCACCCCCCAGACGTGGCCCTGCTCCCTCACGAACGGAGTGTCCAGGCCGCATTCCGGGCTCCTCCCAGCCTGGCCAGGCCTGCACGCACCGGCCCTGGTTCCCAGGCCTGTACCCCCGCGGTGCCCCCGCCCAGCACAAAGCAGAGCCTGACCCCACAGGTGGCCTTGGGGCAGGGCCAGCAGCCCTGGAGCCAGGACCGGGGAACCTGGGAAGCCCCTGCTGTGCCCGAGGCCCCGGGACCCCAGGCCGTGGCCTCCATGCCCTGGACCCTGAGCTGTCCGTCCCTGAAGACAGGTGGCCCCTCCTGCTGGGTGAGCCCCTGACAGTGTTTTACCTCCATCCCTTCGCCCCACACCCTACACCCCTTTCCCACTGGGCTCACTCTGCCTTCCCTTCCCTTTCCAAACCCTTCCCGTCGGTGAGCAGCTCATCCGAAAAAACCCGCTTTTATAAATACTTCTCACCTCTCTACTCCCCGTGGAACACGCAAGGACCGAGGTCACTCTTCAAGTTCAGAGTCTGCCAGTGAAGGGGCAACAGGTTCGGGAACCGCCTCTGCCCACTGCGGAGAGGTGGGGGGGGGGGGGGGACGCTTGACCGGGACGAGGCCGTCGGCACGGCTCACATCTCCTGCACCAAGTCCCCACGTGCGCCCCGAGGGGCTTCGGGAAAGTCAGGGGACGGAACAGGAGGCGGGGACCCCGCCCCCCCCCCCCGCCCCATGGCTCGGGGACCCTTGTCTGAGCCTCCCCTGCACCCCTCTCCTCCCCTGCAGGCACCCCACCTCTGCCCGTTCCAGCCCGACCTCCAAAGACTCCAAACTTCACCGGGAGCATCTCCTCAAACGGTCCCTTTTAAGCCAATCACCGTCACGTGAGCACAAATGAAATATGCCCATCTAATTTATTAACGTTCCACCCAAACTTAGACATCAAATGTTTTATTAATATTTTCTGTCACCCTTGCAAAGTGAAACCAGCCATGAAAATGACCTGCAACAGAAAGAAAAAAGGCTGCAAATGTGCTCGTTTGTGGGAGCGGCCGAGCAGCCGGCTGGGTCATTTAATCAGAGGTGACTGAGGTGAGCCCTGCACTTTCTCAGACGCAAACCCCCGAATGTTTCAGTGATGTCGGTCGGCGCGGGAGGGAGGCTGAGGCACACGAGACGCAGAACGCGGACCTGCTGCCGGGCCGCAGGACCCCTCCGCACGCGGCCTCGGACACGCGTCCCAGCAGGACGCACGGATGGAGCTGGGCCGAGGCCACCAGCGCGGCCACTCACACAGCCCGCTGCAGGGACCTGATGTCCCCGCCTGCGCCCCAGGCGGAGCCCAGGATGCTGCCCGTTCTCCTCCTCCCTCCTCCCTCCTCCTCCTCCCTCCTCCCTCCTCCCTCCCCCTCCTCCCTCCTCCTCCTCCCTCCTCCTCCTCCCTCCTCCCTCCCCCTCCTCCCTCCCCCTCCTCCCTCCTCCCTCCTCCCTTCTCCCCTCCCCTCCCCCCTTCGCCTTCTCCTCCCTCCTCCCTCCTCCCTCATTCATCCTTTTCCTCCCTCCTCCCTCCTCCCTCCCCTCCTCCCTCCCCCTCATCCCTCCTCCCTCCTCCCTCCTCCCTCCCTACTTCTCTCTTCCCCTTCCCTCCTCCCTCCTCCCTTCTCCCCTCCCCTCCCTCCTTCGCCTTCTCCTCCCTCCTCCCTCCTCCCTCATTCATCCTTTTCCTCCCTCCTCCTCCCTCCTCCCTCCCCTCCTCCCTCCTCCCTTCTCCCCTCCCCTCCCTCCTTCGCCTTCTCCTCCCTCCTCCCTCATTCATCCTTCTCCTCCCTCCTCCCTCCCCTCCTCCCTCCCCTCCTCCCTCCCCTCCTCCCTCCCCCTCCTCACTCCTCCTCCTCCCTCCTCCTCCTCCCTCCTCCTCCTCCCTCCTCCTCCTCCCTCCTCCTCCTCCCTCCTCCCTTGTCCCCTTCCCTCTCTCCTTCGCCTTCTCCTCCCTCCTCCCTCATTCATCCTTTTCCTCCCTCCTCCTCCCTCCTCCCTCCCCTCCTCCCTCCCCCTCCTCCCTCCTTCTCCTCCCTCCTCCTCCTCCCTCCTCCCTCCTCCCTTCTCCCCTCCCCTCCCTCCTTCGCCTTCTCCTCCCTCCTCCCTCCTCCCTCATTCATCCTTTTCCTCCCTCCTCCTCCCTCCTCCCTCCTCTCCTCCCTCCCCCTCCTCCCTCCCCCTCCTCCCTCCCCCTCCTCCCTCCTCCTCCTCCCTCCTCCTCCTCCCTCCCCTCCTCCCTCCCCCTCCTCCCTCCTCCCTCCTCCCTCCTCCCTTGTCCCCTTCCCTCCCTCCTTCGCCTTCTCCTCCCTCCTCCCTCCTCCCTCATTCATCCTTTTCCTCCCTCCTCCTCCCTCCTCCCTCCCCTCCTCCCTCCCCCTCCTCCCTCCCCCTCCTCCCTCCTCCTCCTCCCTCCTCCTCCTCCCTCCCCTCCTCCCTCCCCCTCCTCCCTCCTCCTCCCTCCTCCTCCTCCCTCCTCCTCCTCCCTCCTCCTCCTCCCTCCTCCCCTTCCCTCTCTCCTTCGCCTTCTCCTCCCTCCTCCCTCCTCCCTCATTCATCCTTTCCTCCCTCCTCCTTCCCCTCCTCCCTCCCCCTCCTCCCTCCTCCTCCTCCCTCCTCCTCCTCCCTCCTCCCTCCTCCTCCTCCCTCCCCTCCTCCCTCCCCCTCCTCCCTCCTCCTCCCTCCTCCTCCTCCCTCCTCCTCCTCCCTCCTCCTCCTCCCTCCTCCCCTTCCCTCTCTCCTTCGCCTTCTCCTCCCTCCTCCCTCCTCCCTCATTCATCCTTTCCTCCCTCCTCCTTCCCCTCCTCCCTCCCCCTCCTCCCTCCTCCTCCTCCCTCCCCTCCTCCCTCCCCCTCCTCCCTCCTCCTCCCTCCTCCTCCTCCCTCCTCCCCTTCCCTCTCTCCTTCGCCTTCTCCTCCCTCCTTCCTCCTCCCTCATTCATCCTTTTCCTCCCTCCTCCTCCCTCCTCCCTCCTCCTCCTCCCTCCTCCCTCCTCCCTCCCCCTCCTCCCTCCTCCTCCCTCCCCCTCCTCCCTCCTCCCTCCTCCCTCCCTACTTCTCTCTTCCCCTTCCCTCCTCCCTCCTCCCTTCTCCCCTCCCCTCCCTCCTTCGCCTTCTCCTCCCTCCTTCCTCCTCCCTCATTCATCCTTTTCCTCCCTCCTCCTCCCTCCTCCCTCCTCCTCCTCCCTCCTCCCTCCTCCCTCCCCCTCCTCCCTCCTCCTCCTCCCTCCCCCTCCTCCCTCCTCCCTCCTCCCTCCCTACTTCTCTCTTCCCCTTCCCTCCTCCCTCCTCCCTTCTCCCCTCCCCTCCCTCCTTCGCCTTCTCCTCCCTCCTCCCTCCTCCCTCATTCATCCTTTTCCTCCCTCCTCCTCCTCTCCTCCCTACCCCCTCCTTTCTCTCTCTCATTAAATTATTATTGACTTGGTTCTTTGAAGACACCCGATATCATAAGCTACAGGAAACAGAATGTGAAGCGTTTGGACATTTTCAACAAAAAGTAAAATGTTCACCTTGGGAGTGGATTGAGCTCCACCTGCCGCTATCACTCGGCCACGAAGCCACGAGCACACACAGAGTGTGGCCCACGTGGGCGCCCGGCCAGGGGCTGTGAGGACGGCACCAGGCGGGAGCGGGGACAAAGCGCAAACTGTGAAGTCCGAGCCTGGGCCTTGTGGACGGCTCCACGCTGACCCACCTTCACTTGGAAGCCATCCCGGGGGGGCAGCGAGTACCAGCCGGTGGCCTGGATGCTGCGGAGCCGAGCACACAGGCCTCTGCTCACGTGCCCCTGACACGGGGCCACGCCTGCAGCTCCGGGGCCCGGAAAGTTCCGAGGACAGAGCTGGGCGGCCATTTCCTGAAATCCCGCGTGGGGTTCAGCGTGTGTGTGACTCGGCCTCTCCTCCTCAGCTGCACCTGCTCTGGGGAAATCATCAGGCCCCCCACCCGCCACGGGAGGCTCTCAGGGTCTGGCGCTCCTTGGGGGTGATGCAGAGGCAACCGCCTCCCCCAAGGTCTCAGGGACGGGGAGGGGGGTGTCACCATCCCCACGGACACCCAGGGACTTCGCCTTGACGTCCAAGTGGGGGAGGGGCCTACGGGGAGAGAGGCACACGGTGAAATCTGGGGAGGGCTTGCAGGGACCGGTACCTTCTCCGCGACCCCGGGATGCTCTTGTGTCTCTCAGATCTTCCCCGCTGAGGACCCGCGAGGTCCCCAAACCCTGTCCCGGGTAGTGCACGTCCTGCGGCTGCGTTAGCCAATGACCACAACCCGGGCCCGGGACCCCGTAGACGGTCACGCCTGCTGGGCTGAGGTCGGGGACAGGCGCCCTGCAACGTCTCCAGGGGAAGACCCTCCCCCGGCCACTCTCTGCTCCTCGTCCCCTGTCTTCTCCCCTCTCGCAGGGACACTTGTGTTCAGATCCGGGGCGGAAAAATCCATGACCTTATCACCTCAAGGTCCTTGTCTCCACGGCACCTCAAAGACCCTCTGTCCCAAAGAGGCCACGTGCACAGGCTCCAGTGGTCACGCGTTCGAGGGACCAGCACTCAGCCCCCACACTTGCCGTGCCCTCGGCGGCCCCCGAGCCCCCGTCACCCCCACTTCCCCTCTGTCCCTGCCTGGCCCCTGCACGGCCTGGCCCCAGACCCCCCACAAAGAAGGAAGGTTCTTCCCGCTGCGGTGCTGTGCGGGCTCTGGGGGTCCGGGGTGACCCCAGTTTCCACCGGCTTGGCCGTGGAGGCGGGGGGGCAGGGTCCTTCTGAAGGACCCGCCGGGCAGATCTGACTCTCACTGTCCCTGACGGGCACCACTGCTGGCCGCCCTCCAGAACGGTTCACCCCTGAGCCCGGGCCACACAGCCCTCCGCTTCGATGGTGGTCACACCTGCACTCTGTCCTGCTGTCCCCACACTCCTGCAGTCTCTTAGCCCTCTGCTGGCTCAGTTCTGCAGGGGTCCACCCTGACCCCAGGCACGGGGAGAGAGGCTGAGAGCCGTGTCCGCACAGCCAGGCTCCCCAGAGCAGCCACGGGGGGAGGGGCCCACGTGTGCTCTGCCTGCGGCCTCCTCTCAGGTTTGGGATTTGGATCTGGCCGCTCTCGCCTCCCCAGATCCAGGGCACGTCTCTCTGCCTTCACCACTCGGAGCTCCCAGACCCCAGAGCAGAGCCCAGAAGGTGTGACCGCACAGGTGACAAGCTCGTAAGTGACCGTCCGCTCCGGGAGGCCGACGGGGCCCTCCCGGGGTTGTGTCCTGTCTTTGTGCAGGCTGTGGTGTTTGGGGGAAACTGAGGGCAGGGCACTGGATCTTGCTGTCTTTGCTGTGACCGCATGTGTCTCGCCCTCCACTTACGTCAGTAAAGAGACCCGATTACGGAGGCTGAAAACGCGCCTCTGGCTTGTCTTTCAAAGGGCCCGGAGTGACTCTGGCCGCACGACACTCAGCGTAAGGTCCGGGGCCGTGAGCACAAGCCCCTCGAGCTCCTACTGTGTGCACAGCAGACACCTTGCTCAGCCCTCTCGCCCGCGGCTGCCAGGTTCAGCGACCATAAATGGCAGTGCCGGGGAACTAGGGATTTCAGACACGCGACGGATACGTGTCCGCTGTGAACGTGCCCCACGTGGCAATTGCAGCATTTGGGACGCGCTCGCACTGGCGAAAGGTGCCGCTTCTCTGAAATCCAGACTCGGCCGGACAGGCCTCCTCACTGGGAAGCCTCCTCTGGCCAAACAGCAAACGCTAAGTCCTGCCTCTCGGGATGCGCGTCCTGGTCGGGGGCCCAGACGACAGCAAGGCAGCTCTTCACCGAGACTTCACCTGCGCAGCGTGGGGGAAGGAGCCGGCAAGAGCGCGTGTGCGTCCGTGTGCGCGCGTGTATGCCCTCGGTTCGCGCGCTCCCGGGGACAGACACGTGCTCCGGTCAGTGTCATGTGCAGACTCTGGAGTGTCTGTGACCAGGGACGCTTGTGGAGTAAGCGATCCGACGAAGGAGCCCCCTGGCCGCCCGGAGAGCGGGGTCTCCCCAGGCTGGGCGATTCAGGCCACAGTCACGGGAAGGGGGCGGAGGGGCAGGAAGGGGGCGCTGGTGGCCGGCAGGTGTCGGGGCTCTGGCAGCCCCTCCCTCGGACGCCCGTCCACACGCTGTAGCTCTCTGAGCAGGAGCCTGCCTGGCCTCCAGCTGCCTTGGTGGCCTTAATAGAGTCGTCAGCCGGCCTGCGTCTGGATTCGCTGCGGGGACGAGGTTCAGTGTCCAGAGGGAGCCCTTCCAACATCCCGTCCCTCCAGCCGGTGCTCCGAACACCTCGGGGCCCCCCTGGCCCCGCGTCGCCCCAAGTGCTTCACGCTGACCGTCTCTCAGGCTGCCCTGGGGCAGGAGCGCCACGTGGCACCTGTTTCCTCGTCCAGAAAAAGGGGGTCGGGGCAGGCCCTGCCCCGTAAAGTCTCCGTGGGGCCGAAGGAGCACATTCCCGCCAGGTTCGGCCGCTGGCCGCTGTTCTCATTCTCCCCGGAGCCGCCGCACGGACTCTGGCACCTGGACCGTGTGCCGTGAGCTCTGGGTGACCGCCTCCCGTGTGCGGAGTGGAGACCCGGACCAGCATCTTTAAGATACAGGATGAGCCACGCCGTCCCTGCCACAGGCTCCCGCATTCGCTTCCGGTTCTGAAGGCTCACTCCGTGTTCCCGGCCCACCGTCCCCACCGGGGCCGCTCGCCTAATGAATCCCCGTCCTTTGCCAGATGGTAAATGTGATGCCGTGCAGAAATGCTGCTTCGCATGTGCAACACCTAATTATTTTACGTAGGAACACGGACACCGCGGGTGCACCTAGGGGGCTCAGTCGGGGGAGCGTCTGACTCTTGATTTGGGCTCGGGTCGTGATCTCAGGGGTCGTGGGATCGAGCTCCACGTCGGGCTCTGTGCTAGGGGAACTAGAAGCCTGGAGCCTGCTAGGGATTTTCTGTCTCACTCTCTCTCTGCTCCTCCCCTGCTCTCTCTCTCTCTCTCAAAATAAATAAATGAACTTGAAAACACATATGTAGAAAAGAGCACGTACATGGCGGCCCCCAAACCAGCGTGCGTGGCAGAATCGGGCAACATCCGGGCCAGGAGGGCCCCGGAACCGGGCAGGCATGTCTCCACGTGGCCCCACGAGTCGGGGCCTGATTCCCGCCTCGGCTTCCCCTCCAGTCTTCTGCTCTGCAACCCCTCCTCATTTGCATCGGGGACGGACGCCCGTGGGAAGCCATCCCTGCCCCCAGCAATCCCGTCCAGATTGGAGCCATGGCAGTGCAATCCATCATGTGTGGACCGCGGCCCGCGAGCCGGTGACGGCTGTCCACTCTCGGGGACCAGCCGGCCAAAGCCCCAGTGAGAGCAGTGATTGATTAACGAGCACACTGCGAATTACTCTCTGTAATGGTGATGAATACGGCTTGGACCTTTCTGGCAATACGGGTTGTTTATCCATTTTTAGACCCAGAAACAGCAATCAAGCTCCTTCAGCTGGCTATTAATTACCACGCCGGCCCTGCAGCGGGGGGGACGCGGGCTTTCGTTCCAGGGGGCCCATCTGTCACGGGGAAGTGGCCTGGGGCGCGTCTGCTCTGGGTTCCTCCCTGAGGAAGGCCTTCTTCCCGTGTCTGCTCTCCGGGGTCACATGGGCCCACGCGTGGCCTCAGAGAGGGTCCGCACACGCCCCACGTACAGAAGCCCAGCGGTGGTCGTGTGGAGCAGGGGTGATGGCTCGTCGGCGTGGCGGCTTTCGGGGGCCCGCGGTCTGCTTCCTTAGAGAACGGTCCTCTGGAACGGCAACCTTCCTCCTCGTGGGCCTGGGCCCACCTCCGGAAGCCCCTTCTCTGTGCTCCCACGGTTGTAGCAGCAGGAACCTCAGGCTTCACAGATGACAGAAAAGGTCAGGAAAGGCAGGATCCGGGCCCCGGGCTCCCGGGTCCTTCCGCGGAGCCAGCAGTGTCTCAGCCACTACTGGTGTTCCACAAGGCAGGTCCACGCACGATCCGTTTGCCACAAGCGGCCACTTCCCGTTCCCAGAGCATCAGGGCAGACATGAGGCGGCGTGGCTAGAGGTGTCCCCCGAATTGTGAAGGTTCTAAGTGCCATCGCGTGAGTCTCATTAAAACCCTGTTTTACAAGGAGGGAAACTGAGTCCCTGATGGAGGAAGGCTCCCCACATCTGAGGTTCACCCTGGACACTGGGCACCTGGGGGGGCGCGGTTCTCCTATCGCTGCCGGAACAGAAATCCGTGTGGCCCCGTAATACTCCCGATGCCTCCCCGGGCAGGCGGAGCCCACGGGCCCAGGGTCACGTCCACACGTGGTGGATGTCTGGGTGTCCATTTAAAGAGGTGACGGGCCTGCCTGGCAAGACTCAGGGCAGCACAGACGAAATACTCTGGATCACGGATGAGGCCCAGATTTGAAAAATAGAGCGACCGGCGATAACCAGCGTGTTCCGAGCCGTGCACGCGTGCCAGCCGACGACGCCGTGGTCTCCGTAAAACCTCTGTTCCGAGCCCGTGTCGAGGCCACGGCAGGATGAGCGATAGAAGGCCTTGTCCAACTTGTTACCAGTTGTTCTTCAAAAGATGTATTTCCTTCCTAGAACTTATCTCAAGGAGGAATAGGGAACATCTACTTATCGCTCAGCTCTGCTCCAGGAAAACATGATGTATGAAAATCTGGATTTACAAAGCAGATACATTTAGGGGACATTATTCATCTCATACGGAAGCCAGAAAATCTATATTTGCAGGAGAACGCACATGGGTTTTCTTCAAACGGCAGCTGTCCTGTGCATGCACATATTTATTTAAAATTCATATATTCCTTGAAGAAGAAGCAGACGAAGGGCGGACAGGAAACCTGAAGTTCCGGAGATCAATCAGGAAAGAATCGATCAATGAAACAACGGAAATTGCATCAAAATTCTCAGCGCGCCATGCAGAGCGCAAGGAGAGTCAGAGCTGGCGGGAAGCAGGTGAGCACAGAGAAGCTGTGGACTGAGAAGCGCTTGGCAGCCGCGTGGCGACCCCGGCCACCTGCTGGTCAGGGAGGAGCTGAGGCTGAGACCCCACCCCCGGTCACCCGGAGGCCCCAAGGGGGAACCTGGGCAGGTGTCCTGGCTCGACTTGTCACCACTGCTTGCTGAGGACAGCCCACGGCGGGTGGGGGGGGAAGCCTTTAATCTCCCCGGGGTCCGGAGGTGGGGGACCTGGTGGGGGGGGGGGGGAGCAGGGTAATCGAGGGCCGGCTTGGAGACCGACCAGGAGGCGGGAGGGTGGGTGTCGGCCTGCCTGGGACCCAGGAGGTGGAAGAGTTCCCTCGTGCCTTCACGGGGTGGCCCAGGCGGATGGGAGCGTGGCCCCGAGGGGAAGGTCCAGAGAAGGCTCTGGACAGGCGGGCGTCAGCCAGGTGATGGGGCAGATGTGTCTGCTGGCAGGGGGACACTCGAGTCCGGATCTCAGGGGAAAGGCTCAGCTGGGATGCAGGGGTTTCCAGATGATCAAGTGGAAACCACGAAAGTAACTCAAACAGGGATGAAGGGGGGAGGCGCTCCGGCCCCACAGGACCCCATCCTTGCTCTCAGGTCCCCGCACAGGCTGGCCCGGCCCCTTCAGAAGACACCATGGAGCCATCGTCCTCTGGAGTCCCGTGTGCACCTGTGTTACCTGCGGAGACGGTTCAGTCGGCCCTTACTTGTAGGGCACCCGTGGCCACCCCAGATGGGGCACGTGGACGTGGACCCGGAGGTCCCGGCAAGGTCGCTGTCTGGGGCCCAGGGCACAGGCCGGGCCCAGCAGGGCTGGGTTTGAGGTCGCGCTTCATTGCCCTGGGATCACGCAGCGGGCACTGTTAGGGCGCTGCATTTATCTTTTCTTTTCTCAAAGGAACATATGTAATGATTTTAGAGCCTCAGGTGGGTCGGTTGGCCAGTGCTGACCTCACTGTGAGCCCTCCGTCCCGCCGGGGGTCACGGCCGTCCACTGAAGTCACAGCCACCCTGCCCGGCCCCCTACCCCTGAGTGCGGCCCCTGAGTGCTGATTTCTGCCGTGAAAACGGCTCAGTCCTGCCCCTCGTCTGCGGCAACTGTCAGGCTGCTGGTCTCGGTGCCCCGACCCTTTGTGAGTCTGCACCTTCCTCCCCTGCTTGTCATTCTCCCATGGACTCAGCTCCTCTCTGGGTGCTGGGACCCCCACCTGGGTGCTGAAACCCCTGCCTTGCGCTGGGACCCCGCACAACGGCCTGGCCGTCCCTGCCCGTGTGTGGGGTGACTCAAGTCACCTGGCAGAGAAGATGGGGTGTGTGTCCGCTCCCTTCCCGTTCACTCAGCACCTAAGGACACACGATGCACGCACAGCATCCTGGCTTTGGCTGGGATGCGGGAGGAGGCCCCCCAGCCGGGTGGAAGGGAGAGTGCGGGGGTCGCCGCTCTGAGTCGGGTGGTCCGAGAGCCTCACGGGAAGGTGGCTTTGAGTGTCCGGACTGTTCCCAGTGCCCCAGGTTAGGGAGGAGAAGGCAGATGCCTGGGGCTCGTCCTTCCTCTGGCTGCCTCAGATGCCCCTACGAGGCCTCCCCCTCTGACCCCTGGTGCTGCCGGGGCCACGTCTCCCCCACCTCTCTTCTGTGGGTCTGCCTGCCAGAGCGTCACCCTGCGGTGAAGATCGTCCCCAACCGGTCCTCACTCCCTTGCCCTGCAGTGGATTCACCTCACCGTCTTTCCAGCTTGTCCTGCACGGGGTTGTTTAAACGTCTCCCAACGGCCAAGATCACGCGTCAGATCCTGGGGCACTTCTGCCCTGGACGGGCTTCCGTCTGCTTCTCAGTCTTGTCCCACTGCCCTCGCATCCCCCCTGAGGCCGGCTGTCCTGCTGGTGACCTCCACCCTCCTTCAGGTTCCGGGGCTTTTGCAGACATCTGGGGTCGCACTTCTCAGGGCAGATTTTAAAGGAAAAAGTGGGAAACCTGCCACGAGGATGCACGTGTGGAGGCCGGGAGGGGCGGCCGCTCCAGATGTGGGGTGGGCTCTCCAGAGGGGGCAGTGCCCATGCTGGGTGATGGACCCAGGCCTGAAGCCGGAGCCACAACTCAGGACCAGGTGCCTTGGCTCCACCCCTGTTTCCAGCAGCACGTCCCCAGCCGTCTGTGACCCTCTGTCCCCAGCGTCCCTGCTGGAGACACTCAGCCCAGATGCGAAATAGGGACACCGGGGCCCTGAGAGTGTGCTGTTCACGCAGTCACTTCTGACCCCTGTTACCTTAACCCACAGGCAAAACAAAAATAATTATTTCTGTATTTATTTTATTGTTTATTGACAGGTCAGTTTGGAGAGGACACTGTGGCACATGCACGCACAGAGACACAGACACACACACACACAACCCACGTGGACGTAGAGACACACACACACCCACACGTGTGCGTGCACACAGGGACACATCTGACGGGACAACAGTCGCTCACCCTGGAAGGGGTTTCGTGCCCTGGAAATGCCCCTGCACTGTCTCTACGGCGGGACAAACGCGCTTCTCCCTGTCCCTCTGGTTGAAGCATGAGCCTAGGAACCCTTGGAACGTGCCTCCCGTGGTTTAAACCCACTTGGCTACTTCCTTGTTGGTGGACGTTAGCTCTGTGTCGTGAGCAGCTTTGCACCGAGCGTGTGCCAGGCTCTCACTCCGCCTGCACGCTCAGTACCTGTGTGTCGCTTCCTGTGTCCGCCTGCGAACCCGCGACTGTTCCAGAATGACTTTGCCAGTCTCCACGGACCCCCAGGTCTCTCGGTCATCCTGCTCCCCTGAAAACTCCCCAAATCTGGTTACCGCGCTTGCACACGACTGTTGTCCGCTGACACCTTGTGACAGGACGAGGACAGAGCTGCGGTGGGAAGGGGCCCCGTGGGCGGCCTTCCACGTGGCTGAGACGGTGTCACGTCCCCCACGGGAACGCCCCCTGCACCGTGTCCCCGCCCCCCCCCCCCCCCACGGGACCATTCTCTGCAGAGTCTTCTCAGCCCGGAGCAACCAGCGGTCCCGTCCTGGGCGAGGAGCCCCCGCGTGGTGACTCCCGGGCTTACGCTGCATGCTCACTCCACGCGAGGGGCCACACCCGTTCCGTGGCACCACCTTGTTCACTTTGGTCTGCGCTGCTTCCCACTTAAAAGCGTGTCCACCGTCTGTCCTGTGTGGACTTGGCAGACGTGCCCCCAGCACCGACCAGGACTCCTTCCCCAAGACTCGCTGAGACCCATCTGCAGGCGGGCCCTTGGCTCAGGCTCCCTTCTCAGGGAGACACTGTGGCCGGAGACCCGCCCCCGGGACCCGCCCCTGGGACACGTCCTCCATGGACCCGCCCCCAGAGACACGCCCCGGGACCCGCCCTCCATGGACCCGCCCCCGGGACCCGCCCTCCATGGACACGCCCCAGAGACACGCCCCCTGGGACACGCCCCCAGAGATATAACACCCCCGGGACACGCCCTCCATGGACACGCCCCGAGACACGCCCCCTGGGACACGCCCCCAGAGATACGCCCCCTGGAGACACGCCCTGAGACACGCCCTCCATGGACCCGCCCCCCAGAGACACGCCCCCGCATACGCCCTCCATGGACACGCCCCCAGAGACACGTTCCCCGGGGCACGCCCTCCATGGACCCGCCCCCGGAGACCCGCCCCTGGGACACGCCCTCCATGGACACGCCCCCGAGGCACGCCCCCTGGGACACGCCCCCAGAGACACGCCCCCCTGGAGACACGCCCTAGGAGATATGCCCTCCCCCACCCCAGACACGCCCCCCTCTTCCCACCCCACCCCACCCCCACAAGCCCCCTGGAGACACACTTAGGGACACGCCCCAGAGACACCTCGAGGGACACACCTCCAAAGACGCGCTGCCCCACACCCGTGTCCAGGCCTTGGGAGTTGCGAGCTGCCGGAGCTCCTCGGGGTGAGGGTCCCTCCGAGATCGGCTGTCAGGTCGACACATACTGGCCCCTGTTCCTGGCCCCGGACCCCCCAGGGAAGGCGGGAGCGCCTGGTGGTCGGGGGGCTGGGGGGGGGTGCTGCCCTGGGATGCCTTCCACACGGTGGGAGTTTCCCCGAGTCAAGCAAGCGAAGGGGCTCCGATCTACATGTGGATCCGCTTGGCGCCCGAATGCGTGCTGTGCTCAGCGCACTCGTGAAAGACCGGGGACGAGGCTCGCTGTCCCCCTGCGCTCGGCACAGGGGCTCACGGCGCCCGGAAGGCCCCGGCCCGCAGCCGAGCCCGGGTTCTGGCCTGGCCTCACGGCTCTAGGGCACACGCTGCCTGTGTGCAGAGCCCCGAGCTGACCTTCAGGGGGACCGCGGTGGGGGGGAGGGGCAGCTGACTAGACACCGGCCTGTGTCTCTGCCTTGACCCCTCTTGCCCCCTCACGAACCCCCAATCCCCCACCCCTGCCCGTCACCAGCTCTGTTGTCCCTGAGCGGAGGCCACCGCCGTCCCCGGTGTCGGGTCCCTGACGTGAGCCAGAGGAAATTTTCCGGAGTCGGCTCCGATACCCGCTCCCACCCGGTGGTCTGGGGTCAGGGTAAAGGTCTCCTTCCCCAGCTGATGCCCCTCCTGCCGCACGTCTTTTCTCACGTGTGGGTTTACTGTTGCTCTGGCCTGCCAAGCGGGCGCGTGAGGATGTGGGGGGCGTTGACAAGACAATCCACCATCGCCGTTCCCGAGGGTGGGCACACGGGGAGTGGAGGCTGGTCCCCGGCAGAGAGCGAGGCAGGGTCCTTGGCAAGGAGGCAGGGGCTTGGCTGCGGGACAGGGGCTGCCCCTGCTTGTCTGACACCGGCCCTGGGGTAGCAGGACAGGCAGGGGGAGGGGGGGCGGTCGGAGGGGTGGGTTTGTCCTGATTCCTCTGCCTGCGGAAGGTGTGCTCACGGCAGACAAATCTGCGGACCCTCAGACGGGGCTCCCTGTCAGGTCAGCGAGGCCTCAAGGTCACAGCACCAGACGCAGAAGTGGGACCACGTGGTTCTTGCCACGTGGCGACGGGTGGTCTTCCCTCTGGGCTCCTGTGGGTACCACTCCCACCCCACTACCGAGGGTGGAGCCCCGTCAGCGCCCAGGGTCTCAGCCCGCCCTGCCCCTCGCCCGCTCGGCCTGACGCAGGCTGAGCACGTGTGTCCGGGGATTACGAGGGTTGCCAGGTGGGCCAGCGGGGACAGGGCCCCGTGATCCCGGCCGGCCGCGGGGTCTGGCCGCACCTGCGGACGCCCGTGTGCTCCGAGGACCCCAAAACCACAGGCCGAAGCGGAAGCCCTCGGCTGAGGGAGGGCCAGGCCCTCCGGGGGTGACCGTAGCCTGAGTGAAAAGCGTGTCCCGACAGCTGTTGAAGTGTGAGCCCATTCCGGACGTCTCCACGAGGAGCCGCCGCTCGGTGTTAGGAACGCCTGGTTCAAACCCTGGTCCTGCCATGGCCTTGCTGAGGCCCAAGGGGGTTGAAGCTCGGTTCCAGGAGGAGCCAGAGCCCAGACGTCGTCCTGAGGGTGACCGGGCAGGTGCCTGCAGAGGGCGGGTACCACGGAGCCATGTCCCCCATCAGCACTGGGATGCGTTCTGCTCCCGTACTCAGCGGACCCAGGCGCCCAGGCAAGGGACCTTCCACGGCTGCTGGGTCACACCTGAACTGCAGGCGAGCAAGCTGGCTGCCCCTTAGTGATTCAGAACATAAATCTCTGTTCAGAGATTCACGCAGCCTCCCTCATTTGGCCCTAGTGAGACCCTCCTGCTTACGGAAGGAAAGTAGCTGTCGGCGGCTGGTGCCGTTCCTCTGCCCTCCGTCGTTTCTGGGCGAGGTGCCTACGGAGCCCCACAGGGAGGGCCTCTGTGTGCCCAGTGCCACGGGGGCACCGCCTCCCACCTGCGGCCGTGGAGTGAGAGACGCTCCCTCCCTGCAAGAAAGGGAGGACAGGGAGGGACAAGCGAAAGTCTGAGAGACCCGTCCAGCCGCTCACCGATCCCGCGTGAAGACGCGGGCCGGGGTCAGCAGCCAGGTCACCAAACACTCCTTGGGGACACAATGTTCTCTACAAGTGGGCCAGAAGCTTCCCGGAGCTCCCAGGCACAGAGGGTGTAGTGGCCTCTCATACCATCTAGTACTTTCTATGGAAGACACCAGAATACATGAGAGACCAAGGAGAGACAAGAAGGTCTTTGCAAGACCCTGAGGTCCCCATGTGTCCTGCCGCCGCCTGCAGACTGGCCCTGAGGTGCAGGAAGGGGAAGGCCGGACAGGGCCTCAGTGTCCCGTAGACAGACAGCCCCCCGCCTCCACCCAGGCAGCTGGCCACGACCCCGGCCGGTGGTGGGGAGGTGGCAGGCCAGCCTGGGCCCGCTCCCCAAATGGCCACGCAGACCCCAGGTGCGGCCTCCCCCCCCCCCCCCCCCGTCTTCCAGCCTCAAACAACCTAGCGAGGGGGCTGCTCATTTGTGGAACCTTCTCCAGAGGAGTGTTGATTGAGTTAAAATTGGATTTCTGCTTAGATTGATTATCTAATGTGATAGAAAAATATACAGTCTGGGAGCAAATTTAGATTTCAGTGAAAAATTAAACTGTTACACCAAGTTGCCCAGTGAAGCATTAAATGCATTCTATATATAATTATATCTGCAGATTGCATGGCGATCTGGCTGTCACTCCCGCTGCCTTTCTGGAGGCACTTAGCACACGTGTGCCCAGATGGCAGATGCTGCCTCGGAAGCATCCGGAAGGGTCAGGGGCCTAATTGATTTCAGTGGTTACTTTCCTTTAACAGACAGCAGTTTTGTGGATTTGGGAGAAGAAACGCCACGACGTGCCCTCGGAAGCAGAGAGGAAGGTGGCCTGGGCATCGCGGGAGTGAACAGGAAAGAATCCACGGCTGAACCCGGGCTTTCACGGGGTCGGGGCAGCTGGGCGCGTGCCCCGGGGTCTGAAAAGCTGGGACGGAAACCACCGTGTGCCCGTGTCCTCCCCACACAAAGCCTCTGAAAGTTAAGTTCTTACCATCAGCAGCAGTGTGCCCGGATTTGTCATTTTGGTCACTCGCAGAACCATCATCAGGGTTCACCGCCCCCCCGCCAACCCCTGCCCGGATTATAGGATCAATAGTGGAGACAAGTTAACATGAATGGATTTCTGGAAGGGCTTTTCCTTCCCCTCAGTCGTCCTAAGTGGCAGATAGTCTAGCATGTCCGCCCCAGCCGCTCTGGCTCTCCTGGCCCCGTGTCCTTCCCGTCACCCCTCACGAGCATCGTGCCCATTTCACACACTGGGTTGTGTCCAACGTGTTCTTGCACAAAACAGATGGATACGCGGAGAGAGGAGTACGAGACGTGATCCAGTGTCGCTTGTGATGGACAAAGCCGTGTACAGAGCACACGGTGAGGAAAGGTGGCCGTCACGGCCGTCCTCGGGGACCAGGGCCTGTCCTGACGTGGACAGTGGTGCACATGAGGCTGCCCCAGCCACAGCTGCACCCAGCTGTCAGCTGCCCCGGCAAGGCCTTGACCTAACCTGTGGAATGACGTCTGCTGCTCCCACCTCCTTCCAGACAATCTTTGACGTGTGAGAAGTAGGCACAATTTGACATAATATAGTCTCGTGCATGGACCTCGCGCGCGCGCACACACACACACACACACACACACACATCTTTATCAAGAGCAGGGCTATTCATTACAAGTGACAAGCCACCAACTTCAAAGGGTGGATGGAGACGTCCTGCTATTGCCAGAATCATTAGTTTGCAGCTCTGGGGTTCATGCCTGTGTCTCTGAAACACTTTCCTCAGGGGATACAATGGGGAATCTGCCAAATTCTTTTCTGAAGGTTACAAGCAATTAACTACGGAAAGGACCCTTCCTCGAGATCTTTCATTAATGCTTTGGTATTGTTTCCTAGACACATCCCTACGATTGGGGCCACAGGGAGTTCAGAACTGCTGAGCGGTGCTTAAAATTTTGGTGCCTCACTCTGACAACTTTCCCCAAGAGGGCGCCTGAATTTGCAAGAACCCATGAATTTGCAAGAAGCCTGTCTTCGTAAACCAAATGCTGACAAGACCGAAGCCCCCTGGATTCTCTCTCAGTGCGGGAAGGAGAAACCAGTGTGGTGCCCGGGTCTCAACCCCCACACTGGTCCGTGGTAGGACAGCAGCTGAAAACAGACTCTTGACCCAGCCCACTGTGTTCCCCAGAGCCCTTCTTCTGTTCAGCTGTTTCATCCAATGTAAGCCTTGGAGACTGCATTAGTTAGGTTCTCCAGAGGAACAGCACCAGTAGGAGACAGAGATGGATGGATAGATGGATGGATAGATAGATAGATGGGTGGATGGATGGAAAGATAGATAGATAGATAGATAGATAGATAGATAGATAGATAAGATGGGTGGGTGGATGGATGGATGGATAGATGGATGGATAGAAAGATAGATAGATAGATAGATAGATAGATAGATAGATAAGATGGGTGGGTGGATGGATGGATGGACGGACAGACAGATAGATAGATGATACAGACGGTTGATAGATATAAATATAGATAGACATATAAAGATATATAAAGATATTTTTATGAGAAATTGGCTTGCCCAATTATGGAGGCTTAGAAGTCCCAGAATCTTCTCTCTAGAAACTCGAGACCCAGGAGTGTCTATGGTTTAAGTCCCAGTCTGAGGGCAGAAGACTGATGTCCCAGCTCAACAGTGAGGCAGAGAGGGGTTGACTTCTCCCTTCCTTCACATTTCCACCCTCTGGAGGCCCCTGATGGATTGAATGAGCACCCCTTCCACATTGAGGAGGATGATCTACTTTACTAGTGAACCAGTTCACATACTCATCCAAAAATTACTCCCATGGACACATCCAGAAATAAGGTGTCACCAAATATCTGACACCCCTTGATGAAGTCAAGTTGACACATAAAATGGACCACTATGGCCGCCTACTTGAAAAAAAAAATAATGATGGGAGTGATGATGGGGATGGTGATGATGGTGGTGATAACGGTGATGGTAACAGTGATGGTGGTGACGATGGTGACGATGACGGTGATGGTGGTGGTTGTACTCCGGTAATAATACTGAGCCGGCCTGTCATGTCCACGGAGAGCTTGAACTTCAGCCCTTCTCACACCACAATGAGCCCATCCCCTGTAGCACACCCCAGGTGGCCACATTCTCACAGCATGATGGTGTCCCACGCGATACTCTCCTCTGGACGGCATCCCCAGTCTCTGTCTTGTCGCTGCCAATGCTGGGGGTCCTGGCCAGCCTCCTCAGAGCAAGCTGTCATTCACTAATCATTCATTCATTCATTGGTTCATTCATCCATTCGTTTGCTCGTTCATTCATCCATTCACCAGGAGGACAGGGGGAGGCCCTGCTGTAGGTTGGCCAAGCCAGGCAGGATCAGGAATCCCTGTTCCAGGTGTGATGGGCCCACCCAGGGCCAGGTTTCTGCGTGGTGACCGCATCACATGGGCGATGCTGAGGCCCTCGAGGCCAGCCTGCCCTCAAGTCTTCCATAAAGCTGGCCATCAGAAGAGCCTCGAAGCCCTCCGGTTATGTCTGGACCGTGGCATAGGTCCCCTGCAGACCCCAAATATGTATGAGCTGGCAGCGTCTGAGATCTTGACCAGAAGGGGACACAGAGGGGATGGGCCCACAAACACACACGAACACAAATCCTTAGGGTCCCTCCTAAGAATGTCTCCAAGGCCCGGATGCCTCCTCCAAGTCCAGGGGCCGCTTCTTTTTTTTTTTTTTTTTTTTTAATTTTTTTTTCAATGTTTTTATTTATTTTTGGGACAGAGAGAGACAGAGCATGAACGGGGGAGGGGCAGAGAGAGAGGGAGACACAGAATCGGAAACAGGCTCCAGGCTCCGAGCCATCAGCCCAGAGCCCGACGCGGGGCTCGAACTCACGGACCGCGAGATCGTGACCTGGCTGAAGTCGGACGCCCAACCGACTGCGCCACCCAGGCGCCCCTCAGGGGCCGCTTCTAACACTGGCGTGAAGTTACCATGGCCTGTTCTGCCTCCAGGTAACAAGGCTTTTCTCCCGCACTCACCACGCCTCCCACAAGCCTCACCAGGTACTCCGTCCCAGGGGCCACGGCAGCCGTTAAACTTGACAGGACTCTGATTCTGCTTCCTGGGAGAGGCTGCCTTACAGGAGACTGGCGGTGTTGTTCTCCTGCTAAAACATACACGGGCGTCCCCACACGTCTACACCTATCCGCTGGCGATACAATGAAAGGATCATAACAACAACTGTTAGAGAAGATGGGAATTCCCAGGGTCCCTTACTTTTTTGGTAGAAACATAAACGGTGCAACACATTGGAAAAACCCCTACATATCCTTCCCCAAAGTTGTACATTGCCTACCAGGGGACCTAATGCAGTGACTGTCGCATTTCTAGGTATTTATCCAAACTGGACTCTTGAATGTGGGCTGGGAGACGTGTATAAGAACTTCTGCACATTCTTCATAGCCCCCCCCCCCCTTGCAAAACTTAGAAACAACTGTGCAGGTGTCTGCAAACTTCTGCAAAGGATCAGATAGGACATATTTCAGAGTTTACTTGTATCGGCAAGATGGGGGCAAAGTGATTACACCCCTTAGCCCTCCACAGAAACACTGATTTTTAATAGCCACCCATGAACAAGAATGCCTTTATGGGAAACCGTGAGTCCAGGGGGCGGGCTCAGCACACCAGGGAACAAAAAACATCCCCAAATAGATGCACGAAAGAGGGGGAGAAGGCCAGTTTCACTCTTCCCAGTCCCGAGAGCCCCCCTCTGCTCAAAATTTCTCCCCCAAGGGAAGTGACAGTCAAGTGAGCACTTAGCGGTATGCCCTCCTGCCCCAGACGGGCATGGCTGGGTAGTCTGGGGACAGACAGTAGCAGGGAAAGGGGCAGTGGCTCACAGCAACCACTGCACACGTCCCAACAACCGGCCGCAGATCTGACCACGGTGTGCATCAGGAGCCCCGCCCGCTAACTCTGCACTGCCTTCCCCCACCGCGGGCTGACGTGTGCCCCCCACCCCACGGCTGGGGCACGCCCTTGAACATTTCAGGGCACTTTCCTTGGGAAAATAAATGAGAGGCTCTCAGCACACATCATAAAGACTGTGAGTGACAAACCCACAGCCAGCATCATACCCAGTGGTGATAAGCTGGAAGTTTTTCCTCTAAGATCAGGAGCAAGGCAGGGGGCCCATCTCTAGCACTTTTATTCAGTACTGGAAGTCCTAGCCACAGCAATTAGGCAAGAAAAAAGGGTGGGGGGCATCTAAATTGGAAAGAAAGAAGTAAAATTGTCTCTTTTTCCAGATATTATGGTCTTATGTTTTTTTAAAAAATTTTTTAATGTTTATTTATTTTTGAGACAGAGAGAGACAGAGCATGAACGGGGGAGGGTCAGAGAGAGGGAGACACAGAATCCGAAACAGGCTCCAGGCTCCGAGCTGTCAGCACAGAGCCAGACGTGGGGCTTGAACTCACGGACCGCGAGATCGTGACCTGAGCCGAAGTCGGCCGCTTAACCGACTGAGCCACCCAGGCGCCCCTATGGTCTTATGTTTTAAAAACCCTAACATCACCATGTAAATAAAAACTCTTCCCCACTTTCTTCACCATTTTGCCCATCCCCCTACTGCCCTCCCCTCTTACAACCATCGGCTTGTTCTCCATATTTATAGGTCTGATTCTGCTTTTTGTTTATTTGCTTTGTTTCTTTTTTTTTCTTTTTTTTTTTTTTAATTTTTTTTCCCAACGTTTATTTATTTTTGGGACAGAGAGAGACAGAGCATGAACGGGGGAGGGGCAGAGAGAGAGGGAGACTCAGAATCGGAAAGAGGTTCCAGGCTCTGAGCCATCAGCCCAGAGCCTGACGCGGGGCTCGAACTCCCGGACTGCGAGATCGTGACCTGGCTGAAGTCGGACGCTTAACCGACTGCGCCACCCAGGCGCCCCTTTGCTTTGTTTCTTTATTTGCTTTGCTTTTTAGACTCCACTTACGAGTGAAACCATATGGTATTTGCCAAACTAGAAAATTCAGTGTGACTACTGTAGATAATGCTACTGTAAACGTGGGGTGCATGTGTCCCTTCGAATCAGCACTCCTGTGTCCTTGGGATAAATACCTAGTAGTGCAATTGCTGGGTCGTAGGGCAGTTCTCTTTTTAATTTTTGAGGAACCTCCGCACTGTTCTCCAGAGTGGCCGCACAGGTTTGCATTCCCACCAGCAGCACAAAAGAGCTCCCCTCTCTCTGCATCCTCGCCAACGTCTGTCCTTCAGGTGTTGATTCAGTGGGGGGAGGGGCTAACCAATATGCTGTGAACCTGAAACTAGCACAGGACTGTAGGTTAACTAACTGGAATTAAAACAAAAACTTAAAAAAGAAACCACGAAACTTTAAAAATAAGTAAATAAATGGGGAGTGAGAAGAGGAAATAGCCCCGAGAGGAGTAATAGCAATTTCAATAAATTTGCAAAATACAAAACGGGGACAAAATACCACAAAAATAAAACCATCTATAGTAACAACAAACTACCCAAGAAAGGAAGGAGGGGAAAATTCCATTTATAACAGAATCAGAAAGAATGAGATACCTAGGGAGAAGGTGAGAGGCCTGATCACCGAAGACGAACGAAAATGGATGAAATAAATTGAAGAAGAATTTAAATTAATGAGAAGCTATCCCATGTTAATGGATGGGGAGAGTTAACATTGTTAAAAGTGTCGGTACTATCTAAAGCATCTACAGATTCCATACGATCCTTAGCAAAATCCCAAAGTCATTCTTCCCATAAATAGATAAAGAAACGTCCTAAAATTCATATGGAAACACAAAGGGCCCCAAACAGCCAAAACAGATCTTGTGCAAGAAGGACGAAGTTGGAGTCATCGTGGTTCCTAATTTCGAGTCACATTACAAAGCTGCGGTGATCGAAACAGTATGGTACTGGCGTGAAAACAGACATGCAAACCAGCAGAACTGGAGGCCCCAGAAACACACGGGAGCGCATGCAGTCCAGAACCTTCGACGAGGAATCCAGGAATACAAAATGGAGAAAGGAGAGTCCGGTCAACAAATGATGTTGGGGAACATGGGTTTCCACACGCAAAAGAATCAAACTGGACCCGTATTTCACTCCATCCACATAATCCCACTCAAAACGGATTAGGGACTTAAAAGGCAGACTTGAAACCATCAAACTCCTGGAAGAAAACATTTTAAAAGGAGCTTTTGACACTGGTCATGGAGCCAAAAGACGGGCAAGCAAGGCGAAAACGGGCGAGCAGACCCCAGAGAAGCAAGAAGCTTCTGCACAGTAAAGGGAACCATCAGCAAAGCGAAAAGGAGCCCACGGGATGGGAGAAGGTATTTGCAAATCTTCTGATACATGGCTGACGTCTAAAACGTATAAGGTACTCGTACAATCCAATAGCAAAAAATCCAGATAACCCAACTAAAAAGTGGACAAAGAACTTGAACAGACGTTTCTCAGAAGACTTGCAGATAACCAAAATCCAGCATCACTCAGCGTCAGAGAGAGGCAGCTCCAAGCCACGAGGGATACCTCCTCACCCCTGTCAGAGTGGCCACGGTCAACGGCACAAGAAACAACAGGTGTTTCGAGGACGTGGAGAAACGGGGGCCGTGTCACGCTGTTGGTGGGAATGCAGGCTGGTGCAGCCGCTCCGGGAACAGCGTGGAGGGTCCTCAAGATTGACGGAACAGAACCACTGTTCGCTCCAGCAATCCCGCTCCTGGGCACACACCCAGAGGAAGCGAAATCGGGGTTTCCGAGGGGTGCGTGCACCCCCACGTTCACTGCAGCATACGCACAGCGGCCGCGGCAGGCAAGCTGGCCCAACACCCAGTTGGGGGCGGACGGACAGACGAAGAAATGCGTATACACGCGATGGAGTGTTACTCAGCCTTTATAAAGAAGGAAATCCTGGGGCACCTGGGTGGCTCAGTCGGTTACACGTCCAACACTGGCTCAAGCCATGATGTCATGGTTCGTCAGTTCGAGCCCCGCATTACAGAGCCCACTCCGGATCCTCTCTGTCCCTCCCCCGCTCATTCTCTCTCCCTCTCAAAAATAAATAAACACCAAAAAAAGAAGGGAATTCTAACATCTGTGACGACATGGGTGGACCCGGAGGATGTAATGCTCGGCGAGATAAGCCAGACACAGAAAGACAAGTACCGTATGATCTCACTCGCGTGTGGAATCGAGAACAGTCAAACCCAGAGAAGCAGAGAGGAGGGCGGTGGCTGCGGGGGCCAAGGGGAGGGGGCGTGGGGAGGTGACAGTAGGAAGATGTAAAGTTTCGGTTGTGCGAGATAAATGGATCTCGGACGGGCTCTGCAGCCCAGGGCCTCTAGCTAACGGTGATATGTTCTAACCAGACTTTAACAGTTAACAGTTGTAGTAACAGTGACAGTAATAATGACAGAGGGGGCGGGGGGACCTTGGGAAGCTGACAGATATGTCTGTGGTCTCCGTGGAGAGGTGATGGTCCCCCCTGTGTGAACGTGCCCCCAGACTCGCTGAGTTGTGCGCATTAAATATGTACAGCTTTTTACGTGTCAACCATACCTCAATAGAGTCATTTAAAAGAAGAGGAAATACACTTAAAACAAGAAGCTACGTGAGGCTTTGCCAAGCCACGAATAGCCAGCTGCCATCGCAGTGCCAAAGCAGCCACGGAAGATACCTGAGCAGGTTGGCAGGGGCGTGTTCCAATAAAACTTTATTCACAAACGCCGCAGACAGTGGATCTGACCCTCAGGCAGTCGCGTGCCGGGCTCTGACGCAGCGGCACAGAGGGGTGGAAACAAACACTGGTCTTCTGCGACAGGAGCGACGAAGGTCGACAACGCGGCCCTAAGTGAGAAAGCGCGATCGCACGCGGCTCGTTACCGGTTTATGAAGCTGAAAGCAACACAAACCAGCAACACAGCACACGCGTCCGTATGTAGGAGCACACAGAACTGTAACGAGACACGAACGAGGGACGGAGCGGAGGAGGATGGGGCGCGGGAGGAGGTTCCCCTCAGGTGTGCGGAGGCGGTGCAGGTGGCGAGGTGGGCGGTGCTTTCGGACACAGGCGATGACCAAGGTCCCAGCGGTTGGTTTGTCAGCGGCGGGCTCGCGGGCTTACCTCACCGAAAAACCGTGGATCCTGCTCTTTGGATGTGAGCGGCGCTAAAAAGAGAGAGAAGGAAAGAAGACGGTCCCAGAAAAAAAAGACAACGCGAAGGGACAGAGGGACGGGAGTGCGGGCCAGCTGTCGCCCTCGACAGCAGCCGGCTGGGGTGGCCTGCTTCCTCCCGCCAGATCTGAGCAGGCTTCCTGCTTTGCTCCGGATCCCTGTCCGCTTTCTCTGAGCGAGGACAAGTGACGAGAATAGAGCAGCCCCCTCGGGAGGCGTTCTGGCAGGAGAGTGCTGTACTCAGCACTCTCAGGGCCCTCTGGCCGGACAGAGTCTCCCAGCCTCGGAAGGAGCGGGAACTCTGGCCCGACACTGTCTAAGTGGCCTGTGCTTCAAAAGAGCCTGTCTTTTATTCATTAGAATGGGTTTTTATCGGCTAAGTGCTTTTCAAGGGTTTAAAATGTTCTGAGACTCTTCAAAAGCTGTGGGAGGAAAGCCTTTCTCATTTATCAGCCTTCCAGGGGATTGGGGGCATGGGGGTGTCAGCTCACAGATAATTCCAGCACAGCACTTTACTCTTCCCCAGCAAAGCTCCGCTCACCAGGAAGATATGTTAATACGAGTGAATTGGGGGGGCTTATGTGTCGAGTCATAAAAATGGCCATAAATAGTAACGACAGCGTTTCTTTACGTGAGGAAAACACTTTAGATTTTTCAAAACCCTGTTGTAAACATTTTCTTCCTTAATCCTGACAAGAATCCAGGGAAGGATGAGCAGGCTCGTATCAACACAGGCGAGCTGGCTGTCGGCTGTTAGATTTTCAGGAACTCTGTGAGCTGATCGCTAAACACAGCCGTTATTAAGCATCAACATGTGAGCTCGGAATTAAATAAATCACACTGAAAACAAAGGTAATGAAATTAAAAAAAAAAAAGGACCCCTGCAACTCAACATCAAAACACAAACGACCCAATTAAAAATGGGCAAAGGACTTGAATAGACACGGCCCCAAAGAAGACACTCAGAAGACACATGAAAAGATGGCCGACCTCATTAGCCAGCACGGAAATGCGGATCGCAATCTCCACGACACATCACCTGATGCACCTGACATGGCCGTCATCAGCAAGATGGGAGAGAGCAAGTATTGACGAAGATGTGGAGACACCGAAGCATTTATTCGTTGCCGGTGGGATTGCAAAATGGCGCGACCACCATGGAAAACAGTTCGGCAGTGCCTTAGAGAGTTAACCAGAATTACCACATGCCCTGCCACACCCACTCCTAGGCAGATTCCCAAAAGAATTGAACACAGTTTCTCAAAAACAGACTTACACACCCTGTTCAGAGCAGCGGTATTCACACCAACCAAAAGGCGGGAGCAACTCCAGTGCCTATGGACGGATGAACGGATGAACGAGGCGTGGTCCATCCATACAACGGGAGATACTGGCACACAAAGTGGGGAGATTCTGGCACCTGCCGCAACGTGGATGGAGACGTGAGGACACGTCCAAGGGAGATGGAGCAGTCGCAGGACAACGGCGTGTGGTTCCTCTTCTACGACGTACTTGGAGCAGCGAAAATCACGGACACAGAAAGTAGATGGTGGGAGCCAGGGGCCGGGGGCCGGGCACGGGGGCTGCTCTTCAATGGGGACAGTGTCATTTCGGGAATACGGAAAGTTCCAGAGGTGGATCGTGGTGACAGTTGCACGGTACTGTGAATGTGCTTAGCGTCCCTGAACCGTGTATTTCAAAGTGGCGCAGATTTACATGGGTTTCATAGGATACGTGTTGCTGCCTTAATAAAGGAATTTTAGGCAGCCATAATGCAAAGTCATCATGTCCTAATTTTTTCAGCGTGTTTTCCTGTTATCTGTGATCTCCGGGTCACACACGTGGACTGTCTCTATCGACACCTGTTGTACCTCCACTCCATCCTCCTGACGGTGGTTAATCTCACAAGTGCCGCACAGAGAAGCCGGAACTGGCCCCGGGGAATGTCATCTGCTCAGACCCTCCTGCACCTGACTCCTGAACGTGGCAAGGTTAGTTTTAAAGAAACCTCGGAAAACCAGCTGAGGTCAAACACAGGGGGGGAGCAAGACCCAGCACAGATCCCTGCCCTCCAAACCCAGCAGGTGGAGGGCTGTATGGGAGGCTCTGTGCAGAGGGTCCTTATGCCCACCCCCTCCCGCCCGCCCACCCGCCCAGGGCCAGCCGTTCACAGGGATGAGTTGCATGGGCGTGGTTCCAACTTCTGGGCATCTTACTTGAATTTATCCACACTTTTGGGTCCAACCACACGCGGTTGCCCATTTGGGCCACTGCCTGGCCTTCGCAGGGGGTGTCCTCATAGTATTTGTCCTCATACAGAAGTTTATACTTTCATTTTCAAAGAAATATATGATTTCCTGGGGCGCCTGGGTGGCTCAGTCGGTTAAGCGACCGACTTCAGCCCAGGTCATGATCTCATGGTTTGTGGGTTCAAGCCCCAGGTCGGGATCTGTGCTGACAGCTCGGAGCCTGGAGCCTCCTTCCGATTCTGTGTCTCCCTCTCTCTGCCCTTCCCCCACTCATGCTCTCTGTCTCAAAAATGAAGATGAACATTAAAAAAAAATGTAAAGAAATCCATGATTTCCTAATTGGGAAAGAAGCACACGTTTATTCTGGAAAAGCCTCTTCGCCGTGCCGAGTTGTGCACAAAACAAACATAAACCAGACCTCGCTGCCCTCTGGCACGTGTTCTCGGAGGCTCCTTTTTATGACAACGTACCATTTTTCTCCTAAAATCGGGATTACACTTTCTATATTGTTTACGACCAGATTTTATTGAATCGTCTTGTTCACAAAGTGTGTGAGTCACGGTTTTTCAGAGAAAAAGGAGCAACAGAAGTGTGTGTGTCAACAGAGCCCGGGTGTAGACAGCTGGCCGCCGTGCTGGTGGAGGCTGGGAGGTCCGGCACCGGGTCGGTGGTGGGTGCAGCTTAGGCCCCGTCTGAAGGCAGGAGTCGGGTGTGCCCTCTGAGGACAGGCAGTCAGAGAGCAAATACTGTTTACTCTGCCTCTCCTTCTGTTCAGGACTCCAAACGGGGGGTGGGGTGATGCCCCAGCACTGGGGAAGACGTCTGCTTTCTCCCTTCCCCACATCTAACCCTTCCAGAAACACCCGCCACAGACACACCCAGAAGAACGTTTAACCAGACAGCTGGGCCCCTCCCTCTTGGCCGGGTCCAGCCGATGCATAAAATTAACAATGGCACGAGAAGATGATGTGTGCCTTATGGGAAGGACGCACAAGCTTTAAAAAAATACTAAGTGAACTAAAAATGCCTCTACAGATAACTTGGAAGTGTTTATGTGGAAGGCAGTTTGGGGGAGAAAGTGAGCAGAGACCTCACGGTTAGGCCCCCAGTTACGGGGCCGCAGGAACAGAAGAGCTTTAGGGCACGCGCAGAAGCCCCAAAGAGCAAAACCCTAAATACAAGAGTGTAAATAGAAACGTGCACAGAAGTCTACACGGGCAGCCGTGTGGACTGCGTCTGGGTCTCTGCACCGAACGGTGGGGGTCCACCCGCCGTGCCGGGATCGGGGGAGCGACTGAGCCGCTAGGCGAGAGCCTACGCAGATGCCAACCTCATATGGATGGGTTCAGAGCACCCACGTTAAAATCCCCAAGGTGCGTAGGTGAGACTTCTATGACCTTGGGGAGGGTGCAGAGGACTATTAAGTAAGCAGAGCCATCAATAGAAAACGGAAGGTGTTCGCACGTAGGGTCCTGGTCACATTCGGCAAACACAACAGAGTCTCAGCATCTGACACAACCGTCCATTATCTCCCCCCATTAGCGTTCCGCTGGGCGTATTTTTTTTAACACCGAGACGTTTTTATTACAAGAGAAAGCTTTATTTGCCTGTGCGGGAATATTCATACCACGCTGCAGAACAATACGTGGAAATAACCCATCGCTTGGAAATTTACCAAAACAAATTTTTTTTTTTCCCTATCAAGTCCTAATGCTTTTGAGGTCGAGACGCCGTGAGTGCGGCCCTTGTGTCCTCCGCCCCATCTGCTCACGGGAGCGTGTGACTTGGGCCGTTCTGTGTGTGTTCAGAGACGGAGGGCGGAGGAAGGAGAGGAACGACGACACACAGCCGTGAGGTCGGTCATTCCGTGAGGGACCCGGCTTCCTCGCGTGCCTAGAATGTTCCCTCATTGCTTTAAAATCTCTGCCCTATCGCCCCTTCCCAGTCCTTTTTGTCTTGAAAGACTTAAATCTCAAGGAAATTGTCTACTTCTACTTTATGTTTCTCAAAAAGGATTTTTCCCAATCTCCTTAGAAATTAAGGGTTTTTTCCTTCATTGTCCAATTTCACGCGTTGGATGTTTAGTTTTCTTTCCTCCTTTTCCGCACACGAAAAAAGTAATTAACTCCAGATGCCGCTCTGGTCGCCTCAACTGTACTTGGACGTACGCCATTCTGTTCGTTATTTTCAAAGCACTATTCTTATTGTTAATTATCACCGTGTTTCTTTTATCTTCCAGACTCTACTCTGTGATTGCAATTTCCTTGAGTCTTGGTAGGCGAATGCTGTTGGTGTAACTTCTGTTGTTTTCTTTTCTTTTTTTTTTTTTAAGTTTATTTACTTGGAGAGAGAGAGAGCAAACAGGGAAGGGGCAGAGAGAGAGGGAGAGAGGGAATCCCAAGCAGGCTCCGAGCTGTCAGCACAGAGCCCGACGTGGGGCTCCAACCCACAAACTGTGAGATCATGACCTGAGCCGAAGTCGGCCGCTCAACCGACTGAGCACCGCCCCCCCACGCCCCTCCCTGCCCAGGCGGTTGTTTTCAGTTACTGAAGTTTTCTTGGTGAATTTTCTGAAAAGCTGTTCCACGCTGGAAACCCAGGTGTGCGTGTCTGTGATTTGACCAGTACTCGCCACGCTGGTAGCGAACGCTTCCCTTTATGGCAGCTCGTCCATGGCCTCAGTGCCGTGGCCCCTACAGGGGCAGGTGTGCTCTGGGAGCACGTTTGGGCCAAATGGGGGCATTCCCTATCGTCACACCTGGGGAGACGCTGCTGGTAGGAGGGTGGGGGCAGAGGGGCTTCTCCACGTCCTCCGCCGCTGGTCCCCCCCCCCCCCACCCAGTGTCGCTGTCACCTTGGAGAAGCCTCCACGACGCTCCCGCGGTCCTTGAAATCCTACCTCTTGGTCTGTATGATCCAACACCAAGTCTTATAATGACCACGTGCTGGGAGTGGACAGCCAGCACGTGGCGTCCTCAGTCTGGTGAACGTTCCGCCGGCCAGCCCTGCTCTCCCGCGTGGTTCGACGGACGCTGCCCGTGTTTCGTGGATGCCCGGTTGTAACCCGTCCACCTTCGCGAGTTCAACCTCTGCCGTTCTGCCCTCTTTCACCCTTTCTAACGAGCACTTCGAGTCTCTCCGAGTCTGTACGTCTCACAATGGGGGTTAAAACGTTTGTGTTCCGGGCACAACTGCTGTTTACGCTTCTGGTGACATCTGCCCTTATGTCTTGCTATTCTGTTTTCTCTTCTGTTTTCGGCATTTTATATGTGCAAGGGCTTTCTCTCCGTCTCCTGCAGTGGTTCTGATTGGCCACGTCATTTTATCATTTCTACGTGTGGCTGCATTAAGGTTCCAAAACCCATTACCTAAACCCATGGTCCCACTCCCAAACTCACAAGGTAAATAGTGTTTATATAAGTTAAGGGATTTTGACTATTCGCTACCCAGACCCCCTTATCCCTTTACTATTAATTCTAATTCTAACTGACTCTGATGTTTTTTAGACTAAGCTTCTCTTTTATTATTACTTTTCGCTTTCTTTGCATCAATTTTATGAGCACACTGACCACCGCTGCTTAGACTTGTGTCCACACTGTGCGTATGTACCTTCACCTTCGAGCAGATACTGGTTTCCGGTGGCTCACCTAAAGCTCAAAAATCACCCTGTGCTGGAAGGCACAGAGACAGGGACCAGACTCGCCCTGGGCGTTGTCACTGGAGAGAAGCATATCCAAGCAGGAAAAATCGTAGTGTGTATGATTCCGTGGATGTACGCCTTCTCGCCACAAGGACTGGGGGGGCGAGGCCAGCCGAGTGCCACAGGGAGCCAGTTCAGGGTCTGGCCTGGGCCGCCTTGCTGGGTGAGGTCTGCCCTGAGGCTCCTGGCCTGAGCCCCTCCCCAGTCACGGCTCTGCCTTCCAAGTCATCGCCCCTTTCGTTGTCCCCTTGCACATGCGTGTGTCTTTCCTCCGGGACACTCACTGGGTTACACACGCAACTAAATATTCTAAATATTCTCAGTTGCATCCCGGTCCGGGCATAGTTCTGACCCCTGGATCCCTTCCAGGGAAACTGAGGCAGGCACCCGCTAAGGAGCACATAGTGTAGCTGGTAAGTGCAGAGGCCGGGCACTGGGCTC
The DNA here is from genome assembly GCF_028749965.1 of Puma concolor. Lineage (NCBI taxonomy): Eukaryota > Metazoa > Chordata > Mammalia > Carnivora > Felidae > Puma > Puma concolor. Next base: position 1,497,273 of record NC_141673.1, read on the forward strand.
TCAGGGCCTCGCTGGTCTGCGGCACTCGGTAGCCTTCACCCTGGGGACTCGGGGAGGACGGCTTCAGACCATCTCCACACATTTCTTGCCCTGCCCTTGAGGAAGGGGTCCTGACTCATCTCTGCATCTGGGAGGGGGTCTCTCCAAACTTCTGTTAACGGAGGACTTGCTCATCCCTCGTGATCCGAGCCTGGTGCTCACAGACGGACACAGCCCCCTGGGCTGGGCGTCAGTTTGGTAGAGGCTGGTGGATCTGAGCAGGGTCTCCCGGCCAGGGTCCCTGGTCCGCCCACCGTGTGCAGAGTGGGGGCTGGGGTGAGGGCAGTGGCGGCTTCTCCCGTGTTGCTACCTTTGCACCGAACCCGGGGACGGGGAGAGGGTGGCGGGCACTGGCTTCAAACCGCGGTGTCTGTTCAGTCATCGCTCCTGCGTGGTTCCCTCGGGGGCCCCCGGGAAGAGGGGAGAGGAAACCTCGGGGTCCGGGCGACTTCCACCCTGAGTCCCTCGGACATGACGCCCCCTGCTGCTCCCACTGTCCTCAGAGGCCCCCCCCAGATCCGCTTAAATGTCTATCCAGCGTCAGGACTAGGTGTCCACAATCCCAAAGTGGCAGACACCTCACCCGGCGTCCTGTCGGTGGGGTTTGGACGTGGGGGGGCCTGGGGCATCCCCAGCCACGGAGCAGCCTGGGCTTTGGACGTGCCCCAAGCCCCCCAGCCGAGGAGCAATACCCACATCGGGGGGTCGGGAGCGGCCACGCTGGCAGAGTGGACAGTGACGCCCGACTCTCGCCGGGGGATGTGGCTACGCTCACCCCAGAGCACGGCCTTGACCTGACCCTGGAGGGAAGGACACCTTCTGCGGCCTGGCGGGGGGGGGGGGGGGCGTGCTCAGACTGTGTCTGCCCTTGAGTCCCCCTGGTTTAACGCTCTGACTGGGTCCCTCATCAGTGAATGAGCCACATAATGAGCCACGTGACATCAGCACACGTGTTCACATGTTTCATGCTCACGTGACAGTCCTAGACCTGCCTTCTGGAACATTCCACCTTAGCCCGCCTCCGCCGTTTGCCTGGTGTTTCACCCGCATCGTGATGCCCGGGTCCCTCCCAGGATGCACACCTGAGCACACAGCGTTTGTCCCACAGCACCTGCCACGGGGGCCATGCACGCCCTCCCTACACAGAAATCTGGGCTCGGCGGTGGTTCTGCCGCCTGCTTCTCTTACGAGGTGCGATGCTCCGTCTGCTCCTGGACATTTACCTGTTTCCTTTGCCTCAGTCCCGCCACCCACCTCCCTCCCGGCCGCGGGCACCCGCCGTCCTGCCCGAGAGCCCGGCGCACTGACGGGTCTCCCAGCTCGCCTTCCGTCCGAGACCGCAGGTTCGGATCTCCGTCCACGGGTGGACGTGCTCCCCTAGCCCCGGGGAAAACCCCTCACAGGCTCCTCAGCACCGGAAGGGACAGAGCCCCCTGCAGACCCGCCACGTCCTCGGTGTCCCTCTGGCTCCCTGGGCACGTGGTGACCCCCCCACGCCCGGCCTCTGTGGGCACGTGGTCACCCCCTGCACCTGGCCGGCTCCCCGGCACCCACCTTTCTTCAGGCCACCATGGGTCACGGCCTCTCCTGAGCAGACACGGTCTGCACACCGATTGCTTCTTTCCTTCGGGGTCCCCTCAAGGCGACAGGAAGTTCCACACGGACACTCACGTGGCCGCCCAGCACCACGCCTGCACTCGGTGTTTTCCAGTTTAGGCTTGTTAACGGTTTTATCTTTCTTTGGCTTGTTTCGTTCTGTACCGATTCTGCTTCCGCACAAGAGGAGTCTGCGTGTCTGCGTGTCTGTTTGTTCTGCGTTTGGGACTAAGACCCTCAAAAGGTCACTAGGTTCTCCTCTGGCTCTTCACTAGGTTCTCTGGGAAGGTGGGGTCCCCAGAGCTGCCCCAAGGGACACTTGGCCCCTCCTTGCCTGCACCGACTGAATCCTGGGCCCTACCCACTCCCTGTGCCCGGCAGGGTCACGTGGTGAGGACGTGCTGGGTGAAGGCGTCACCCCCTGCCCTGAGGGACCGTGTCATTACCATGTGCCTGGAACTGTCTTCTCTGACAGCCAGCTCCGTGACCCCCGCGTGGTGCGGCCTGAACCAGGCCAGCGAGGCCCCCACACATTCCTACCTGACACGTGTGTCTGGGGCAAGGGTGACACCTCACAGAGCAGGGCCTCCAGCCTCCCCCTGCGCCCCGAGAGGGGGGATGGGTGGGCACAGCGATCCATCCATCCGTCCATGCCCTAGGGCGGACGTGTCCGGGTCACCGGACTGGGGCGCCCCCCGGGAGGAGCTGAGCCCTCAAGCCCCCACTGTCCCCACTCAGGGCTGGTGGTTCACAGAGGGGGAGGGCGGTGTTCTGTGGGTGAATTCAAGGGAATTAATGATAAAACACACCATTGTTTTTAAAATGGTATTTAATGCAACCTCTCATTAATGCATAGACTGTGCATAGGAAGCCACGGAATCCATTAAGTTTTAAATAAAATCTAAAGTTAAGTAAGATGAATTAATTTCTGCCTTTCTTTTTATTTTATTTTGCTACTATTCAAATGTCCTCAATTAATTATTTCAGAGGGGGAACAAAAACCTTCCCAAATAAAACGTACTGAAGATTTTCTTTGTTTCTAGAGTAATTTATCCAAAACCATTAAAATCATTGAGTTCACAATCGTTACCTCCTAATGGTTATTGAGCCCGATTCTGCCCTGTAGCAATTCAATCCGGGGGGAAATCACTTCTGCTTGGCCTTCAGTCTCACTGAATCTCAAGGTCACTGCTTGCCGGCTTCATTTTAGGACAGGAGCCATATCCAAATTGCCCCAGAGCTTAGGTTCAGAAAAGTAATGGCCTAATTAATAGAAATCATTATTAAACCACACAATTAACATCTTAGAGCAAAAGTAAATCTTAACACGAAAGTCCTTGATGTGCCACCGGATGGACTTAAGCAAACCGGCCTCGCCTTCTTCCCGTGCACCTGCTACCGTGGCCCAGATGAGCGTTCGGCGTAAACTGGGAACAACCTTCGCTCTCAGAAGGCACAGTGCTGTGTAGCCCTGAAGAAGTGAGTCAGCAACTCACGAACAAAGAGAGGAGCGCAAGTGAGGGTGGGCGGACAAACAAAGTCCCGGTGCTAAAGCCACACAGCACGGGGCCCTGGTGTGGGATGTAAACTCGCCCGGGACGACAGAGCACAGCCCGGACTGCGTGCACGGAACCCGCCCCCGCGTCGGGCTCTGTGCTGACGGCTCGGAGCCTGGAACCTGCTTCGGGTTCTGTGTCTGCCCCTCCCCTGCTCGTGCTCTGTCTCACTCTCTGTCTCAAAAATAAATAAACATTAAAAAAAATTAAAAAAGAAAACTTAGGAGTCTTTCCAGAAAGTTCTCAAGGCCACTCCCCTTCTGGCACAGAGCTGCGGTTCAAGGGCCCTCAGAACAGATAAACCGTGTGGCCGGATCATCGGGGACGAGGCTTCTCCCCACTTTGCCTCGCAAAGTGTCTGCTGTGCTCTGGTCCCACAGGTCGGCCCTTCACGAGAGGTCGCGGGGAGAGGGGCTTTGATTTTAGCAAATCTCCTTACCTTCCTGCTCTCACGTGGGCCTTTCAGCGGAGCGGTGAGTCTGAGATGTTCCATTCAGAGACCCCTAGTGCATCAGAAATGTGAATGCGGTGTCGCTGGTGAGGGTGTGGCTGCTCCTTAGAACCCATTAAACGTCCTGTCCTGATCTCAGAAAGGCTGCGCGGCTTGCAAACACAGGGTCCCCGGCCAAGGACATCCAGGCCGAGAGCAGAGGCCCTGGGTGGGCAGCGTTTCGGCCGAGGTGGCCTCCTGAACATCATCAGCCTCCCTCCCGAGTTCTGAACCAAGCGAAGGGGGAGGACCCCAGATGCCATTTGGAACCCGCAGAGTCACACGTCGGCCTCGGTTCCCGGTAATTTCCGCAAGGTGTGCGTGCGGTGGGCACACGGTGGGGCCACGTGGCCCGACTTCTCAGCCGAAGGACTCGGTGGCCTGGAGCGCGGCCTGCGCGGATCCTGGGCCAGGTCTCGGGAGGCGGGTGAGGAGGCGAAGCCTGTCCTCAGCTCAGCAACGCGGAGCCCCTGCGGGTGGGGAGCCTCCACCTGTCCACCTGCCAGCAACCGGCTTCCCTGGCGGGTAGTTGGGGCTCCGACGCCGGCTCCCGATGGCAAGTGAGATGGGTCTTGAGTCTTCTCCCCGAGTAAACGGCGTTTCTCGACAACACCAGACGCGGATACGCACAGAGGTGTGTGGGGCCCGGTCCAGACGAGGATCAGACCTCACCCAGGGCTGCGGACGCGAAACACTGGGCCCCAGACGCAGGAGCCGAGGCCACCGGGGCTCGTGGCGTCACACACGGGACGAGCGCCTGGCGCTCCTCGTTGACACCAGAGGTAGGGTCGGTTCCCAGCGCTGGGCGTGCTCGGTGAACGTTCTTCCGTGGCGAGAGGTCCTCCTGGGAGACGGCGGGCGGGATGTGGAGGTCATGCAATGCTCAGTGCAGCTCGACTCAGCAGGGAATTTCCTCCGGCAGCACCTTCCCGGGTGGGGGCAGGGGAAGCCGCCCCCTGCGAAAGACACCAGGCGGCCCCCTGCCCGGGGACGTGGGAAGGACACTCCTCCAGCCCCAAGCACGCTCGGCCAGCTCCGGGGCTGTGTGGGGACAGCACCCCGGCTGATACCACGCCCGCGGCGTTCAAGGCCCGCCCCCAGGAAGCCGGAGCTCACAGCCAGAAACACCCTCCATGGGAAATGGGTACCGTGCGTCCCCCGGCAAGGGGTTTTCAGCTTGGAGAAGGACACGTGGCTCCCACGCCTCTTCCCCACGGACGTGAACGTGGCAGACCAACCTCCGCCGGTCAGCAGGACACGCGTGGAGTTTCTAGAGGCGGTGGGCAGCGTTTTGGTCAGCTGTCCACACTCTGCGCTCCAGGGAGAGGACACCCCCCCCCCATTAGGGTGATGTAGTGCGTCTGCAGAAGGCTTCGTGGCTGCTGGTCACTCCGGCTTGTCTGTGGTCCTCAAGCTCCCGGCACAGGCTGGACATCAGGCTTCGGAGGGTCAGCCGCGCCTCCCTGACTGAATTCTAAACCCACCAAAAGATAGAAAAGGAATTTGCCGGTTGTGGGTCGAATCTCTGCCACTTCTGCCACAAGGCTGATTTGGGGAGAACATGGTTCCGGGGCACAGCACCCTCGCGCATCCTTAAGTCGGCCCCCCGCCCGTCCACCCAGACCCGGACCGTGGCGGGCACCACAGACCTGCGCGTGTGGCCCCTGCCCCCGGGTCGCTCTTCCTCCAGAGGCAAAGCCAAGCACGAGCCACCGGTCACAAAGGTGGAAATGGACAGAAGAGGCTGGACCGCATACACCTGTTCCCTTCTTCTGAGGTGTCCTGAGGGCCCCCTGAGTGGGACGGTGGGCGGGGTAGGGGGAGAAGGACAAGACACAGAAGGGACGTGAAAAGTGGGGTCAAGTGTCCCTCACCCCAAGTCTAGATCACAGCCGAGCCTCACGAGACGCCTGACTGCTCCAGAAACGGGCATGTTTCAGAAAGCAGACAGCGAGTCTCTGGAAGCATCCGCGTGGTTGGCCACGTGGAACCCATAACCGCTCAGACGGCCAGAGCCTCCCCCCCCCCCCCCCCCCCGTCCCATGCCTCAGAAAAGCACGGCCGGTCCCAATGTTAGTTTTGGGGAACTGATTGGCAGGTCCCATAGCAAGTGACGGAGGACAAAAGGACCCCTACCTGTGAGGTGCTCCCTGCTTCTTATCCACGGACAGGGGCCACACCCATGGCACTGAGAAGCCTGGCTTGCAAAATCATGGCTCCTGAGTTGTTCTCTAATTTCTAGGTGGCTTCTTTACAAACTTCAGAGGAGGCCCTCGGAGCAGTCTGAAGAAGTGTTCAAGAGCGGCCCTGGAGACGGCACGTGCCGACCAAGACCGGGATGCAGAGGAGTGCACTGCTCGAGAGCCCAAGGCAGCTGTGGGGAGAGCACCGAGACAGGCGGTGGCAGGAACAGCTGGATCCGGGCGCAGGTGCCCCTGGCCTTCCACCGGCACCGCCCTCCCCTCACTCCACAGCCGGGGTCCTCCCTCACGACGGGGCGGAAGCCGCAGTCCCTGAAGTTACCCCTTCGGTTTTGGCGGCTGGAACCTGCATGCTCTGGTAAGCCCCCCAGAGGGGGGAAGCCCCCTCGGAGGGAAACTGTCCAGGGTTGAGTCGGACGCTCATCGTGGACAAGCCAGGACAGGCAGGGGCAGGGGGTCCAGAGCCGGGCCTCATCCGGCCTCGCGGAGCCCAGTCCCCCCAACAAGCCTCCTGGGCCCTGCCCGCCAAGCCCCTCGCTGATCCGCGCGGGAGGAGCACGCTGCATCCTGGGTCCCCGGACAGGTGGGCGGGAGCGGGGGCGAGCGGGGCACTTGGCCCTTAACATTTCTCTCCCTGGTCTGGAGCCACCGGGCACAGGGGACCGCCCTGCACATTCGACGCGCACCCCACGAGGTCCCTTTCGCGCACACGAGAGAGCCAGTGACGCTGAGTGTCCTCGCTCGGCACACGGACTGGGTTCTGTGTAACGTCCGCAGTCTCAGAAGCCCGGGAATTATCCGTTTCAGAGCTGCATTTGGGTATTTTCTCCAAATCTATAGCAGAGCTGTTTCAAGGGAGGCGGAGAGAGAACGAGGGAAGGAAGGGGAGGGGTGGGGACAGTTAAGACACAGGCTTAACACATGATGAACGAGTGGGGTTCCTTCCTACACGGTGCTGGGCTCACGGGGCAACTGTTTTCGTAGCTTTACTCAGTACAGAGGCTCACTTTCCTCACTGTTGACCTGACTGATGACGCCAGCTCGCCATCCGCGAGATCCAATCAGCAAAACTGCGGTTCCTCAGCTATGCGCGTGTGTCGTGTTTCTTAGTAAAGACAGAACCTAACACCAGGGAACCGCACCGCGAGGCTCGGGCAGGCACGATGGAAAAGGCGCCCCCGCCCATCCTGGTGCTGGTGGCTCCGTGGGCGCATCATCCCTGCTGGGGGTCCAGGTGGAGCAGAATCCACGGGGGCCCCGCCCTCCCGTCCCGTCTGACGGCCGGCGTCCGGGTCTGTGCTGGGACAAGGTGGTTCTCAGGAAGCCTTCCTGGGGCGACCTCCAGAGCGGGGTGTCCTCCCCCGGGTTCCTTCTCCGTCGTCCCTGTCGCCTCCCCCCCCCCGACACCCACCCACGTCACCCTCACTTTGTCGTGGCTTTCCCCCAGCGTTTCTCTTAATTTTCTGCTTTTGGAATCGGTTCAGCTCCTGCGTGGGACAGAAGCATATTATTTATGGGGCCCCCCCACGAAACCCCAACACGCAAATTCTACAAAAAGGGAAGGAGATTGTCAGAATTAACATTTTGTATGTTTTCTTGTATTCTTTTAGAGGGACTTACAGCTACTCCATAAATTTAGACTCTGTTGGATTTGGTAAAGATATTACACGATTTAGGAACAGTTGCTTAAAGAATAGAAATGATGCCCAGTGTCTCAGTCAGCAGAAAAGTCTAATCCATCAAAGAGCAGGGAGGAAGAATGTGATGTGTAGGAAGGACTCTTAGTGCGAAACCTAATCGCCAACGTTAAGCTTTAATATATGTATATAATATATGTTACATCACCTAAAACCATATGTATTAGAAAGTCAGAAAAATATTGTTTGCTTAAAACAGTAGAGAGTAACAAATAGACCTAGAAAAACGGGTGAGCAGAAAATACACAGGTTTGTGGTTTAATGAAACAGTAAACGAAGATATCATAGAGACAATCCTGGGCACCAGAAGCCGCTGCCTGACCGGGATGTCAGAGGGGCCCCACTCCCTGCCTTCGGGGAAGAGGGGGCAGGAGTGGCCAGCACCCTTAAAACAGTAAATAAATCCATCAGAGCAAATAAAATAGGGGTTTAAAAATAAGATAGTGCCGTGAACAACTTTAACATGGTAATTTAAAAACTTAATCAGAGGGGATCCTCTAAACTACATCTTCCAAAACCATTTTTTAGACAGATTTTGACTAAGTACATAAATTTGAAACTGTTAGGAAATCTAAAAAAATGTTTTAAAGTCCACTGGCATTTCTGCCTTCCAGCCAACAAGCAAACACACACATACACACACATACACACACACACACACACACACACCCTCGCAAGTTCCCTCTCAAGGAACAGAAAATTTCCATTCTATACCAAGTTTTAGGAAATTAGAAAAGGTGGAAATATTTTCAAGATTTTTATGAAGCTATTATATCCTTGATATAAAAATGGGATTTCATGGGGTGCCTGGGTATCTCAGTCGGCTGAGCATCCGACTTTGGCTCAGGTCGTGATCTCGTGGTTCATGGGTTCAAGCCCCGCGTTGGGGTCCTTGCTGACAGCAAGGAGCCTGCTTGGGATTTTCCCTCTCTCCCCCTCTCTCTCTGCCCCTCTCTGGCTCACACACACTCTCTCTCTCTCTCTCAAAATAAATAAATTAAAAAAATTTTTAATTTGGATTTCAGTTACACAAGAAAGAAAAACATTCCATTTACTTATGAGCATAAATTCAAAAATTCACAAATAAAATATAATCAAACCAAATGTCGGAGTGTATAAAAATACCAGAATATTCAGAAAAGGCTTTAACCCCAAGAATATAAGAATGTTTTAGGTTGGAAGCTGTTTACACTGACTTCCTTCCTTCAGTGACAGCTTGTCAACACTTACATGGCTCTGGTTTCCTGGAAGCCTCCTGTGCCCCCCATGCACGGCCCCCGGGCCCCCTGGGATCCCCCACCCACCCTCGCCCCCACGCCCCCCACGTCCCCCACGGCCCTCGGGCCCCCCACGCCACTCCGCATCTCCTGGGATCCGCCGTGCCCCCCCGGGCCTCCTTCTGTCGGAGCTCCAGCCACAAAGCCTGTGCTTCCGGTTTAAGAGACCAACAGGTACAGCCACTATCTGTCCTCCTTCTGCTCAGGAAAGTATTTGATACAATTTGACCTCCTGTTGGGACTCCAGCAAAGAGCACGCGGACTCCTGGTCGACTCGTCCCGAGCTCACTGTGGGTGCGCCATCTCACGAGAAGCGTTAGGAACGTTTTCTAAATCGAGTACAAATGAGGACCATCAGCCGAAACCACGTTTCCTAGCACTGTGCGTGAAGAGTAGCCAGTTCAGTAGGACAAGCGAGAGAGACGAGGCACGGAAGGCTTAGAAAGTCACTGGACGCATCTTAGCCTTCCGCCCCAGAGTTCCAGGAAAAGAATCAAAACCAACACGGCTCGTTTGCTCACGTGTCCATTCATGCACCCTTCGGAGCCCCTGCACTGGGGTGTCAGCACCCGTTTGCTCCACAGGGTTTCCCGGTGGCCTCAGTCGCGCATCCCACGCGGCCGGCGCTCGATAGGTGCTCGCGAAGGCGCAGTGAGCAAATCCTCCCGACTTCAGGATGCAAATTAACAGACAAAGATCAGCGATGTCCCCACGGACCAGCCACAGCAATAGGAAATGTAACTTGAAAATAGAACCTATCTTAGAAAGGGAATCTCTACTTCTCCCAGTGACACGTCCAAAAAAGGAGCAAAGAGTTTTGCAAAAACCTTAGGGAATAAACCCAAATAAATGGTTTCGTGGAGCAGTACCAGAAACATCGCCTTTCTTCCCAGATGAATCGACAAGTGTCCCAAATTCTGGTAAACATCCCAGTGAATTTGGGGAAGCAGATGCTCACTTTACTCGGGAAAAGTCAGGGGCGAAAATACACCATCGACGGCAAAAGGACAAAGAAGACCTCGGGTTTCTTAGAAAATCACCGTGCTGGTGGCAGATCACGGGCGGGTCGACCGCGGGTACGGAGCTGAGGCCCCAGGTCACCTGCTCGGAGGCCAAGTTCCTTCCACGGCAGAGCGTCGCGGCTCGGAAGGTGGGGACTGTGAACTGTCCTGAGACGAGCGGTTTCTGTCTGCGTGTGTGTCCGCGTGCGGGTGCGTGTGTGGTGAGTGTGTGTCCGTGTGTGTGGATGGAGAAAAGGAGCTCTCCAAGCCTCCTCCTTGAACGGCTCACAAATGTGTGATGCCACTTCAGGCCCATCAATCATGCAAACGGGCGAAGAAACACAACTGTAAGTGTAGAAAAAAGTCTAGGTGGCTATTTCGGGACCGAGGAGGGGGAGTCTCCTGGACAAAGCCCGATAAGCACGAACCACAAGGAGGATATCTGGCTGATTTGGTTGGATGACCTGCACCGCGCCCGGAGGATGAAGACGCCATCCGCGAAGCGACAATGTCGGCTTCTGACGGGCAGCCGCCACCTGTGATGCGAAGACCAGGGACGGGTTGGCCTGAATACGAAAGGAATTCCTGAAGATCGGTAAGAAAAGACCGAGCACGCCGGGAACGTGGATGGACGAGGACCAAGCAGACCAGGGAGGAAAGCCCCGCGAGGCCAGTCACCAGGTCGGGAGACGCCCGCTCGTCACGGGGAGACGCGGGGCTGGACGGCGCCTGGCGGGGGGCCGGCTTGCAGGGCGACCGAGGCTGCGCGGGTCTGGGGCTTTGCGGGCAGCTGGGCGACGCCTCCCGGAGCGAAGTCCGCCTGCACCTGCACTCAGAGCAGTAGGCGACGGCCCTCAGGGGGAGCCCCGGTGCGTCACCCCCGCACGTGAGGAGCACAGGGGACAGCCGAGACCACGCGGCGCCCCTGGCCGGGAAGCGGGACAGCGAGTCGGGTAGTTGGGGCAGCGGATGTGAGCTGAAGGAAAAGGAACAAGGTCCACATGGACCCGCCTGGCTAACATTGGAAGCAATAATCTGGAGCGATAAAGACGAAGAAAAAGAAGTCGCAGGGATTAAACCTGACAGTCTGCCGTCCACGTAAATAGCAAATGCCAGCAAAGCAGGAGATGTCCCTTCTAGCCACAGGCACACGACTTAAAATGCGTGGGGAAGTGTGGGAATGGGAAACAGTCCTGCACAGCAACCGTCCCTCCGGAAAAGAGAGGGGCACTCGGGGCAGGGGGGAGCTTTGCCGGAGGCTGGACCGGTGCAAATACGGGAAGTATTAGCAGGAGCTTAATCTCCGTGTGTGCGCATAGGTCCCGTTAAATTGTTCTCTGAATTTTCCTGTAAGCATTAATATTGCATAATTAAAATAGTGTTTTGAAAGATTAGTATCCGATAATGAGCATGCACAGGGACCTAGCAAACGCACTCCGTCCCCCGCCCTCGGACGCGCGAGCACATTTACCATTCCACTAAAACGTCTCCGGCCACACGGAGAGCACTGGCCGCCCTCCTTGCTCTTATCACGCTGGGGTCCACACCACTCGTGCGTGTGTCTTCATTCATTATTTGACCCGTCAACACAGCGGGGCAGGTGTGGGGGCTGCCCTGGGCTGGGGGGTGGCCAGCGGCTGGCGGGTCCACCTGTCCGCGTGCGGTCTGGGAGAAGCACGGGCCCCCTGTGACCTCCGGGTGCGCTTTAGGCTGAACAAAGCCACAGACCCCACACGCCGGTGCTGTTCCCACGGACGAAGCCCGGGCTGCGTCCATACGTAAGCGGCTGCCCTGGTCCTCAGTGGTCCCTCAGAAGGGGGTCAGGACCGGCTTCGTGAGAGGTGGAGGGTCAGCTCCTCCCAATGTGTCTGAGACGTTGGAAGTGGGCTCGTGTTCCAGTCCGGCCTGCGTCTGGCCGGGCGCCCGGGGGCCTGGCCTCTGCGCTCTCCCTGCCCGGGACCTCTCCCTGCCGGTCTCCCGGGCCTGGGGAGCTGGTGACATGCAGGCATAGGATGGGTTTAAACCGCACAACAGACACTGAAGCACTTTCTCTGATCCAACCTGCATCATTTGTTTTCTGACTAGGAGCTATTTTCACAGTCGCCTAAGGTCCCGGGGGCCCTGGGCCAAGCGTTAAGTCTGTCCTGATCACGATGTCGTTGAGATATTTGAAAACACGGGCTTGGAATGTTCCCGTTCTGCGGTTCTGCACGTGAGACTTCGCCTAAAACGCTAGGCAGGGCGACGGCTTTCCTCCTGGCACCCGCTTCCCAGGAACGGCCGGTCCTTCCGAGGCCTCCCGGGAGGACGCTTGCTGTAGAGATTTTCCTTTCTGCTCAGATACACATTTATCTGTTTGTTTATGTATTTAATTGTCTATTAAAAAAGTTCTTTTAAGTTTATTTATTTTGAGGGATAGAGAGAGAGCAAGCAGGGGAGGGGCAGAGAGAGACAGCGAGAGAGAATCTCAGGCAGGCTGCACAATGTCAGCGCAGAGCCCGACGTGGGGCTCGAACTCACAAACCGTGACATCGTAACCTGAGCCGAAGCCAAGAGTCAGATGCTTCACCGACTGAGCCACCCAGGAGCCTCGTGTTTGTGTTTTTAAAACCGGCTTTTCCTATAACCATTCGCGGGGAGATTCTCCTACAGTAGCAGAAGTGCTGGCCTATGGTTTCTGCAGAACTCCCGTCCCGACCGAGGGCCCTGTGAAAACGCAGCGGGGACGCGGGACCACAGGAAAGTCATGGCGTTTGGGGTAGGACGAGAGGAGTCCCCAGATGAGAAACACGGCAGGCAGGTGACCACAGCCACTCACTCACTCCCGGTGGCGGGAGGAGGGGGGCCGGGTCTCTCGTGGGCTCGGGGACGGGCTGCGGGGCCCGGCTGGAGACTGATCAGGGCGGGCACAGCTCTGCCCCCGAGCTGCGTCCTCAAGCCAGGAACGCGGACAAGCCACACAGGCGGAGCGTGCCAGCTCAGAGGAAGAGAAGCAGGGGGAAGGTAAAAAAAATGTTAAAAGTCCGCGTGGCGAATTCTCCGACCCCCCTTGGGCCCCCGGGGCCTGGCGCTCTGTGTGGCCGGGGAAACAGAAGCCACGGCCGCTCCAGAGAAGGGGACCCAGCTCGTGAGCACCTGGGGGGCCCCGACTCAGAGCCCGAGGCGACCGCGCGGACGGGAGGCCCGGCCACGCCAGAGGCCACGGGCACGGGCTCCCGCCGGCGGCTCAGCTGGGCCCCCGCCTTCCAGAAAGGGCGGATGCATCACCTGAATGTGAAAAAGAAAACCTTACGCGTCGTGGAGGAAACTACAGACGCTGCCTTTATGACAAAAGACGTCAGTCTGAAAAATAAAAATCGATAACGGTGAAGACATTGAAAACAAAACTCCTGAACCGCACCGCATGCCCTGCGGACCAAGAAAACGCAGGCCTCCGTGGAGACGCTGAAAGACACGAGGAAGAGACGTGGACTCTTCTCCACACGCAAAGGAGCCCGTCAGCTATGGAGCAAAAGCCAGAATCCTCAGCAGGGACCCGAGCAGGGAGGGAAGGAGACGGATCCCGCACACAGGCAGTGCTCGGCCCCGCTGTCAGGCAAGCGAATTAAAAGTGTAAAAACATGCCGTGTCACACCCCGGGATTAGCGCGGGGCGCAGCCTCAGGTCGGCCGGCGTCGGCAACGAGGGAGATGGGGTGCCCCGCGGACCCGCCGGCCCGGAGCAGGCGGCAATGTCGTGGAAACGCGGGGACCGTGTCCGGCTCCTGTGGGTGGAAGGACGTGTCCCGGGAGGTTGTCACCGAGAAGAGAGAAACCAGTCCGAACGTGGTTTGTGGCTCAAGGGAGGGATTCTACAGAAGCTAAAACAAACGAGCTTCAAGAACGTGTAACAATTGTTTTTATAAATTGTTTTTAATGTTTATTCATTTTTGAGAGACAGGGAGAGACAGAGCAGGAGCAGGGGAGGGGCAGAGAGAGAGGGGGACACAGAACCCGAAGCAGGCTCCAGGCTCCGAGCTGTCGGCACAGAGCCCGACGCGGGGCTCGGACTCACGGACCGCGGGATCGTGACCTGAGCCGAAGTTGGACGCTTAACCGATTGAGCCACTCGGGCGCCCCTGTGACAATTTTTATAAATCTCAAATGCAGTTGAATTTCTTAAAAAGCAAAGTGTAGGATGAGATGTACAGGACAAAACCCTTTATCTGTTCTGAAAGCACACAAAACCTAACTCCTAACACCTTGCAAGGTGGCCCACGTGTCTGAAGATTCGAACTCGGGGAGGGGGGAGGAGACACGTTCACTTCCAGACAACCTTGGTCCCTGGGCGGGGCCTCGAGGTGGAGCACCGAGCTCTCAGGGAGACGGGCAAGGACTCAGCCGCCGTGTACGGGTTTCTTAGGAAAACATTGAAAGCAAATATTTAAAAACTGACTACGTCTGAGGAGAAGGAAATGACTGTTGTTATGTTACTTTTCTCCAGGTTTGAAACATTTCATTTCTAGAAAGGTCAGATGAGGTGCTGCTTCCGTACTAAATAGAGACCTCCTGGTGCCCCGTCGTCACCTCAGAGGGTCCCGTCATTGCCCAGCCTGACCTGGGGGCGACAAGGCTGGCACACAGAACCGAGAGCAGATCTGGACGCTTCGTGGCTCACACTTCATCATGCGTGTGTGCACGTGTGCGAGTGCGTACGTGTGCAAGTGTGTGCACGCTTTGTGCACGTGAAGGTGTGTGCCCATATGAACGTGTGGACACGTGTGGGTGTGCAGATGTGTCTGAGTGTGTGCAGGTGTGCGAGTGTGCAGGCATGTACATGTGTGTGCACACGTGTGCGTGAGTGTGCAGGTGTGTGCCCGTGTGCACCCGTGTGGGCGTACAGATGTGTGTGTGTGTACGTGCAGGTGTGCCTACACGCGTATGCCTTTGTGTGTACACGTGGGGTGTGCACATGTGTGTGCATGCGTGTGCTGCAATGATTTTTAATGTGTCAAATGGACGGGGCCCAGGGTGCCCGGTTCTGGTTAGACGTGGCTCTGGGGGGTGTCTGCGGGGCGTTGCAGGGGGGCATGAACACATGGGGGAGCCCTGGGTCCAACAGGTCACCCCCCACGGGGGCTCATCCGGCCCCACGAGGCCTGAGCGGAGCAAACAGGCAGAGGAGCAAGGACCGGAGTCCGTGCTCCCCACCTGGACCCGGGCGCCCTCGCTGGCTCCTCCCGGGCCTCGGAACCCCGCAGTCGGACGGAGGGTGCGGTAGGCTGTCCTGGGTCCCCGGTGCGCAGACGGCGGGTCCTGGGACGTGTCAGCCTCCGCGATCCCGTGAGCCGATTCCTGCGATCAACAAACAAACACGTCTGCGTCTCCTATTGGCTCCGTTTCTCTGGAGACCCCTGGCTGACACACGTATGCACTTGTTCCCCGTGTACGTGTGTCGTGCATGCTCGTCCCCGGCGTGCTTGTGCCGGTGTGCAAGCACAGAGAGATGCCCTCCCGCCATGCACACGGTCACACGGCGCCTCCTCCGGTTGCCGTCCTGGGCGGCCGTCCCTCTGGAGCCGCCCGAACCCCAGCCCCGGTGTATGCCCCCCACACCTGCCCTCCTCCCCGCCTGCATCATTTCCGTCTGTGGCCCTACCTCCTCCCCAGCTCGCTCTGCACATTTGCTACGTTGTCTCCATCCGGGCCCCTCTGGACGAGAGCCCCAGGGTGAATGGCAGGAGCCCGTGACTCATGGCCCGGGACGGTGCTCTGGGTCGCACGTGGGTGAGTGTGCGTGCAAAGGTCAGGAGCCCCAGCACGGTCCTGCGACAGTGCCCTTGGCGGCTGAAACGTGTCTCCCTGGGGGGGCAGGCAGGTGCGTCTGCCCGTGAGCTGCCCTCCACACAGGAGCGTCACAGAGTAAAAGCCAACAGCCACCCGACGGAGCGGCTGGCGGTCAGGATGTCTGTTGACGGTGACGCCTGCTGAACTTCTCGAACCCCAAACAAACCGGTGACGTGGACGGCTGGGGCCTTCCAGCCCTGGGATGAATTAGGCCCAGGGAACACACGCAACGACACCTTGACTGAAGCTGGGCCCAGACATAGAAGGGACAGGAGGCATCCAGAGGCTCCGCTGTCTCCCAGGCACGTTCCCCCCACACGGGAGATCACGGAGGGACGAGGCCAAAACAGTTTTAAACGGAGTCGCCCGGGGCTCGGAGGGAACAGAGAGACAGGTGGGCGGGCGGCCTGTCCCCTCTCCCGGCCCTGCTGGGCCTCCCCGGGCCGGCTCGGCCGCCGGGGGGCTTGGAGGCCGAGGCAGGTGCAGCCCGCTTCCCCCCGAGCCCGTGGACCAGACCGCGACTGTCCCAGAGGCGGACACGCGTTGACCACAGGGCTGTGTGCGTCCTCAGGCGGCTGCTGAAAACCACAGAGAGAGGCCAACAGCTTCGGGCAGAGGACTAGGGGTCCCGACCTCCAAGCCTCTGAAGCAGGGGGTCAACCCCGCGGGGCTCCCTTCATCCCACGGGGCTCCAGGGGCCCGCACAGAGTCAGAGGTCAAAGAGCCTGTGTCTTCGCTGGTCCAAGCTTCAGGGCAGGCGGGAAACGCTCCCACCTGCAGGCTTCCCACCACACAGTCGTCCGTCTGTCCGCCCCTCCCGCGTGCCCCAGGGCTCCCCCTTTGGACAAATGTGCTTCGTGCAAAATGGGCACGGTGACCACGGGAGGCTTTGTGCATTCAGTGATTTCAATATTTAATTTGCTAAATGTATGCATGGACGCTTGGGATAAAAATGTCCGGAGTTCACTGTCACCCCACGAAAAACGTGTATCGTTCAGACCACTGCCACGGACTGAATGGCGGCCTCCCCAGAATCCACGTGGTCGATCACGGCTCCCAGCAGGACGGTGCCTGGAGGTGGGGCCCCAGGAGGTGGGCGGGGCGTGAGGGCCGAGCCCCAGGAGGGGGGTCAGGGTCCGTATACAAGGGACCCCGGGGAGCGCCCTCCCCGCTGCAGCCACGCGAAGGCCCAGAGGAGGGTCCGCCCGGGACACCGAGTCAGCGGCACCCGGGCCTTGGGTTTCCGGCCTCCGGGACGGTCAGAGGTGATGAGGCTTACGGCCCCCAGCCCGTGTCCCCTTAGAGCAGCAGACGCCGCCCATCACACCACCCAGAGCTGGTGGGACCACCGTGCTCCTTGTTCCACGGTGACAACACGTGTCCACCCGCCCGCTCACCGCCCGCTCTGGGTCAGCCCTGCCCAGGTCTGTGCTGAGTGTCCAGGGAAGCTGGTTCTTATGGGCTCATGATGGCAGCTGTTCCAGGAAGACGCTGGGGTGGCCAGGCATCATCCACCCGGGAGGGCTCCCTGGAGGAGGAAGCCTCGGCCTCAATGACCAGAAGGCGAGAGGGGTGCTGATTCGGGGCAGAGGCGGGTGTGACTAGGTGTGTGGGAGCCAGGCTGGGAGCGGGGGCCCGGAGCCCAGCTCAAGGGCAGGAGAGACGGGAGACTCAGGGGGACTCTGGGTCACGGCCGAAAGGACGGGGTGGCCTGCTAGGACAGGAGCCGAAGGGCAGCTGCTGTCTGTAGAGGGGTCCTGGCTGGAGGTACCAGGAAAATTCTAGATTTCTGTTGTGGCCGCTGGAGGGACGGTGGTGCTCTGAGGGCGGGCAGCATGTGGAGGGGAGGAGGAGGGAGTTTGTTTCCAGA
Source organism: Puma concolor (assembly GCF_028749965.1). NCBI lineage: Eukaryota > Metazoa > Chordata > Mammalia > Carnivora > Felidae > Puma > Puma concolor. The sequence continues at coordinate 1,514,825 of NC_141673.1, forward strand.
CAGGGCTCTTTGGGGGCCGGATACAGGTCGCCCTGACACAGTGGCTCCCCGTCGCCTCCTGGATCCCCTTGGCCTAGCCCTGCACCCCACAGTCGCCTCCTCCCACACACACCCCGCCTCAGGACATTTGCACGTGCTATGTTTCCTCTGTCAGGAAGCAAGCACCTGCTTAGAGGTCTGCGCTCCGACAAAAAGCTCCAGGTGCCACCTGGGAGCCCTCGAGCAGTGCCCGACCCTCACCACCATGCAGGGCAACCGTCCGCGTCTTGTCAGGTTCCCGAGAGCAGAGTCGGCCAGCGACCTGTCTGCCTGCAGGGCCGAGCATCCTGCAGGTGCACCGTGGCAGCTCGGCCTTTCTGGACGGGCCACGGCCACCCCGGCGTCCAGGTCCTAGCCTCGCCTCCGGGGGCTTGCGCCTAAGCTGCTTCAGAGAACCGTCGTCCAGGCACGATCGGCCCCGGGGCCTTGACCCGAGGGTGTCGTGCAGGCCTGGGGCACAGGAGGGGGTTTGGCCATCCCGCGTTGGCTCCACCCGCCTTCTCCACGCCACCCTCCTCCCCCGCCTCGGGGCCGCGGGTGAACCGCGTCCGCGTCAGGACGGCAGTGCCCGAGCCCGCCTCTCCCTCCCGGGTGTGGGTGGGCTTCCTGGGAGACGGGAAATAGAACAGAGAGTTCTCACAGAAGTTTATTTTTATAGCTCTTAAATTTATTTATATTTATCAAATATGTAACCGTCACTGAAATCTCTTTGGAGGGTTTTCAAAAATTAAAGAATCACATCTAAAAATACTGACCCTGATACTCAGTGTGCGTGGATAAGTCCCCGGTCCCAGGGACATGGGGACAAAGACGCGTCTGGGAGTGCTCGGCGGGCTGGGGACGTGGCCGGAGGACGTGTCTCTGTCCCCCGTCCACTTGGGCCCGAAATAGTCCCGGCGACAGGCCGCCTGTGACTGTGCCAGACGCAGCGGGGGGAACCAGAGAATCTGCAGTTTGCTCGTTTGTCGGTTCGTTCAGCGCGCCCAGAACGAGCACGCGCCCAGTCGACTGTCATCCCCGGGCGGCTCTCGGGCTGCCTTCGCGGACCCCGCGCGCCGCCCCGGCCACGCCGACCCCGCGTCCCCGGCCATCGCCTGTGGGGCGGGTCGTCGACTTCCCTTGGTAATAACTCCTGAGAACAGGACGCTTCTGCTCCTGCTCCAGCGGGGACCCCAGCACGGAGCCCACGGAGCACCTGCCCCCGGGGGAGGAGAGGCCGGGTCTCCCCAAGCACACTCCTATGCCCGGGCGTCCCCGGGGCTGGCCTGGCCACCCTCATGCCCCACACTCAGTGCGGGGAGACTGCCCTGCGGACCGGAGGAGACGATTCCAATAGCGCCTCAGCCTGGGAGAAGCCACACTGTGCCCGCGGCCAGCTCTGGCCACCTGGAGACCTGCCGCGTCTCCAGGGACCCCAGGGTCCTGGCCAGGAGGAAGTAGGGATGCCACACGTCCAAATGCAGTGGCCAGCAGGTCATCTGAGGGGGACCCACCCGTCCTTCCAGGAGGGAGAGGAGATAAGGTTCCTCGCGCCCACACCCTGTCCCCCCGGAGGTCGGAGCTCAGGGCACGGGGGGCGGGGGGGCTTCCTGTTCTATGTGGCAGGAATCTCGGGGGCCCCCTGAGGAGGCATCATCATGCCCCGTGCGTCCAGCAGAGGCCCGGCCACGAGCAGCGACTGGATGTTTGCTCAGTGAGTCCCTTCAGGGCGGTGGCCAGTGCGGGGTGTCCTAGAGGGAGGGGAGGGGCCCCCCAAGATAGAAACACCGTGTCTGTTGAAATCGATCCCAACTCAAAGTGAGCACTTTGCGCTGGGCCAGGAGCCCTCTTCGCTGTCGACGCCGGGGAGTCCGAGTGACGCGCGTGCAGCCGAGTCCCGTCCCTGACAGACTCACATTTCCCTCCTCAGCCCCGGTGACCTCGGGCTCCACATCTGGTGTCGTCCCGCGCCTCCCTCCATCCAGGGCAAACAGCAGACACCAGAGCCCCGGGAGGCCCCCCCTCAGGTGGAGGCCAGAGGCCTTGGGCCCCTTGGCCCCCACAGGAGAGACCTGCCCTGTGCAGGCAGGGGACACACATGGCCCAGGCTGTGCACCTGCCCGGCCGCCCTGACCCTCCTCCAGCACATGCACGGGGCAGAGTGACTCCAAGCTGGGGCAGGGCACACAAGCGTGGGCTGGAGGGTCCTGGACGCAGGACACAGGTCTCGACCACTCAGCCGTATTAGGGTGAAGGTCCCGCCACTCCCTCCTGTCCTGTCCCCTCCTGTCCTGTCCCCAGCCTGTCCTGTTCCAGCCTGTCTTATCCCCCAGCCTGTCCTGTCCCCAGCCTGTCTTGTCCCTTCTAGTCTGTCCTGTCTCCAAACCTGTCCTGTCCCCAGCCAGTCCTGTCCCCCAGCCTATCCTGTCTCTAAGCCTGTCTTGTCCCCCAACCTGTCCTGTCCCCAGCCTGTCCTGTCTCCAAGACTGTCCTGTGCCCCAGCCAGTCCTGTCCCCAGACTGTCCTGTCCCCAGCCTGTCTTGTCCCCCAGCCTGTCCTGTCCCCAGCCCGTCTTGTCCCCCAGCCTGTCCTGTCCCCAGCCTGTCCTGTCCCCAGCCTGTCCTGTCTCTAAGACTGCCCTGTCCCCCAGCCTGTCTTGTCCCTTCCAGCCTGTCTATCCCCCAGCCTGTCCTGTCTCCAAGCCTGTCCTGTGCCCCAGCCAGTCCTGTCCCCCAGTCTGTCCTTTCCCCCCAGTCTGTCCTGTCCCACAGCCTATCCTGTCCCCCAGTCTGTCCTGTCCCACAGCCTGTCTTGTCCCTCCCAGTCTGTCCTGTCCCCAGCCTGTCCTGTCTCCAAGACTGTCCTGTGCCCCAGCCAGTCCTGTCCCCCAGTCTGTCCTGTCCCCAGCCTGTCCTGTCCCCAGCCTGTCTTGTCCCCCAGCCTGTCCTGTGCCCCAGCCTGTCCTGTCCCCAGCCTGTCCTGTCCCCAGCCTGTCCTGTCCCCAGCCTGTCCTGTCCCCCAGCCTGTCCTGTCCCCAGCCTGTCCTGTCTCCAAGCCTGTCCTGTCCCCCAGCCAGTCCTGTCCCCCAGCCTGTCCTGTCCCCCCAGCCTGTCCTGTCCCCCAGCCTGTCTTGTCCCTCCCAGTCTGTCCTGTCCCCCCAGACTGTCCTGTCCCCCAGCCTGCCCTGCTTCTGCGCACTGGCCCTTGGGGATCCTGTATGGTGATCGCCCGCCAGGCAGGTGCTCGGACTGTGGCGCTGGCCCCCCCTGCCCTACTATCAGGAGGCAGCACGTGCTCGCCTCCAAGCACAGGATGCCAGGTGTCGTGGCCCTGGAGGTGGAGTGTGAGCCGATCCCCGGGAAGGAAGCGATGCCCGGAGTCGAGGGTCCTGGCTGTCGTCAGGTGAGGTGCTGGAGGGGGGCTGTTCCCCAGGGAGAGGGAGAAGGGGGGCTTTCCTAGAGCGTCACTATTTTTGCTTCTGAACCCCTAAAACCTGCGCGCGTGTGTGTGCGTGGGATTCTGGGCGTCTCTGGCTCCGTGTCGGGCCCCTGACGGTGGGACGGAGCGTCGGCCTCTGCAGAACCGGCCCAGACCTGCAGGTGACCCTGCTTTGCCACGGGTCTCGTCCTCCTTTCCCTGCGCCCACGGACGGCTCTTTCTCTCCCAGAGATCCGGAGCTCCGAGGACCTGTCCCCCGGGCCATCGCCGCTCTCACCGTCTCCGGGCGCCCCCTCCACGTCACAGGTTCGGGGAACCAGGGCACATTCGCTGCCCGCAAGCCCCGGGGACCTCGGCCGCCTCCCGCTCTGCCCTCGCAGACCACCTTGAAAGCGCGTTCAGCACGCTCCGCCGAGGGCCCTTCCCTCTTGTCAGCGGACAGAAGGCTCCGGAGATAATATTCTTCTTAAAAATTCAGTAATTATGTATCGAGTGGCTACCAACCGCAGAGAAAATATGCATATTAAAGCGCCCGTAATTACATAATAAGCACTTTCTGTCAATTGCATTTTGCCACCGTGTACTCTCCGTCCCCTTTATCTTAAAGAAATTTTAGAAACAATTACCATAAGCACTAACATAAATCAAGCACCAGGCGCCGGGTTAATGCGAAATTAGGGGTTCGTCTGAGCACGTGGACGGGTTTCAGCTCGAGTATCACGAGCCCTCATCACGAGAGACCCGGGCTCCGCGGAGGAGGAGCTCAGGGCCGACAGGGGGCCGCGGCAGAGCCCCGAGGGCGCCCCCGGGAGCCGCTCAGCTGGGGCCACCAACATGCCACGTCACCGGCCGCTCCGGCTCAAGGCGTCCACGGGGCGGAGGCCCTCACCGCCTAGAGGCCGTGGGGAAACCGTCCGTCCACCCCACACGCACCTTCTTCTTCTGAGCCCCACTGCACGCCAACCAGCCACCCAACGGACACGGGAGCAAAGCCCTACGGGGTCAGCGGCCACGTGAGCCGTCCGCACCGGGATGCGGCCACGGGGCCGCTGAATCCTCAGAGAAGAGCTTTCAGAGGAAACAGACGGGTCAGCTCTTCCCTCGGTCTTCCCTCTGCCCTTTGCCCTTCCCGCCTGGAAGGACCACGCAATGCCGAAGGCACGGCCGCCCTTTTGTGCCCACGAGACCTCCGGGGACGGCAGAGCCGAGAAATGAGGGGCCGCCTCCTGAGGGCACGAGGGGGGGCCCGCCACACCGTTCTGGACAACTTCTCCTCAACCATACTGGTTGGCATTTGGGCAGGACGAGGGCCCCAGGTTGTTTTCACCGCCCTTGGGAGAGCCCTCTTCCTTACGGGCGAACAGAAGGCCGGTGAGGGTTCAGCTCAGAGGCTGCCATCTCAAGGTAGAACTGATACGTCTTGGGTGGCCCTTGGTCCTGAGCCTTTGGCTCGTTGGGGACACGTTGGCGGCAGCCCAGGATGGGCGGGCTGCGGGCCGAAAGCCGCAGAGGTGCGACCCCGACGCTGAGCTCAGGGCCCCCACCAAACCTGCCAACACGCCACCCGCCTCTGGGTGAGGTTTGAAGCCACGAGGTGCGTCTGGCCCTCCGCACATTCACCTGCCTCCTCAACGGTCTGCACGGGGGCCACAGGGTTCCTGCCCTGCCGACGTGGGGGCCCCGAGGGGCTGCCTTCTGTCCTAGTCGTGGTGGTCCCAGGAGGCCCTCCCGCATGGTGTCGCTTCTCCCTCGGGGCTCCGGTCAGGGGCGCTGGGGCGTCCTCCTGTGCGTCCAGGCAGCAGGGCTGGACCAGGGCTCAGCTGTGGCTGCCGGGACCGGTGCCTCATTCACCGCAGCAGGCTCTGTGGCATCATCACCCCCCACGCTCGCCGCCGGGCGTCCGACGGGTTAAGAGGGTCACAAACTGTGCTGGGTCCAAGTGCCGGCTCCTCGGGATCCTGGGCGCTCAGAGGCTGGCAGGGCCCTCGCTCCCTCCAAGGCTCCTGTGGGTCTGCGAGCGCTCCCCCAGCACCGTCGCTCCTGCTCCCTACACCCCAGCTCCAAGCAAGTGCCACGCAGAGAGCCTCCCGCCCTGTGTCTCCCGTGCCAGTGACCCCTGTGCCCCGACGTGGCTTCATTTCTGCCTTTAGCCACCCCCAGCTGGGCTGAATTGGCCTCATTTGCTCAGATCCTCAGTGCCGCCCCAGACGAGAGCATCCCCAGACGAGAGCATCCCCAGACGGGAGGGTCCCCAGACGGGAGGGTCCCCAGACGGGGGTTTGCTCTGCCCTGAGCCTGCTTGTCTCTCAGTATTTGCAGAATGATGGAGGAACAGGTGGATGGGCAGACAGGTTGGGGAGACACGCACTTCTCCGTCCGACTAGCTTGTGTCACCGCTGTGCCCGCGGGCCCCTCGCTCGCCAGCCTTCCCGGGAGGCAGACCCTGCGGGCGCCCACCCCGATGGCCCCCGTGTCCCAGCTCCAGAGGGGGGCTCGCTGGCGGTCCCCGAGGCAGCGGCACGCCCTGCACTCACAGCCCCTGCGCTAAGTGACGTTAAATTCAGGGCTGCAAACCTCTGACTGCGGCCAGCGCTGCCCTGGGATCTCGTGGAACGTGTGCAGGTCAGTGACATGCGAATGACAAACTGAAAATCAAATTTCGAGTCGCTTAACATGTAAGAATAGAATAAAGTCTTTTAAAAGAAAAGAATCCAACAGCCAAATTCTGTGTAGGAGCCAAAGCCGGGACCAGAAAAGTAGTAACAAACATAGAAATCTGCCTGCCATTCCCGTGCCCTGGAGGCAGCGGGCCAGGTCCCAGGGGGCCGCCACCTCCTGCTAATGAGCCCCCCCGCCCCCCACCCCCTCCCGCACCCGCCAAGAGACTCCGGGCCACGGCTGCTACCGGCCTGGGTCCCGGGAAACAGGTTCCCCAGCCGTGTCCTTGCGCGGAGCAAACGTGGCTCGCGTCACCTGATGGTGCCACAGCCCAGCAGAACCCAGGTCCCGCAGAGGACGCTCCAGACCTCCGTGCGCTGGGGCTTGTGGCCACAGGGCAGACGTGAGGGGCCTAACCGGGGGCAGGTGGGTCTCGGAGAGAAGCTCTGCCCTCCACACGCCGAGGGCTGTCTTCCAGCCTGACGCCCCTCGTGAAGTTGCGCGTGTGTGTGCAAGTGTGTGTGTGTGTGTATGTGTGTGTACCTGTGCCTGTGTGTGTATGACTATGCATGTCTCTGTGCGTGTTTGTGTGTGTGTCTGTCCGTGGGTGTGTCCGTGTGTATGTGTGTGTGTTCGCGTACCCTCCCCCCCCCCAATGAAATCCAGTCTGCATGGTGCTTCCTCTCTAGGCTAGGCCGCCCTGGGTCTGGTCGGGACAGTGGAGGGCGGTGTGACGGGACGAGGGGCGGGGTGAAGACCACAGAGGGGACCCCAGGGTCCCGGGGGAGCGGCCTGTGGGAAAGTGCAGGCCGTGGGGAATGACAGTGGCCCCAAGGGCTGGGGAGCGGGGGAGCCCCCGTGATGGTCAGGGTCACGTGGGTCAGGGCTGGCGTCTCAAGAGGTGATGGTCTCCATGCACGGCCCCGGGTCCCTGTGGCCCAGGTCCCCCAGGGCAGGGGTGCGGCTGAAGCTCCACGGGGGCTTGGGGACAGAGCACCGGACTTGGAGCCCCCGGGCTGCACGGACAAACCCCAGAGAGCGCGAGAGTGCCCCAAACCCCCCTCGGCACGGCTGTCGGGGGCCGGTTACAGTCTCGCAGCTGCAGGGTTCCCGTCCGCACACCCGGCCCCACGCTGGCTCGTCCACACGATGTCCACCAGCTGAGCAGAAGCTCGTGTTTCAGACCAGAAACCCCAGCCGTGTAGTGACTCGAGTCCCAGCACCGCTTGCTACACGCAGTACCCCCCCACCTCGTGGAGCGGGGACCCGCCTCCTTAACAGGGACCTGTCTGGTCGCTTTGAGGTGTCGTTTGCAATTCTAACAATAAACGCGTAAAACAATTAAGTGTAAGATTCAAGAATGGAATTCAACACAAAGTAAGTCCGACGAGAAGTAAGGAAACCCGCTAACACGGTCTGTAGAGGACCCGGCTCCCGCCTCGAACACGAATCTGCCCCCTGCGTCACACGACTGGGCGTCAGGGTCCCAGACGGAGGGAGGTTCGGAAGGCCAGCCCTGGCAGGTCTGACATGTGCCCGGTTGTCCCCACCGAGAGGGAGAGGGGGAAGGGTGGCCAGTCCCCAGGGTCCCCAGGGTCCCCAGGCCCCTAAGGAGAGGCAGTGGGGAAGCGTGGCTGGCACTCGGTCCCCGGTGCTGCCCAGAGGGGTGGCTCACTGAGGGGGTCCAGACACTGGGTTCCTTCTGGGTGAGGCCTCTGGAGAGCGGGAAAGCCCATCAGTCCTCCGGCCTCTGGTCCCTGCAGGTGGACGTCCAGGCTGCGAGGAGGCCCCGAAGCCAGGGGACGTCCAGAATGCGTTGGCTTTACTCACCTGGGTCAGCCCTCGGCCACACTTGGTGGAGGGACACGGAGGCTGGCTGGGTCTTGCTGAGGCCCTGTGACACGGCACATGCCAGCTCTGTGACCACACAGCAAGCGGCTGGTCCCTTGGCCCTGTAGCCTTTGGGCCCGGCTTCGGGGGGGCTCACGCTGCTCAGAATCCCCCAGTCCCAGCCGCCCCGGCCCGTGGTGCCGTCCAGGCGGATGCTGGACAGAGTCCCGGCCGCAGCCCAAGGGGCTGGGCCCCATGTGTTCGCCTGGAGGTCTCGTCCCCTTCCCTGTCCCAGAAACAACCCCCCCCCCCCAGAGCCTCTCTGTCATTACTCCGAGGAGCACAAACCGGGGGGCAGAAATGGTGTGCAAGTCCTCATGTGCCCTGCAGGCCTTCGGGTGACAGCCCAGGAGGGGCCTGAGGATTTCCCGGCGAGGGCACGGCGGGGGAGAAAGGAAGCAGAGATCGACCACTGTGTCTCCAGGCCTCCTCACCTGGGCAGCACCTGCTGAGAGTCTCCCTGGCCTGTCCCTCCCGCCCCCCCGCTGTGTCCTCACACAGCCGCAGCCTGCAGGGGCGGTCCAGCCCTGCCCCAGGCCGCCCTGGCCTCCTCCGTCCCCCGCAGCGGGTCCAAAAGCTGCCGCGGTTCTCAAAGTCGCCCTTCGCCCACCCCTGCGCTGTGTTCCAGGCCGCAGGACGGTTCATCATGCCCTGTTTTCATTCCCTCAGGTTCCTGTCTGCAGGTCCGTGCCGCTGACCCAATACGTGTGAGGCGGCTTCGCGTCTCCCGGGTTTCTCATGGACTCGGGCAAGTCAGAAAACGGAGGCCTCGGTTTCAGGCGCTAAGGCCCCCCGCCCAGGCCGTGCAGCTGCCAGGGGCGGCCTCCTGAATGCCGCTGGCCCTCAGCGGCCTGTCCAAGCAAGGGGCTCCGGAGGAGAAGGGGCCGGGCCGTGGGGCGCACTTGGGGAGGGGGCGTGTGAGGCCGGAGCAAAGAGACTGGGCCCGAACACATGCGGGGCTCCCCCTCTCGACCGGAGGCCGCCCGGTGTCGCCTCGAGTAGTTGACAACAACGTGCACCTGGAGGGGGCGCCCAGGTCGCGGACGCCATCACCGGGTCCTCCTCTGAGAGCGTCCTTCGATGCTCCCCGCAGGGAGGTGACCGAAGATCGGAGCGTGTGTTTTCCCTGCGTTTTTAAATCTTCCCCACAAATACCTATTTCCGTAGATGTCAACAAGTTTGTTCTGTTTTAAAATTTTACATTCGGGGCACCTGGGTGGCTCGGCTGGCAAAGTATCCGACTCTCGATTTCGGCTCAGGTCACGGTCTGTGGGTTCAAGCCCCGCGTCGGGCCCTGTGCTGACAGCTCGGAGCCCGGAGCCTGCTTCGGATTCTGTGTCTCCCTCTCTGTCAGAAATAGACATTAAAACATGTCAATAAATGAAACAAAATAAAAAGTAAAAACTTACATTCGAGGTACACTGCGTGCGTCCTTTTGCAACACGGCCTCTCCTGCTTTTCTGCTGCAGGTGCGCCTTTGGGGTTCACCCTGGTCTGTGTCTGAGCATCCAGTTCAGTCTTTTTAACTGACGACATTACTCTGAACGTGAATAGACCACGGCTGGTTCCCGCACGGACCTGCCCCTTCCCCAGCCGCCTCCCGCAAGGCCCCGGACCCCCTGCCCACAGCGTGGGGGCCACCCCGTTCCCGCGGGGGGCCGTGGGGCCAGGGACGAAGCGAGCGGGTGCACGGGACGCCGGCCACCATTCTCTGTGCTCCTGCGAGCGGACTGTGGGTGGCCCACGCCTGCCTTCCCACGGCGGGTCTACGTCTGATTCCCTCCTGCGCATTCTCTTTATGTTTCCACGCGCCCTTGGCCGCGATCCACCGCTCCCGCGGTGCGTAGAGCCCTGTGTTAGCGTCACTTTGAACGCAGGAATCTTTGCTTCTTAAGGGAAAAATAGCTCCTCACTGCCTTTATGACAACCCGAATACTTGTCCTGTTGTGGATGTTCTCACTCTTCTCTCTAACATTCCTTCTTGTGTTTCCGTCACGTGTTTATTATTTCCTTTCATTCTACCGAAGTTTCATTCGGTCCTTGCGATGGTCTGTTTCCATCCTGGGTCCCGTCACCTCTCTCGCTGCCTGTGCGCGGACAGAGACGCGCTGGCGGACCGAGTTCTCAACCCCCGACGTCCACGATGGAGGCCCCGCGGCCTCCGGGCTGGGGACGAGGGGAGACGCGTGGGATTTTCTTTCCGCCTTTGCCTCGCTTCTCGCTTCTGTCAAAACAGCCTGGGATTGTGCAGCCTTTGTCTGCTCTCCAAAAGGGCCATTCTCTCAAGTCTGGCAAATCGGTCCCTTGCAGCCGGGGCTGATAGCTTTACGCGTAAACACCGGGCCTGTCTGCAAGGAATCTGAGGGAATTTATTCAGCTTGATTACCTACAGGTGTCTGGCAAGAGGAAGATTTATTGGATTTTTAACTGTCAGTTAGAATAGAGAGTATTGAACTTTCTATTTTTGCACCCTTTCTCAGCAAGGTCAATACCGAGGCGTCCGTCACCTGTCACCACCGAGCTGATATTCATAATCCAGACAATCCTCTGCCTGTCAGGAAACCAAAAGAGACAAGTCCCCTCTGCCTCCCTGATGATGGGAGACACAGGGCACACGCCCGGGACCCGCAGAGAGACCGGGGAACAGGGGATCACGCGGCCAGCCTTCCGTCCCTGTCCCGGCCTCCGCTCGGTTGAAGCAGGGGCACCCCGGGGGCCTCTAAGCCGCAAGGACCTGGGTGTGAGGGCCTCCCCGTCTCGATCCTGACCGGCCTCGGGCAGCTGTGTGCCTCCAGGACCCTCGGTGTCCTCGTCTGTGATGCAGAAACTATAGTAAGGGCAGCACACACACCTCATGGGACATGCTTGAAGGGTGCTGACGCTTCCCACTCAGACTCTACCGTAGCCCAGAGGCACGCATGGCCCCAGCCTTCCACATCCAAGAATGCTTCCGGGAGGAGGTGTCTGTGTGGGATCCGGCCGAGACGGCAGGTGGAGAGCAAAGGAAGGCGTGACTGAGTCTGTCCTGAGATGCTCAGTGGTTGGCCAGTGGGTTGGACGTGAAGGACGCTGTCTCTTAGGGGTGCGCGGAGGGCATGTTAGCGTGAGGTGAAGCCCTGGAATGTTCTTCCACGGACTTGGATTCAGGGTCCGGACACAGGGCTCTGCTCAGAGTGGGGTGGCCGTGTCCTGAGAGACCCTGGCCTTTCCCAGAGGCATCCTGGCAGGCAGGGGACGGTCCAGAAAGGAGAGGGCCTCCCCTCGTCCCTTCCTGGCCCTCTGTCCTCTGCACAAGGTGCCCACTCTGTCCCCAGCGGCTTGGCCGGAAACCTGGGCTCACCCCGGGGCAGACACCAGCCCGATGTCCACTAGCCTCTGGCGCCTCCCGACCTGGGGCCTGGCGACCACGACCCACCTGTCGGGACAGGGAAGGAACGCCTCTGGGCCTGTGGGACCTTCTGCCGCCCGTAAGCCGGGCCGAGCCCGGGGCCCTGTGTCAGACCATCTCCCTGGGGGCCGCCGACTCAGGCTTCCAGTTCGTTTTCATTTGATTTAACTAAACTTCAAGCCCTTGGTCCTGGACTGAGCGATGGGGGTGCCCGGGGTCCGGGCATGGCGCCTGTGCTCACGGGGGCCTGAGGGCCGGGTGTTGGGGCTGCAGACACAGGGCAGGCAGTGGAGGCCCCGAGAGAGCTTCTGTCCCGGCACTTCCCGCGACTCCTGACGTCAAGTTAAACGCAGGACGGAATGGAAAGAAGAGACGGGACAGGACGCTGCTCCGGGCAGAAGGAGGCAGACGGGGCCTGACGGGGGCCGGATTCTGCAGTGGGAACTCAGCCCTGGGCCCCTGGAGGTAGAGAGAGTGGCAGAAATCGGCAAGGCTGAACTGAGGGCAAGTGTTCACAGAGGCCAGAGCAGAAGATTCCACGGGGAAACGGATTCAAGGCCAAACCTGCACCCAGTGGTCATTCTAGAACCTTCTGTGTGGCTCCCGCTCAGCTCACCTCCCAGACTCCGACCTCCATGAGGCTGAAGCTGGGAATGTGCTCGGGCCGGAGCAAGGATCCGATGCCCCCAGGACGTTGGAGTCGGGGCTGCTGGCACGCACCCACACCCCACGATCGGGGACATTCGCGAGGCCTTGCGACCCGGAGAGCTGGGAAGGCCAGAGGCGGCAGACAAGGGCAACGGGCGGGGCCGGACACGGCTGAGCCGGGGCAGGAGCGGGGCTGAGACCCCAGCGCCCAGCACTTTGCGGCCCGGGGAGGGGGAGCCGGGCAGAAAGAGGCGAGCGCCCCGTCAGCAGAAACGAAAGAAGGCCCCCAATCTGTCGAGATGTCACCTAGGTCAGCTGTAATCGCCCCAAAGCTAGAGATGCTCCTGTCCCACAAGAGATGAAACTAAGGGCCGAGGAGACTCACGAACCCCAAAGCCACCGCGGTGAAGGCAGGTGGGAATCCGGGCCTCCTGGAGGCCTCCTCGTCCCGCCGTGAGGCCTGCTCTGTCTGCCGGTCACAGAGGGCGGCCCCCGTGGGCCCTGCATCCCGGTGCGGCCGGCCCAGGGGGTCAGCTCAGGACAGCGACCTTGCCTCCGGGCCTTCGGGCTTTGCTGGTCATCACAAAGACCTTTCTTCCCCTCCCGGGTGAGACTGGCATTTGGGCGGCCGATTAGGGGGCCCCGTGACGGTGCGCGTGCTCCACCTTGGGGTCACGCCGCGGCGCCCGTCCCACACAGCCAGTGCGGCAGGGACTGCGTGTGTGCGCGTCTGCTGTCCGGGAGGGGCTTCGAGAGGACGGTCCTTTGTTAGCGGAAGGTCACGCGGACGCTAACCTTTGCAGGGAGACAAAGGCCGCCCCTGCCAGCAGCTGGGCCTGAGCCTTCTGGAAAACGCAAAGTCATGGCTCCGAACTGCTGGGTCAACGTGGCTTCTGAGGACGGGGTCTGTGAGCACTTCACCGGAGCCCCTGCTCCCTGCTCAGCGGGAGGAAACGCCATCTGGGAAAGGGCCACGGCAAGGTGCATCCCTCAGGACACCGGAGCCCCGGCCCTGTCTCAGGGAGAGGCCGGGGCTGGGAGCCACCGGGGCGCCTTCACGGGGCCACCCAGCGAGTTCTCTCTCTCACAGAGCTCCCCCTTCCTGGAACACCACCGCCTCCACCCTGCTCTCCCAGAGAGCGTCCCCCGCCCAGGCCGGGGTGGGGACACCTCGGTAACATCCCAACGCAGCCCTGTTCCCTCTGCCTTCCCCGGAGCCGCGCTGCCCCCCTCCTCCGGGCCCCCACTCGCTGGGCGCTGCTCACCGGGCACGGGGTGACCTGCAGGGGCTGGAACAACAAAGCAAGGGGGAGCACGAGACGGGGCCCAAGTGCAAGCCCAGGGGCTAACGAGCCAGGAGATCGACCTGGACCCGCCATCAGTGCACCACGCTGAACACTGTGCAACTCTGGGGTCCACACACCTGCAGGGCGCAGCTGACGGAGGGAGCCAGGGAGAGGGGCCTGGGATGCGCCTCCGGGAAGAGGACGGAGCAGGTGAGGGAAGGAGGGGGCGGGAGGGGGAGCGGCGCCCAGGACGCAGCCGAGGCTGGAGGAGGAGGGGCAGGTGTGGCCGAGCACGGCCAGATGGCCGAGGAGCCCTGGAGGGCAGACGCCCGCGCAGCCCCCGATGGGGTGGCGGCCTCTCCGGGGTTTCTGGGTCGAAAGGAATGCGCCTCCTTGGCATTCATACATCTCCAGTTGCTTCCAAAGGAAGTTCTCATTTCGGCCGTCGATGTCAGGGGGCCGGACGCCCTGCATCCCTCCTGACAATTATTTTAGGCGTAGTCGGTCAAGTAGGTGGTCGGGCAGGACGACCGGGGGTGCAACCGTCCGGAACAAAATGAGCCTGAGCACCTGTGAGCACATCCTGTCCTCTAAGCTGCCCACTCAGTCACCCCCACCTGCCTGCTGGGAGGCCTTGCCGTTAAGAGGAGTCGACTCCGGGGTTTCTGAACGTGCTCCCAGATGCCTCCGCTGCACGACCCGGGTCCGCTCTGGCCGGCAGGCCCCCTGTCACTTTCCCTGGGGTTTTAAGATAGGGGGATTTGGGCACGGGAGGACCTGCCTGCCGTCAGTGGCACTCTTCCGCGGTGTGTGTGAGTGTGGATGCATCTCACGCATGCTCACGGGCGTGCACACACAGAGGCGCTGGGCGCCTTTGTTCATGTCGTGCGCAGTTTGGGGATTCCGGGCCAGAGGCTCTGGGGAGAGTCGGCATCTGCCAAAACCACGCGCAGAAGCCCACGGACAGACACGCCTCCCCTTGGAGATCGCACAGAGTAAGCTCGTGATTCCAGCAGAATGTGACTTGGGGGGCAGTTGGATACAAAGTAAATCAATCACAATTAGTCAATTAGTAGCTTTTTTTTTTTTTTTTTCTTTTCGTGCCAGCTGCTTGCTGTTCCACAAGGAAACGGACAATATTCCGCCAGGCAAAGATGTCATCAGCGACTCAGATTTCGTAGTACTTGAACGAGAAAGGTGCAGGCCCCACGAGGTGATGAATATAAATTGTCCTGGTGAGACCAGGGGAGACCCGAGTCAACACAGGGCACTTTGGCTCCACTGGGAAAACTCAACAAAGATGTGATTCGCTCCCCGGGGGGTTGTCGCATTTAGCTTTGCGGGTTTATTGTTTATTTCACGAATGTACGAATAGAAAACCGTCCCAGGTAGAATCAAGGGGGCTCTCTGACACCTGCAACGGTAGGACACAATTCCCACGGAGGCACCACCGCTCGTCCCAGAACATCCGGAGACGCAGGGAGGGAAACGGCACCCGCCCACGTATCACAGCTCGGCATCGAGCAGCCACAATCGGGACGCGGGGCTCTGGCCCCGGGGTCAGTGCACAGACGTGAGCAAAAGAGAGAGTCCACGTGGAACCGCTCCTGCCCGGAATCCCGGCCACAGAGGGATCTTTATTCCACAGAGAGGGAAGTGTTTATTGTGTTGGCACGAAGCCGAGAGGCCAACCATCCGGGATGAAAACAGCATTCTCCCCTCAGGGTTATAACAAATTCGGGGTAGCTCAACATCTAAACGTAAACCACAGGAAGTTTAGAAGAAAATTCGGAGGGGCACTCGTGTGAGTTTGGAGGAAGCAGCGGGAAGCCGGGTTCTGGAATCTAGATGCGTTTCACGGCTCAGAGCTTCACGAGGGTGGACGCCCGGCACGTCTGTCCAGGGGCCCAGAGGACAAGCTGGGGCCCAGGTCGATCTGTTTGTCACACGCCTGGCCATGGAGAGAGAGTGTCCACACGGACGAGGCGTTCCGGCAGACGGACGGGCCTCCTCCCGACAGCGGGACGGGACTGAACAGCGTGAGCGGGGAAACAGGCAGTTGGGAGGAGAGGAACCCCGCGGGCCACACAGACTCTTGCTTGTTTTATAAAGATTCCGAAGAATTCTGCTCCTGGCTGCGTCCCTCTTGCCCCTGTTGGAAGGGCGACATCCAAACCCGTCAGGGAGGATGCGGGACAACAGGACGTCCCGACGGTGGCGGCCGAGACGGGAGCTGTAGCGACGCCGGTGGGAAGCAATCGGGACATGGCTGAATATTCAGGAGGCGTGTTCCCTGTGACCCAGAATCCGCCTTTGGAGCCTCTCCTTCAGAATAAAGGACATCAGGTGCGTGTGTGTCTGGCGGGGGGCGGGAGGGGGTCTCTGACCCGCTGGTACCGCCGTGCTTTGATGGCAAGAAGCGGGGCGGGGCGCCCGGGGGGCTCCGTCAGGTAAGCGTTCGACTTTCACTCAGGTCATGATCTCGTGTTTCGTGGGTTCAAGCCCTGAGTCAGGCTCCTTGCTCGCGGTGCCGGGAGTCTGCATGCAATCCTCTCTGCCCCTCCCCGCTGACATTCACTGGCTCTCTCTTGCTCTGTCTTTCTCTCAAGATAAATAAATTAAAAAAATTTTACAAGGGGCGCCTGGGGGGCTCAGTCGGTTAAGCGTCCGGCTTCGGCTCAGGTCACGATCATGCGGTTCGTGGGTTCGAGCCCCGCGTCGGGCTCTGTGCTGACAGCTCGGAGCCTGGAGCCTGCTTCGGATTCTGTGTCTCCCTCTCTCTCTGCCCCTCCCCCACTCATGCTCACGTGCCCTCTCTCTCTCTCTCTCTCTCAAAGATAAATATACATTAAAAAATACAACAAAAGGAAGCGTGGATTCTCCCAGGGGCTATACGGAAGGGACTGGGTGTGCAGGGAGGGGACACAGTGCCCGTCACGTCATGAGGACTCCACCCGGATGGCTCCACAGCCTTGTCTGTTCACTGTTGTGATGCGGCAGCTCCACCCATGGTGGGACCGAGCCGACTGGGTCTCGGAGTCTCCACCCGCGGAGGAAGGGGGCTGGCCGAGCCCCACACCGCGGAGGGTGTGGCCAGGGTCAGATGCCCCGTCTTCTCTACCTCTTTTAAACAAGAGAGCGGTCTGGCCGAACGGCCACGGCCCCTGGCGTTGCCCCCCCGGAGCGAGCCCTCAGCCCATCACCGTGACGGCCACAGAGACCGGAGGCTCGCAGCTCGGGGCCCCCGGGGCCGCCGACAGGCCGGAGCCCCAGGCCCAGGCGGGCGCCACCAGCCACGGGTCCCATGAGTGTCTGACACACGGCGGCTGCGGGTTTCTAATCGTCCCGCACCGTCGCGAGGCCACGCCGGCCGGCCCCAGGAGAAGGCGCGAATGCGGGCTCCCACGACCACTGCGGGGCGCCTGCCCCCTCTCTGAATTCAGGAGGGATTTAGCGAGAAGTTTCCCAGGGAGAGCAAACATGTCTGCCTGCGTGGCACTCGCATCCTGGGAGGGTGCGCATGATGAAATGAGACGAAATAGGAAAGGTTAGCGTCTGCTTGCCCGCCCACCACCGGGGTGCCATGGGGACCGGTGAGGACAGCCCACCCCGTGCCATGGACACTTGCCCCACTCCTCCTCCTCTTGTGCGAGCCACAGACCCACGGCGCCTGGGGCGGGGACAGTGGACACCCTGGGCACACGTCTTCCCTGGACAAGGCTGATGGGAGGACACACAGATCCCAGGGACCGAGGACCCGTCTGGCCAGGAGCTGCCCGCACCCCTGGGCCTCATCCGCCCTGCCCCCCTGGGCTGGCCACCCCGCAGGGGGAGGATGCACATGCATGGGGACCCTTCAGCCTTTCCTGAGGGCGCCGGCCCTTCCGCCGACTGTGCCCAGGGCGCAGTGGCCTCTGTCCGTCTGTCCTGCCCTCCCTGCAGGACACTGGCATCTCGTCCGAGACAAACTGTCGGTTCTTTCCGTTCCCACAAGCCCGAGCGACCTGAGACCGTGGGTGAGCCCGGAAGGCGAGCTCCCGGGACAGCGGCCAGCTCTCACCAGGGCTCAGCATCCCCTCAACCATCCCGTCCCCATGGTTTCCTGTCTGCATCTGAAACAGGTTAACGGCAGTCCTGTCATCCCGGCTGTTTGGTGAGTGAGCTGAGGCACTAAGTCCTGGGTGGGTCCACGATGCTGCTCTGTGATGCGAAGCCCCATCCTCTTGGCCACCGAGGGCCGGTCTCCCACCCTGTCCCCATCTTCTGTCCACATGCAGCCGGAGGGGGGGGGGTTGGTCTTCCATCAGGGGACCCCTCACAGCCACTGTCCCGGAACCACAGCTCAGGGGGGGAAGGGCGAGGGGCAGGGGGCACGGCCAGGGTCCAGGGGGACAGAGAGGGGGAGGGGACGACACGCTGCTGTGGACGTGGCCCTCAGAGGGACCAGACGCCCCGGTGGGGAGGCCCCAGGCCAGGCCAGGAGGGCAGTGGGCTGGGTACAAGTGACGAGGGGCTCCGGGGGCTCCCTGCAGTGGGGCCGGGCAGATGCGGAAACCAGGAGCCTGCAGGGCCAGGGGGGTGTTCTGTGTGTGTGTGTGTGTGTGTGTGCGCGCGTGCATGTGTGTGCGTGCGTGTGCGCGCGTGTGTGCGTGCACATGTGTGCGTGTGTGTGCGTGCGTGTGCGTGCGTGTGTGCGTGCGTGTGTGTGCGTGTGTGTGCGTGCGTGTGTGTGTGCCCTGTTGTGTTGTGCTCAGTGCCGTGCTCTGCACTATTTCAAGCTCTTAGAAGAGAGAGATCTTCGGGCTCTGGGCTGATGGCTCAGAGCCTGGAGCCTGCTTCCGATTCTGTGACTCCCTCTCTCTCTGCCCCTCCCCCCTTCATGCTCTGTCTCTCTCTGTCCCCAAAATAAATAAACGTTGAAAAAAAAAAAAATTAAAAAAAAAAAAAAAATAGGGGCGCCTGGGTGGCGCAGTCGGTTGGGCGTCCGACTTCAGCCAGGTCACGATCTCGCAGTCCGTGAGTTCGAGCCCCGCGTCGGGCTCTGGGCTGATGGCTCAGAGCCTGGAGCCTGCTTCCGATTCTGTGACTCCCTCTCTCTCTGCCCCTCCCCCCTTCATGCTCTGTCTCTCTCTGTCCCAAAAATAAATAAACGTTGAAAAAAAAAAAAATTTAAAAAAAAAAAAAGAAGAGAGAGATCTTCCCTCGAATCAAGAGAGGTTTGTCGGCGTTCGGAGGTCGCGTGAGCAGGTCCGGACAAGGTCAGGGTCTTGCCGGGCAGCGTGAGGCCACGAGGGGCTCCCCGGACCACAGCTTTGGGGTTCATGGCCGGCCGCTCCCCGAGCTTCGGTGTCTCCAGGGCCCGGTCCGGAGCCGGCCAGTGGGAGCCGGCCTCTAGGGGGTGGAAGCGATCCGTGTGTCACAGCCCCGGGTCCCTGGGCTCCCAGCAGCCCCCGCACACAGGGCCACCTGCCCTGGGGCCGCGGCGCAC
This sequence comes from Puma concolor, assembly GCF_028749965.1. Taxonomy (NCBI): domain Eukaryota; kingdom Metazoa; phylum Chordata; class Mammalia; order Carnivora; family Felidae; genus Puma; species Puma concolor. The sequence continues at coordinate 1,533,639 of NC_141673.1, forward strand.
GAGGGTCCCGTGTCACACAGCGAGCGGCCCCGAGGCGGCCGACGCCAGGCCTCAGAGGCGTGACGACCTCAGCAGTGCAGACGGGGCGTCCGCTGTGGCCCCCGGAATCGTTGCGCTGTCCCCGCCGGGGGGCCACCCCCTCCTGGACACCAGACGCCCGCACCGCGGGACCTCCCGCGGGGGTGGAACCGTCAGCAACGGCGGGACGGGCCCGTGCCTCCGCGGACCCCGTCGAGCTTTCCGCCCAGTGCCACGCGTGGCGTAAACCGGCAGCCCGTGGGAGCCGGGATTTCTTAAAGAGTGAATAGAATGTATATTTCTTACACTTGGTGAGAAAAATCAATATCACATGTGTACCGACGCTAGACAGGCAGGAAATTATTAAGAGCTACACGGATTCGCACGCCAGGCGAGGACGTTCTGAATACATTAGAGGAATAACTTACGCTTTCTTTATGGTAATATTTTTAGGTAGGACTTCCCTCTGTGCCAGAATAACGCTGTTCTTGCTGAGCAACACAGACCAGTCTCCATCCTTCCCCGAATGCGTAAATAACAGTGAGCGCAGGATTGAGGCACCCGGGGGGGGAGGACACACAGCCCTTGGGCCAGCGTGGCGGACGGGGATGGGCCAGAGACCGCCCCTCCTGGTGCCCCAGCCCCGAAACTCTCAGGGAGGAGCTGCCCCCAGACTTGGCCCCGGGGTCCTGCCTCAGCCCCCGAGGATGACCCCATCCAGCCCGTGTCCCCCGCAGGTAGGAGCCGGCCAAGGAGGCAACGTGTTCATGGCAACATTCACTCTCTGCTCATCTTGTGCTTTGCTGGGCACTGGAGTCCTGCTCACCGCCCACCCCCGTGTCCCCCAACTCCTCACCCCCCAACGTGTGACCTCATTGTGTACCAGGTGTGGGCGGACAGCACAGGAGGAGCCGGTGGTCAGCCGAGAGCATGGGGGTCCTGGTGCTGAGCCAACAGCAAGGGGGGCACTGTGCTGAGCCTGTCCAGGGGTTTCCTTTGCCCCACCAGAAACTTCTGGTCCCCCAGAGGATGAGACACGTGTGGAAATGCGGTGGGCAGTCCCCGGGGGACCCGTGACCCCAGCCGTGCAAAGGGGCTCAGCAAAGCTGCCTGGCAGAGCGCCCAGGGCTGACCCTGGCCCTGCAAAGTTCTTGTCTCTGGTCACCAGTGGACACGGCAGCGTCTGGGAGTGTCCTTACCCACGTCACTGGGGCGACAGGTCCCGAGGCCCCGTCTGCATCACCCTATGCTGAACGAGCCTGAACTCGGGAAGGTGCAGGAGGGTGCCGGACCTCGGTCAGTGAAGGAGAAGCCATCTGGGGAGTGTTGCTTCCTTGTACCCCATAAAGCATCTCTGCACCCCATGAGCAGGGACTAAAGGGTTCCTAGGGATGGAGGCAGGTGCCAGGCACCTGGGCCAGTTGGCTACTGGAACCCCGGAAGCAACAGCTGATGCTTCTCTGGCCTCGGGATCCGGGCTCCCTGCACCGGCTCCCCCCAAGCTTGTGCCCTGGGCGCACAGCACACGGGTCGTCCTGCCGAGGGAGAGGCAGGCAGGGACCCGGCATCTGAGAGCACTTGTCCCCCCGGCCCCACAGCCTGGTGTGCAGATGTAAGCACGGAGGTCGTGGGGCACAGGAAGGTGCTCCCGTGGCCCGGTGACGCCCACGCCTGGAGGCTCCTGTCTCGAAGCGGGTCGTCCCTCCACCACCTGCCAGCTCCCATGAGGCACGTGGCTGTGTCCCTCCTGCTCTGGAGAAGGATCTGGGGCTCAAGAGGGAGGCCTGGCCGCGGGGAGGAGCTGTGAGTTTACGTGGTGTCTGGAGAAACCTGCTTCGAGCCCCCTGCCCGGGCGCTGTCTGCCCAGGCCCCTCGGCTCTCGTTCGCAGTCTGGAGCCCCTTCCCTAGCGAGGCCGGTTGCACCGCAGAGAGGCCCGGCCGGGGGTCTGCCCGCTGCCCCCCACCCACCGTCACCCCTCACGGAGGCAGGACCGCGTCACCTGTGACCCCAGGGCTGAGTAGCCGGGAGGAAGGCGGGTCCCGCTTGGTGTTGGAAAGTCACAAGACTCCTAACGGTTCACATTCATAAAATGATCACGGTTCACCACGGCGTGACTTGACCACGGTTTTCTGCGGTAAGATAGGCCGCCTTTCGGAAAGCCGTCAGACCGACACGTGGGGTCTCTGTTTTGACGCTGGTGTGGCTGGCGTGGGGTGGACGTAGCCGCCCGCCGTGTCTACATGTCCCGTGCCCACCCCGAGCACCTGGGCACGAACGCCACGGCCACGGACCCTCGGCATCCGGGGAGCTGGCCCTCATCCGCCCCAGACAGGACGGCCTTTACGAGATAACAGCAAGAAAGCCAGCCCCAGCTTGGAGTGAGCAGGGCCTCGGCCCTCGGCCCAGGGGTGACGCGCAGGGCAGTTTCCCCTCCGCTCGGGTCCCGACGTCCGGGCGACACTGGACATTCCCTTCCCCTCCCACCCCTGTGCTTCCCGTGAGCCCGTCCTAATGGGACGTTCCCTCAGGCTTCCACGAGACGGCTCGCTCAGATTCACAGCGAGAGCCCGGAGCCAGCTCCTGGAGGCCGTCTTCCGTCCTCCGTCCTCCCCGTGGTCGCCACGGCCCTCCTGCCGTGGGCACCGATGGGCAGCTCAGCCCAGGGCCACGTGCCTGTCCTTCCGAGCCCTCGAGAGCGCCGGGCATGGCAGGGCCGTGGCGGTCACATGCAGAGGCAGGTGAGTGCTTCCCGGACACGGGAGATGGGGGGCGGGCAGGTCCTTAAGCAGCAGAGACCAGGCCGGAGCGGGGGGCAGGTGGCCAGACGGCGTCCCCGCTTCTGCACCCACATGCACCTGCCAGTCTGTGTACCTGCCTGGCTCAGCGGAGAGCGCGGGCCCCCCCTGGAGGCATCTGGTGGCACGGCCAGCCCAAACCCGCCATTGTGACTGTTTCTTGGCACAACGAGATCCGTGTGTTCATGGCGCATGTGGCCGCGGGTGGTGAGCAGTGGTGAGGAGGCCGTCCTGGGGCTGGTGTGAGGCCTGGGGGCCTGCGGCTCTGTCTGTCAGCGGCCTCCCTCTCCCACCCACCATGGCGGGCCGGCCCCTCTGCTTTGGCCGGGAAGCACAGGAACGAGGAACCCCCGTGCAGGGGTGCCGGCGGCCCCGGGGGGGGGGGCTTCCTTCTCCTACCCCGAGGCAGGTCCGGGCTGCCGGCTGGCGTGGGCGCGGGGCCCTTTCCGGCCTGGCAGCCCAGAGGCCCTGGCACCAGGAAGTCTCCTGGGCTCTGGCCCCCTCCCACGGGCCCCTCCGGGCCGGCCTGCCAGGTTCCCCCGAGGCTCGGACGTGCTCAGAGGCACGGGGAGCACAGGCCGCCGACGGAGGTGCTAAGTGGGGCATCTGTGTCCTGAGTGTCTTTGCAGATCGGGTTTCCTGCTGTTTGCACAGAGACGCGGCTCCTGCTTCCCAGGGGCGCGGCCCCCCTCGTGCACAGGCCACAGTAAACATTTGGTCAGCGCCCGTGCCCTCTGCTCCATATGGTGCGGCCCTGTTCCCCCTCCAGGAAGTGGGGGGACACCCTTCCTCTCATGGACACGGCCAGAACTGACCACCTGCAGTTGAATGGTCTCTGGGTGCCCCTGGGGTCACCTGGGCTGCGTCCCTGAGGGCCCGGGTGACCCTCTGTGACACTGAGGCAGGGGGCAGCAGAGACTGGGGGTCAGGGGACCACACGGGCCCGGGGAGGCGACTCATGCCCCATCGGACACGGGCTTCTGTCTGTGCGAGAGCTCGAGTGAAGTCCCAGAACAGGAACGCGCAAACCCACACGAGTAGAGAGCCCGAGACAGGGCGGCTCGCCGAGCGGATCCGAGAGAACCTGCAGGCGCCTCCTTGAGCCACAGCAGAGGCTGGACTTGGAAGCACAAGGCCCCCGTGGGGGTTGGGCCGGCGGTGCTGACTGCGAGCAGTTGGCGGAGAACCCTCCGGCGGACTTCAGAGCCCACGCCCTCGCTGCAGCTCAGCACCGCACCCAACAGTGGTCTCTAGAGACGGGGCGTGGGGGGAGGGCCCTGGCGGCCAGGGACAGCAGAGGGCATGGGGACAGCTGGGGGCAGGGAGAACAGTGTGGGGGCAACGGGGGTCAGTGAGGAGGGGGAGGGGTGGGGGCAGGGACGGAGGGACGGCGTGGGGGCAGCAATGGGGGGGGAACGGCGTGGAGCAGACACAGGGAGGCTGGTCCACAGCCCTGTTCTGATGGGGCCCCAGGCAGAGGCATTTGGATCCACGCTCTCCTCTCCGGCACCTTCTCCAGGAGCGGGTCGGGCCCAGGGAAAGTCTGCAGAGACCTTCTGCGGGGGAGGCCGAGGGTCCCACGAGGCCCACCTGCCAGGCCCTCCGACCAGCACGTCGTCCTTGGATGGCGGGAGACCGTGAAGACAGGGCCGTGCGGTTAAACGGGGAGGGGTCTTGGGGGTGGAGGGGGGGTCGGGACGGGGGCAGAGCAGGCACCACAGACAGAGCCCCGCATGCAGGCTCTATGTGAGGACGATGGTCTCCCTGCGCACAGAGACGCAGAGACAAAGGACACGCAGAGAGCAGGAAGGAAACTCTGACAACAGGGAAGAGAGAAAACCTCACGCCAGAAGCCGGAGGTGGGGAGACTCAGCTCCGAACAGAAAGCAAAGAAAAGGTCTGTGTGGAGACGGGCAACTGAGGACAGTGAGAACAGGAAACTGGCGGGGGGGGGGGGGGAGGGTCATCAAACAATCAAGAAGGCGTGGGGGTCGCAGGCCTCGGGCTGTCCAGTCGGACATGCGGAGGCAGGAGGTGGTCACCCAAGAGCGGCTCCGGAAGCAGGTCCTGTGAAATTCCAGAACCTCAGGGATGCGGGACGCGCTGAACGTGGTCAGGAAAGGAGGCAAAAGCAGGTGGCATGAGGGGGGCAGGAGTCAGGGCGGCACCCGCGTCCCCACCACCAGGGACCATTCAAACCAAGGGTCTGCAAACCAGGCGCCAGACGGGTTCCTTAAGCTTCTTTCAACGTTTATTTATTTTTGGGACAGAGAGAGACAGAGCATGAACGGGGGAGGGGCAGGGAGAGAGGGAGACACAGAATCGGAAACAGGCTCCAGGCTCTGAGCCATCAGCCCAGAGCCCGACGCGGGGCTCGAACTCACGGACCGCGAGATCGTGACCTGGCTGAAGTCGGACGCTTAACCGACTGCGCCACCCAGGCGCCCCTCCTTAAGCTTCTTTTACAGAAAGTCGCTCCATTTATTCAGACCTGGTTGTGCTCTCCCGAGGACACGCGATGATATCGCTCGTCGGAGGGCAACGATCATCGTCACCATCATCACGACTGCCGGCTGCCGTCCCCATGTCACCCCTCCCCTGTCCCCGGGACCCGACGGGCAGGCAGGCGTCCCCAGCAGCGCCTGAGAGGCTCAGCTTGGGGTCTCGCGGTACAGGGTCCGGCCGAGGCTCAGGCCAGGTGTGTGTGGTGACAGCGGCCACGTTCTCAGCCCCCGTGTCCCCGTTCCTGGGCAGCTGGCACCTGCCTTCCTGAGGTTCTCTTTAGGGACCTTGTGCCTGTTTTGCCCAGCGGTGGCCCCTCAGAAAACAAGAATGACCCCTCAGGGCAGAGGTCACGGCCGGCAGGCAGACGGCTCCCTGGGTCCCGTCCTCAGCCAGGTTCCCACAGAGCCCCACACACTGTCACATCCTCCGTCCTGCTGAGATCTGCACCCTCTGTGCCGTGAGGGTCCCCACCAGCCCCCACATGGGTCCCCGTGGCCTCAGAGCTGCCCCCACGCGCTGTCATGTCCTCTGTCCTGCTGAGAGCAGGGCTGGCTCATGTTGCACCGGCCTGGGGTGTGAGCTCAGTAAACTTCGCTGAGTGGGGGGTAGGGAGGTGACAGGGGACGCCGGGGCACAGAGCAAAGGCAGGGATGGGCAGACCTGGGCCGTGTGTGCTGGGAGCTGCAGGCATGGCGGTTCCTGGGGCAAGCGCACCTGGGGGTGGGCTGAGCAGTGCCCCCAGCCCGTCCTCAGTCCCTGGGACAGGAGAAAGCCACCTTCCAGGGACGAAGGCACTTTGTGGGTGTGACAGAGTCAGGGACCTGGAGGTGGGGGGGGCCCTCCTGGTTATCTGGGCGGTGACCTCGAGGGTCCTCAAGAGAAGGAAACGGAACCAGACGCTGCCTCTGTGTGGGGAGAGGCCGGGACACGCAGCTCTCTAGTGGGGAGAGTCAGGGAATGAGCTTCTCCCCAGCCTCCAGGGGGCGTGGCCTGGGGGCGTGGCCTGGGGGCGTGGCCTGGGGCTGTCCGGACCTGCCCAGCGAAGCCCACGTGCGCTCCCCCCGTCCGGAACCTTGGCGGTGAGTCGTGCAGGTTTACGCAGGCGGGTCCACGGCGCTCAGGCTGCTTGTGCGGGCGGGTGAGGGTGAGGCGGCCGCGGGCCAGACCTGGGGGCGCTCTTGGAGGCTGCACGGGGCACTGGACGGTTCGCCGGCGGGGTCACTGATGCGCCCCCAGCCCCAGCCCCGGGTCAGGCAGCCTCGTGTGAGGGGGGGACGGTGGTTGCCACGCTGAGGCCCCGGGGTCATTGCGAGAGGGACACAGGGAAAGCGGGAAGATCAGGGCCGAGTGGACGCAGCCACGTCCCGGGTGGGGGAGCCCACTGAAGCCGGAGGGGGGGGGAGGAGGCTGGGGCGCCGAGGCCAGGGAGGGACATGTCTAGGTGGGAACGTCCCGGACCCCGGGAGGAGTCCGAGCCGGCAGGAGGCAGGTCGCAGGGTGGAGGCCTGGGCTGGGGCGAGCCCGGTGAGGGGCCAAGTGCGAAGGAGCTTCTGAGCTCACGGGGCAGCGCAAGCCACGTTTCTGGTGAGCACAGATCGGGGTCGCCTCTCATGGCGGAACGTTCTCCGGAGGCTTCCGAGGGGCCGGCAGGGGCATCAGGCTGCCTGGCCCCATCCCGTTGCGCCTCCGTCCACTTACCTGGCCTTGAAAAGGCCACGGCCTCTCTGCGCCCTGGTTCCCTTCAGAGAACACGGGGACGGGGACAGCGCCCACCTCTCGGAGGCCCAGGCCAGTCCCCCGCGGACAGCCCTGTGCTCCGTGCGCTCTCTTTAGTGGCGGCCACGGCTGCTGGCAAGGGTAACAGGCTTGGTGTGGCCCCACGTGGCTGTTTCTCAGACATCACCGCGTGGGGCTGGGGCCTGAAGCCTCTCGGGCCACCGCCCGCGGGTCAGCAGGGCCACCGTCAGGAGTGCCCGACCCTGTGCGGGGCCGGCTGCGAAGGGCACAGAGACCCCTCCTACCCGCGGCGGGGGTGGGGCGGGATGCCACAGGGGAGAGGCAAGATCACCGGGCCAGGTCACCGGGAGCGGCGTTCCAGAGAGTCCAGGAAAGAAGGACAGTGGGATCGGACGAGACAGGAGCAGGGAGGGCATCTGGGGAGGAGGGGCCGGACGCGGTGGGGAGCACTGTGACACCGCTCCACCCTCACGTCTGCAGGCCCCCCGGGGGCACGGATGTCCGGGGTCCCCAGAATCCCACAGACAGAGTGCAGCCCAGGCCTGGGGATGGTGCATGAGGCAGCCCCAGCTCCCACGACCGGGTGGTGGTCCCCAGAAAGTGTGTCCCTGCCCCAGGGCTGGAGCCTGTGACTGTGACCTTACATGTGGTCATTAGATGGTAAACGATGCAGTCAAGTTAAGGATTTGGGGAGACAGCCTTCATCTGGATCACCCGGATGGGCCCTGTTCTGATGGCAGGTGTGCTCCTAAGAGAGTGGCAGAGGGAGACTGGGCACACACGCCAGGCCTGGCGAGCACGCAGCCCCGGGGGGTGCAGGAGGCAGGGAGAACCCTCCCCGGAGCCCCTGGCGGGAGCACAGCCCCACAAAGCCTTGATTTCAGACGTCTGCTCCCCACGGAGATGGATTCTGTTGTGTCGGGTCACCCACTTTGCACCCGCGGTCCTGGATATGCCAGCCTGGGCCCTGGTGTCTGGGAGGACCCGGGACCTCGCAGACGGGTGAAGGCCGAGACCCAGAGAGGAGCAAGCAGCAGAAACCTTCCCGGGTCATCGAGGACCGTCCTCACCCACCCTGTGGGGCTCTCACAGAAGCTCCAGGGCTGAGGGACCCTGGACCTCTGGATTCCAGAGGGTCAAGGGGGCCTGACTGTCAGACACGATCCACGGGTGCAGACAGCGGGTCAGGGAGTGCGGAGACCAAGGCCAGTGGAGGCCCCGGGGAAGCTCTGGTCTGCAGCTCACCCCGGAGGCCGGCAAGCCGCGCCCACCAGAGTTGGTACGGGGGTGCCCCCAGCAGCTCCCGGGACACCCCGTCCCCCGTGTTCCAGGGCACGTGCCTCGAGGCTCCCGGAGAAATGCATGCTCCCCACAAGGCCGCAGGCTCCAGCGGGGACTTGGGTGAAGACACCCCGAGTGTCCTGGGCTGTAAATAAATGACGGAAGCCTGGAGACTCATAACCAAAGAGACGTACTGTCCCCTGGTCTGCAGCCGGAGTCTGAGATCGAGGTGTCTGCGGGGCCGTGCTCGCTCTGGAGGCTCCACGGAGGCTCCTCCCGAATTTCCGGGGGCTCCGGGGTCCCTGGGCTTGTGGCCTCGTCCCCGGTGTCTGCCTCCATGTTCACTGGCCTCTCCGTGTCTCTATGTCTTGTCCTAAGTCACCAGTCACTGCTGCAACCCCACGCTGACCTGAGAGCATCTGCAAAGCCTTTTCGTACCAATGAGGCCGAGTCCTGGGTCCCGGGGCAGGACGCGGACACAGGTCTTTGGAGGACACAAGTCCACTCGCTGCCCACGCTGGCAAAGGGCCAGGCCTCTGACCGCCGCCGCCTCCCCCGGCCCAGCTGCCTGGTGTGTGACCGGGGCGAGGCGCGCACCTCTGCGCCTACCTCCTCCCCGAAAGAGGAGCGACACGGGGAGCCCTCCGTGGACCGCGGTGCGTGCGCCCGGGGCATGGCCGGCAGCTCTGAATCGTCAGCGGACACCCAGGTCGGGAGTTTCAGGAACTCTCCGCTGTTGCCAGATGCCGACGCTCACGGCCCGGCGGTGGAAGCCACCCTCACGGTGAACAGAGTGCGCGGGCGGGCGGGCGGTTTCTGGGGCGCAGCTGGTCCCCGTTTGCGTCTCTCCGACCAAAGTGCGGAGCTTTCTTAAAGTCGGAGACGTGCCCGCCCATCCGCACCGGGGCTCTGTCTCCCAGACAGACGTCCACGGAGCCCACGCGCACAGAGTTGCGCGAGGACCACGGGCGCGCGGCCAAACGAGAGGGGGGAGGGAAGCAAGCGTCAAAGCCACGGAGGCACGGGTCACCGGGGGCCTGCGGCTCACACGCGAAGACGCGGCGGCGCTCGGCGGTCCTCACGCGGGTGACCGGGGCCTGGGCTCGCCCTGCGGCTGGAGGACACGTGACGGAAATGAGCCACCACGTGCATGAATGCGGCCGCTTAACTTCACACGGAGGGACCATTTTAAATGAATTTAAAACAGTAATTTGTACATCATTAGCGGCTAAATCCTCAGATTGAAAATGACATTAACCCGCGTCTGTAAACAGATGGTCGGTAATCTCGATATTATTGTTCATACCGCGATCGGTTAGCTATTTCTTAACGGGTGCCGTGTGCGCGCGCTGCTCGGGAGGGGTGTCGGCGCGGGGGTCCGCGCTCAGGGGGGGCTGTGCGGGGGCGCGGGCGGCGGGGAGGGGCGCGGACCCCAGGCCCTGCTCGCCCCGAGGGAGGGGAGCACTTTCGTCCGCACACCCCCTCGGGGAGCCCCCGCTCGCTGTGCCCCAAGAAGGAGGTGTCCGAGGGCGTGGACCCGCCGCCGCCCCCTCTGCACGGAGGGAAGGGGTGTTTTTCCGCGGAGAAGAGGGGCTGCTGGCCTGCTCTCACGACGTCCCCTGCAGCCTGGTCCCGGGGCAGCCGTGTGTCAGACGAGATCAAGCAGCGTCGTCTTGGGTTTGTGGAGCGGACGTGTGTAAGCGTTTTCCTGGTGTTACCTGTGCTATGCGTGCGTGTGCAATTCCCATCACACGTGCGTGCACACACCATCCGTGTATTACACACGCGTGGCGTCCAGCGCAAGGCCTGACGGGGCACCAGACCCCCCTCATCCAGGCCCTTGGGCTTCTGTGCCACCGCCGGCCCCGGGACCCGCATTCTGGTCCCGCCACCACCCCAGTTCCGCGGCCCTGGCCCTGCTGTGGGAAGGTGATGCCCTCCGCTGCTGGTGGTCTCGCTCCGCGCTCTGTGTGCGAGGGCGACCCAGACGCTGGACCCCGCCGTCCGTGTACCCGCGTCTGAAGAGCCCGCCGCTTCTCCAGATTCTCCGGACGCGAGCAGGGCCCAGAGGGTCGGTAGGAACCGGGCATCGGCCCCCCCGACGGGCTCCCCACGTGGCTCGGCCTGTCCCGCCCGAGGCTCGCGCTCACACGCGCGCATGGCGCTGTGTCTCAGCCGCGGTGCAGCCGCAGTGCAGCCGGGTGGCTAACGGAGCGTCTGCAGAACGGGTGTAGACTGCCCCAGTGCAGGGTCACCCGCCTGCCCGATCCGTGGACCGTCTCGCGTGGCCACGGCGGCTCCCTCAGCCGCTCACACGTCCCACTTACAGATGTGAATTCTTCTGTTTCCTCTCCCTTCACTTCCTAGACAGTTGAGACCACTGTCCGTCTTTGTCTCGTTCTGCCCCACGATCACGGGGGACCGTCTGATAAGTAAATGCTCGCGTCCCGCAAGAAGAGAGGCATGGCTGTCCCCCTCCATCACCGACGGGGACACAGAGGCACAGAGAGGCCAAGCGTCCTACTCAGTGCCACACAGGAGGGAGGGGCCGAGGCTCTGCTGCGCGGGGGCGGGGACGGGGACGGGGCAGGGACACGGCTGTGCCCTCTGACACCCCTGGGGACGCGGGGCCTGGCAGGGAGTGTCCTGCAGGCTCCCCATGAGAACCCCACGCCCCCAGCGGTTCAGGCGACCCCTCCGCTCTTTCAGCTCCGCGGGAATGGAGGTGGCACACGCCCCGAGCGCATGTGGCCCATCCCTCTGCTGGCGGGCCTCGTGACGTGCGCCCTGCCCTGCGGACTACAGGCCCCTGAGGGCCGAGCCCACCTGGATCTCCCCACTCCTGCCCCTTCCCCATACGGAGCAGACAGAGCAGGGGCGCCTGGGGGCTCAGCATTGGTCTCACCGCCCTGCACCCAGAACCTGGTGCCTGGTGCCCAGCACTCAGTGCCCAGTACCAGCACCTGGGTTGGTCTTGCCCAGGCCCAGCATTAGGCTTTCCACCTCCACACCAGGGCTGCCCCGAGCTCCTGGATGGCCTCCCGCCACACACACACACCAGCCTCTGTCCCCTTTTCTACCAGGTGCTCAGACATCTGCTCTCTGGTCAACGGCCTCTTTAGGTGCCTGGACCTGGCCCAGGGCCACCGGTTCCAGCCCAACCCCCCGGGCGCCCTCTGCCTGGAGCCTCCGACTGCTGCTGTGCTCAGCAGAGTGGCACCCCCGTTGACCCAGGAGGGGGTGCTCCAAATGCCCTGCTCCCTTGAGCCTTGGGGGGTTGGACCCCTAACTTACCCCTGAGTCAAACGATTCTGACGGATCTGTCCCCAGACTTCCCCCTTGATGGCACGCAGCCAAGTGTCCCCCGAGGGAGCATCAGACACGCACACACGCCCTCACCCGGCACTGGGGGGCCCGAGGTTCCCACCCGGATGGGCTCAGGGGGCGAGCCGGCCACAGAGAAAGCGAGGAGAGGGATGATCCTGTGCCCCGGACGTCCCGGCTGGAAACCAAGTAAAAGTACCTCACGCACAACCCGGAGGGAAACACACACCAACCATGACGTCACCTGCAGAAGGCAGGGAGCCCGGTGTGCACGGATGTGCTTTTAGCCCGGATCCACCTGTGTTGAGGGCCCAGACCCCCCTAGGAAGGGGCACAGAGTCAGTCTGCATACGGGGGTGGCTGGCTCCCTGCCCCCATATCTGCCAGGGCCACCAGGGCACATGGCACCAGCCTTTCTTGGGTCCAAATAAAGCGGCCACCATGAATCTGTCTCCAGCAGCGTCTGTGGGAGAGGCTGGGGGCCTCAGAGATGAGTTCTTCAAGGTCCCTTGTGGACATCCGGTCAGTGTGCTCACGCCCCTGCTCCACGGAGGCTGGCTGGGGACACTCCGGGCCCCCTCCCATCCTTCTGCACCATCCCACTCCAGCACCCCAGACCTGTGCTGCACCTTTAAAGGCCACCATCTGGAAATCCTCGATAATTCTTCTTTCCAAAGAGACCTCACCTCTAGATTGATTTTTTTTAGGAGCTCTGGCTTTTTTTCCCCCCCAAATTGAAAAGGGTTTTACACAATTGACAGATTACAAAAACAGGCCTATCAAAGTGATTTTTCTTCTCAGGGGAAAAGCTGTCCCCACGCCAACGTGCACGTTGCTGTGCCCGCCATGTAGAGGGGCCAGGAGGGAATGTTCCTTGTGCAGGATGGAACGGAGCACCCCTACTCTCCAAAGCGGGAGCTCGACAGGCACCTGGGGGAAGGCTTTGAGGGTAGGAGTGCGGGGGCCTCACCGACAGACCCGCTCCGGCTCCCGGGGGACAGCACCTCCTGGGTGGGCTGGAACCCAGCACGAGCTTCCAAAAAGGGGGGGGAGGAGGGCCCATCTCCTGTGGGGACAGGGGCATCTCCGTGTGGCCGGGCTCCCTGGGGCAGGTGGGGGGCAAACAGGGTTCCCAGAGGCAGGGTCATCTGCCCACAGTCACAACCCAGGCTGCAGTGGAACCAGGACCGGTCCGCTGGGAGGTCCGGCTGATGCAAAAGCCACACCCTCTCTCCAGGGCACAGACAGAAACTTTCTGGAGCGCCCAGCCCCAGCCGGGGAAGTGAGCCTACAGCAGCTTCCTTTCCCGGATCAGCAGAGCACACGCCAGATAGAAATCGCTCCCTGAGCGCACGGCCCGCCCGGGGCAAAGTTGACTTCATGATTAGATAAATTATAAAGCATCCAGTTTATCTGCCCATCTCTCTAATTAGCCTTCCCCGGCCGGTATCTGCCTCAGATGCTTGGATCCCGCACCTTTAATAAATGGAGGGGTTGCTGCCTCCCTAATCTCCAGCAGCGGGGAGATAACAGATTCACCCTGTTTACTCAGGATTATGGCCGGCTTTGCCCTTGAGCTGGGAGTCATTGTTTTCTGAGCCGACTTTGAATTGGAAACCTTGTTGTCTTTCAAAGAAACTGGCGCGGGAAGATGTAGCCAGGCACAAACAACGCTCCACTGACCGACTGGAGGACCCGGATAAATCAGAAGCCGCCTTATTGTAAGAAAATAACTAATTTCCAAACGTGGCTGCATCCAGAGAGCGAGCCAGAGGCAGCGATGTTTGCTAATCTCCCGGAGCCGCGCTGATCTCGATAATGCATGCCTTAGCAATAATTAGATGCTTAGTAGGCTAATTATTTTGTGAATAAAATCAAACATAATCAAGCAATTAAATAGCAGAGAATGTCGAAAGTCCTGTCCTGGACCCTGGTCAGAGTCCCATTCGACAGGGGACTGTGTGAACACAGGTGGAGTCTCCCTGCACAGCCTGGCACGGTGGGGCCTCGAGCTTGGGGGCACTCCTGGAGCGCAGGCTCGGGGACCGCAGTGTCCTTGGGGAAACGTGGGTTCCCAGCCCAGAGGCTTGGGGAGGGCAGCCTGGGCAGGGGGAGTCCGTCAGTGCCCCGGGGGCAGCCGAAAGGGGACAGCCCGGGGCCTGTGCTGCCCCTCCCGGGCCACTCACTCTTGGGGAGGTCTTGCCTCTGCCCTGCAAACGGGTGCACCCACCTGTGTCCTCCGGGCACCGTGACCTGCCCCACGTCCCTCACGGGCCACCATCACAGAGCCCGGGGCCGGGCCTTTCTCTCATGAGTGAAGAAGCTGGTGTCCGTGTGCCGGAAGCTGGAGGACGCTCACGACGGTGGAACAGCCAAGCCTCGCGGCGGTGGCCCCAGCCCCCACCACACCCCCAAGTCCATGCTGCTCAAGGAGGCGCGCAGCCCCCCCGTCCCTCCCGCCCGCAAGCCCAGGGCCTACCGTCTCTGCTCAGAGTCCCGGACGGACAGTGGAGGAATCGGGTGGGAGACACGGGCCCCGCCTGGGGGGCTTGGAAGCCGGGCTCTGTGATCGGCCGGGCCCGTCGGCTGGGGAGACCGCCTGCCGCCAGCTGCCCAGGCCTGGCAGAACCTTCCAGATGGCGTGCTGCGACTTCCCCCCCGGGGGTTCATTCTGCTCCTTACTCTTCCTGCTGCCGCACTCGGCTCACCTTCCGTCCGGCGGTCACTTGCCGGGTGGGTCTGGAGGCCAGACAGGCCCCCGCGCGACTTTCTCTGCGAGGTGCCAGGCACCCGCTGGAGGCCGGGGCTTGGCAGACGCCTTTCCTACGGGGATGTATGGCAAAGGGCAGTAACGGTTAGCTTGATAAGGGTTGGGTCACTTTGTCGAGGGGCACAATGCAGGTATTTTGAGCTTAATGGATCGCGTGGTCCTTGTCAGACCCTCACCCCTGCTGTCCTGGCCCACGAGACGCCAGACTCAATCATTAAACCAGGGATGCGGTTGGTTTCCAATAAAACTTGATGGACAGCAGGCGGTGGGCTGGATTTGGCCCCTGGGCCTTGGTCTGGGCCCCCTGATGGCGACGGTGACTCTTCACTGCCAACCGTTCAAATCCACCCCCCTGTTTGGGCCGAGGCGGCTTTGGAGCCACGGCCACCCTGGCTCCTGCTCAGCAGGCCTTCCGCACGTGAGCACTTTGCCCGGAGCCACCAGCCGCCAGCGTCCCGCGGCCCGGCCCCTCCCCCGGCGGAACCTCAACAGAGACACCTTCCACCGGAACGGCCAGCGCGATCCACAGCGTGTCACGCGCCCTGCGTCAACTCCCGTCGCGTTCAGAAACGAGAAAACAATTTCCAACCAAAGCACCCAACACAGAGCTCCCGTCTGCTTCCGGGGGGCAGCGTGGCGGAGTGGACAGGGCCGCTGCGATTTCCGTCCTGCCCGGCGGCTGGCCGTTCACCTGACTTCTCTTAAATCTCGGTTTCTAAATCTGTTTTTTATTTTTTTTATAAAAAAAAGTTAATCCTGAAAATTCATGCGAGCATTCAGTGAGATACTGGGTATGAAATGCTTGTTCCACATCTCCCTAAAATGAGAGCCCTGATTTGTGGGGTCACGAGTCCCAGCCGCCAGGCCCACCCGGAAAATATCCAGTAGGATGTGAGACACACGGGGCAGGACCCTCCACCCGGGAAGGCGGCGTCTCCACGGATCTTTCTAGCCGGAGAAACCTTGCTTTAAATAATAGCATAGCAGGAGAGAGGCAACCACTAACTATAGAATTAACTGCTTGCACAAAGATTTGGCACTCGGGATTTGGGGACAGGAGGGAAGTCTGGCCAGGCACCCTAAAATAGTATATTTGTGTTCGATCCTCGCCCAAAATACAGACACCACATTGGCACAGGTACAGCTGTCTGTTTTCATACAGTCTGGCAAGTCTGGAAAATAAACACACCGCCCCTGAGCTGCCTGGCTGGGAGAAACGGAGGGATCTGATTAAGGCATTTCCATGGAGCAGAGCTGTTCAAACCAGAGTAAAATGGATTTGGAAGGTGCTGTACCCTGGACGTTAAAATGCGTGGGGAGGGGGGTGAACGTTCACCGACTTCAAATTGGTTTCAAATGTCGTCTGCTTTTTAATAAGATTCAGCTTTACGAAGTTATCCTGTGTGCCTGGGGAACGTCCCGTCCCCGCCCCTGCAGAGGCAGGCCTGGGCGAAGCGGCCCACACACTCGGCCTTGGGTCACGACAGGCCAAGGCCGACCCGCGTCTGACACTGAAGATCGGTGAGGCTTGGGCCCCAAGCGGGGAGCGCTGTGAACGGGCAGCCTGCCTGCGGGGCCCCGCGGTCTGAGTTTCCTCCGCTCCTCTCCCCCTCCCTCCTTCAGCCCTGCTCTGGAACCCGGGGACCCAGCGGTGAACAAGAAGACAAACCCACCGCCCTCAGAAGAGCTTACATCCAAGAGGAGGACAGACTCCAGACCATGGACAAAGTGAATCAGGGGGTGGCGGCCCCTTAGACAGCGGTCATGGCAGAGCAGGTGACAGGAAGGGGGGCAGGCAGGGGTGAGCCTGGACAGGGTGTCAGAGGACTGAATTTTAAACAGCTAGAGGGAGAGATGTAAGGGAGGCCGGTAGTGCAAAGGCCCTGAGGCACATTCCAGGAAGCAGAGAAGGAGGGAGGGGCGTCTGCTGCAGCCCAGGGCCTAAGGGCTTTGGCTTTTCAGAGGCCGGACATCCCCAGGCCCCAAGGAACAGGTAGGAGTGCCCTGGCTCACACTTCCCCGCATCCATCCCCTCGGCGGCGGGGGGGGTGCTCGGGGCAGGCGCGGAAGCCAGTTCCTGCACAAACCCATGGGACCAAGTCCAGGAGTCGCCCACGTGATGGTTCACCCCTGTCCTCCCTCCTCCTGACCCCGGACCCCGACCTCAGCCCCCTGTCCTTGCTGCAGGTCCCCCTGGCCGAGCAGGACCCCGGCCTCACGGCTCCTCGGTCACGGCAGGTGTGTGCTTCCTGTGTTGTGTTCTCCGCTGAGCACCTGCCTGCACCCACACAGCCCGCTCCCGAGGCTTTCCTTCCTGACACACCGACTCTCAGCACCTGCGTGTACACGTGTGTACTTGGGCGTATATTGTGAGCCGTTTTTTTGTGTGCACACGCACACACGCGTATGCCTGTACGTGTGCGTGTGTGTGTGCACGGCACACATCACACAAGCCCACGCGTGCAGTGCTAAGGCTGAAGGGCTGGCTGCTAAATAACAAAGAGCTTTGCCGAGACCGTCTGCGCAGGTCGTGAGAGCTGCCCGTGGAGCGTCTGCTGACAGCCTTGGGGGACACAGTAAACCCACAGAAGGTGGACAGCATCCCCGGGAAGTTGGCCCCGGGCCGTGGCTGGTTTCCCCCTCCCCCCGGTGGGCTCCCCCAGAGTCTGGGAGGCCCTGGGAAGGGGCAGAGGGGGACGCGTCGACCTAGGGCAGGGGGAGAGGACAAGACTGCCACCGTGTGGTGGCCCCGGGGCCCCATCTCTGGGTTCCAGCTCCCTGACGCAGGAGCTGGAGGAAAGACGTCGTGGCCTCCCACATTTGGACCTCCAGCCCAGGTCACCTTCTGGGGCAGAGGACAGTCCTGGACGCGGATCCTGGGGCGTTGTCTGTGGGCTCTGGAAGTCAGGACCCTCACCTGCCCTGTCGGCACCCCAACCCCAGCACAGACCCAAGGGAGTCGGTGTCTGCAAGCCCATGGGGACAGACAGACCGCGTCCCCCCTGGACCAGCCCTTAGGGAACAGCTTGTCCTCATCCCGTTTCCGTGGTGGCAGAGGTGACAAACCCAGCCAGCCCGTGCTCGAGACGGACAGGTGCGGCCCCTGCCCCCCACTCCCCTGCAGCAGGGGCTTTGCAGCAAGAGGCCAGGCAACGCCCCTGACTGCAACTAACCTCAGTACCAATGCGGCCGCGACAAAGGGCTTGCACAAAGCGTCTGACACCCAGAAGCCTGCTGTCAGGGAAAAATCATCCCAGAGTCTGGGATGAGGCGCCCAGATTCAGGGCCCTGGGGTCTGAAATCTGCAAATCACCCCAACTCCATCATCCGGACCCGCCAAATCCCCCAGCCTGTGGGTCCCCTGGAGGCAGCAGCAAGACCCCACCCCTGCCGGTCACACAGGAGACCGGAAGTGCCCTCAGCCCCCAGCTCACCCGCTTTGGAGGCCCGGCCTGTGCTGGGGGTTGGGGGAGGGGTGCTAAGTCTGCACCACCCTACGCAGGCTCACTGGAGACGCCCCATGCACACCCCAGGCCCCCTCCCGCCCTAGCAGCCCTCCTCGGCCGAGCCCGAGCTCTCAGACCCCCAGACCACACTGGTCAGAAAAGAGCAATGAGGTTGCCAGCACGGAAAGCGGCCTTCGGGTGCATAATGCAATTGCAGGAACCCCAGGACAGGAGGGAGAGTAAGAGGCAATAAAAACGCTCCGCAGCCCAGGGCCTCCGGGCGGGCACTCGGGAAGCTTCCAGACGGTAAATCAGAGACTCTCTTGACATAATTCCCTGAAAACAAGATTGTGAAATATGCAAAGCGTGTGATGCTAATGTTAGAGTCTGAGTGTAAGCATTTAATCTCTCTCTTCTTTCTTTCCTATCCTACCTATGGCTTGGACGGGCAGGTGACATCCAGCCCAGGTGACTGTTCCCCCGGGATGCCCTGGAAGGGCCTCTTCCCAGCCCTGGAGGGAGTCACCGTGAGCCCTTCCTTCGACTTGTCAGGGACCTGGTGACACACACCGTTAGGGCCCCGCCCCCAGGCATCAGGGCTCCTCTCTGTGTGGCAGGGCCAGTGACCCGGCCTTCCCGAGGACCAGGGACCCTGTAAATAGCACCACCTGGAATGTTGCTCCTAACAAAGGCGATCCCAAGCAGGACAAATTGCACCCAACCCCCTACCCCCACCGCGGGGGATGAGCCGGGTTAAAGACACGCAGCAGTCTCTCGTGGTGGCCTCCCCCACCTGCCAGCCGGCCGGGGGCACCGCGCTCGCCCGCCCGCTTCCGGAGCCGCACAGCGGACCTGGCTCCCTCAGACGCAGGGCTCCCATCCAGTGCGGGGGCACCCGGGGGCTCCCCGCAACCCGCCAGGGTGGCCTTATTGGGAAAAGGGTCTGGAGACGCGGTCATCCTGAATTAGCTTGCATCCACTAACCGGCATCCCCATGAGAGAGGAGAGTGAAACAGGGCAGCGAGAGGGCCCCTGAGAACGCAGGCGGGGACAGGAAGGACTAGGCGGAGACCCAGGAGCCCTCAGGCCACCAGGGGTTGGGAGAGGAAGGAGGACCTTCCTCTGAACATTTTAGGGGGAGCGTTCCTGTTCTGCACAAACCACTGTGGGGGGAGTCCTTCTGTTCCTTCGTGGTGCCCCCTGCAGCAGGGCCAGGAGGCTCACCCACACAGGGTCCCCAAAATCCTGGGGGGGTGGGGGGGGGGTGGGCGGGGCATTCTGGGGGGCGGAGCCTTGACTTCCTGTAGGGGCGGAGCCTGGGCTCTACAGGGGAGGGGTCTGGAGCCTTGTGGGCGGGGCTTGGTGCCTATGGGGTGGGTCCTGGGCACTGCAGGGGCGGGGCCTGTGGGACGAGGGGCGGGGCTTGGCACCTGTGGGGGTGGAGCCTGGGCTCTGCGGGGGAGGGGCCCGTGGGGGTGGAGCTTGGGTCTGTTGGGGCAGAGCCTGGGCTCTGCAGGGAGGGGTTTGGGCTCTGGGGTCTGGTCTGGCTTCCCTGTGGGGGCGGGACCTGGGGTCTGTGGGGACAGAGTTTGGGGTCTCTGGGGGCGGACCTTTGGGGCTCTGCATAGGTGTGGGGCCTGAGTTTTCCATGGGGGCGGGACCTGGACTCTACGCGGGGGTCTGGGGGCTGGAGGGGTCTTGGGCTCTGTGGGCGCTCGGCCTGGGTTCTCCGTGGGGGAGGACCTTTCATGGGGGGGGGGCTCTCCGTGGGGGTCGGGCCTGGGTTCCCCGTGGGGGCGGGCCTGTGGGGCTCTGCATTGGGGTGAGGCTTGGGTTTTCCACGCGGGCGGGTCCGGCAGCCCCTCCTGCCTCAGGTCCCAGGGCATCTGCAGTGGCTGCGGGAAGAGGCAGCTCACGACTGGCTGGAGGGGCCCCGGCCTCTACCTGGGAACCCAGTGGAGGAGACCAGGACCTCAGAAGTTTCTGGCTCACAGGCAGTGTTAATGGAAACGTACCATCGCTGCTAGCTGGGTCTGTCTAGCTGTCTGCTGCCTTCTCACTTCCAGAAATGTTGAAACCGTCCACAGTCCAGACCCTGGCACAGCCGCGTGGGCCACGAAGGGGCCCCAGAGGGGACATGGGACTCCAGAGGGACGCCGACCGCAGGTCTCCAGGGCCTCTCCCGGGCCATTTCTAGGAGGCGAGGCGGACCCTCCACCCCACCTGCTCTCCCCAGGACTCTCGGACCTGGGGTCACTGCTGTCCCTGCTCACAGTAGCCTCAGGAATTAACGTGCGGGGGGAGGTGCGCCTGCCGCTCACACCCCCACTTCTCACATGACAGAAGCCCAGTGTCGGGGCTGGGCTTGGCCCGACGTGGGCCCGCGGGGTCACCTGCGCTCTGGAACCCCACTGGCCCCCACCTAGCTTGTCCACCGTGAAGCTGCGTCCCTCAGCCCGAGACAGCTGGTGCTCAGGGTCCCGGCCACACGGCGAAGCCACAGGCAGTGTTTAGAGAAATGCCGTCCCCCCTCCCGCAGGGCCCACTGTTGAATGGTGGCCAGCAAGCCCTCTGGAGGCAGCGCTCCGCGGGGCCTGGCTTTGCTTCATACGCGGCCTTGTCACTTCCTTCCCGGGAAGGGCGGTGAGGGTCCAGGCATCGAGCGCGGCCAGCTGGCTCCTCGTGCAGTCCTGGGCTGGGTCTGCACGGGCACGGGGTCCACCGGGCATGTCTGCACCGTGACTCGTGCAGGGACGAGGCCAGTCCCGTCTCAGGCGGCACAGAGGGCCTGCCCCTGCCAGTGTGAACTTCAGATCCAGCAGGCCAGTCAGCACCGGATTTAGATGCCAAGATCTGAGCCTCCTTAAGACAAAAGGAAAACACAGCAGGCCTCCTTCTCCCCTCTCGCTCTCCCGCTCGCTCACGCACACACACACAGACGCACACACACCCACTGTGGTTTCTAGGGTGGAAACAGTGATCTGATTTGCTGGAAATGCTCCAGTAGGGACACACGCGGCTATTCTCCCCACACCCGTATTCTTCGTCTGGTATTTCCAGGAGCAGATCTGGGCTGTCATCAGCCGCTGCTAGGATATCCTGGGGCTAGGAGAATTAGCTGCACTCAGCAAGTGACCCTCATTTCTTCCCATTTTCTCCCAGCGCGCTCCAGATCCCATTATGCCCATTAAGGAGGCGGTAGCCCATTGCCCTCCAGAGCATTCCACAGGCCAGAGAGTTCCTTCCGACCTGATTTCCATTTTCGAACAAAGAGAAGTGACATTTCTGAGCTTTGCCAGCAGGTAAAATGCCCAGTAAGGCCATGCCTGGCAGAGCCGCGGGACTGCCAGGCCTCAAGCTCCGCGCCCCGTCAGCCCAAGTGCATCCAGAAGGAAGCCCTCCCCGCCATCCACACGCGTGCTGCCGCGCCAACACACGCGCACGGGCGCACGCAGGCACCTCACAGCCTTCTCGATTCTCAGCCGCCAGGATTCTTGACGGTCTGGAACACAGCCGACCTTCAGACAGCTTTCGATGGTAACACGGGTGACGGCCATCTTTCCGGACCCCCCGTGTGCAGGCCCTGTGCTTTCTGACCACGACCCCAGGGGTCGGCCCTGCCCCTGGCCATCTCCACGGCTAGAGCATTGGGGTTGCGGTCTGGTAATGTCCGGGGAAGGGGGCAGAGCCGGCCCCCCACCCAGGCCTCTGGACCACAAAGCCCCCCTCCGCCCAGCACACCATGCTGCACTCGGCACTGGGCAGAGCGCGGAGAGCCGGGCTGAGCTCGCTCAGACGCCGAGGTGCAAGCCTGAATGCGCGCCCAAACGCGCCCGTCCGTACTTCGGTGAAACTTTAACCAAGCGTTCCGGCTTAAAGGCAATAATACATCTCTCCTGCTTGTGCACACGTGTAAATATTTGCACGATGGTGCGGAAAGCTTCATGCAGAGGAGCTGGGAGTTTATCTTGGCCAGATGTTCTGCCAGACGGGGAGAGCCCAGGGGATAAAGTAGGTGACCGAGGCCCCCCACCTGCTGCCCCGCCCACCTGCCAGCAGCCGGGACGTCTGGTGGATGCCCTTGACCCCCGTGACCTGCTGCACGCGGTACTGGAGTCCTGCTCTTCCCAGCATCCCCAGTTCGAAGCACGAGGGCAGCGACGGGGTCTGCCTCTGCCGCTGTCCGTGGGGGAGGGGTTAATGCCCGTGAAGGAAGACGCGGGAGCATCCCCTGAGTGGCGGGCCAGCAGCCACTTTGGTCTGAATGATGACGCCCGCCATCTGCATGACACATGGCTGCTGAGCATGACTTTCTCACCCACACAGATCCAGCCTGTGCCGGGGTCCCACACCCCCACTTCCAGTGGGTGCACGAGGTTGTCCGCTGGCTCTGTGTGCGTGGGAACTGCCCCACCCTGCCGTGTGACACAGCTTCCCCCGCTCACGTGTCTCCTCCTTCCAAGCGAGGTCTTCCCCGTCCACACCCCACCGGACCCCCAGCAAGATTCCTCATTTCTTGGCTACAGGTTTGCTGTGTCTGCCGGGCAGAGGGGGGCCGACCTACCGGAGGCTGATCCTGAACACCGGCCACAGGCACACGTGAGGCGCAGATAGCCTGTGACCAAGTGAGAGGCAGGACGCGGGTGGCTGCAGACGACCGAAGGACCGGCCGCCGAGCCTCGCGGCCGTGACACGGCCCAGCTTCACCCACAGGAAGGCGCGTCTCAAGGACGGAGAGAGCATTTCACCTCATTTGAGGACAAGTCCCCAGCCCCAGCTCTCGGGGAGGGACCACGAGTACAGTCGGCTCTGGATAGATATTTGTTGAAAGAAAGCGTGGAAGGTTTTCCATTAAGTGATAGTTAAAGGAAATACTTTAATAGTCTAAATAAAACCTACAATGAGGTTTTCAGTCCCGCTCCGTGTAAGAACTCTGCCCGGGGACGAACGGAGGACAGTGGACACATCACGGAACTGTGTTGTGATATCTTTCCTGGCCATATTTTGGTGAAGCCATCACTTGAAATGCTGGAATAAGGAAAGTGTTTATTAATGGTGAGTAAGCCGCAAAAGTTTTAGCGGGTTCCGTTTCCTTCAGATAAGAATTCAATTATGTAAATGCATGTACTTCCTCCTTCAGAAATAAGGTTCAAAATAACAGAACATCAAATTCCAACATAAGATTCTGTCTATTATTTTTAACTTTCAGAGTGGAGGACGAATACATTTTATGCTGTGAAGGAAAAGAATATCAGACTCCTGACTCTGTGCTCCCCGAAGAGCATCTGTGTCGAAAACATGACTTGGAAAGGCTTAGGACGGGGGCGTAAAAGAGGCAAATTCTACAGAACAAATTAGGTCCTGTTCATCACTAAAAGAGAAAAGCAGGTGAAGCTGGAGTGAAGGATCATTATTCCCACTCTGGAGGTGAGGGTCTAGAGGCACAGAGAGGTTAAGTAACTCGCCCAAAGCTGTATGGCCAGTGGGTAGCAGACCGAGGATTCAGAGGAAGGCCTGCGTGACGCCAGAGTCCATCTCTAAGACCCAGAAATGTCCCACCAGCGTCCAGGCAGGCTTGTTACACCTGTTGCTGCAGGGACTACCTGCTGTAAGCGGGACCCACTGGATCGATTTAACAAGGAGTGTATAAAACAGTCCCACAAAAGGAAACTCAAAAAAAAAGGAAAAATGCAATATTTTAGAGTAGAAAATCTTCATGGAAGATTAATGTCAGGTTTTTTTTTTTTTTTTTTTTCCTTAAGTCCCCATGAAAGTCTGTCTGGTTTTGGATTTGGTTTTGGTTTCTAGAGAGGTAGGCAAGTTGGTTGCCAATTTTATCAGGAAAAAAAAAAAAAAAAAAAAGGAGACCAGAAAACCCTTAAACAAAAGGTGCAGGGAGGAGGGCTAACTTGTCAAATACCATGAGTCCCCTGTAATTACAAGAGAAAGGTGTCAGTGCACGAACAGACGGGCTAATGGAAGGGAATGGAAAATCCAGGAATAGACACAATTACGTATGAAAGCTTGGCGTGAAGCAAAGGCAACGTCTTAGGGAGTAGAAGAAATACCCACGTGTATGAGTAGAACCGAGCGACTGAACAGATCCAGTCAGGTGCCTTTCTCACCTTGAATACGAAGATCAAGTCCACACTCTCGAGAAACTAAGACAAAGAAGTCGACATGACCGAGAAGAAATGTGATGGGGTCATCCGTGACCCAGAGGATTACCTGGACTTCGTAGAACCTAGAAACACTTCTTCAGGGCAAAGATGTCCAACATCCAGGAAGACACACACGGCTTTACCACAGAGGGAGGGTCATTGCCCTTAACACGTGGATGGCTTTATTTCACGGATGGAAAAAAAAAAAGACCACACCCAACTAGGAAAATGAACTGGAGCCACAAACACAGGAAAGTAAATGCAAATCGTCATCAATCACGGGGAAAGATGTTCAGTCTTTATCATAAGAACATGATTGAAATTAAAACTGCACCTGTCCAGGCAGGATGCCAGGCAAGATAGAGTCAGCACCCTGTACCCCGCATGTCCCTCGGGCCGCAGCTGAGTCCTGGGCCGGGGGCCTGGAGCAGCCAGCTGTGTGTGCTGAGAAGTAGATGTCGCTGATGGTTTGGTGAAGAAAAGCAGGCTTCAAAGTCCTACCAAGCCACCTGAGGCTCCTGTGCTCCCCTGCAGGAACACCTGGCCCCGATGCACAGTGGGCACCTGGATGTACACGCCGAGCTCCAGGAGAGAGGACCCCAGAAGAAGCTGTGGCTTTCTAGTCCGAGCAGGGGGAAGGGTGCGGAAGGAGCAGACAGTGTGGGGGGGCCCCTATTTTTTCTTTTTTCTGTTCTCACCTCTCAGCCAGAGGCAAATGACAGAGGCTGCATGGGGGCAGGGACACCTGCTTGAGCCGCCAGGAGTGTGCATGACCCCTCTCTGTCCTCTTGACCCCCCCGGGCCCAGAAGGAGATGTTGGAACCCGGGGCTCGAACCAAATCTGGATGTCCTATTGAGGAGACACCAAAAGAAATCAACATTCAGCTCAGGTTCTAGAAGACCCAGAGTCTCATGGAATAACTCTGGGAATGTCTAGAACACAATCCAGAATGGCTCAGCATATGAAGGAGCAGGGAAAAAGAGAAGAGAGAGAGACCATTCAGCTACAAAGGCAAAACAATGAGCAGGAGTTGGGACACAGACACCGTTGCTGGACTCACCGGACGGGCCGCCCCCGTCGTGCTTCAGGAAGCAGAGGTGAGCTCGAGACACGCAGGGAAGGAGCCTCGGCCAAGAAACAGAAGGTGTGAGAACAAGTCAGACACACGCATTAGAACTAGACTCTTCAATAACCAAAGTAGAGCATTCGCCATGTGGACTCCACACCAAAATGAAAAACAGGAGAACACAGAGACAGGAGAGTGATGGAAATTATTTTGAACAACAGAAAAAGGAAAAAAGTATTGGAAAAAAATATAAGCAGAGCTCAGAGATTTGTGGGATAGTATGAAAAGATCCTCCCCAAAATAGTATGAGATTAGAGGCCCCCGGAGAGAGCCGGATGGACGCCCGTCCCACAGGTTCACGCACACGTCAGAACTCCCCAAACTGCACAATTGATATATGGCACTTAGCTGAAAATAAACACAACTTAAGAGGTGGTCTTGATCAGTGGAACCAAGAGATCCTTCTCTGAAATGCTGATAATATAAGCACGTGTATATAGAAGGAAGATACAATAATCATAATAAAATAAATATGGTAAATTTTAAGAGCTACATGAAAAATTCATGTACTAATGAGAAATTGTCTGAGGAAGAGTAAAAGTAATCGTAAGGAGACTTTGTCAAAAAGAAGTTCAGAAACATCAGGGGTCGGCCTTTCATGGGCATTAGCCCATGTGGTGCCCAGGAGGGTTCTGCCTGACCCTGCGTTGAACAGACAGAACCTCTAGAACTTCAAAAAAAAAAAAAAAAGATGGAAAGCTGTTTCAACAAGATGCTGACAAAAGATTATCCGTCACAACCAAAAAGGCTTTATATCAGAGACACAAGGCTGTCTCAACTTTGGGACATTTATTCGCCTGCATTAACTGGTTATAGGGAAGATAAAACCTGTTAGTACCGTGACTAACACAAAACACATTTTATAGATTAAATACCTGTTTAGCTTTTAAAAGTTTTAACAGATTAAAAATACCAAGAGTTTTCTTTAACTTGCTTATATGAATCTATGACAGATCCGCAGCCAAACAGTCAATCTTAAAACTTAGTAGTTTTCCGCAACATAAAACAAAGCACATTCTATCACTGTTTCCTTGTGCGACTGTTTGCTTTTAATTCAGAGGATTTATTACCACAGTGTGCATCATCGTTCATCGGTTTCTGATCTGTTACCCCCAGAAGCTAAGCTGCCAGGGACATCGTTCCACTCTGCATCTCCAGGGCGGAGAAGGTGGACCATCAAGACATATGTGCTTCTTAAGAAATTGTGGAATGAATGAGCAAAGCAAGACTCGGGCAGTCGGAGCTACTGCACCCTTAGGAGAGGCGG